>NC_136861.1:30539717-31739717 GCF_951799975.1 Gobius niger | reverse complement strand
GGATTTCACAGCATTTGCAGCGTTTTAACAGATACGTTTTTTTTTTTTTTGTCTTCGGGCTTTGTACGGGCTTTCAAACCCACTTTTCCTTGACATTTTTGCAGCATAACTTTCTAAAATTCCACCAAACGAAACTGGATAACTCAAACCTTTTGTGAATGAGGGGCTATTTTTCATATTTGCGTAAGACTAATGTTACTTTGGTTGTCTCCCACACCGGCGCTTTTACTCATTGGGTGGCATTAACCCCTTAACTCCCACCTGAACCGAGCACATTTTCTCCAGTTTGGTTTTACCCCAGTCCAAAAGCTTCTGGAAAAAAGCTGTGAAAATAGCAACAAAACTGAGACGAAAACAATGATGGAAATGTGACAAAAAAGTGAGAAAACATTGACAAAAAAGTGACGAAAAATGTATGAAAAAGTGTCAAAAATGTCACAAAAATGTCACAAGAAATTGATGAAAAAATGACAAATATGTGAAAAAAATTGGACAAAAAATTACAAAAATGTAGCAAAAAAATTACAAAAAATTGATTTAAAAAATGCTGAAAAAATTTGACAAAAAAGACAAAAAAATGACAAAAATGTGATAAAGATTTGACAAAAAAATACAAAAATGTGATTAAAATTTGACAAAAAACTAAAAAAAATGGGACAAAAAATGTAGCAAAAAAAAGACAAAAATTTGATAAAAATTTGACAAAAAAGTACAAAAATGTGACAAAAAAATGACAAAAAATTGATAAAAAATTGACCAAAAAAATGACAAAAATGTGACAAAAAACGATTAAAAAAAATGACAAAAAAGTTACAAAAATGAGTTGAACACCCAACAAAAAAATGATGGAAAAAAAATCTGATGACATGAGGAAAAAGATCCTCTCGGTTCAGGCGGGAGTTAAGAGGTTAAGGTCTCCCGCAGTGTTTGTGATTTCATTATGAAAGGGGTTGTAAAGGCCGACGACAACAATAAAATGTGTTTTTGTGTGTCTTATACACAAATGTGTTCTTGGCGGCTTTTTAGGAAGGTTTGTGGCATTCGCAAAACTTGATCTTACAGCCTTGTGTTTACTTAGCGTGCACTCTACTTGTCGAGCTATGTGGACACGTCGCTCTACAGGTCTTATCTATTGAATCATTTTATAATGAGATCGAATTCGCCTGGTGCCCAAAGATTTAGGTGGGTCATTTTGGGGGGTTTCTTTGTGATTAGTCTTGTGCCATTCATGTGCTCCTCTGGCGTACGGCACTTTTTGGTCCTTATATGGTAAAAGATAGGCAGCGGCATGTGCTAATCAGTCCGACTGCCTCCATAAGTGCGGATTTTAAAGAGGGGGTATTCTGCTTTTTTCAATCACATAGCACCAGTCTATATCACACTACAATGATGACCAAACCTTCTGTTGGTCTGTAAATGCAGTAAATTAGAATAACTGCCTTGTATAAAATGTCTCTCTCAAAATGGCTGTAGTGAATGTCTTGAAATAGGCCTCTGTCTCTTTAAGAACCTCTGACCCTTTCCGACACGCCCCCTCCACACTCTGTCTGTGGCATCAGTGGGGAGGGGGTTCTGCTGAGGAGCAGTGGTTGGTTACTCGGCTGGTGACGAAAGCTCGGAGGCGTCTCCAGGAGAAGTGCACTCAGACTTTCCCACAATGCATTCTGAAAAGTAGTGGGCAGATCACTAAACGGGGCGATGTAGACCACTGTGGTCTTTATTGACCACATTATATATTGAGGCATTGCGAGAGTCAGAGAAGAACAGACGACAGTGACAGGTCTTTGAACTAAACATAACACAACTGAATGAAATCAGCTGCTTCAATCGTGTGTGGCGTCTTTCTCATGAATAAATGACTTGAATATAATTATAAGCGGTTACGGTGAAAAATGTTATGTTAGCTGCTTACCTTTAGCTCAAGCTGTTAAATGAAAATAAGTTTCCTTTCTCGGACAAAAAGGCGAATAATTCAATTGTTTTCTTCATTTATGTAAAATAAATGTGAAAATAAAATGTATCTGACTCATATTTATCCACAAATATTCCACTGTCTCATGAGTTCGGTTGGTCTTTATCACAGAAATACATTATTCCCAGAGTTTAGCAAACTTTTAGCAGACGTAGTGCACTATTTAGGCTGGCGTTTGGACACCAGGCTGACCTGCTTTCTGCACGCGCTTGAACTCACGCCATGAGTGATTTTTACATTTTTTTGTGATGTTGGTTTTCATTTTAAATGTAAAATAAAGTGTCTGTAAAAGCGCCTAAACTGTCATTCTGCTTCATAAAATAAACATCAATTCTGTTTAAAAAATACAAAAATCTGCTGTGAGGAGAAAGTAGTGGCTTCTGTCCGGATCACCAACAGAATCAGTGGACTATATAGTCTACTATATAGTCTACTATATAGTCTACTATATAGTGCGGGCCTATGAAGTGAATGAGGGGTTTGGGACTAGGCTGGAAATCTGGACACAGCCCTAGTTTGCAAAATGAGGAAAGAAGGAGCAAATTATCAAAAGCTCCCTCCCCCTCCCACCTGATTGGACCTAACAGGCTGGTTCACAGGAAAGCTCATCTCATTGGTCGAAGTGATGGCACCAGAGATTCTGATTAGTTCAGATCAACAAAGGGAGGTACTGAATTCAATACAACTGGCGTTACAAATTTCAGGCCCAGGTGGTCAATTATGTACAATCCATTGAATTTGTAAAACATTTAAACTTACTTTAATATCACAAGTTTCAATCATAGGAATTAACTCAAGCATTTTTTAATTGGCTTGATTTATTTAAAGGGCCTATGTCATGCAAAATCGACTTTTTGCGGCTTTTAACCATGTTACAATGTTATTCCAGAACAAACACAATTGCAGCACTCACCGCACAGTCCATCAGAAATATGCCCCTTTTAACCATAACTCAAAATAAATGTCCTTATTATAGTCCTGAATGTTGACAGCAGCGGCCTGATGTGCACAGACCTGGAGGGAAGCGCTCGCTCTCTCCACTCTTCACCGATAAATATACTGCCTTTGTCCTCATGGGGTGAATCTGTGCGGGAACTTACTTTTAATTTTAAGTTTAAAGCTAAATTTAATGCATTTAAATCTGCCTTTGCCTCTCCGAATCAGAACCTGTCTGTCAGCTGGAGCATCTATCTCCCTTACAGCGTTCAAGTATTCTATAGGGTATCACGGGCACAAACTGGGAAATAGAAAAGGAACAATGAAAAAGTTTAAATGGGACAGCGAGTAAAAGAGAGAAAGAAGAGAGAGATAGCCAATAGCAATAGCTGATATTAAAGTGTGTTATAAAATATTATGCAAATTGTATTTCAGTGTCATAAAGGTAAAAATCTCAGACACCTGGGATGATTAGTTGTCAGGTGAGCCCAGTGAACCCGGCAGACCACCGTTTTCAAGCAATAAGGGAAAGAAAAAGGATCTCTCTGCTGATGAAAAGCTGAATGCCTTGGACAATGAAAACCTTCGATATTTCACTAAAGATCAAGCTTAATAATCGTACTGTTAAGAGATTTGTGGCTGATTCATGGCACACACGGGTTTGTGCAGATAAAGGCAAAATATGGACAGTTTCTTCCCAACAAATACATCAGATTAAGAGAACAGCTGCTACAAAGCAGCAAGCATACAGGTATTTGAAGCTGCTGATGCCTCTGGAGTCTCCCGATCATCAAGGTGTATGACCCTCCAGAGGCTGCAGTTGTGCATAAACCTTCTATTCGCTACTTGCGCAATACCATAATGCATTGTGCCTTGGGGGGGCGCTAATGTAAACAATATGGCGTTGCGAGCTTTGCCTGGCCTGCCAAACATGCTTTTTCATAGATATTTCAAAGACATATTGTCTGGGAGCAAGCATGATCTCAACGATTTCCCGGTGGGCGTGATTGACAGACGGCATCAACCAATGAGAGCAACGTTAGATACGTCGCAGCAACAAGCGGCAGGAAGCCTTTCCAAAAACTTCCTTTTTTATGAGGAACGCTTCGAACGCTGTTTCTTGCTCCGGTTTTAGGGATTTTTTATTTTCCAAACGATTTAAAACAGATGAAAGAGCGGAAGAAAACAGCGTATCGGTCGCCGTGCCGCCATCTTTAATGTTTTGGGAGAGTGTGTGGTGGTCACAGGTGACGGCTTCCGTCTCTTGGTGGGTGATTGGACTGATGTGGGTCAAATCGTGAAATGATTGGCTGAGAGCAGCCGCCCAGACGGTTCCTCTTTTGAACAGAAAGGTCTGGCAGGCCAGGCAATTGCGAGCTGTCATCGACAGACTAATTCATATTCTAAATACCTTAAAAAATACATAGAATTCCACAAAACCAAAGCTTAGAATTCCCTGTAGCAATTATGAGCACAGCAGAAGTTGTTTTTCATCATTGTTTGGCTGTAACTTCACTTGCACTCAAAGGCCTCCAACTCGTAGCTACCCCCAAAGGCGCAAAGCATTATGGGTCATGTGCAAGTAGAGAATCTGGCCTCCACTAAACTGTTAAGTGAAGCTCATAAACAGAAACGGCTGCGGTGGCTCAGAAATACATGAAGACTCACTTTCAAACTGTCTTGTTCACTGATGAGGCCGTGTAACCCTGGATGGTCCAGATCGATAGACCACAATCCAGAGTGAGATGGTTCTGCATGCACCACGTGACCAGGCTGCACACCTCGCGCCTGTTGTCCACAAACTTAATGAAGAGGTTTGCGCTGTGCTTTGGAGTGCAGTCATGGGTCAGCAGACTGAAGAGCAGGGGGATCAGTGCACAACCTTGGGGGACCATGGTGTTCTGTGTGATGTTGCTGGAGGTGTTGCTGCTGCTTTAACTTTAACTTTTAACCGTTATATATTTATTTTATATGAAACATGAAACACCAAGGTTCAGAGGTCCAAACATGTTTTAATAGTCTAACTATTGTTTGGACATACTGCATACTAAACCATTCACATCATTTTTAGTTCCTTCATCATAAAGCATCGATCTACATATTGCTACGATGGCAAGAGCAGCTAGTTTGTCTTTTCAAAAAGCTACATGTTGCCAGCTAGGGGCATCAAATTTGAAATCCAAGTGTTCAGAGGGAAAGCGATAATCGATAATAGTTACATAAACATTATCTCAGACTCTCAAGTGAAATGCAAAATACATGCGCACAAATCTATATAACAAAATGTCCTGTTTAAGATCCTACAACAGCGCGGCGGTCTTCAGAGAGCACTCAGATGTGTGAAGTGGTTGCATGTATGGGCAGGATTAATAGTTTATGTCCGCCCTTTTCTTCCTTACATCCACAATGCACTGTGTGGGAACTGTCATCAATATTAACTCAAGAGGTCAGTTGTGTAATATAAGTGCATTTAATCACTGCGACAGGACAGAACGGCCTCTGATTCTTATGCAACAGACAAAACGTCAGAACTTCAAATGGTGGATTTTGTTTTCAGTTTATATCAGCAACTTTTATCAAATTAAGTATAATTTTGCAAATTGGATTTTGTATGCTTTGATAAATACTCTCTGGGCCATGCTGTCTTTAAAAATAGCTCACAAGCCCAAAGAAAATTGAGCTCCCCTTCGCTAAATATTAGTACAATGAACAAGCAGCAACATGACGCACACTGTATGCTAGCAGTACAAACTGTGGAACATGATCGGCTTCAGATTGTACTCTGTAATACTACGACTAATTATTGAGAGACAGTGGTTATGGCAATTGTTGGGCCTGGTTGGTACTTGGATAGGAGACTACTTGGATACTTTAGCCCTTCTGGTACACCCTGTTTAAGATCTGGTGGTACACTAAGATGCCGGTGCTTTATATGTATTTTACATGTATTTGATATTGTGAATGGACCCTTAAAGAGGGGGTATTATGCTTTTTTCAGTCACATAGCACCAGTCTATATCACACTACAATGATGACCAAACCTTCTGTTGGTCTGTAAATGCAGTAAATTAGAATAACTGCCTTGTATAAAATTGCTCTCTCAAAATGGCTGTAGTGAATGTCTTGAAATAGGCCTCTGTCTCTTTAAGAACCTCTGACCCTTTCCGACACGCCCCCTCCACACGCTGTCTGTGGCATCAGTGGGGAGGGGGTTCTGCTGAGGAGCAGTGGTTGGTTACTCGGCTGGTGATGAAAGCTCGGAGGCGTCTCCAGGAGGTGGGGCGTTCCTAGGAGGACTCAGGCAAACCTATCCCTAAAATGGCCGCCATCAGAGTTTTTACAGATTACTCAAAAATACGTGAATGTGCCAAGGCAACAATTCAGGCATGTTTATAATGAGGGAATGACATAATAACATGATGTAAAGCTTGAAAAAGTCGATTTTGCATAATACCCCCCCTTTAAAGTAAGAAAGCTTATTGGCTGTATGAACCTGCTGTCACTTTGCCTCTGCCCAGGGACTATAGATGAAAATGAGCTTATAGCTATCTGTGGGCTGTGCAACACATTTGTTGTGCAATGTCCCTGTCAAATAAATAAATAAGATAAGGTTGAAGTACACTTTATTGATACTCGTGGGCAAATTTGTTCTCTGCATTTGACTCGTCTTTCAATGCCGCTGGGGCAACCTGTAGGAGCTGTGCAGCTGCAGCAGCAGGCTGGACTCATCTCCAGATGTGAAGTCAGGCTGATGGTCAGAACCACCTTGCTCCAAGGCTCTAAGATCCACCAGCACGTCAGTTTTTCTGATCTTTGTTTCTCAACATTCTTTCACTAACGGCATTTCAAGGGTTAAAGGGACTATACGGAGTTTAAAAATAATACAATTAAGTATTTTCCTCCCCCTACATGCTTCAGCCATGTCCTAATGTGTAGAATTAGCTCAGACCTGTTCACCACAACTGCCTCTAAAATCCTGCACTGTCACTCAGAAACCTGTTTTTCTCCATTGGTTTGGCTCATTTCTTGAAACAGAAATCACATTCTCAAAACAACATGGACAAATCTCCAAACCTCTTGGCAATTGTTCACAACAGAATTAAATTTCTCATTAATTTCATCAAATTTCAAATGTCTAAGTCCATGTCTCAATACCTCAATACCTTTGCCATTGATAAAGCACATGTAGCCGACAATTAGCACAACTCCCAAGTGAAAAGATGTTGTTGATCGAAACTGATCGTTGATTCTCAGTCTAACGGTTTTTCGCTCCAAAACGTGTCAGCGTCATTTCATTGTATAAGCCGTCACATGCAGAATAGTTTGTTCAGTTGTCAAAATTAGCCAAGAACACAATACCATGAATACCATGTATGAATCCCTTGGAACATTTGATACATTTATTACAGCAATTAACAGTCAGGTGAAACTAGAACTGGACTAACAAAGGAGGAGGCTCTGTGATGTGGAAGAGAATCTTTGGCCGGACAGACCAGGCAGCGTGTGGATGACCAGGAGGGGGAGAGTGAGGACAGTGTGATGTCAAACCTTGGAGGCCACTCTTCCCCTCAAATCCTTTTTCTTTGTTGTTGTTGTTTTTTTTTTCCAGTTTTATACACAATTGTTTTTCGGTTAGCAAAACAAAAACAAAAAAAAGTGACTGTAACCATTGTCAATGAAGGACTGGGCTAAGACTGAAAGGTGGACATGAGGGACATTTCAATGGTCTTCTGCCATAGAGACAAAACATCTAAACATTTAGACTCGCAGAGCTCACCCAAGGCCAAAGCGACAAAGCATTTTGTGGGCACTGACTGTTTAAATGAGAAGGAAAGTAGTTCTGAAGCATGAGTGAACTGTTTTGGCAGGTGAGCTATAGTGTTGTGCTGAACTGTAAGACTGTTTTGCCAAATGATCTTAGAGTTTTAAGAACGTAATTTCTGCTTCAAGAAATGAGCCAAACCAACGGAGAAAAACTGTAATTCGGGTCTGAAGTGCCGTCATGCACGAGCTTAATACAGAACCTGCAGTGACGCGTAAGACCTGAGGTGGCGGTAGTGAGTATAAAAATGACCAAGTTGCATCTAGTCTCTTTATTTAAAAAAAAATCAATATAAGATGATTTTATGTCTGTTTTTAAGCGTGTACAATGTTGTAATCTGGGAGGGAAGAAATCCACAGTTAAAGGAACAGGCCACCGTTTTTTTTTCGAAATCCGCGCAGTAATCTTCACTTTACTGTGCGGATGCCAAATTACTCCTGGTATTATTGCGCCTTCCAATATAGTTCCCCCTTTTATCCGCTTAGAAAATCCACATTGTTTAATTTTGTGTAATTATACTTTGTAGTGGGACACTTCACGTAACCATATTTAAATAGGGAAAACGTGGAAGAGCTTGGTAGCTTCTATCTTGACCTGTTTTGGAGCTATAGTGGAGAGAGGGAGAGGCTAAATGCTAACGCCGTCTGCGCTGTGTTTACGTGATTGAAGGCACGGGGGAAGATCAGACAGGTCCTAAAGAACTCGTCAAAGCTAAGGTAAGAACATATCTCAGTATGTAAAAACGGTGGCCTATTCCTTTAATACAGAAGTTGCATCTAGTCTCTTTAATATATAGAAAACGTTTGAATGTTTGGTTGTTTTGGGAAAGATTTCGAGTAGATTAGGTGATTTATGCACAAAAATCTTAAAAAAAAAAAAAACATCAATATAAGATGATTTTATGTCTGTCACGTGTGCTGTGAATGAGAAGGAGAACGTGTCCAGTGCCCAGATTCCAGGCCAAATCTCTGCAGTCTCCCTCTCGTCTACGCCAACACACTAATAACACACCTATGTGCGGAAACGGCTTCACATAAAACGCGCTGTGCCCTGAACGTTCGCCCCTCAGAGCTGTTTAGTGGAGCATGGCATCGGGACGGCCAGGCATGGAAGTAATTACCAACAGACGTGCACAACATGCCCGGGAGCTTTACGCAGAGGGGGCCCGAGCCAGGAGCAGCGGCCGGAGTTATCCAAGTGCGGAGAGAAGAGGTCGTGAGCGGGAGATGGTTTTTGTAATCACACCTTGGGGACGGTTAACAAAAGAAACGCTTAAGTCCAGCTCCATCAATATCATTGAGATGATTGCTATAGATCCGAGCAGCATCTCTGTGAAAGCCCAATGGTCAACTTCCACGCAGCCAGAGAGGGAAAACAAAGGGAGGAAAGAACTACTCTTTCAATTTTCCACTATGATTTACGGATGTCATTTAGATTTATTCCCGTATTGCTATTTATTTGATCTTTTTTTGTTTACCTTACTCTGTTTTATCTATGTATATTAATGGATTCATTTACTTGGCTACTTATTATTTTTTTGTCTTTGTGGTTCTGCATGTTTTTGTTTTTTTTTGTCATTGTTAGTTTTGATTGTTTACTACTTTTGGAAATATTTTACGTTGGTATGGGTATGGATGTGAGCTTGTGAATGTGTGTACGTGTGTGTGTGTGTGTGTGTGTGTGTGTGTGTGTGTGTGTGTGTGTGTGTGTGTGTGTGTGTGTGTGTGTGTGTGTGTGTGTGTGTGTGTGGCAGTGTTCATTTCGTCAACTAAAATATTTAGTCTTAATTTTAGTCAAAGCGTTATTTTTGACGACTAAAATTGGACTAAAACTAAATGAAAAGTTTCTCATGAGACTAAAACTATGACTAAAATGTCCAGATATTTTAGTCGACTAAAATAAGACTAAGAGACTAAAATCATCCAAACATCTATAGTCTGAAAAAGCCTCATATCATTTAAATTCACTGCCAAATGAACAGGTTTGTGCTTTATATATGTGGAGCAGAAACATGAAGTCGAGGACCTTGATTACATATGATTATAATGAATATTATAAGTGCAAAGTCGACTAAATTAGTCTTAAATTTAGTCGACTAAATTGACATGCAATTTTCGTCGACTAAAACTAGACTAAAACTGCAAAAAAAAAAATTGACTAAATCTCGACTAAAATTAAATTGCATTTTAGTCAAAAGACTAAGACTAAAACTAAAATAAAATATGTTAAAAATTAACACTGGTGTGTGGATGTGTGCAATGCATTTGTGTTACTGTTTTTCCCCTGTCCCCCCTTTTGTTTTTTGGAAACCCACTCTAAAAAGAAAAATAATGTAAAAGAAGAAAAGCTAAATAAAAATTTGAGTCACAAAAAAAAAAAGTCTTCAATGGAATGAGTTCAGTTATTTTTGCAGCATGTTCCTTGTAGAAGGAGCAGAGTAAACTAAAGCCCTTTTCCCGGCTCTGTGCAGCGACTGGAACAGCGAGCAACAAATGATCGTTTGAACACAAACAGTAAGAGTCAACACTCCTTTGTGTGATCACAGTGGGAGGAAAAAGTGAGTGCCTCGTTTGGCATTTCTTACATTTCTGCCTAAATTGGTCATAACATGTGATCTGATGTTTATTAAAGGGACTATAGGGAGTTTAAAAATGTTAAAATTAAGCATTTTTCTCCCCCTACATGTTCCAGCCATGTCCTAATGTGTAGAATGAGCCCAGACCTGTTCACCACAACTGCCTCTAAAATCCTGCACTGTCACTCAAAAAGGTGTCACTTCGGCACGAATTGCCGCAATGCATGAGCTTAATATAGAAGGTGCAGTTACACATATGACCTGATGTGGCAGTAGTGAGTATAAAATGGCCAGTGTCAGCTTAAACTAATACCACCCAAACATTTACATTTTATCATGTTGTTATTTCAATAACATGTAGACATTCACAGGACAGTGTGGAATAAGTAAGTGAACCCTTGGATTCTGTCCTGTGAATGTTATTGAAATAACAATATGATAAAATGTAAATGTTTCAGTGGTATTAGTTTGAAAGATGAAGCCCAATTTGAGTGCAAGTTTCTTCACAAGATTGTCTATATGGGGCTTGAAAGTCTGGGAGTCATCAATCAAAATACCAAGGTATTCTCATCTATGACATTTCCCTCTTAACTATAGATAAGTGTTTGAACACATGTGTGCGTCATATCTGGAAATATAGATGGTCAATAATAATGAAATATTAAGCTTTGTATTTCTTACCATGCAATACCCTTCCGTGTCTCGCTTTCGGACACTACGGACTCCGATGAAGTATAATCTACGGCTTGAGACAAGGTTGACATTTTGAACCCACATGAGCTCGGTTGCTATTCCAGTCAAGCACGGAGCCCCCCTTATTGACACCACACCATCAACTGCAGCCCAAATAAATGCACTGGAGATTTCTGAGGCTTTTCACACTTTTCTTTTGACCCCTTTAAAAAAAAAAACGTCTCCGTGTAAAGCAGTGATTCATGCGTTGGTCTCCTCGCCCCCAGCGCCCCGGTGGCGGTTACTGAAGCGGCGAGCGGGGTGTCTGATGACGGTGTCTGAGCAGCACCTTAACATCAGGGCTGTCCGTGTTGGCAAATGTATTCAAAGCTGGAATCATCAAGGGTTTTTCATATAAATGGCATTGAAGCTCGCCGTTTTATGAGTGGCACCGAGGCCCTGGTAGAATGGAACACTGGCAACAAAGAGAGGTGTTATTTGTGTGGGAAAATATCAATGGGTCTAGACTAGGCACTCACGTCGTCAGCGTGGGACGGAGCGCTTTCAGCCCGAACTGAACCCATCTGTGGGTCAGGTCCGAAAATGGAAATGCAGGAATATTAATTTATTGTGAAGCGAGTCAAAGATTCACTGAAGCTTAGTGCAGTTTATGACCAGGTTTTAAGCCTTTTGGAATTATGACCTCTCTCGATTCGATGGATGGATAATAACATCTGTTGTAATAATAATCGTACTTTTATTTCAGTGAAGCGGCAAATTTAACGAGGAAAAGTTGGGAAGTTATTTTCATTAAGTTTTAATGCTTTTTGAAGTCATAATTTTAACATTGCTATGTTCAAATTATATTATAAATGGATAAGCACGCCAGTGTGTTGAGTTAGGAGTGTGTAACGTGTATTATGCCTACGTTAGTGGAAATTACTGGTAAACCTATAGGACAAGGAATGTGTTTTTCTAATCTATACATAGCTGTACATCCACCATGACAGTGACGGATGCGTGGATTCACAGACAGACGGTCTGTCTCAACGAACCCCAACGAGAATAGCTGCTTTTACTTGGAATTTGGGCCGGCCAATCATGTTTCAGGATCCACCCTGTACATACCTAATTTGCATAATAGGATATAAACCCCATGCCTATGTTTGTTCTTTGTGAAACTTGTTCCATACTTTTCACCCAGTAAATATCTTCGTAATCCACGCCATTGTCTCTATTGTTTTTCACATCTCATGATTTCACTTTTGAAAATATGTCAGGAGTTGGCACAAACCAGTGATGCAAGTCATCCCAAAAGGCATTAGAGTTCATACATTCATAATATACATGGTCTGTGCTCTCAACAACACAGAAGGAGCAGTATTGTTTGGAAATCAGCCGAGGGATATATTCTACTCATGACTTTGAAATGATTCTCTTTTGCTTTGGGCGCCACAGGAAGTTTAAAAAAATTGGATCTGAGAATTTCTCTTTTTTGGAGAACTGTGGATTCAAAGCTCTAGATTCCTTTGTTGAAGCCACACTGCGTAGAATTTTACCCATTTAATAACATTGAAATACAAGCATTTATTTTATGACAGATTTTTTCATCATTGAAAAATACCTCATAAATGTACAAACAAACATTTATGGAGGCTCACCTCTCCTAAAGGTATGACTGTAAACTTTACCGGGAGTGGGTACGTCTTCAGCTCGTCTCCATGGAGATGTGACTAAAGGCAGTAGAATTTGAGATTTAAACAGAAAATGCTGTTGCTGCAGGGTGTAATAAAAGACTGAATTTGGATGAGAAACTAACCTGTGTTGAGCTGGTCATTAGGAGCATGTTTTGTTTCGCCGGCAACAGTAGTCCAAAATGTTACGCAGTGTACCTTTTAACCTCTTAACTCCCGCCTGAACCGAGAGGATCTTTTTCCTCACATCATCAGATTTTTTTCCCATCATTTTTTTTGTTGGGTATTCAACTCATTTTTGTCATTTTTTTTGTCATTTTTCATCAATTTTTTGTAATTTGTTTGTCAAATTTTGTCACATTTTTGTTTTTTTAAATCAAATTTTGGTCGTTTTTTTGCTACATTTTTGCATTTTTTTTTTGTCGAATTTTTATCACATTTTTTGTCATATTTTTGTTATTTTTTGGTCACATTTTGTCACATTTTTGTCATTTTTTCATCCATTTTTTGTCAATTTCTTGTGCCATTTTTGCCACTTTTTCATCAATTTTTCGTCACTTATTTGTCACATTTCCATCATTGTTTTCATCTCAGTTCTGTCGCTATTTTCACAGTTTTTTTCCAGAAGCTTTTGGACTGGGGTAAAGCCAAACTGGAGAAAATGTGCTCGGTTCAGGTGGGAGTTAAGGGGTTAATATATTCCGGATAGCAGAATTGTTCGATAAAGTTCCATAGCTGTTTGACTCATTTCCCGTTCCCCGCTTAACATTGGTATGGCAACAGTTTAAAATTGTTTGCCTTCATCTGTGTCACTTCCTGTCAGTGTCCAATCAGGAAGTGAAACTATAAACATCACAAAAATGGTTGAACTAAAGAAAGCAGGGTAAAACTTTTAGCGGAATCTTAAATAATAATAATTGTGTTGAGTATGTTTCAGCAAAAACTGTGTCTAATGTCTCAGATGCTCCTTGGTGACATTTTCTCATTGATATGGCACGGCAGTGTTTACCTCTACATGTGTCACTTCATGTCAGTGTAAAGGAGAAATAATAAACATATATTTTTTTTCAAACAAACGCCTACTTTTCATTTACAAAACCGCTTTTACATTATTTCTGTTGATGTCATGTTTGCGCTGAAAGTTATGAAGAAGGAGCTCTTTCTAACCTACTCTGGGCTAGTTAGCAGCTGGCAGCATTTGCTTGTACCCACTAACATGGCGGATTTTGATGGTAACAGTGAATTTTAAAAAATCCATCCCAGACTCTATACACCACCGAAAAGTAAATGATATTCACTCTGTAATATTTAGTTTGATTTCCATAAGTTTTGTCTGGGGCGCGTGTGAGTATTCCACGCAAGCTAACGTTTCTTCAGCTCACAAAGCGCAAATATCTTAAAGCATTAGCAGGTGTCGCAGCATGTTGCGTTTTTTTAGTCATTAATTGTCCGTGACAGTAAATACTACGCTGACAGAAAATACAAAAGGAGAGAGTGATATTGCACATCCAATTACACAATGGAGATCATTTTTTTCACTCAAACTTGGCTGTAAATACGATTTAAGTGGCGCTAGCTTTGCCCGTTAGCCTGTTAGCTTCTTCTTTGTGATTCCATTAGTGTATATTGGGGCCTCCGACCCGGTGGCAGCGAAGTTGCAATTGTGGTTTTCTGGCCAGAGACACCGGGGGGACAAATAAGACTCCCCAATCACCCCATTAACACTTGTATTACCCCCAGAGGGACTACGGAAAGGATTTATTAAGGTAAACAAGTTACTTAGTACTTCTTGAAAACAGTTGGGAAATCCCCATATTCTCACTGGTGAGTGGGGACCTGAACGTGGAGGCTCTTGACAGTGGAGGCCATTGTACTGAAATGCACGCTTCGTGACTCCATTGTAGTGTATGAAACAGCCATGTGATAAGAGAGTAAAGCTACTACTTAGCGCCACATTACAAACCTTTACAATATGCTAATTAAAAATGAATCATCACGACCGCTGACTGTTAATGCACTTTATTGCCAGGGGGTTTAAAGAGGCTGTTCAATCACAATGAAGGCTATGATTATGGCATGTGTAATTTTTAATGATGGAAAATGGGCCCTGCTACAACCAATATATGTCAAATGCAAATGTCCTCATGCACTGAAGACAATTATATCATCCTCTCATGTACGGCACAAATGGCCGCCATTAGCAAAGAAGAAACGTTATTACGGCCTCAGCCTCATGGGCCCTGCTTTGACTTTTCGTGAATGGTATAACCTGCTCTTAACACCCTTTTGCTAATAGTGAGTGCAAGCTGGAAAATAACACACAGCTGAAAGGTTGCATTCAGGTTCTCGAATTTGATGATGTCATAGTCTCAGATGGAGGGCAGCGACCAATATAACACTATGGGCAAAATAATATTTGAAAGTAATATCCAAAAAGAAGATTGACTTTTACTGAAATGGATCATTATTTGGAAGTGATTGGATTCACAAACCGGTCACCTTCATTTTATGGCTGAATAGATGACGGCATCTCGTCATAGAAGGGGGCGTGGCTTTGCCGAGGGGGAAAATATAATCTTTAGAGAAACACAATTTTCCACTCTTTTTTGCCATTTTCTGTTGGAATATGAACTTATTTATCACATACAAATAAAGTCAACTGTAAATCGGGCCCATATGGATATTTTCTCACAGCAGATTGTTCAAGTGAAAAAATGGCAGTTGTAGCTAGCGCTAGCTAACCGTTAGCATTAGCCCGATGCAAACATGCATCCGTTAACATCCGTTATTCATGTATTTATGGGCTGTTGAACCACTTTGCTCCTCTCCATGTCTTTGTATCATTATTTAAACTATATTCATATTTCAGCATTTGTTACAGTAGTTTTTGAAAAATTAGAGAAAATTTTAATTTTTTCAAAATTGTTTTCCCCCTTAACTGTTTTCAAAAATGACCATATATGGGCGATGCCGTCTGTATCTATGTCCTTTCATAGAAACAGCATCACCGGAATCGCCCATATATGGTCATGCTTGAAGCAGTTGACGGGGTAAAACAAAGACGAGACAAATCTAAACTTGTATTACTCCAAAAACTACTTCAACAAATGCTGAATTATGAATAACGTTTTCCACCCAATAAAGATGCAAAGACATGGGGAGGAGCAAAGTGGTTCAGCAGCCCATAAATACATAAATAACGGAGAATGTCATGTTAGCGTCATGCTACATGCTAACGCTAGCTATGACTCCCGCTTTTCGCTTACACTGGAAATTCTGCTGTGGAAAAAACATCCATATGGGCCAGATTTTGACTTGAATTTATTTGTGTGTGATAAATACATTATGGTATGGTCCGCCGAAAAATGGCTAAAAAAAGTGAAGAACTGCGTTTCCCAAAACTTCCTTCCCCCTCGGTGACGTTGTGCAAAAAACTGCTTAATTTCAGCCAAATTTCAATAGTTGCTTATCACCTCTGAGTGTGGCGTGAATAAATATTGACTACAATGTTTTTGTTATTCATACAATTTATTGAAAAAAGTTTCCTCAATAGTATTTTTCCTATCAAAACATATTTTACGTGAAGCGTTTGATAATGGATCCTAATACACGGTCAATATTTACAGGAGGCCCCCTGTTTTAGACAATCATTTTCATAATTTCGATGAACTTGTATAGTAAGAATTGTTGAGCGATGTCATCATTTTCCAATACATTTAGATTTAATGCTAGTTTGAATCCAATATAATGCTTTTTAATGACAATGACGAGGCCTTGATTTTGGCTAAATTCATTAGATGATCTTTGATGCTTTTCAATGCCCCGCAGAAACCCTTACTGAAATGGTCACCATAGTTACCATCGACCCTTCAGAATGTTTTGTTTGTTCAGAATGTTGAAGCCGGTCTTCCATTTCAAATCATAATTACAGTTTTAGTAAATGAGGTCATTCCGCTTGTTCACTTTTGTATGTGCTACTCGACCCCCTTAAAGTAAAGCTAATAATAACATCAAAATGAAAATGATATATATGCACTTGTGGGAAATATGCATTATACCAGTAATTATTAATGTGAAATAGCAACACACATTAAAACAAGCCCACGTCTGCTCAGATGAGATGCCAGTAACATATAAGTCATTAGGACGGTCAAGGTAAAAAGAACTCTCATGGGAGAATCAAACTTTCTTCCACCTTTCGATGTCCCATGTTTGGTGTTCCCTTGCAAAATTCAAAGTCAGAAAAGGGACGAGGCCTTTGAAGACGTTGCATATTCTCTCTGATGCTGCAGTCGAGCGCCAGTAACAGCCTTCATTTGGGTCGAGGATCGGAGTTCCTCTTCTTTGTACTAAAACATTTCTTTTTTTTTCATACCAAAATACAATTATTTTCAAAGCAAAATGTTTTTCTCCATAGCTTTTTGTTTAGTTGTTTATTTTCATGTCTTTATGTCATTGTTTTTGGCATCCATTTCTATGCAGTCCACTCTATCGACAGAGAGTGGGTTTATATTATATATCATTTGGGCCATCGATCGACCTGTGGTTATCATTTTTCATTCACTTGAGGAGGAGAAGTGTCGTTCTGCTTAATAATTCAATGAGCTGAAGATGTGTATTGACACAGAAACACATTACGCACTACCCCCCGCCCGCCATCCCATACTACATCGTAGATCAGGTCTTACTACGCACCGTGCAATCTCTTCCCCTCCCAGTAATACACGCGGGTTTACCCACCGATCATCAAGTGCACCGACAACACACACGACAGCTGGTGCAGGAGTTGTAGTGTTTCATAGTGTTGCATAATCAAAATTACTATGAAAATGTTGAAAAGGCAGTCATCCGGGGCCTTTTACTTTCAAGCACAGTGCATACATTTCCCGGATACGTTGGACCTCAGGAGGGGCTTTTCGGCAGCTGCCACTGGAGAGGAAGAAGAGGTATAAACTAAGTAAAAAGTTCTATGAAATAGATTTTGCATCAAACCCCCCCTTTTAAGAATAGCTGTTTTAAAGCAGTACTACGAAACTTGTTAACTTTAATACATCGAGTGCCAAAAATGGAAAAAACTTGTTTTTGCAGTCTTTTTTTAATTTTATTACGAAACTCGACTCTCTAAAACACCTCATGTGTGATTTTGGTAACTTTGTGATGAACAGAAGTAAAATAAATTACAATCAAATATTAATAATAATAATAATAATAATAATAATACATTTTATTTGTATTGCACTTTACATATGAAGAACACATCTCAAAGTGCTACAATTTACACAAAAACAAGCAAAATAGAAACAGACAGAACATATCAATAGTAAAAACACGAGGAATATTATCAGTTTAATAATAAAAATAATAATAAAAATATTGTAAAAAGTCAAGATCTGGACATTTTATATCATTGGGTTTCTTTTCTTTTCTTTTTTTGTCCGACGGGGCGTGGTGTCGCGTAGCAAACAGTTGTAAACCCGACACTTCTCTCTCGCTCTCTGGCATTTGACAAAGCAGAGCGGCTTCCCATGGAAACATCGAATGGTTAAATTGGTGCAAGGACGGCTGAGAAACATCCTGTTAAAGTGAAAACCAGTTAAACAGAACCAGGCTGTTTAAATGCACCCGCGATAAAAAGTTATCGATCTGCGGCAACGCGCGGTGTTTCAAAATGTGTCAACAATGTTGTCATTGAAAATTTACTTGAAATGAATATACAGTATTTAGGCATTTGCATCTTCCCATAACGCTACGCGTCCGTCCAGAGAGGATAAAGGTGAGATATGGAGAGGATTTAATCAGAAGGAGAGTGTTTAATAAAACACTAATTATCTCTGAATCTAGAAAAAAATCCATGATTTTGTTCCAAACTAGCTAACCGAGGCACGTAGAATTAAACTGTTTTCACTTTTCACCTACGGGCGCTACAAATATCATGAAAAATGGTCTGGATTGTTGGCACTCAATGTGTTAAGAAATCCTTTTCATAGTCCCTCTGAGGGTAATACAAGTGCTGATGGGGGGGTCTTTCATCTCCCCCGGTGTGTCTGGCCAAAAAAACACAATTGCAGCTTTGCCTGCACCGGGTCGGAGTCCCCAAAACACACTAATGGAATCATGAAGAAGGCAAAGCTAACTGAGGGCTAGCACCACTTTAACAGTATTTACAGCCAAGTTTGAGTGAAAAAAAAAGATCTCCATTGTGTGATTGGATGTACAATATCCCTCTGTCCCTTTGTCTTTTCTGTCAGCGTAGTATTTACTCTCACGGACGATTAATGAGTAAAAAAACGCAACATGCCACGGCACCTGCAGTGGCGCTTTTGGCCTCTAGGGGCATGAGTTACTTAGCACTGCTTTAACTATGTATTACTGAAAATGTCTATTGCGTTTGGTGGGTGTGGCCGTCTCAGAGAAATGCCTTGAGAAAGCTTTCCTGATGACGGACTGACCTAAAATGTGGCACTTAGACGAATGGGGAAAATTACTGCTTTGTTAGAGAAAAATGAAAGGCTTAAGCAGCCGTGCATTTGAGGAAGTATAGTCCTTCTTGATTAATTTAAGTTTCAGCTTCATTTGTATTCCAGTCCGATTCTGAGCTGCCCCGTGAGGACCTCCGCCGCTCGTGCCTGGCTTCACTATATGACTGTGATTATTGAAGCTAATTACGGAGAAAACGCAAAGGGACGTTAAGTGAAACGCTCTCGTCCTCTGTTTGGTTTTAGGAATAATTACTGTGTGTGTTTTGACTGCGGGGCTCAAACAAATGTTGTGGATTGACTACGTTTTCTCATCACGTACACCGTCATTACCATTATTTTCCAACTCAGGCATATAAAATGAAATGTCAATGGTGTCTTCTGTTTGGTGTGCTGTAACTCCAGTGGTTAAGTGATGGGATGTCATAATGTCATTTTTTCTAAAATCACTGATTATTTAACAACCGCAAGAAAGTCAGCCCCCAAGCACGATAGTGTGGCCATCATTCCAAACAAGAAACCAAATCAAACCTTGAAAGTCTCAGCTGTTGCCTAAATGCGTTTCTGGTGTCCACTTGAGTTAAAGGCACTATGCATGTATTGTTTTTCAAGTGATGAAACAAAATGTTGTCCTCTTTTAAGTTTACTGTAACACAAAAAACACAGTGCCTCAAATTATAAAGCATTAAGTATCTTTTTATGAACTTACAAGCTTCTAGTTTTCTAGCATTTGTGTGAAAGCGACCCTGAAAAGTGACCCTGTATGTGCCAATAAACTTGTCCCTGTGAAGAATTGGGATGAATACGTTTGTACAGTAAGATTGTTTTGGTATAAAAGTTGTGGAAAAAAAACCTCATGCATGAAGTTTCCACTCTGATTTGTTGATGTTATGTATGGTCAACATGAATAGTCAATATGTGACAAACCGATATGGATTTTTGGAGTCCAATACCGATATAAAGGGGCATGGACAATAGCTGAGTGTTTTATTTTTTTAATTGGGCATAGAATATACAAACGGTGATTTCCAGTAAAATGAAGCTTCAGCGCGAATTCAACCTGGAAGACGTACCTGCAGCCTTCATTCATCGCCTCATCAATGGCAGCCTTCACTAATCACCCAATCACGGCCCCAGCTCAAGCCGCACCTTCACGTCAGCCAATTGCAGCTGCTTTTTCCTGCTTCAGCCACTCATCGGCCAGGATCCCTTTCTTTAGCCCCCCGGTCAATCACTCGGCCATATCTCGCACTGCGCCCCTCCTCCACCTGGCCTCTTCTCAGGCCTGCTCATCGCGTCAACCGGCCGCCTGGGGCTCTTCCTACCAACACCAGTGTCCGGGATTCTGGCCATCATCCATCGATGCCATGTATTCCATATTGTTAATGCAATCTTCTGCCTGGGTCTTAGTCCCAATCATGATTCATGTTCAATAAAACTTTGTAGCGTAGTCTGTCTTTGTGAGTCTCTTCAGGTTGAAATACACAAGTCACAGAATAAAACATCAATTAAACAAAAAGACATTTAAAAAAAACTGTTGAAGTGTTAAAAGTGTTTTGTTAACTGAAATTTGAAAACATTAATTTATTTTAGGCGTGTTGGAATTGAGTTCCACAACCTTGGGCCTTGCCAAACTTCTTGTAATTTTGACTACAAAGGACGGCCGTGACGGTAAAAAATACCTACATTTATTTCACATTCTGACAAAATGGGTAAAAAGTAGTGGTGGGCCGTTAACGGCGTTAACGTACTGCGTTAACGCGAGACTCTTATCGCGTGATAAAAAAAATATCGCGTTAATCTATTCTCAAAGCTGGGTTGGGAGCTGGGTCTATACTCTGCTATGATGACTTTCACCGTGATATTTTATGCAGGGCTTAAAGTATTCCGGCCTGAGGCCTCTGGCGCAAGCAAAGTGTATCAGACTGCAAATTATTTGTCCGTTTTTTCCGCGCATTTGTGAAAAACTCGCCTTTCCCGCACTTCTTACGGTCCATGAATGCATCTCACGCGCAGCATCGCTGTTACGTGATTCCTCTGAAAACAAAACAACTGCCACGCGGAGGCTGTAGCTACTTTTGTTATGGATTAAGTTTTGCCAAATGGACGCTATGACCAGACGAGTGAGAATCGGATAAAGAGGCGAAGAGCAGCAAGTTCTACGACTGATCCACAGTGAGTTTATTTACTTATTCTGTGAGAACAGTCGGGCTAACGGGGTCGCATCACCCGCGCTAAAAATAATAAAATAAGCACTAAAAGCCCCACACGAGAGCGCGGTGTCGGACCTGCCCCGCTCCTCCTTCTGCAGCCGTGTGCACGGTGAGACAGGTGCGCGCGGTGAGACCGTTTATAATAGATCCATGGGTGAGACAGGTGTGCACGGGAGAGACACGCTGCGTAACCGCTCCCCCCCCCCCCCCTTACCTCCCATATATTAAGTGTTGGGAATATATTAGGTCAAAGTGCAGAGTAAATGTGTAATAAAAAAGTTTAATAAAAAATATTGGCCTAGGCTACATTGCCTATATACAGTAGCCTCTAACGTTTTTCTTTTTTCTTTTAAAGCACCGATAAGAGCACCATGAAAGTCCCGGATCTTTTTTCTGTAGCAGGTCATAGTTGCAGAAGAGGAGATTTAGTTTGTCACCAGAAAATTGATTGACACAAAGCTACTGACTGTTAACAGTTCATCAGGACCTCTAATGTCGGCCTACAGTTCAAAATTAATGTTTAACTGAATAAACAGTTAGTTAACACAAGTGCATCTTCTTGAACATGAATTATTTTCATCACCAATTATCATAGTAGAACGTTCTCAAGCAGTTTGTGATGCATTTTGGAAACAGGAGATGAGCCCCTGGTCTAACGCACCACCTGACTTGAGAAACTCGTTCTCAAAGACTTACTTTTAGTCATTATTTGGCCAGCACACATATTCTGAATGGCTTCGGCAGAATTCAAGCGAGACATTTTAATCTAGATTAATCTAGATTAATTTCAGAATTAATCTAGATTAATCTAGATTAAAAAAATTAATCTATGCCCACCTCTAGTAAAAAGTCAGGTATAGTGCCTTTTAATTAGAAGCCATATTTAGACACACAACAGCGCACATGGTCTGTTTTTCTGTCCCAAATGTCACGGTTACAATGTAGATCTATGATGCCAAATGAAGTTAAAGGGCCTATCCCATCGGCCCGGAGAGTAGTTGGAGACTCGAGTTGCCACTGGTCACAGAGATGTCTCAGAGACGCCCCCAAGATAAGACGAGTCTCCAGGAAGCATCGGTGAAAAAACAGGTTTGATTTCATGTGCATACGGTCTCAAGCACTTGTGACGCCAAAACTATTTGTTGTCCTCAACCTGTGAGACGTTTCTATGACATCCCTGCAATGTCCCAGAGACAATGGAGATCAGAGATAATCACACAACTCTTTGAGATCTCCTTGGTATCCAACAGGTCTAGGAGACATTGCATGAACGCCGTAGAAACGTCTCCCAGGTTGAGGACAACAAATAGTGTTCGAAACATTGCCACAACTGCTTGAGACCATGTGGAGACTCCACTGAAATCGAACCTGTTCATTTTCAGCGACACTCCCTGACTCACCTTATCTCAGAGACCAGTGGCAACTATAGTCTCTAACTAGTCTCCAGGCTGCTCAGATAGGCCCTTTGCATGAGTGCAGTCACACAGAGTCATACGTTGCGGAGACTGCCAGTCCGCAAAATCTCCCCAACTCTTCTCCAGTGAGTTAGCCCCTTAACTCCGCTACAAGAAAATCATTTGATAGCTTTGATAGCCAATTATGTCGGTTTTAAAAAAGATGCATCGAATAAATGCCTAACGCGGGTCTCTAGGCAGGTTGAAGAGGCTGTTTTAATGATGAACGCTGCAGATCCCTGAGATAAGGCAACCCGAGTTCAGTTTTAGCTGAAGACCGGCACAGCGGCTCTTTGAATAATTGCTGCAGGTTATGCTAAGATTACTCAAACATGGAAGACTGAAAACTGTCCTCCAGGTCTGTTTCTGTCAATTACCTCACCCTTCATAACCCATTTCTCCAAATTAGTCAAAGTACGCTTCAGTGTGCTTTCCATCAACGGTATTTTTCCCTTTACCCCCCTACACGTACCAGCAGACCTCGTGCCAGCAGCGGTGACGACTTAACTGTAGATAAGGCGGATTAGGAAAGCAGAAGGGAGGCAAAGGAGACGGTTAAGTAACTGCTAATAGTTTTCAAAGTGCGCGGGGTGTTTTCTGACAAGCTTTTAACGCCGCAGTCGGGGTGACACGCACTATTCGAAGTAATTACATGGAGATATGCGAGACTTTGATGTCCTTAGTGGAGTCCTAGGCTAGACGGGGTTAGAAGAACATGCAGTAACAAGGGGGAGGGTGATGTGGTGTATCATCTTCAGAGGTTTGCATCAAGGAGGTTTGGAGTCTGCATGTTCTTCCTATACCCATGTCTGTGTAAGTTTGCTGCTGAGGCCTTCCAGTGTCTCTTACCTCTAAAAACATGTACAATCGGGTTCCCTCTGGAGCCAGAACTCCTGAAAAAGAAATTCTGAAATCGCAGTCCTGGTTGAATTAAGATCAAATAAATGAAAGTGTCCTGTTTTTGACAAATGAGTTCAATCGGTTGGTGGAGTCAATGACATTTAAGGGCTGATTTACTAAGTGTTTGCAGACGTGCAAAACAGATAAGGCAGGGGGAATTTTCATTTGCTCCGTAGCCGGCGGTGGCAAGACATGTACGTGGCGCTCGCGGACACCGGCTTCGTGGTAGTCCCCGGCGGTCCCTGCTTAGAATCCGAGATCTGACGGGAGAGTCTCGTGATCTCATTGGGCCCTCCCTGTGTGAATGAAGATCAAATTAAGTCGAAAAGTCACAGTGCGTGCAAAAGTGGAGCAGCAAGCAGGTGCAGTTGAGACACAAAATGCCAACGATGATGCCCTGGACTGTGCATCAATGGACTAAGGCCAGAAAACGTAAGGAAGTGGTAGCACGGACCGGAAGTTCTTTGCTCTCATGGACTTTACATTTAAAGGGAGGGTATTATGCAAAATCGACTTTTTCAAGCTTTACATCATGTTATTATGTCATTCCCTCATTAAAAACATTCCTGAAGTGTTGCCTTGGCACATTCACGTATTTTTGAGTAATCTGTAACAACTCTGATGGCAGCCATTTTAGGGATAGGTTTGCCTGAGTCCTCCTAGGAACGCCCCAGTAACCAACCACTGCTCCTCAGCAGAGCCGCCTCCCCACTGATGCCACAGACAGCGTGTGGAGGGGGCGTGTCGGAAAGGGTCAGAGGTTCTTAAAGAGACAGAGGCCTATTTCAAGACATTCGCTACAGCCATTTTGAGAGAGCAATTTTATACAAGGCAGTTATTTTAATTTACTGCATTTACAGACCAACAGAAGGTTTCGTCATCATTGTAGTGTGATATAGACTGATGCTATGTGACTGAAAAAAAGCATAATACCCCCTCTTTAAAGGTCCTATATCATGCAAAATCGACTTTTTGGTGCTTTTAGCCATGTTGTTATGCTATTTCCTTATCAAAAACACCCCCAGAGTGGTTTGTGGCTTCATTCACGCAGCTCTCAGTAATCCTCCTGAATCCTGCTCTCTGAGCAGCTGCTCCTCCCTCTCCTGGTGAACGACTGAGTGTTCAGTTGTGTCGTAACAACGGAACGGAAGTGCTCAACGTCTGTAATGTAATGTCTTAATTCTATGCTTACGGCCTGATTTTAATTTGTAAAACAGCTTTTTCATTATTTCTGTCGTAGAGAGAAACAAAGAGTAAAAAATGAAAAAAAAAAAAAGAAAAAAAAAAAAAAAAGGATGTGCCCGAAGTGCTTCCAGGTCAGCTGTGGCCAAAACAAACACGTCGCGTCTGAACAGATCAGTCATGTTTGCGCTGCAGCTGTGAAGATGGTGCTCGTTACCTACTCTTGACACATCTGTTCTTATTCTTAACTAACGATAATGTCACGGACGGAGAAAAAGAAGCGCGTTTGGCTACGAGGACGAGGAGTTTATATTTCACCCTTTTCAGGAAGAGGCCACTCAGCTGTTTTTTTCTCCGGGATTCAGCGACTATCACCAAAATATTGTTTTTCTGTGACTGTCACTGATGGATGTTTGGTGAACCTTCGCCAGAATCAAAGTGGATTAACTTTTATAACCAACGCGAGTCCCATAATGTAAACAGCGATGGAGCAGAGGGTGAGTCAGTCCAAACGCGGGTTAGCTTGTGTGTTAGCATATTAGCATGTGTGTTAGCCATTTATGAAGCTGTGTTGCAGATGTCAACTCCGTATAACTGCATCGTGAAGTAACTTCACTTATTGCTGTTTATTTATATTACGGTAAAGTATGTGTGGAGAGAGGGGGCGGAGTTAACTGAATCGAAGCGTTGTGTCTTCCGGGTTTGAAAAATACCTCCAGAAAACACTTATATTTATCACAAAAATGAGTGCTCCATAGTGGTAGAGGTACAATATATCATATAAATGCCTATACTTAACTTTGGAATGGCTAAAATAGCATGATATAGCCCCTTTAAACGTTTTTGCCTTACCTTAAAGGTGCATTATGAGTCCGATATATTTGTTTGTATTTGTCCTTGTAGTGATCCAGCAGCTTTATGAGTGGTCAACATTGCGCATTTACATTCGATCACGGTGGTCTTTAACGCTCCAGTATCAATTGTCTTGTAGGTTTTCTGATGAGAGGGTCCGTCAGCAGTGAAAACCTTCCAATCTATTCAGAGCACTTGGATGAAAGTAAAGGCGCCATGCTGACCACTCAGACAGCCGCTGGGTCAAAAACACACAAACATCAACTTTTTTCCCCCACATAAAAAATGGTATAATGCACCTTTAAGACATTGTTGAACACTGGCTTTCATTCTGACGCCCACGTGTTTGTCTTAACATGCGCAACATCAATCTATTTTCTTTTCGCCAATTTCATTTTTTGCCCTATTCTACATAATGAAGCTGGCTCTAACAACCCATTCAATCAGCTACCTAGAACGAGCTTCAGTTAACCAGCACTGAACGCTATGGAGGAGGCCACGCACCCTTAGTCCATATTCTACGGTCTATTGCTATGTTTAGTTTAGTTTAGTTTATTTATTTATTTGAACAGGGACAGTGTACAATATACATTAACCTCAAAGGGAGAGATGCATTGTACCAGGTTATAGCACTTGTGCTAATTTCCACCTGTAGTCCCTGGGCAGACTGATGTCAACAAAGTCATAAAAATACTAATACAGAATAATACATTTCCCCAAAAACAGCATTAAAATCAACACACACTTCATTCATTCAAAGCATTAGATTTCACGCTCTTGCATACACACCAATTACAGGACATTATGGGAACAAGTTTGTTTTAAAATAAGCCATTTTTTAGCCTGGTGTGAAAAAGTGTTAAAATTTACACATGTGGTCAGCTCTGTTGGCAACATATTCCACTGTTTGATGGCCACACTGGAGAAAGCGGAGCTGCGGAGTGCGGATTTACACTGGGGGGTCCTACACTCGCCCCGAACAGTCGACCGAGTGGCTCGAGATGAAATTTCTGAGCTCAGTGAAATAAACGTTTTTAATGGAGGAGCTGCTGTACCATTAATTATTTTGAACAACAGACAGAGATTTGAATATATGATTATGTTTTCAAAACTTAATATACTATGTTTTTTAAGAATATGACAGTGATGATATAAGCGAGATTTTTTGTCATGAACTTTAAGAGAACTTTTGTACAATGACTCCAGGGGCCTTAATGCTGTTTTACAGGCCTGCGACCAACTCGTCATGCAGTAGCGAAAGTGCGGGATTATCATCGCATTTAGATAAAGATTAGAAGCATCTATAGTCAAAGAGTTTCTGATACATCTAAAATTCGCTATGTTAAATTTCAACGTATTGGTTAATTTTTTTATATGTTTTTTGAAATTTAAATTTGGGTCCAGAATGACTCCTAAATGTTTAATTTGGTCTACATTTGAGATTTCCTGACCTTCAATGGTGATTTTTGGTCCAGTCTCACATAGTGAGGATTTAGAGCGATTAGTGAAAAACATAGAAACCGTTTTGTCAATATTCAAGGTTAAATGAGAGTTTTTCAACCAAATAGAAATGTTTTTCATTTCCTCGGTTAATTTTTGGGTAACCTCTTTAACAGTTTTCCCATGAATATACACCACAGTGTCATCAGCATACATTATCATTTTGGCATTTATACAAACAGATGGAAAGTCATTAATATAAAGAGAAAACAGCAAGGGCCCTAATATAGAACCCTGCGGCACTCCCATAGTGCATGCTCGTAAGGGAGATGATACATTATTTACTGATACACACTGTTGCCTTGCACTGAGGTAAGATTGAATCCATTTTATTGTACTTGTGCTTATGGAGAAATGTGTTAACTTATCTATCAGTAGTTCATGATTTACTGTATCAAAGGCCTTACGCAAGTCAAGAAAGACCGCCCCTACAACTCCTCCACTATCCAGACTGGACTTTATTTCCTCTATTAAGTAGCAGCATGCAGTCTCCGTTGAGTATCGTTTTCTGAAACCAAACTGGAGAGGATGTAGTGCAGCATTGTAATCAAGATGTTCCACAAGCTGCGCTGCAACAACTTTTTCGAAGATTTTGGAGATAGTAGGAAGGATGCTTATAGGTCGATAGTTAGAGACCTGGAGCTTGTCTCCTGACTTGTGTATAGGCTTTACCATAGCTGTTTTCAGCACTGTAGGAAAAATACTCTCATTTATAGACTGATTTATGACTTTAGTTAGCACTGGGGTTAAAATGTCCTTGTACTCTTTTAAAAACACAGTGTCAATGGCAAAAATATCTTTAGATTTACTATTATTTAAGTGCAATATTACTTTTAAAACTGCACCTTCATCTACATTTGATAATTTAAGGAACGACTCATCACAATTGAAATTATATACACAATTTGGTTTCGGGAACGTATCTGCCAGATCCCGCACGGAATTTAAAAAATAATCATTAAAATGTATTGCCACCTCTGTATTGTCATTTTGAGTAGTTCCATTTATTTTAAGTTGTACATGGTCGCAATTTGTTTTTTCTTTCCCAAGTAATTTATCCATGCTTTTCCAAAGAAGTTTACTATTACCTTTTGCATCTTTAATCAAATTTAGATAAAAGTTTGCCTTGGCTTTTCTAAGCTGCATGGTAACCTTGTTCCTTAGGCTTTTATATACATAATGATCAGTGGTCAATTTTGATTTAAGAAAGGTTTTAAGAGCCAGGTCTCTCTGCTTCATTAGATCCCAAAGGGGGCTACTAAACCATGGCAGTTTCTTTTTGTTAGTTTTGTTTCTCTTTAATTCTGTATATTTGGCAACAGTCTCCTGTAAAGTTACAGTAATATTACTGCATGTATGCTCACAGCCTTTACTGTCAACTTTGCACTCCCAATCTATTTCCTTTAGATCATTCATCAGTGCTGTCTGATTTCTCTTAGGAACATGGAGAATTTTGTTTTGACTATTTGTTTGCTGTTTGTCCCTGTACCGGGATTTATTCATTTTTCTAGCAACTAGAGTGAGGTTGTGATCTGACAAACCTGTTATTAAGTTGTATGTTTTGGTAACCCTATCTGGTTTATTTGTAAATATTAAATCAATCAAGGTTTGGGAGTTTTTTGTTAGTCTAGTTGGCCTGTTTATCATTTGAGTCATTTGTACTGAGTTTGTGATATCCTTAAGTTTTTTATTTTTTATTTTGTCAAGCCAGTTGATATTCAGATCGCCCATTAACAGAGTTTCCTTTCTTTCATATTTTTTAAGTGTTTCAGCTAAGCCAGAAAAAAAATCATTTGCCGCATTTGGTGGTCGATATACAGCAAGTAAAATGAATGACATTTGTGCTGAAAGGGTTATAGTAACACCGACGCACTCCAAAGTTTTCACTGGAATGTCAATTTGGTGACTAGTGAAGCAGTCTTTCACGTAGATTAAGACTCCGCCCCCTTTCCCCTTCCCTCTGTCCCGTCTGTAAACATTGTATCCTGGAATTGTAAACACGGATAGAGGAGTCGTGGATGTTAACCAAGTCTCTGTAAGACACAGGTAGTCAAGATTTGAATCCAAAAGTAAATGTTCCAACTGTTCCGTTTTTGAAATCACACTGCGTATGTTTATATGTCCGCCGAATATTCCTTTCGGTTTGGTTTTGGGGTTCCATAGTACTGACGCATGATTAACTGTTTGAAAAAGTTTAGTGTTTCGTTGTTTGGAGGTAATAATGGTCTGCAGCGAGCCGAGTTCTGTAGTTTTGGACGCACAGCATGCTAAGATGTTACCTTGTAGCATGGAGGTCACTGGTGTTGCCGTGGATGTATCCAGCTGCGGTGAAAGTTGTGAGACCATAGGGCCAGGATTTGCATGGACATCTCCGCATAGTAGTAACATAATGCAAAGAATCCTCGCATATCCCCGCTGAACTGCTGCGTGACGAGCCACTCTCCGTGCGCGTAGCTGTCTACGGTGGTCATCCAGGCAAACGGCTTGCCCACCGTCCAGCACATTAGAGTAGATTATATACTGGCTCCACGAGTCCAAAGGAACAGCGAGCATCTTTGGCACGCCGCCAAGTGAGGTTGAGCGTTCACGAGCGGCTACCCAGCTCCCAAAAATTTGCGTAGTAGTGAGAGCCAACAGGCAAAACAACACAAATAGCACACCTAAGGCCCGGGCATTGATATCTTTTGTCAATGGCCACAATGTCCAGGTTGTTACGGTAGTTGTTATATCGGGCGGCTTCCCAGATTTCTTTAGGAAAGGTAAAGCATCAGCGCCTGCCAAGCTGCTGCTACCTGCCGCCGCCGCCATTCCATGTGACATCCTGGTGCAACGTCCATGTCTTCCTCTGTATCCTTTGCTTTGTTTTTCAGGTTCATCTCTTGCTCAATCAAGTTCTGTACAAAGATAAGCAAGTAAGTGCTTGATTTGCCATTGTACATTTGTACAACAAAATTGCGTAGATCAGGTGGAAGGTTAGTCCTAGGTACGCCACTGTGGGCCAACTTGACCAGCAGGTCTTTGGAGGTTGGGGAAACCAGAGTACCTGGAGGAAACCCGGCTGGCAGCCTTCAGTGCTCCTCTGAAACAGTGCAGCCTCTCCCTGGGTTTGTCCCTGTTTCAGAGTGTGGTGTCCTGCACTGATCAGCTCCTCCACGCCCTCCTTCCTCTTTCTCCTACGCAGCTCTCTCCACTCCCTCCACCTCCCCTGGCTCTGATGGCGATCTTCACCTGAAGGTCACCTTTGAAACTCTGCGGCACAGCTGAGACAGGACTCAGTGAATATAAAAACACAACAGTCTTTCACACAAGTCATATACGAACATACTAGTTTGAAGTAGACAATAATCACAGGCAGTTTTTCCCTGTTAAACAAAGTAATAATTAATAACAATGATCATCTTCTGTCATTTTCCCATCACAACTTCTGTGGCTCTTCTCTTGGTGGCATTCTTCTAAGTGCTAGTTTAAAATAGCACCTTGTGTAGTAAATCAGGCCCTTAGCTTTGCATCCATCGAGAAAAATGACTTGGTTTGAGTGGTTGCAACTGCCATGTGCTTCACTTTCAATATTACCACTCTGACTTTGAAACCAAAACACAAGTGCAATGGGGAAAAAAAAAAACCTGTCCACTGCTCCGCTCCAAATTCCCGTCTGCGTAACATGTGTGACTCACGCACAGCTCTCCGAGGCGGAGGGGGGAACGGACTCGGTGAATAATTGATGGAGTTTTCTGTGAGGTTGTTTTTGTGAACCTTTTGGCCTCGTTTTGAAAACCCAGCCTTCAGCCTTGTTTACATGCGCTGAGAGCGAACGATCCAGAGGTGGCTTGGCTTTTGGCAAATGTTCTCCAGGCACGATTCGGTTGCGCGCGGTACAAGCCAAATAAGCCGTGTAGCTCTCTCGTCTGCATTCGTTTTTTTGGAAGATGTTTGTGAAGAAAAAAAAAAAAAAAAGGGAAAATGAAGCAACAGCAGGCATTTGTGAGTGTGCTTTTGGCAAAGATTTTTTTGTCGTAACCTCACGGTTTGCTTAAGATGTTTGTTGGGAAAACGGTGCATCTTTTTAGAGCCAAGGGACTATTTTCTGTGTACTTGATTACAACTTTTCAGTGGTATTTTGTATCTTCCAACAGAAAATGAAGTGCATGGGGGGTGAGTATGTGCAGCATGTGCTTTCACTTTCCATTTGATTGGATTAGTTTTATGACTCACACTACACGTTTATATAACACACAAGACAGCGTGACACTAACAGATATTTGCTAAAGGCTTTATTGAGTTGAAGTTGGGTGTTTAGGTTTGATCGGCAACATTTCAAAAAGCAAGTTTGATTTCAGTAATTTTTTTGAGTTTGAGTTTTTTATATTTGAGTCATATTTTCAATTTGAACTCCAAAAGTATGGTGACTTTAATAGTCGCCATACTTTTCTGGACACTCAAAGACGCTTTGCATTACATTATTTATTAGCTCCATACTCTGTGGTGGTGGATCAACCAGTCTGTACCATCGGCCCCTCCGACCACCACCAACCACTCACTCACTACATTCATCCAGGCTTCCTTGTGTTTCCCAAACGGTCTCTCATCCAAGTACCAGCCATTTGCCAAATAAGATAAGATACCTAATAAGATTTGCAACATTAAGGCTTAAAAACATTGTTTAGGGTGCCTCAAAATGAATATTTTAAAGGGACTATGCAGAGTTTAAAAATGTTTAAGTTATGTATTTTTCTCCCCCTACATGTTCCAGCCATGTCCCAATGTGTAGAATGAACTCAGACCTGTTCACCACAACTGCCTTTAAGATCCTGTACTGTCACTCAGAAAGGTATTGGGGCCAAAGTGCATGAGTTTAATATAGAACCTGCAGTTAAATGTTAGACCTGAGGTGGCAGTAGTGAGTATAAAAATGACCAACTTGCAATAATGTCTACGTAAATAAACAAGTGAAGGACTGAGCTGGTCACTGCCCTCTGCTGGCAGCAACTGGAATGAATATTTATATGTGAATACAAGCTTTCACTTTCAGCTAACGGGCATGCTAATAAACCAACAGCACAGAGATGAACACCCCTCGAGCTCAGAACTCCTAAGAACTGTCCTGGTGATGGAGTATGGGCTCTACAAATGTGGAGGACTTACCGCCTTTGCTCTGCCCCATCCCGTCAGAACATCAAAGCTACAGTAAGCAGGGAAGGGCCAAGTTGGTATTTGGAAGGGAGACCATTTGGGAAACACCAGGAAGCCTGGGTGAATGTCGTGTGTGAGTGAGTGAGTGGTGGTGGTCGTTGGAGGGGCCGATGGCACAGATTGGCAGCCTCACTTCTGTCAGTCTACCCCATTGTAGCTGTGGCGACAATAGAAGCTTACCACCACTGATTATGGAGTGAATGAATAATGCAAGAAATGTTTAAGTCACTTTGAGCGTCTGGAAAAGCGCTATATAAGACTAATGGACAACAATATTATTATTATTATTATTATTATTATTATTATTATTATTATTATTAATTTATTTTTATTATTATTATTTTTATTATTTAATTAATTATTATTTTGTGGTATATCTATAATGCAACAAAATCCAGGAAATACAGCTCAAAGTGCCTCAACAATTGTAAAATAAACAACTAAAGTGATTTGGATTACTCAAAGCTTTTGTGAGTGAAGCAAAATACTGGAAAATGTAAACACGTCTATTGCAGAGGTCGTACTTGCCTGACAAGCCCGACTACATGCTCTTCCAATCCTTTTAAAAGACATGTTCTTTGATAGTCGACATAATCTTCGCAAGTTCTGATGAGTGCAAATGACAAGTGGATCTGTCCAACATGGTGGCCTAAAGTGTGTAAAAAAAAACTAACAACGAACTAATTGTATTTCACAGGTCAGAGAAGGCATAAAGTTCATTCTGAATAAGAGTCTATGTTCTTCCACATTCTTACTCTATCTGAAAGGCTCATTCTTTCTTTACCAACCGGCGTCAGCCACGATGCCGTTTGCAAAGGCAATAATTCACATCTTCACGCCGCATTTTCATTTTTCTCCGCATTCTATTCTTGCTGTATGCCTCTCTTTATGCTCCACAAAAGGATGGCGCTAATACAATGTGAGCCGGGCGCGTGAAAGGGCACATCGGCGTGGCAGGCGGGATAAGCAGACGCTTTCGAATGCACAGTGGATAGTCGGGGTGAGCCTCACCCCTAATCCGCGGGCAATAAACGGCTTAACAGGCTTGACAGTTCGGAGACATCCAGGAAAGAAATACGACGAATTCCTGTAAATACTGGATATAAAATAAACGCCGCATGGTCACAGGAAATGGAAGGGGAGCGGTTTGTGTGATAGTAAAGGGTCAGATGATGAAAGAGAGGAGAAACACTGAGGGACATGGTGGAACAACGAAGCGAGCAGAACGGACCCGGGACTCGATGGATTTGGTCAGACAAAGGATTACTGTGCAGCAGCGAACAGTCGGGGTTTGACTTCCCAATTAACAAAGATAGAAATCCATTTTTGCAGTTTTTAAGCTATTTGTAAGTCAATCAGACTTGGTTTCATTCCAATAAATGCTGGCACGGTGGCCAGCTGGCACAGCAAAGAGGTTTTGGGTTTGTGAAAGGGTGGGGTTTCTCTTGAGTGCCCCGGCTTCAACCTGTCAAAGTACATCGGTACTTTTTAATCCTATAGTGATCATGACAATATCCTGTATAGTCAGAAATATTCAGAGGATTTTTTTGGAGATTTTAGCGGTTATTCATGATTATATTAATTAACAAAGAAAAGACAAACATTATATTGATATTTTTAGGAGAGGGCCGACAAATCACATGAGAACGAGACGAGATTTTGACATAATTTGCAAAAATAAATAATCTTGTGTTCTTGTGTTTCCTTTGTATGGAGCCATTCTATTGTATTGTTTGTAACAAAATCAACAAACTAGTAAGAATGGGAATTGATCAGATTTTGCTAGTGTCATGGATAAAGTCATGCAGTCTCCATTAATATTATAGTATATATTATATTATTATATATATGTATAGTGGCTTTTGCTATGACCAATCCCATCAGCCCTTGGAAGCTAAGCAGGGAGGGGCCTGGTCGGTACTTGGATGGGAGACCGTTTGGTGACACCAGGAAGCCTAGCGAATGGAGTGAGTGAGTGATGGTGGTCGGAGGGGCCGATTAGACTGGTTGCCTCCTTCCGTCAGTCTACCCCAGGGCAGATGTGGCTACAATAGCTGCTTACCACCACCGAGCATGGAGTGAAGGAATAGTGCAATGTAAAGCGTCTTTGAGTGATTCTTAGTTAGACCTCTTTCTTCCTTAAAAGACCCTATTCTGCGCAAATATGCTTCTTCCATGCGCTGTCGATGCGTGAGTACAATCGCACAAATCCGGTTAAGGCGAGACACTGCAGGTAAATAGGGAAAAAATGTATATTTACAGATATCAATTTTAAACTTTTGCTGTAGATCACTGGCATAAATGTGAGAAAAAAATACATTGCAAGTTTTCTGTCATTTTATCTTTTCATATAAGAACAAGGTGTTTTATGCCTAAAAATGCCCCAAATTTTCCATCTTTTCGGCGACGAAATCTGAATAATGGATAGAGCTACATTCAAATTTATGGTTTCATTTTATTGATAAATGAGCTACCAAGACGTTTTCAGAGGGGATTTTGGATTTCTTGTTTAGTTTTAAAATAACCTGTTTTTTAGTGGAAAAATTTGTAAAAATTTAATTTTCGCCTTATTTCTTGACATTCAAAACTCAATAAATTGGGCTAGGGATTAGATAATAAAAAAATCCTTCTGAAAAAATCTTCCAAATATTGGTCAGTCCAAGGCTGGAAAATTTTTAGGTCCGACTGACGTGGACATAGTGTCGCCACAATGACAGAAAAATGTGTTTTGAGAAAAAGGCCCTTGAAATTGTTTTCTCCCATATAAGTCAATGGGGGAACATTGAATCAGCGCAATATTTAAACATGTCATTGTGAAGATTAGGTATATTTTCTGTTTCCGGGTGAAAGCTTGTATGTTCAGAGACCAATTTGGCCCAAAACCTGAAAACTGAAAAATTTAGTTTTGCCTGTAGTGTCTCCCCTTAAGGTCCGGCTTCCATGATCTTAGAAAGTCATTCAAACCAATGTTACACACTCCCTCTGCTCCGGGAAGTCCGGTTACCGAGGCTGTCTAGCGCCAACGGAAAGAATCCGCAAGAAGTCTATTTTTGCCGGAGCCCGGATCAAGCTGACAGAAAACAAAATCTGTATGCTCACTACTTGTCTGGTCTCTCCCTGTACACAAGCGTAACGTTGGAAATGTAAACAATTCTCCATTACCAGTGACACGGGGGCACAAAGCATCCACTTCACAGGGGAGAGTCATTGTACTGGCAAATACAACTCGCACCAAGAGGGTGAACCCACGTGCACCTCTGTTCTCGGTGAAGCTGGCCACAGTGTCAGCCGGAGTCACAGTGAGTGGCAGTTTGGGGGTGATCAGGCCTGGACCGAACCCAGACGGGAGTTAATGTGAGCCAGGGGCAACTTTGTAATGAGAAAGTAACGAAGCGAGTGTGGATCTGCAGTTGCTTAATAACTAATAACAACTACTTACTACAGTTAATGGCTGGTGTACAGTGTGCGATCTTATTTCGACGTGGGGATGGTAAAATCGTGAGCTGCTCTCATCTCCACTAATGGTTCAAAGAGACAATCGCAGCTACGACCAAAGTTTATCGTAGAGGATATCAGGCTGCAGAAGTGTTGGCGAGACACTTGACAGAGGTCCTCGTTGCAGCAAGAGGAGGCTCACTCTGAGATTAGCCTTCCAAAATATCAGACACTGCCTGAAGTCGACTGTAGCTCATCTTTGGTAGACAGACAGATACAGTGGATGGACGGACGGACGGACAGATACAGTTGATAGATAGATAGATAGATAGATAGATAGATAGATAGATAGATAGATAGATAGATAGATAGATAGATAGATAGATAGATAGATAGATAGATAGACGAACAGACAGACGGATAGATATAGTCGATAGATACAGTAGATAGATAGATGGATGGATGAACAGACGGACGAACAGACAGACAGATATAGTAGATAGATAGATACAGTCGATAGATAGATAGATAGATAGATAGATAGACGAACAGACAGACAGATAGATACAGTTGATAGATAGATAGATAGATAGATAGATAGATAGATAGATAGATGGATAGACGAACAGACAGACAGATAGATACAGTCGATAGATAGATAGATAGATAGATAGACGAACAGACAGACAGATAGATACAGTCGATAGATAGATAGATAGATAGATAGATAGATAGATAGATAGATAGATAGATAGACGAACAGACAGACGGATAGATATAGTCGATAGATACAGATAGATAGATAGATAGATAGATAGATAGATAGATAGATAGACGAACAGACAGACGGATAGATATAGTCGATAGATACAGATAGATAGATAGATAGATAGATAGATAGATAGATAGATAGATAGACGGACGAACAGACAGACAGATATAGTAGATAGATAGATACAGTCGATAGATAGATAGATAGATAGATAGATAGACGAACAGACAGACAGATAGATACAGTTGATAGATAGATAGATAGATAGATAGATAGATAGATAGATGGATAGACGAACAGACAGACAGATAGATACAGTCGATAGATAGATAGATAGATAGATAGATAGATAGATAGATAGATAGATAGATAGATAGATAGATAGATAGATAGATAGATAGATAGATAGATAGATAGATAGATAGATAGATAGAGTTGATAGATAGATACAGTACAACAACAGTACAACTTATACCTAGTATTCTTGTGTCGGTTTATGCGGTGCATTTTCTGAGTCTTCTCCCAAATGTTCTACTCATGCTAAAAAACACAACTCAACGATCTAATTCAATATTTATCAGAAAAATTGCCATTCGTTTTTTTCCCGAGCTCATTCAGGTCCGTTTTGATCATGTTTAGCACATGCTGATTCTTCATTATCCCTCTGTGGCTCCGCATATGCAAAGGAGTTGATGAACTGTTGGAAATGTCTGCATGTTTCTGTACAGTAGCCTGCGGGGAGATGGGCTTAATAACCCGTGAATAATGTCTAATTTCATGCTCATTCAGTAATAGCTCTAACAAACCGCAAAGTGTTGCCGACTGCTGATGGAGGAGTGGAAGAGTCTCGAGAAGTGAAGGCTCACGGTGAGTTTCTTTACTATATTTCTCTCCTCTCGTCAGAAAACTTACCCGGAGTGACAGTAATGGCTTCCGTTGGTTTTGCGCTTGACTTGGTAAGTTTCTCAAAGCGCCAACACTGGGGCACCCTGACCGAAACAGGGCTCCGATCTGCGTCATCGAACCCCCCGAGCGCTTACCGAAACGCACCATCTTCAGACATGCTTCTCAGTGATGGGGGAAACTACAGCACCCGCGGGAAACCCACCAAGATGGACGCCATTTAATGTACTAGAAAGGCAGGGCCAACTTTCTTGTTGGAGTGGCCAAGGCGGCCGTGGAGGAAGTGTGTGCGTCAATGCCACGATGAACAGCGTCATACAGTGCGATGGGTTTGTTTTGTGATGGGCCTATTTTCCTCCGTTTCAAACACATTCAACATATGGTGTCCACGTCCAACAACAAGCTGGCTGCTAACAACAAAGGAGATCCTTGAACCAGTGGAAAGACTGTACCCCTGAGCTGGTACAAGATCAACTTTAGGCTGCTGGTTAGACACACCATCGCACAGCTCTGTCCGGTGCCTTGACTGTTTAGAACTATATGCTCTGAGCTAAGGGATCAAGCTCCACTTCCATCTGCTGAACAACTGTCCATCGGCTTCACTGTCTGGTCTGGCCCCAAGACTCAGCTGCAGATTTGAGTGTTTGACCAGGGGCGGATCTCGAAAAAAAATCACGGGGTGGCAAGCAGGGTCAGGCATCATTTCTGGGGTGGCAACACATTTTACAATGTCAAATGTTTATAGCAGGGGTTTGCTGTTTGGATGCTAAGCCTCCCAAAATGATATACAAAGAGTAGCCTTGTCCATAATATAGATAATATAAGCAGGGGGTTTCTAACTCGGGTAAAATTGAAACTTTTGCAAAAGTACTAACTGAGAGTGAGGCTCTGAAGCATCCAAGTAGCTTCTAAAGCACATGTGAGACATCACATGACATCAATAGGGTGGCAAGACCTTTGGATGTCCAGAGGAGAAGGAGCGACAAAAACAGAGGTTAGGTAACTTTGTGTGAACGAGCAAGAAAAATACTTCCCAAGACAGAGCGAAATAGTGCTCAAGACAGAGCGAGTCAAAACAAGACTTCAAAATGCGTATAACTGAAAGTATTTTATCTACCCTCTTGCCTCTTACTGTAATCGATTAATTCTATGTTGATGTTTTTATTGATTGTATTTGTTTTCTTATATTTATGCAACTGTGAAGCACTTTGAATTGCCTTGTGTATGAATTGTGCTCTACAAATAAACTTGCCTTGCCTTGCCTTGCCTTTAATAGGGGTGGCAGCTTCCACCCCATGCCACCCCTCTAGATCCGCCCCTGCGTTTGACCAGATCCACCACACACAGACTCCTACTGATACCACATTTCAGGAACACTCCGTCTTGTGTGAGCTCATCAGGGCCAGGATCCCCCTGACAGGAACAACTTTACTATGAGTAGGACTTTTCAAAAAGACGTAGGTGAAACACATGGCCGACGGCTATCGCTGCAACCATAGGGGACGGACGCCGCTGCTTCACACCAGAGCGATCCTCCTCTGTGTGTGCCCGTGTGCTGGAGAATGTTGACCTGATGTGTGTGCTGTGTTCTGCTAAACGGGAACCTGCTGAAAATCAGCTTGTACTGAGCCAAGCCCGATTTTGTCTTTAAATGTTTTATTGCATAATAAATAAAATGAAATGCAAATGAAAGTGAAGCCCCACTGTTGTCCAAATCCAATTGTTCCGTGGGGCATTAAAAGTCATTAAATGAATTGTGCAAAAATCACAAATTAAATGTCATTAAAGAAAATTCACTTGGATTCAAACTGGCATTCAATCTAAAGTTTTTGGGAAAAATGATGCCATTGTTCAACAATTTTTACCAAAAATATGGTCCATTTGTGGTCAATTTTTGGCTAAAATTGACCACTTTTTCCCCATTTTGTCCATTTCTCTTTCTGCTGTTTGCAAATCTTAAAGGGGCTAGATGCAAGCTGGCCATTTTATACTCACTACTGCCACCTCAGGTCATATGTGTAGCTGCACCTTCTATATTAAGCTCGTGCATGGCGGCACTTCAGACCCGAATTAACACCTTTTTGAAGTGACAGTGCAGGATTTTAGAGGCAGTTGTGGTGAACAGGTCTGAGCTCATTCTACACATTTGGACATTACTGGAACATGTAGGGGGAGGAAAATACCTAGTTTTAACATTTTTAAACTCTGTATAGGCCCTTTAAGAAATTAAATAAGCGCTTGTGGCATTAAAATCTAATATTGTGGCATTATAATGTCATAAAAAAGCATGAAATTGTACTTGCTTCTGCCTCTATAAACCCTGATCATATAAATGTACGTCCTAACAGAGGAATTTAATGAGAGTCACAGGGGTTTGATCACTGATGTGCAAAAATAATGGTCAAAATCCTCTTGGGGCCCTGCGGTTCTATGCTAGATTGCAGTATCTTCCGTTGCTTACCCTGGCTTTACTGTGCACTTGAATTTTGATCATCCTGGTTAACTTGCATGTAGGAGCTTCCTGCAACAAAGTAAAACTGAATACAATATTTCACTAACCCCCAATGTAACTTTCTGCCATTCTGAGCGGGGTGACCAAAGCTATATAATTAAACTCTATATAGGACATGAGGCTCGTTGATGTGGCAAACTTAGTGGCCATCTTGTGACTGGCCAGCGATGCTAACCCCTATAGCAAATGCAAAACCAGGAGCAACATTTTCATGAATCCTCCAGCAGGTGCTTCTGACCATCAGCCTGGCTCCACATCTGGAGATGCTACACGCTCCTGCCCACTGCTCCTGACGGGTCACCTCAGTCGAAGGAGGGGCCAAATGCAGAGACACATTTTGTAATGACACATAAATGATCTTAACCTTTAATCTGCACTCATGTGTTTAGCCCATTATGTCATGCATAGAAACACATATGGGTATAATGATTATTATGACCAAGACATTTATTTTGAATAGAAAAATAAAAAAATGTGTAACATTGTCCATACAAGTCACAGGCATCAGAGGAAATGCTTTACAACAGTTTATTTCAGATTGTTTATAATATAATGATGATAATTATTAACAAATATTACTGGATATGACGTAGCTGACCCTTCAGCCAATCAGAGCGCAGGCTCACCTGCCCAAACGCCCTCGAGCTGATCCACGTGTTTTCATTGGACGGAGCGAGTTTCCGTCAAATCTAGTTCAAAAACCCGCGAGCTAAACACAGCTGTGATGTTTTATATGTTTTATCCTTAAATGACGAAACTGCGGAGAAATGAACGACACCAGTTTGATCAGGACATTTGGAGCACGTTCTCCAGAGGAACTCTGACAGAGACGCAGGACTTTGTGGAGAACAGCAGCGGAGCCGAGGCCCGACTTTGCCAGGATGACGAGAGGTGTTTCCCGCATCATACGCACTGGAACCCGGCGCGGATCCGAGGCTCGCCGCGGTCACCGGACAACCGGGAGTCTGAGACACGAGGACGTTTGAGGACAGAGATGGAAGTGACAGGAGAGTTTATGGAGTTGGCAGTGACGCATATGGAGGAGAAGAAGGACTCAGAAGACATCAATGGTAAGTAAATGCTTTAACCTATAGCCTACCCATATAATACAATATAATATGAGAGCGGTAAATAGTGGCCACTGCTGCGGTTGGGGAGGTGTGATGCGTAATAGCGCAGAGCGCTTGGAGAGCCTTTGGCACAGCTGGACGTTCAGTTCCTCCACAGGTGTGGCAGGGCTGAAGACCTGAGACTGCTTTTTGCCCTCACATATATTGCAATTGGGGCTAATTTTGCAAGTTTGTGATTCACTTCTTTGCGCTTTTGGAATCGTCTTCAAAGTTGATCCACTACGTAAAATAAACTCGTTTCTGAATTGGGTTAAATGTAATGTACATACCCTTAATGGGAGCTTGAGGGCGCTGTTTTAGTAGACGTATTATATGGTGGTAATTCAGGGATAAGACAAACGACCACTTGTGTCGTTTTCTATTGGAGGACAGTCTCACTCATCCCCAAGGTTCAAAAGTAGCATTGTTCAGTAGCATTGTTAGCATGTTCGATAAATACTGGTCATGTTGTGTTAAAAAGTACAGGAATACTGTTTCATAGTAGGATAGTAGTCATACACAATTCAATAGAAAGTCTATGAGGACTGACCAAATACTTTTTTTCCCCACTGTAAATAGAAGTGAATGATTTGAAGTGTTTGACAGAGAAAAATCCATGAACAAATGGAGCTAATGTCTGGGCTTCCTGTAAAACTGAAATAACATTTGAAAAACTGCAAACCGTTATTTTCTTGTCAGATGTGACGTAAGGCCAGTCACAATTATCAAAGAGTCAGTAAATAACAAAAAATAGATCAAAACAGTGTCAAGGAAAGAAGTGGTGTTTCCTCGTTGCACTGGGTTAGAAGGGCCAGTCACAAGATGGCCGCCAGAATTCCCATTTGCTCCAACGTATTACATGGCCATGTCATATGTAGAGTTTTATGGATTGGCTGTTAAACTCTTATAGAGTGGCCAATGCTTTGCCTGCTCGGCCCCTTTGCCAAAACTCCCCACACTCATCACGACGGTCCTTCGAGCCGGCTTTTGTCCTCCAGCGCCATCGCACAGCCAGTCGTTTCCGCCACCCGCGCCCCAGCTGAAGCCTGTCTGCCCGGTCCTGTCCCGCTCCCTCTCTCCTCTCCCCCCCTGGCTCCACTCATTAAAAGTGTATGTTCAGCAAAACGCTCGCTCACTATCATACTCTCAGCCATGGCACTCTGGCAGAGCGGTGCTGGGACTCGCTGAAGAGGACGTGCTCGTCATTCTCATGAGTCATCTTGTTTTGTTTATACATCTCTGCGAGAGCCCATCTGTCGCACCAGCCCGTCGCGAAGCTGCCCAATGATATATGTGTGTGCGTGGTGGAATTATACTGGAAATCCCATTGTGTATTGACATAAACAAACGAGGTGAACCTTTCCAACGTTTACTGAAGATGTAGACAATGCTAAAGATCCCGGTTAGAGGGCTGGTAGTCATTTCTAATATGTTCAGACAGGTTGCGAGGGCATGTAAACATTATTACCTATCGGTGTCCCCTGATGTGGGGTCAATTAATTTTCAATGCAGCACATAATGTTGTGGTTCCCTGCCGCATGACGAGTGGAAGCGCAATAAACAAGGAATTGACCAGTGAAAACCCCACGCATTAGCCTTGCTCGGTATATTTTATTGAACATGCCCCGTGGCTTAAAGCAGAGCAGATGCGTGGGGAGTAGACGCAATATTTGGCCAAGATTTTTACAATAATCTACAATGGAATCTTTCCCCATTCTCAAGCACTGACCCGTTTGTACCGACTGCTTACAAGTCTTACGTTGTCTTGTACACGTTTCATATCTGTCAGTTGGGTTGGGTTGAATTTTGAGAAAAAAAAAAGAAACCTCTTAACCCCCGCCTGACCCGAGCACACTTTCTCTGGTTCAGCTTGACCCCTCTACAGGTCGGTGGGGAGTCCTTACCTCAAGTGGAGGAGTTCAAGTATCTCGGGGTCTTGTTCACGAGTGAGGGACGCATGGAGCGTGAGATGGACAGACGGATCGGTGCGGCGTCAGCAGTGATGCGGTTGCTGTATCGGTCTGTCGTGGTGAAGAGGGAGCTGAGTCGGGGCAAAGCTCTCGATTTACCGATCGATCTACGTTCCCACCCTCACCTATGGTCATGAGATTTGGGTCATGACCGAAAGGACAAGATCGCGAATACAAGCGGCCGAAATGAGTTTCCTTCGCAGGGTGGCTGGGCGCACCCTCCGAGATCGGGTGAGGAGCTCAGTTACCCGGGAGGAGCTCGGAGTAGAGTCGCTGCTCCTTCACGTCGAAAGGAGCAGCTGAGGTGGCTCGGGCATCTATTTCGGATGCCTCCTGGTCGTCTCCCACGGGAGGTGCTCCAGGCATGTCCTAGTGGGACAAGGCCTCGTGGAAGACCCAGGACACGCTGGTGGGACTATGTCTCCGAGCTGGCCTGGTGTCGCCTTGGGGTCCCCCCAGAACAGCTGGAGGAGGTGTGTGTGGACCGGGAAGTTTGGGCATCTCTGCTGAGACTGCTGCCCCCGGACCCGGCCCCGGATAAAGCGGAAGAAAATGGATGGATGGATGGCTTGATCCGAATCTAAAAGCTTCTGGGGATGAAAAAAAAGAAAAAAAAAACCCATCAGAATAGCAACAAGAACCAGAAGGACACGAGGATGAAAATGTGACAAAAATGTGACAAAAGCAAAATAAAAAGCCACAAAAAACAAACAAAAAACAAAGGTGTAACCAAAACTCAACAAAAAAAAGTGGCAAAAATGAGATGAAAAAGAATGTGATAGAAGTAACGACAACATGGCAACAACGCAAGGAAAAAGATCCATTTAGATCAGCTATGAGGGCCTTAGCTTTCAAATGAGGCGTTGGTCTGACCTATACGTGCCAGTCGAGAAGCTTTTAAATTTGGGTAAAGTCACTTGGATGTCTTTTTGAAATGTTTTCATCAGTAGGTGGAGTAGTGAGTGGAGTAGTAAATATTTTGAGATTAACATTTATTTGCTTTAGAACATAATAATTTCACTTAGGGTAGTACTTTTTCCCCCCGCAACCCTTGAACGCCTCAGCCTCTCGTCTGGTGCTGCTTTGATTTGTGAGGGAAAAAAAGGAGGAAAAAGACCTGACAGCTCCTGTAGATATTGCATTAATAAACATGAGGATTTCAGCTGCATCAGAGCAGGTGTACTCAGCAGATGTTTGTCAGTTCACCATCTTTTTGTAAAGTTCTGTCATAATGCTAAACTGTTATCCGCTAACTGTAGCTTCAAACATTTGCGATCTCTTGTTTACGTGTCTGTGTTTACGTGGTGCTGGTGAGGGAGGTGCAGTGCTGGTCTTCTTCTACAGTTTGTTAGTGTGGCGCACATGGTGGCACATCTAGAGGAGCTTATTGGTAATGCATCGGTGCCGGACCGGCAAAAAGGGATCGCTTAGAGCAGCTTTAAGAAAAGAACATCAACTATTGACAATATCTGGGCGTGAGTTTCATGTTGTTTTAAGAGAATATAGTGCTGAAATATTGTGACAAAAGCGTATTTGTGGAGATCGTTGTTTTGAGCAGGAGATCCCCACTGCTCTCACTTCCTCCTCTCTCTAAGTGCCGCTGCAGGACCGCTGGGCGGGGCATCGAAATCACACGATGAACTAACAAGCGGCGGTGGTCATTTCTGCCGCGTTGTGATTAAATGCCCAGATGAGATGTCCAGATTATGACTTTTTACAAATTGTTGATCATCACTTATTTTGTTTCTGTTAACTCACTGACTTCCAACCATTTTCAAATCAGAGAGCTCCCCACTGCCAGAGGTTTTTCAGGATTTTGACTGTTTTTTCAAGACCCACAGAAAATGTACGTCTAGGTCTATGTCAACACGAAACCCACCAAAAGAAAGATTAGACTCTCTTCTTTCTTCTCTCTTCTTTGTTTGTACCTCTTTAGTAATCGTCCGTAGAAAATAGGTGAAATCATCCATGACCAAAAAGCTGAGAAAACGAAAGAGCAATGCTGTCACCTAGTGACTCAATAAAATAACTTGTAGTTCTTTTAGTGAGTCACTAGGTGGCAGCATTAGGCAGCACAACTAAGATTTTAACACCAGACATGCTCAAGGCTTTGTTGCAGCTGTTCTCATTGAAAAACGTAATTGACGTCTATAGATGTCGTTGGCAGTCAACGTTCGGATTTCAATGAGCAGTCAATGAGTTAATCATGGAACTCCCAAAAACACACATAAGGTGTATTAGAGTGTCTAGTTCAGTAATTAAAAAAAATCACGCAAACACACGTTTATTTTTTTATTTTTTTCATTTTTGGCACTCAACACATGGAGGCAAAAAACTAATTATTTCGTTTTTGGCACTCAATGTGTTAATCAAGTTACAATGTTCGGAAAAAAAAACATTGTAAACACCACATTGCAATGGCATTTTCTATCATTTGAGCAGGTTTCAATGTCTTCCATTTTTAAAGCCCACACTCTTGAGTCTCACAGAGAGATTTCTATGAAGCTTCTCTGAGTTGTAAGATCCAGACATCTTCACTGAACATGTTCTGGTCCTGTTTGTGGTTCAACTCTCCACGCTCGTTTGTATGTTTGCCAGTACATATCATTGTCATAAGTGTAGTTTGCGCACAGCTGCTCTTGTCACCAGTGAAAAGGAGGTAATGGGTAATGACTGAAAGTAGATCGTGGGTACAAGAGATCAAAAAGAGATTCAGTGCATAAAATCAGTATCAGAAAAAGCTAGCGAAATCTTCAAACAGCTGAAATAACCACAAACCAAACTATTCGAAACAAACTTCACACTCAAGTCGGTGTCACTCAACGCTTCGGCGCCTGTTGCATTTATAACAACAATCTCTGAACGTCTCTTCCAGCGAAAAGTGTCGCTGAGTTCGATCAATTGCCGGGCGTTTAATTTTCTCCCTACATCAAGGTTGCCCCATTTCACCCAGACTCTTCTTTAGAACTGACAATTCTTCGAGGGAGCAGAGTTTTCAATCTGTGACAGTGACAAGGCCAATCGTTTTCGCTTTTGAGAGCAGCACCGCTCAGTTGGAAGGGTGTCCGGAATAGCAATGGACTGATATCCCCCGCTATCTATCGGACTTTAGAAGACGCCGGGAAAGATTCGAGAGGAAACTAATCTCAAATTCCCAATAGGTCTTTTTGTAATGGGTGTTTTGTTGATTAAGTTCACAGTGTGCATTTTAAACACGCACACAAGAATTAATTATCCAAAGAAGATATAGCATGACTCCAGGCGATGGAACAAACAAACAACGCTGTGTAGTTTGTGCATGTTTGGCAGGAGCTACATTGTTTTGGTTATTGATTCAGATTGCATTGGTCACTTTACTATGAAAATTAGCTTTTCCAGATACGATGGGCCATCTTTTTGGGAAACATTCTGGCTCCTGATGAGTTTTATTGTCAGACTTAGCCACCCGTCTGGCATCATTTTTACGGGATAAATTCTATGGGTTATTTGTTATTTGTAACCTTCTCCACATCTTGAAGTTCAGGAGTACCAAGCTGGAGGACTAGCATGTTGTAGGATGTTGGGACAAACCGGACATAGGAAAAACATGTACTGTCCACGCTGAATCGAACCCACGACGTTCTTGCTGTGAGGCTGCTAGTTTTCGAGAAAAAAAAAAGTGTCATTTTCATTATTTTAACACTATTCTCCTGCACGAAACTGCATATGAAAAGGGGTAAACAATGTGGATATTCATCAGAGCCTTTTGCTGTTAATTACTGGCATACACAAAAGCCAAATGTCTGTGTAGGCTCTCAGTCGTACAGGAGTCATCTTCTGTACTGTGTAGTTGAAGTGTCGAGCGTTTCGCCTCTCATCCAAAAGGCTTTGTCAGTGCACTTAGGTTCAGCTCAGCCCACAGTCCAGAGTTCAGCTTGGCTCAGTCCCTCCCCTCTATAACAGCTACACAGCAACACCGGTGAGAGCGGCTTCACTGTAGACACTTCATTAACAACACTCGGACAAAATCCAAATGAGATATATATGTTGTTTTCAGTTGGAGTTTAGTCTTTAATATTACTAGTTATTATTGGGGAGAATCTGTGAAAATTACACTGATGACTGTGAATGTAAATATGAACTTTTGTGATGTTTTATGGTAGTAATTTTAGCATGATTTTATGTGAAATATATTTTTCATACTGTACATTTTGTAACTCACCTGCTCAGGGACTACAGATGGAAACTAGCTCACGCTAAATCTGGTGCAAAGCATCTTTAATTAATGTTTTTTTGCACATTGTCCCCGTTTGAATAAACTAATCAAAGTTTTTGGGGATCAAAGCTCAATAGATTGAGGATTTTGATGGTGAAAAATAAAAACAATGAAAGAGGAAGCCAAAAAATGTTACTTTTGGTCCAAATTCATTCCCAAGTTTCCTAACATGTTTGTAGCATCACAATTGTTATCAGGGACGGGTATATGGGCACATGATATAGACACAAAGATGAGCATCAAGTTTATAAAACTCTCATGCTTTATAATTAGATGCACAGTGTTTATCCCACAAATGGCTGACTTCAGAATAAAGGATGACAAATCAATCAATTCATGAAAATCAATTAGGCCTACAGTGTCTTTAAGCACAAGACTGAAATCTGTGGTCGGTTGGTGCCACTTTAAAGCCACACTGCGTAACATTTCACCCATTAAACAGAATTAAACACAAAATTAAACGCCTCCAGTTCGTCTCCATGGAGACGTTGACTAAAGGCAGCTTAATATAAGATTTAAGTAGGTTAGGTCCTCATCCAAATCCACTCTTTAATTAACCTCTGCAAAAAGAGCACTATCTGTGTCGAGCTGGTCATTGGGAGCATGTTTTGTTTTGGCAGCAGTAGAATCCAAAATGTTGCACAGTGTTCCTTTAACGTCCACTCTATGTTTACCTTATTCTGAAGATTGATTTGTTTCCAGGCACCAGTTCATTTGTTAAAGTTGAGTTTTCGCCGCCGTGTCTCCCCTCCAATTGACATTACCCCGCATTGAAATTCTCATTCCGCTGCGGGCTCTTTTGTAATTGGGGGTTGTGCCATCTCTATCCTCTCGCCGAAACATTCCGGCCACTTCCTGGTCGATCTGCCCCTCGGGGGTACGTGAGGTCGGCGAGTCCGATTAGCTTCCCGGGCACCAATAAATGCCTTATCTGATTACTATGCACTCTTATCCCATTAAATATAACTGAAAGCTAATACTCCGTTGCCCTGTTGACAAGCCGAAGAGACGATTTAGCCCCGGAGGTTAATTCTTTTCATTTTCCACTCGTAATTGACACGGGGGGAGGATGGGACAGGGAGGGACGGGGAGGGGGGGTTACAGTTGAGATTTTTTTTGGCAAAGCTCCTCCGCCGCCCGCACACCGAGGCCCATATATCTCTGTCGGGGGAAGGCTAGTGTTATCAGCTCCGAATGCAAACACGGACGGTGACTTATGGCCTGCTGTCACTGCCCCGGTGCTAACATAATAACTAATGTATCCGCAAGAGCCCCTTTTCTCCGTACGGGGGGGCTCCGACTACCAAATTACCGTAGTACGCCAACAGTCTGGTCCAAGAAAAAAACGCTAACATATTGGATGCGAAGTGACGTAAGGTTGATTTTGCTCTTTGTTCTCGGTGCCTTTGCCAGTTTAGACAATGGGGGCTGCGTTGTTTGCAATTGGATTTCTTGTATTGCCCATAATGATATCTCTATCTCGCTAACAATGTACCTCCGCTTCTTGGCTGCCTGCCCCCGCGCTGTAGATATGGTAACGCAATTTCGAGCGGCGCGGTTGCGGGCCTCGTTTGTCTTTGGAACGACTGCACTGCACCTCCTCCTTTTACACAAGGATGTTCAAGCTGGGGCTCCAGGGCCGAACGTGGCAGGCGAGTCAGGTTTTTGCGGCCCTCAGGATTAGATGTCTTTGCCAAGAGGATGATTGAGCTTTTATAATGTTTTATTTTTATTTTTTTTATTTTTTTCAGAAACTTGCTCACGTTTGTTCATATATGCATGGTTCAAAACAACTCCATCTTCCTTTCTAAAAATGCTCTGTTTCACTCTCTGAGGTCATGACGTGGTGCTATCCTTCCCCAATAAGTGATCCTTTGTGTTTCTTAAAGCCCGTACGCCTTCTCTAAACCCATCCTGATCTCACGGTGATCTAATGTCACCTTTAACCCGCCTTATTCCATTTACCCTCAAATATGGTGGACAGGTGGTTAATCCACTCAGAACTTGTAGGTTATTACTTTCCTTGCATAGTATTTTCAGGTTATAAACCCTGAAATGTACGTGGTCCCTTTAACTTTCAAATAGGTCACATTTACGTTCTAGGAAGTGATGACGATAAACTTTACCACAGTCACTTTTTTAGCTGCCCACCATCTCAATTTTAAACTATGGGAAGTCATAAGAACGCAGCCTAATCCATGATTCCACATTAGCTGCTTTTCAATAGGTCATCGTGAAACATCCATAGGTTGTGTTTACGGTCTACAATATGCTGAATATGATGGGCAAGTCTCTACAACCTCTGCAACGGTCCCATATGTTGCCCACCGTTGGAGATTGTATGTTCTTCTGAATATACAGTATCATGGAAACAAGTGTGGACTCTTCTAGGGCTGCAAGGTTTATTGATATCAAATCACAATCGAGGTCATTACAACTGCAATAGCCTCACCTCAAGAGGCTGAGGGTTTTTTCTTCTTCTGTCTCTGACATTTGAGTGATAGATGTGGAGCCTTCTGATCTCAAGTTCAAGACTGCCACAGATAGAAGGTCTGAGTTTCCCTAAAGCAGATTCTAAAGTGTTTAGATACTTCCATCCCAGATTTATTATAGTCACGTGGCTGTCCCCCAGTGGTACTCTGAATGTCAGGGAAAGATGGAAGCAGAAGCCCTCTAGAAGAGGGCGCTGTCCACGTAAAACCACATTTTTTTAAAGTAGGGTATTGTGTATTGTTCTAATGTTGGGCAATTTGAGCAAGAATATATTTTTTGACTAAAGTCTAAAAGTAACATTACTTCCTTCACTCATAATTTTAGCAGTTTATGCATTTAAAAGGCGCATTGAGCTGCCTTGCGTGTGAAATGCAGTATAAATAAAGTTGCCTTGCTTTTAAATGTACGAAATATAAAAATTCAAATTCAATCGCAATATTTGTCTGAAAAATCACAATTAGGTTTTTTTTCTAAATCTTGCAGCCCCAGACTCTTCCTTACAAATGTCTCATTATTTATAAACATGTGAACAGGAAAGCCTCATTTAAATTTTTTCAAAAATAATGATAATATATGCAAACTATACGTTCTTCCCAATACACCCTAAAGCCGCAATGACCAAAGAGCTTCTTGTGGCCCGGAGAGTTTCACCTACACCAGTCAAGTGGTTCTCAAACTTTTTCCACCTGATCCCCTTATCCTTATCACATAGCACACTTGTGTTCCGGACGCCTCGGTCTGAGCACTTGCCTTGTCACGTGTCTACTCTACACAGTTCAGCCGAGAGTTTCCACTACACACAAGGATCGCAGTTGCTGTGGCTGGCGCTCTCACACACAACGGCCGCGATGAGAACAAATGTGGCCAAATGCTGCCATTTGGTGGAGTTCATGGAATTGTTCAGAGGCGCCAAGGCAAATACTAGAAGGAAGAATCAGCTAAAAGACAATCAGAGGCCAGCAGTTTGTTCACATCACATTACACTATGTAAGAGAATTATTACGCAAATTGTATTTCGGTGCCATGAAGGTAAAAAAAATATTAAAATCTATTAAACTCATGGATGGTATTGTGTCTCAGGGCTCATTGAGTCACTGACATCAATCTCAGAGACTGTGATGATTAGTTTTCAGGTTAAGCCTAGTTAAGGGAAAAAGTACTGAAAAAGGATGTTCCACATTATTAAGCAGATCACTATTTTCAAGTAATATGGGAGAGAAAAAGATCTCTCAGCTGATGAAAAGCGTGAAATAGTTGAATTTCTTGGACTCGATATGAAAACCTTTGATGTTTCACGAAATATTAAGCGTAATCATCGTACAGTTGAAAGATTTGTGGCTGATTCAGAGCACACACAGGTTTACGCAGATGCACAATGGTGACGGTTTCTGCCAGACAAGCACATCAGATTAAGAGAACAGCTGCTACAAAACAGCAAACAGGTATTTGAGGCTGCTGGTGCCTCTGGAGTCTCCCGAACATCACGGTGTAGGACCCTCCAGAGGTCAGTCTAAAAAGGTATGCCTGGTCAAGACCGATTTGCCCCCTGGCCTGGGCAGTGGTGATGCTCGCCAAACAGGGTTAACCAGGCAATGGGCTGGGAAGGGCCTGCCTGTGGAAAAAACCCATAAGCGGACCAGCTGGGTCATGCCACAAAGCGGCATTAAAGGGCACTCAAATTGTTATCTGTGCAAACTTCGCCTGATGACCTTTGTGAATTGTCAACAAAACTTCTTTGTCTTTTGTATTTCACATTATTTACCAAGGAATGCATATGTACGTACTCATATCTGGTGAGTAAAACATGCCACATTTTTTACAAACAAATAAGTAGCTCCGTAATAAACGCTGTCAGTCTGGTAATTGCTGTTGCTGTCTTCTGTCTACTTCTTACAATGTGTCATTTTATTTATTACAATGGAGTCGTTCTGCACTTATAATTTATCATGCAAAGGCGGCGCATGCTGCTGTCATGGTAATATTAATTATGATTCCTATTACAGCGCCGCAGATGAACACTGACGCCCTTCTTGCTTGTAGCTTTGAGGCACTTGGCGTTCCCCCTGTTGCGTTGTCGTCTAATGCGTCGCCATCTTTCGCGGCGTCCTCCTCCCACGAGCGCCGGGGCGCCGTTTAAGAGTTTGGAGAGCGCCTCGGTCAGATCGCGCTGCGCGCATTCGAGACCTAATTGAATTAACATTCAGTATTAGCGCTAGCCACTTAAGAGCTAAATTACTCAAGGCACATCTTAATGGCAGCTCCAAACAAGGCAGATTTATTAGCGGCTGGCTCAACAGGGCGGAGAAGCGGCGGGTTATGAGTGCTGACGGAGAGCTATGGAAATAGTTGATGTTGCAAATGAGCGGTAGGGGAAAATCCATAGCGCAATGGCTGTTCGTATATGTTTGGACAGGTCATTAAACGTATGCTCGCGCGGAAAGAAAAGTCAATATGTAACTACCACACACTGGAACTTATTTAGATTCATACAGTATAAAAGATTAGACCATCCCCTACAAGTGGCTATTTTTACTGGTTAGTGTATGTATATTTTTTGACGCTTTTCCACTTGGATTACTCGAAATATTTTTTAATCCACCTAGTCTTTGTGTCCAGAGCAGTAAAAGCTGCTAACTCGTCTGTACGGAAAGTTACTGTGTTGTCTTTTGGCTTGATTTGAGCTTTACCCTGGTTCATTTTTAACCAAAGAGCGCCTGAACAGTTCATTCAACAAAACAGTTATCTTCGATTTGGATTAATTTGTCTCATAAAGGTTACTGATTTTCAGTGCCCGTGAAACTGAAGCTGTGTAGATTTGATGAGGAAAATAGCTCCGGTCATCGAAAACACTTCTACATAATAGCAAAATTATGAGATTTCTTTAAATGGCACTTATGTGTTTAGTGCAAATGAACTCTCCACTTAATGCTTTTGAGTTTTCGAATGACTTTTAGCAGGGGCAGCACAGAAGATGTATGTACGCTCATTTCTGGAACTATAAGCCACGACCTTTTTCACACGCTTTGAACCCTGCAGCCTAAAAGACGGACGAAGCGGCTAATTTGTTGATTTTTTTATGGGCATAACGGCCTCTCGGGGCGCTCTAGCGGGAAGCGCAAGAGTGAGGTGGAAGGTAAAGGTAAAAAAAAAAAAAATCAATCAATTCAACTCATGGATGGTATTGTGTCTCAGGGCTCTTTGAATCAATCTCAGAGACCTGTGATAATTACTTGTCAGATGAGCCCAGTTAAGGGAAAAACTACTGAAAAAGGATGTTCACATTATTAAGCAGATCATCATTTTTAAGCTATATGGGGAAAAAAAAGGATTTCTATTTCATGAAAAGCATGAAATAGTTGAATGCCTTAGACTAGGTATGAAAACCATTGATATTTCACGAAAGATTAAGCGTAATCATCGTACTGTCAAGAGATTTGTGGCTGATTCAGAGCACACACGGGTGTGTGCAGATGAAGGCAGGACGGTTTCTGCCAGACAAACACATCAGATTAAGAGAACAGCTGCTACAAAGCCTCTGGAGTCTCCCAGGAAGTGCAAGAGTGAGGTGGAAGAGATAATGCACATCGACGATACTAGTTTAACTGTCATTTTAGTGCACAATGTCATCACGGAAAACACACAAAGAAATGCATCTGATGATGGCGCGTAGGAGAAAGATGACAATAAAGGTCAGTGACTTTTCTGGTACGCTAAAGTATTATTTGTTTAACAAGGTGTGTTGCTGCCATGGTACAGGCATTGTTTGGAACAAATAATCTTTCCATGTAAATATCTCATGTTGCAAAGTGGACATCAGCAGACACCACATAGTGCCCTGTACAGTGTTTTATTTAATTTGTATTGAGTTGGTCCGGCTTATATTCAGGTGTGCTCCATAGTAATGTAATATGTTGTGTTTTCATGCTGAATACTGACTTATATACGTATTCTCATATTCACAATGCAGCAAGACAAACTAACCGCACTGGCAGATGATTTGACTGCACACAACATTAAAGCCAGCCAAATGGACATTCTGAATTCAAGCCAAAATATACATTTTTCAGTGCACATTTTTGCCCCACTGCAAAATTTGATAATTGAATTACTACTTAAATATTCACTGCCTGAGCACAAAAAAAAGATTGCGCTCTAATATTTGTTTGATTACAGCACATATTTGTTTGTTTGGACCATGCCAAGTGTCCTGTTTTGGCTGGTAAAGTAGCGTATTGTACCTCTCTTTCCACTCCCGTATAAGTATCATCCTGTAAATATTATACAAAAAATAATGATAGAAGATTCCTCTGCCTTTCCAAACTGAATTCTGCCACTACACTCACATTCACTTTTCACCAAGATCTTGAATTGATGATGGGAGAGCGTGACCAACGCGCAAAGCCCACTCAAGCACATCCCAGAGATTATTAATGGTGTTCATACCTGGACTTTGTGGTAGCCGGTCCATCTCACACTCCCTGAACCACTCTTTCACAACGTGAGCCTGATGAATCCCAGCATTGTCATCTTGGAATATGCCTATACCACTGATAACCTGGAATTACCTGGAATAACCTGGTCATTCTGGATGTTCAGGTCATCAGCTGATGATTCTTTGGGCACATAGTGTTGCTAAAGGAACCCAATAGGATAGTAACAAAAAACACGGAGAATCATGCAAATATAACAACTTTATCTTTTTAATGTCATACACTATGTTAAACTTTCTCTCTTCTTAAACCTTTATAACATATAATATCATTGTAAGTATTAAAAGTCAACCCCCACCCCGCCCCCTTTGAGAAAAACAAAACAAAACAAAAACTCAAATCGAACAGACAGAAACTGAAAAATCACATAGACATATTATCATCAAGATCAGGCCGAGTATAAAACATCCATTGAAGCGTTTTTCTAAAGTCCTTTTTTTTGTTTTTGTTTTCCTTTGTACAAAATTCACAGATATTTCACAGATTTCCGAAAGTCCACTCCTGTCCTTCTTTGGAGACAAAAACCATCGTCGAAATCAATTGATGCATGTGTTTCGAGAAATAAATGTTTTTTTTTTTCTTTTGTTTTTTTTTATATGGCGTCTTGTATTTGCGAGTGCTTTTCTGCTCAGGTAAAAAAGAAAAAGAAAAAACCTAGAAGACACGTTTTTTTTTTTTCTTATGTTGGAAGAAGAGCTGACATAGGACCTTTACCTAAACCCCCACAGACACACATTTGCATTATGGGAGATTTTGACGACGTTGCGAGTGTGAGGATTAATATATTTATTTATGCTGCTGCTGCTGTGCGTCTATTTTTGGATGTGCGTTCTGGGCTGGAAATTCTCTTTCATAAGGCTGTTTGGGAGTCTTGACAGGGCCGCATCTAGCTTCACCGGGGGCTCTGGGGCGTAATGTTGTTTAGAGGCACCCTTTCTGCCAAACTTTGGAAATGTCATGTTTTGGATGGATGAATGGCCGTTGTGCATGCCACAGTATAATCAGTAATACATTTCATCATTAGTCCCACTTGGACCCCCCCCCCCCCCCCCCACTGTAAAATCTGTGCAACTTTTATAGTTAAAATCTAGATAATACATGAAACTACCTTCTGACCTTCACCTCAGTGTCCCACAACCCCCCGGAGAGTCCCGACCAAAGAAATAAAAAGGAGCCGCGGTGTTTGATCCTAACGTGTGTGGACAGTTAGCATCTTTTCAGCATTAGCCGTTAGCATTTATCCATTAAAATTCGCACAATGTTTAATGAAAGATACGGATGTTTTATAAAGTTTTATAAAGTGCTTTATAAATAAACTTGGTATGGTATATATACACAATTAGGAGTGTGGCAATATATATACATTTTCTGATATATCGCGATATTTTGCGGGACGATACCGATACTTTTTATTCCGATATCGATGCTTTTGTTATGTATATTAATGAGCAACGTCATGCATGTTATTGAGTGCACCACTGTTTTCACAGTCAATAGAGGCCAGCAATGATCAAGAGTTCAGTCAGGACAGCAGGGGGCAGCACTACAGTTTTAAGCACTTGAACCAAACACTGTCACACAAATAACTTACTTTTAATGGTAAATGTAAAATAAAGGTTAAAAGTAGCATGTTTTATTTTTTTAATTGTGATGTATCGTAGGTTTTTTTTGTGCAATACATCGATTTTCAAAGTATCGGCGTATCGTGAGATAATCTTTATCGTAAGACATGTATCGCGTATCGTCCTTAATCGTGAGGTACCCGAAGGTTCCCAACCCTATATACAATATATATTAAATAAAACCATTTTCTAATACAGCAATAAAAAATATAGATTTTATTTTGCTGACTTAAAAAGTTTTGTAATTTTAACACTTTTCCAGATAAAAAAATATTATAATAGAAAAAAAAAATAATACAAATAAACTATCAAAAAGTTGAGTCGGACAATTTAAATCAAAATGGACCTCATTTCAGTGACATGCAGTATGTGCGTGTGCGTGGCGTTCGTGGGGCCCCTTTGTGTGAATGCGGTTCCCCCCTCGCATGGACGTAATCTCTGCCTTGATCTGGAAACAGCACTGGAGGCGGAATTGGAAAACGCACCGTTCTGACAGGCGCTCAGGCCCCCGTTTGAGCCGCCTTGTAAATCACCGACACTGACCGGGAAAATTAGTCATGGCGGGGACATTTCTAATTGGCCCCAGCAGACTTCCTTTGTCACTCCGCCTTTCGATAGCACGCAAATTAGGCTCACCTTAAAAGCACCACGGCTATAATTTCATACCCGTAAGCCCATCGCTGTCTGTCGCGAAGAGGCCGGGCTGACAGACGGCTTCGCTATTTGACAAATTTGGGCACATTATCCGGCGAAGGCTAATCTCCCACACTGTTAGCCTGTAATGGACTTAATGGGCTATTAGACAAAAAGGTGCAAAGATACCTAATGAAATAATTTGTCAATTTGAACTAATGCTTGGCTGGGAGCTGTCCTCCACTTCAGGTGCTGCCCCCCCAAAAAATTATAAAAGCAAAATCTGATATAACACACGCAACACTGTGGTTATTTTTAGTCAGACTCTTACAGCAGTGTCTAGACCTCGACAGGAGACATTTTCACTCATCCTTTCCCCTAAAGTCGAAGTCTCATCTATAGGGAACAAAGTCTAACTCAATGCATTATTCAGCACTTTGCGCATTGTTCGAGGTCTGTTTAAGTCTCTCCTGGTCAAATGATGTGCCAAAAAAGTTGCCGACTAGACAAAATGGTGACTAGACTCAGTCCAAATGTACGGGCTAAGAGTTGATAATTAAAGTGATAGTCTGTAAGATTGCAGAATGAGGCAAGAGAGGGACAGATTTCAAAATGACAATCAAGTCCCCGTCACCACCTGATTGGACCTGAAAGCCACTCCTAGTTTGCACAATGAGGAGAAGACGAAAAAGTTTTTTGAAAGTAAACGATCAAGCTCCCTCCCCCTCCTCTCCTGATTGGACCCGACAGGCCGGTTCAATGGGAAGCTCGTCTCATTGGTCAGAGTTATGGCATCTGGGATTCTGATTCGTGTCTGAGATCAGCAAAGGGAGGGACTAAAGAAAATATATAATTATTTATTATTACTTATGTTACGTCAAAGCGGTCAAATAAAGGCAATCTATTCAATTTGTAAAATATTTAATCTTACTGACTATCACTTTAAGAAGTGCTGTTAAAAAGAGATATTAATATCGTATATCATATTATGCATATTTTTTCACATAAAAAGTTTCTGTTCTGATTGATTTGCTTAAGATTTTGCTTTTTAAATTATTTTCGTTCTCGTCTTAGTCTAAATTCTAACCTCTGAGTGTAAGTTGAACATAAAATAGCAGTGACAGACAAAACATAAAATTTGTATTCTCAAAAAACAAACAAATACACACAAGTTTTGAGAAGTTCTCAATAAAGATGTCACAATAATAAGATATGCTCTTTGTATTTGGCATTTTCTTGTTTATGAACAATAGCTTTTAATCTATACACAACAATAAAATAAATTCTGTTCATGTGTGTGAGGAAAGTATCAAAGGACATAAGCAAATTGGAGCTGATATTGAACCTTAAACATTTTTCTTACTTGATTTACCCTATTCTCACATAGGTTCAAATAGTTGTTGTTGGACCACTTTATTTATCCTATTTTTATATATTTGATTGTGTTGGCAGTCTGATACAATTTTTTCTCTACCGGAAAAATTCTACAGCGATTACGTACTTTAAAATAGAAAAAGAAAGGGGGAAAAGACTGAAATACAGTGTCAGGGCCGTGAGCTGTGGAGTCCCTCAAGGCTGCTGTCTTGGGCCACTACTGTACATCAATCATACATTGCGCTAAATTATCATTGCTAAAAGGTTTAAGTCCGTGACAAATTCCAATTCACCGACCACCTTACAGTAGATTTTGTCAGATAAATGAACTTTTTTCCGTAGCAGACATGGATATAGAGGCTAGTGAACACTTTTTAAAACCACATCTCAATTCACCACAGACTTGTTCTCACATTGTCTGCTGGTGTTGCGTTAGCTCTCCTCTCACTCAGAAGACCTTGCCCATTACCAGCCTGTTGGGGTGTTTTGAGTCATTTTAGTTTAGTTTTAGCCGAGCCGTTCGGGCCGTGACTCATGCTTGACTCACGCTGTGTCAGAAGGAAAGTTCGTGCTCCGCTTTTGAGAGAAAGACAGAACACTCAGCTTAAAAATACAAACTTCACAGATTGATATTAACATCATTTCTAATGGTTCTATTAAACAAGAAAGAGGGGTTTCTTTGGAGGGCGACGGTGGCTTAGATGATAGAGTGGGTCTTGTCTTGTAATCGGAAGGTTGGCAGTTCGAACCCCAGCTACTGACTCTTGGTATGTCCTTGGGTAAAGAATCGTCAACTTGCCCATGTATGAATGTTGTGTAAGGTTGGTCATGGTGCAGATTGACAGCTTTACCTTAGGGGCAAAGCAAGGCTGACGATACAAACTCCCTCCAGATGAGGTCAGAAAACTGCATAAAGTGTAAAGTTAAAGAGGAAGACTAGATTTCTTCGCTATAGTGATCCATCCTGCCAACCTGTGTGTCCCTATCATGGTTAGGGTGAAGGTTAGGATGAATTAGGGGGGCGTATTCAAGACAGAACTTGGTTTGGAAAACTCTGATGTAGAACCATGTCATCTTTAATGTGCTTATTTTGAATACCTTAACACATTATTCCAAAATATGCCCTTTGCCGAAATGAGCTAAATCATTATTTTTCCCGTCCCTATAATTGCCGGCTTCTCCTCACACCTTGATAACACCCGCGCTGATTATTCTTGACTAATTGAAACCTTACATGTCGTTCCAAATAATTATTAGACGTGTCGGAATTCAAATTAAAACTGTAAAATTGCAGACAGCTTGTGAAGTCATTTGAAGCCCGTTTTGTGGACGCCATATCAACAATGGGCAGGAGGATTGAATGCTAATGGGACACATAATGGCCATATGCACAATAGACGAGCACAGTAGCTAATCCGCTGTTGGAAATGAGGGTTACGTAAAAAAAGAAAAAAAAAGAAACCAATATATCAGCTAAGACTAAACCGTGACTGAAATGAGCCCAGACTTGACAATGTCTGTATTTCTAACCTCCTGTGCAGTGCCTGGTTAAGACTAAAAGACTCGTCTGGGTTTCCTGTGGCACAGAGACAAACAACACGGCTGCATCCTCAGAAAAATACTATCGATCTTCTGAGTGAGCTGCCCCCAGGGTTCAGTGGGAACACAGGCGAAAACAGCTCTTAGTACTGGCTCTGTGGCGGGCTTTTATGTAAGGTAAATGTTTGTCTGAACTTACTTTGAATTTGATTGGATTAAGTTTGTATATGAAATTTGCCAGGGAAAAAAATGCATTTCGACCTCTTTCAAATGAAAACAATAACGGATTAGGGTAATGACGAACCCTCAGTGCCAAAAACGTTGCACTTGAAGCCTGAATAAAGCTATTTTTTGCATGTTAGGCAGTCTACGGGAATCGTTTTTATTAACAAACACTGGGTTTCCCATTGACGTCTATGCGCCTGCCTGTGGTGATTGGTGTGTGAAGCCTTTTCTTCTGTTATTATCTATGTCTAAATCAAAATAGTATTATGTAACTGGTCATTAAAGTGTAAACAAATCTATAAAAATGACATTATAGCGTAAACAGAACATACACGCGCAGCTCCTGTCACCTCATGTATGGATCAGACGATAAAGTTACTATATGGCACGCTAAAGTATCTACAAAGGCTTTTACATGTGTAAGTTAATTGGTATTGATTCACTGCACCTCATATCCTGCCACTTTTCTGTCAACGTCAGTCAATCACACCTTTGCCAATTCGCCACCAATAGTGCCCCCCAGGCTGACCCGAGAGATATGTCTTTGTTTCTAGCTAACTTACTGATAAAAGGTGATTAAGTTGTTGGTCAAATAACTGCAAAAATATTGGCAAAAAAAAAAAAAGGGTAATGTTACTAGTGGGCTAAGAAAGAAAGTCTTATTTAGATGAGGGGCGATACCAACTCCAGCCTCAAGAGGGCAGTGCATGATTTAATGATTAGTTGCTGTAACATGCTGATTTTGCTTAAGGGTAATGTTGAATGTTGAATGATCCGTAATGATTTGACGAGGTCCTACTCACAGCGGTATACTTAACCAACTTTGTCTCCAATTAAAAAAAAATTAAAAACACATTTTGGCACTTCATGTAGCACTGATTGTTAGCTATATTCACAACCCAGGAGAACTTGAGCAGAAAAGCACTTGTTAGCATGTATAACTTATCTTACATTTGTGAAGAAAAAAAAAATGAGCACATTTCTCTATACAGTGTGTTAAAAATGCACGAGAAAAGCATTGTGTTATTTTGGTAGGCAAATATGGCAGCAGTATCCTGTCACCTTGTCGCTAATTAGCATCTTCTACGTCCTTCGTTCCGTCAAACTTGGCAGTTGAGGACAACACGGATTTGTGGGATTTGCTTGTAAATCTTTTTTTTTTTTTTCCTTTCTTTTCCTTTTGTTTGTTTTGCTTGTAAATCACAGTAGCAAGTTCCTTCACAAACAGTGGGATCTCGCACGACAGGAGATCACAATGTTGTCCCCGAGCGCATATGTTCAGCACGGAGAGGATGTGGGGGTGTAAACAGACATGCTAATCGCACACAAAAAACCCGGGCAGTAGCGCCTTTCGGTGAATGTAAACATGGATGAGACCCACAGGGCGAGTCTCAGTGAAGCCAACGCACGAACCGCTGCATCACATGGAGGTCAACAGTGCCCACTCGCCTCTGGGCTGGAAGTGAAATTGCCACTGGCTTTCTGGAATTTTTTTTAAAGATTCGATTCAATAGATTTGAAAGATAAAAAACAATACTTTCTACATGACAACATTTCTATAAAAGCTCTAAACTTTCTGTTAGCTGCGTGTTTTGTCCCATTTAAAAGCCTTGTGACTGACACTCCAGAACAGTAGGTGGCGATGGGGAGTTGTACTATCAATACCAATGGGTCCCGACACAAACAAGTTTTTAAACATACTGTAGTTAAACACACTTTGCTAAATATTTGACCCAGCTTTCTTAAGTTTGACCATTTTTGTGACGTTTATAGTTTCCCTTCCTTATTGGACACTGACAGGAAGTGACATGGATGGAGGCAGACATTTTAAACTGTTGCCGTGCCGACCATGTTGTGTCAATAGATACAGACGGCATCTCGTCATAGAAGGGGGCGTGGCCTCGGCGAGGGGGAAAATAGAATCTTTTGGGAAGCACAATTTTTCACTCTTTTTAGCCATTTTCTGGTGGAATATGAACTTATTAATCACATAAAAATAAAATCAAGTGTAAATCGGGCCCATGTGGATATTTTCTCACAGCAGATTGTTCAGTAGAAGTGAAAAAACGGCAGTTGTAGCTAGCGCTAGCTAACCGTTAGCATTAGCCCGATGCTAACATGTAGCATCATGTTTGCATTCTCTGTTTTTTTTTATGTATTTATGGGCTGTTGAACCACTTTTCTCCCCTCCATGTCTTTGTATCTTTATTTAGTAGAAACAATATTCATAATTGAGCATTTGTCAAAGTAGTTTTTAAATAATTAGAGAAAGTTTACATTTTTTCAAAATTGTTTTCCCCCTTAACTGCTTTCAAACATGACCATATATGGGCGATTCCAGAGAGAGAGAGAGTCTGTATCTATGGGAAATGAGTGAGTCAAACAGCTATGGGACTTTACCTCTATCTATGTCACATCCTGTCACTAGTATTAATAAAAAGTACTATTCTTCCCAACGTTTCTTCATTAAAATTGCTGTTTCACTGAAATAGAATGATAATTATTACTCACAACAGACAATCCGTCTAAATAAGTCATATTTTCAAAAGCATTAAAACCTGCCATATGCACTTTAAGAAGCTGCTTTTACTTTGACCACCACTGCCACAGTCACAGTTTAGCTCCATTGGTTTAGGACTCATTTAGACTGGATTCACCCAAAGTTTTGGCCCGGTATATGTTTTGTTGTTGACCTAGAGTGGTACTTATGGAGCCAATTCTTATTCTGAGGTGGAACTTGGTGTGAAAAGTTTGAGAACTAACTGGCCTCGGGGTTTAGGCTGCGCCGCATGTGCTGGGTTTATGCGCGGCATGTCCTGGCCGTCTGCACAGCGGGGTCATAGAGTCAGCACAAGGATTTTTAATGTTTTCACCAACGTCTTTCCTTTCAAAACCACCTACATAGACTAATATTGCTTGTCAATAGCTACCCACCATACTGAGAAAATGTCTGCGAAACCGCTACATCAGTGGAAAAAACGACGGGAACTTTATATCCAGAGCCAGTGGGGGGGCGGATACCGTACACCTCCATGCAATGCGGTGTGACCATTCTCACTGAGAGCTTTTCAGGGTCACAAATCACAAAGCAAACTCCTCCACCCACATATTCATAAGGGTTAAACAGGCAGATAAAGATTGTCACAAAACCAAATAAAGTTACCATATTATTTTCCCTGGGTCACAGCCCTGAAAACAACAGAAAACACCATTGATTTCATCTTCACATTTTGGGGTAAGAGTATCACATTGGATAATAGCCTATTGGTATAGTTGTTCAAAGTTACATAGTAGTTGATTGAAAATACAGCACGTGTTTTGACTGTGGTACACTTGTATTCGCTATCAGCTGATGTAAGGACTGTAAAAGTATACATATATTAAAAAAAAAAAAAAAGAAAATACATAACTTTGTTCATAAATTTGTTCATGCCATTACAAATACATCTCTGTTTAGATTTAGACAACCAGCCACTGGGCGTTATATTGACACTATTATTTAAATACAATTTGGCTAAGTCTGACAAGGCATGCTGACACCCACTTAACCACTGTGCACCACACGGCCAAACACACGATCATGAGGCGTAAAGTGCAAGCAAACATGCCCGTGACATGTCGGCTCAACGTCGTTTTCATCAAAGGAACACACCGGGATTATGTCAGGGATGGCGCGGAAACATTGGCAGTAGTCGTAAATCTCCTTTCCTCGCTGTGCCTCTTTCCGATAATGCAAGAGAGACAAGGATATGGAATGTATTGTTGAGCTCGTATGGGAGATATTCAAATTCTGCTGTTTGAACCTGTTTGTACATTCACAGTGGCTGCACAAGTCCGGACCAGGGCCGTTTCTAGCTTTTTGTGGGGCCTGATGTAAATTGAGGGGGTGGCTAGAGGGCCTTCTTGTAAATTTGTGATGGAGTGATCCCAAATAGTCTCACATAAACCTGGATCATGGCACAGTCTTTTGTAATTATCTAAAAAAAATGAAAAAAATAAAAAAGTTATAAAATGGGTGGTCCTACGCTTTTGGCACATTTATATCTTTCATTTTGTTTATTGGAAAATGCTATCTTGCTCTAAGCCTTTTCAAAGTATTCAAAGGTTGATCGAGGCCTGCACACCAATCATCTGACTAATCCACTGTTTCCTAGAAACGGCCCTGGTCATCTCAGATCACACCTAGATTTCTACATTTCACTGAGCAGCATGGTCACTTTTGGGCACGTCACACTTTCAGCTTCAGAAGGTGACTGTTGAAAGCTCTGTTGTCATAAAGAGCAATTGGCATTTCATGAGAGTAAAATTATTTTGACAGCTGTAGTCCTTTTGATGACTTTTGTCACTAAATCACCCTTATGAGTTTTTGATTAAGGGCAGTGTTAGATGTGTATGAGCATATGGAGAATAAAGGGGCACTTGTCTAAAATCTTGAAAAAAAAAAAAAAGATTAAAAAATGTTTGTATATTGTGATTTGTTAAAATATGTTTTGTACAATAGTTACAACTAAAATGCCAAGATTCATAACACTTGGTAAAATGATTTTGTGCCTGTTTTTCCGAGTCTATTACATGAAGCTTTTTGCACTGCACCGTTCAAACTGCTGTCCCAAATACTACCGTACGAAGTGTCCAAGATCCTGCCTTTATAAATGACCTATGAAAACATGGCACTGAGAGAGCCACTAAATCTTGTGCAAATAATAGTTTTTACACAGCTAATTCTCCCTGTGCTCTAACCAAAAGCCAAACTCAGAATGACCCCAAATAATGCTACACTGAAGTGAAAGTAAAACACCATAATGATTTCCATTTCAGGCACAGTTTCACAGTTCTGGCTCTTTGCACAATTTTCTATACACCGCATGCCAACCCAAAGGCAATCTGTCAGGTACTGTAGCCACGTACCGTACAGTCCCTGCTCTTCTGTGTCAAGAGGAGAAGTGTCTCAACTCTTTTTTTTTTCTGCAAAAGGATCAAATCTAGTCCATCAGTCACAACTTCTGCTGCGCTGACACGCCCTTCCAGTAATCAAGAATGTCATGCAGGTCCTCTCCTTTCGCAAACTGGACCTTTTTACGAAGGGCGTTTCCAGCCGTAACGTAACACGCCTCATCACGCTGGCCTTTGCGATATGGACGAAATCGCTCCCAGATGCGCAGCGAACTCTCTGAGGAGTACTCTGGGCTGGAGGAGTAGCCGGAGTAGCTGGAATGGTGACGCACAGGTGAGAGTTGGGAGTAGGATGCTGCGTCTCTCCGGGTGCGGGTCAGAGGCTTCAGAAAAGACACCTTCTGGGCTGGGGAGCCCTGGTGGGAGCCTTCATAATAAAGAGCCGGGACAGAGTGGCGGTGCTCCGAGCAGTGGTAATCCTGCTGCACATCCAGCTGCTGCTGAGGCTGCTGTTGGGGCTGTTGATGGTAATGATGAGACCTCTGGTTCTCCTGATGCTGAACACCAACACCACTACTGTCGCAGCCACCACCACCCCCTCCTCCACAACTTCCGCTACCCACTAATGGGAGCCTTTCCAGGGGCTCTCCACATCCCACGGGGCTGGCCCGGTCAGGGTACGGCTGCTGGGTTTGGTTACACCCATCAGGACTCCGTGGCTCAGGGACATCCAGGCTATAAACCCTCGCTCCTCCACGGTCCCGGTCTCGCCCCATGGAGCCACAGGAGGTGGTGCTGCACTGTTTCTTCACTGCATTTACTCCAACACTCGCTGCGTCTGCGCTCATTTGCCGCTGGATGGGACGAACAGCAGTGGCTGGTGGAGGGGGACGATAGGGGGGGCTGACTACAAAACCTCCACCGGTGATACCTGGGCGCTCGGACAATGGGGCAGTCAAGGGAGGCATTGGAGTGGGAGTTGGGGCTTTGTTTAGGGCGTTGACCAAGCAAGTCTCTGCAAGCCCTGGCGAAAGCGGGATGAGGCCGCGGGTGAGTGAGGAGTTGCTGTTTGGGGGAGGGGAGGTGGGGTTTGACGATGACGTGGTGCTTGTGGAGACTCCTGAAGCAGCCACAGCGGCGGCGTCTAGTTTGAGGGCATCTATGCAGTTGTTAATTATCTGGTTCACCTTGTCCACCTCCATGGCAATTGTTGAGATTTCTGAGGCAGATCCACGGCCGTCATCATCCGAATCCTCTCCCATGTCTGTGCCATCGTCATCCCTTAGGTCTTCCGCCCTCAACCCACCATGACCATCGCTCATCCTCTCCATCCCTGCTCCTGAGCGTATGTCCATATAGTTTCCTTTGTTTGTGGCCAGTGCCTCTGAAAAGGCCGTGGCCATCTTTTCGACTTGTGGAATACAGGAGAGCCTGGAGGAGCTGGTGTTGGCTGAGTGGAGCATCCCCGAGCTGGAGGATGTGGACATGGGTAGCTTGCTTCCGTGATGGTGCTGGTATTGATGATGATCCCTGGACTGCTCCTGGAGTTTGTGCACCGCTGAGGGATCGTTGGCCACCGCGGCAGCCACTTCCGGGCCATAGCGCATTTCCAGGATGGTCTTCTTAACGCAGATGGATTTCTTCTTCTCGTCGTGCATGCGCTTCTTACGCAAGCAGTAATAGACGAACCCCAGAACGATTAACATACCAAAGAGGCAGCCCACGATCGTCATGATGTAGTGGGTGGTGGTGGAAGGAGCAGGGGGCATTTCATCCATATTCTGGGCCCGCGTGGCGAAGGAAATACAAGTGTGATTATAGCGCTGGGAGTTTCTGATGGATGCGACGCAGAAGGTGTAGTTGGTGTGCGGCTTGAGCTTGTTGAGGGTGATCAGCTCCTTGGTGTTCTTCAAATTCATGACGTCAGACACAAAAGTGTAGTTGTATTGTGTGAGAATGTACATTTTGCTGAAGGGACGGGGGATGTTGACAAAGAGAGACGCCGAGGACAGCGACACATGACGGAGCTTGATTGTCGGGGTGAAGTTTCTGTCCGTTGACGAAGTCGTGGAATGGTGGTCGGGCCCGTTCCCGCCAAACATATCCGGCCCGTAACCTGAAGGTCCGTCGAGATCCGGCGGTAGCGAGGTATATCCTGGTATCATCACTCCATCTCGGCAGCGGGTGGACAGGATGTTTTTGGCGTTGCGACTCGCTGGTCCGGCCGCGATGGGACTGAGTAACGGGTAGCCGAACATTTCTCGGGGAGTTTCGCACTGCAGTCTATCGTAGGTGTGCGTGACATTGTTGAAAGACTCCAGCCAGAACAGGAAGCTGTACAAGTCACAGCCGCAATGGAACGGATTGGCTGCCAGTTCGCACACCATTAGCCGACTGAGGACCGCAAATGTGGTAGGGTCAATGCGGGCGAGTTTGTTGGATGACAGGTCGATGCTGCTGAGGCTAGGGCACTCCCAAAAGGCATTGTTGGCGATGACTTCGATTAAGTTGTGTTGGAGAAAGAGACTGTTCATGCGGCCCAGACCTCTGAGCATGCCTTCGGTGAGGTTAGTCAGTTTGTTGTAGCCAAGCTGCAGAACCTGTCAAAACACAAGCGGAGTTTTAATATTTAACCATGTGTAAATGTTGCAGAGCATACTCACACTGGAGAAGTGTTCCTTCGGCAGAATCACACATAGGGAAATTAGGATGATTAAGGCAGCACTTGGTAATTGTCAGAGACTGTTCATAATAAATAATGGAACTGTTTATAAACCAAGCTGGGTTATAAAAACTAGCTGAAATGTCATGTTTTCTCAGTGACTATACGAGATATGTGTCAAAGGCAACTTTTTCAGTAATAGTTAGAATAATATAGTGTCTTAGTAGTTTTTTGAACAAAAAACATTGGCATTGTGACATTATAAGCCATTGTTTGTAAGGGATGTTATCGGTTTGATGGATGGGAGTTGTGGTCAATTGGTCATGGTGTTTTTTATGACTCCTTTTAAAAGCAGACACTTTGGGATCCATTCATTTTGAGGAGCTGCTTCAAAGTCTGGCTGAGACTTAAATGGATTTTTTTCCCCCACAGGAGAAGTACTGTATATGAGAACTAATTGCATCTAATATAAACATCCAACCTGTGGATTGGGTTTTTATTAGGAATGTACATGATTAGTCAGTTAATGGACTAATCCTCATTATGGCATAACTGATTAAAAAGTATGTTAATGATTCATCATTATGCTATGTTTGGAGGAAATACAGCATAATCAAAGTGCAAAACTGTGGCATTGTATTTTGGTTAATAATTCAACTCTTTAATGAGGTTTTAATGATATAACAATAATGTTTACAATCTTAAACTTAATAAAATAACAATGGCACTATGCAAGTGGTTAACAGTTAATGATACTGATTTGATAGAGTAATAAATAATCGACTAATGAAGTTGAGCAGAGTGTGCATCCCTAGGCTATATCCTTAGACATATACAGTGGGGGAAAAAAGTATTTGACCAAAATCCAATAGAAAGTCTATGGGAAACTGACCAAGTACTATTCCATTGTGTATGCAATACATAGATACAAGTTATAAAAGATTGTTATAAAGGAGACTACAATGTCCTAAATTTAGTTTGGTACAATGTATCAAGGTACTGTAAAATAAAGTGTGACCCAGGGGTTTTACTTTTCAATCGATGCCAAGAAGTAGTCTTGTATCGCAGCATTTTCTAGTCATACAGATCTTTTCCTTTATTGGCAAAGGCTCTAATTTCATGATCTGTATTGGGTTGTTTGAGTGTTGGAAACATTTCTGCCTTTCACCACAAGAGGCTTCGTCAGTAACTAACAATTGTTTTTCAGCAGGCTGAATATATAGATTGGGGGTAATTTACCAAGCATTTGACAAACGAGTACTGCATGCAAAAGTGGATTGGCAGCTAAGTCACGCAGCATTCTCTCATTTACAGATAAGGAGGCGTCAATATGTAATGCTAACAATTTTAAATTCGGTGCAACATGCCCACAAAAAGCTATATAATATTTTCCAGCTTGCACTCGCTGTTAAACTCTTGATAAATTACCCCCGTATAATATGAAGGAATTTACCTTTATTTGTTCCACCCATGTTTGTTCTAAAGAGCTCCTCTCAACATGCTCAATACCCTCTATAGCTTAGTGAGTACAAACTATTCTGTTTACATTGACATACTGCCTCATTAAATGTCTGTTGCCATGTCCTTAGAGTCATTAGGATGATGGTGCCCTTGATATTGTGTACACGACTTGGGACAGAGAATGCTCTGCTGCCTATTGAGTATAGGATTCCGTTTCTTTGCAACAATGGCCTCCTACACATTCCTTTCAAACCATCTCTTCACCTTCGCTAAACGTCCTCAACCCAGAACCGAAAATACTGTATTGAACCATTTTAAACGACTGAAAACATCAATCTTTCTCAACTAGCATGTGTGCATGTGTTGAAGGCCATTTTCAATCCAACCCAATGCAACATTTTGAAGAACATTTCACTCTCTTCCCAATAACCCTCAAAGCCACATAGCTGTCAATAAAAGCCCACAGCCCCTTTCCGACCGCGTCGAACTAACCGGATCAGCTCGACTCGTTTCCTCATTGACATTGGCACATGCTAAAAACTCAATTCGTTACATACAACCAGGGAAAAAAAACAACTTCTTTCCCCCTTACATTCCCATTCCCTTTTCAATTACCTGCAGATTGGCCTGTCCGGCGAACGCCCCGTCTTCGATGTAGCTAATCTCGTTCTTGGTGAGGTTCAGGTCGGTCAGATTAGTGAAGCGGTACATGGAGCTGAACAGCACGGCTTTCAGCTTGTTTTCATTCAGCCGGAGATCATGCACCGTGTTGTTGATGTGCTGAGGGATGGTCTCGAAGGGGGGCTGATTCTGGCTGCAGATCGCCAGCCACACATAGCCTTTGTCTCCCTCGATGAGCCAGCAGTCCGCCTCCGTGGCATGGGGCAGGAGAGAGAGCGCCAACGCGAACAAGAAGAGCGACGGGGTACAGCCTTGCATGGTGCCAATAGTGGGAAGTTGAAAATATCCTTTGGGAAATTGTTAGAAATTGCTTGGAGAGATCACTATATAGTGTTTCAGCAGAGGTACAGAGGGTTGGTAGTAGGCGTAGGAAGGCTTAAGTATTCCAGTCACAGCACGGTGGTCATTGCGGCAGGTAGCAGGTGGTCCGTGTCATATTGTGTCGGACGGCAGAGGAGGCTGACGCAGCATCTCTTCAAAGGCCTCTCACATGAATGGGTCCTTACGGTAAAGAAGACTCTGTAAAAGAGAAGAGGGATAGAGGGATGTATGAGAAACATGCAGGTAATTTGCATTTGAAAGCTACTGTGGGTGGTTTCGGGGATTGCTATAGACCAGTGGTTCTCATCTGTTGTAGCAAAATATCATGACAAGGCAATTACGGAAATAAACAAAAGTTATAAATGTTCAATGTTTCTTAAAAGGAATTTGCTGTTTGGCTGTTATGTGGTATTTCTTCAGACAGTTTTGTTGTTAGCAGCATTTATCATAGAACTACAGCATACATTTGTTAAGTGTGACGTCACGACTTCTGCTTCCGGGTCCTAGCAGACCGGCAAATATGCGAGAAAAAAACATAAAAACCTCTTAAAAACAACCATCAATATTTCTGAAACTCAACTGAGAGTTACTTAACCTACTTATTTCTCAGAGTAGTAAAAGTAGTAAAGTAATATTTACTAAAGTCACTACTTCCAGGGTTAGCGTAGCTGCTTAGTATTTCTCTCCGCTAACCCGGATGTACCGATTTTGGTAAATATTACTTTTAGAACAGTAGTTACAGCATTTTTGGCTGATGGGCCTGATAAATAAGTATGTTCAGTAACTCTCCCTTGAGTTTCAGAAATATTGATTGTGGTATTAAAGAGTTTTTTGTAGTTTCTCGCACAACTGCGGACCCGGAAGTAGAGCTGTGATCACCACTCAACAAACGTATATCAACGCGATTCATCAAAACTTTTGTGGCAAACCAATTGCAAAGGATCCCACAACCCACCAAATAAAGGTGCATTATGCAACTTTTTATGTGGGCAAAATATACTTCGATTTTGTCGTACTGTGTTACTTTAGTATTTGTATTATTAATAACTGTGTACTCATGGTAAATAATAACAAGCACATTGTTATATTTTACTTTCTTCATGAGATGTAACCAAGCTTTCCTTTGAACAGGGACAGCAGAATGAAGAGAAAAAGCGATATCTCCAACTTTTTTCTAAAGAAGCAAACAATCAGGTGCAGATCAGGGCCAAACAGGTCCCAGTCCCAGTGTCAGCTGTCAAAGCGAACCATATGTAGGAGGTGTATCACCAGCAGGTCACAGCAGTGAGCAGAGGCAGTAAATTGGGTCTTAAATTCAGATTGCGTGAGGATTTTCATGCAAAGTATTATGCTGCAATATCCACTGATAGTTTTATTATTAATTGAATTTAAGAAGAAGACCATGTGAGACAGTTAGAAGAATAAGAACAAGGCACTGAACTCCCCACACCCAGCGCAAGCATCACATGTGCACCAAAAAGACCAAGTGTTGTACATTAGCCAAGTACACAAACAACAACAGTATATTAGCAATGATCTAGACAAGCGTTGTCTACTTCTTGATCTAGTATAATAAAAAGTGTCTGTGATATTGACTACAGAAACAACATTGTTGGGCAAGGCCATGTAATGAGCGGGAAACATTCTGGTGTGTCTGCACGGATTAAAAGCAATGCCAGGTTTGCATTTTATGTGCATTGTGATGCTCATTGTCTCAGCCTTGTTCTTGTTGATGTGGTGAAGTCAGTGCCTGAAGCTGAGGAGTTTTTTGCACTTCTGCAGAGTATTTATAGGTTTGTGTCTGGCTCTGCTGTCCATATGAAGTGGCTTGATGTAGAAAAAGAAGCCTGGGGAACTTCAGCGACTTTCAGATGTTATGTGGGCTTGAGAGACAGGCTTCCAGCAGGTTTGAGGCTCTTGCAAGACATTTCACTTGAGAAGAATAGTGGAGAGAGGAATATAGAAGCAAAGGGACTTGACCTGCAGTTTATAGGACTTTTGGTTACTTTTTGTAAAGTGTTTGGGGAAGTGAAAATCCTGCCTGACATGCTCCAATCAAGAAGACTTGATCTGGTTAGAGCAATAGATCTTGTTGGCTCCCTTACAGACAAAAGCGACAGAAGTGACTGTACTTTTGGTTAATTATGGAAGGAGATTGAAGAACTTAAGCAACAGAAGCACAGAAGCACAAAACAAGAGATGACCAAAGACCAATTCCAAATTTCTGGACTCACTTGTAATGAGCACTGTTGGACAGAGTCACTCTGAGTTTACAAACAGTGAAGAGTTCAATAAAAGTACTTTCTCTCAGGTACTTGACTGTCTTAAAGCAGAAATAGAGAAGCGTTTTTTCAAAAAGAACTGTGAGATAATGGAAGGAGAGCAGTCTCTTGACCCCAAAAGAGGAACTCCTGCTTGCTTTGGGGAAAACATTCGAGTCAGATTTAGAAGACCTTCAGCATGAGCGTCATGAAACGAGTCGGCTTCTTATAAAGACGGGAGAAAAGTGGAGAGAGAACAGCTTCTCTACTTCAGTGTGTGGGTTTTTTGGAACCTTACAAAAGAACTTACATGAACTTTTTAGGCTTAGTAAAATTTCAGCTGTGATTCCAGTTAGCACTGCGTCCTTCGAAAGAAGTTTCACTGCCCTTAAATAACAAAACCCACCTCAGGACCATAATAGCAGATGATAGATGAAGTAACCTGGGTATACTCAGTGTCGAGTCAAGGAGTAATATTCCATTAAAGGAATAGTTAATCGTTTTTCCATAATGAGATATGTTGTTACCTGAGCTTAGATGAGTTGATACGTGCCTGTCTGGTCTGTGTGCCCGTGGTAGAGCTTGGACACTTATAACTTCACATTTAGTTTCGCCTCACCAGAAGCGCAGAATGATGCTGTTTTGATTTGTTTTTGTGAACCTGGTGGTGTCCTATACCACTGGGTCATACCTGCATCTGCCTATTGAAGTTTATCATTAGAGTCCGTTTCAAAGGGCTCTGTGGTTTTTGGTTTTGCTTCTATTCTTCTTCTTCATCTGCCTCGTCCTGCCTTGTTTTGACAAATCCAAGTTTACCTCCGTTTTTGTTTACTACTGGCTTTGATTAAGTCCAAGGAGAACTTTGAGTCCTTGCTTATTTCTATTTTTGCTGTATATTTCATTTATAATACATTGCACAGTACTTTGCCGCCCCCGTTTTAAAAGTCTGCTGCAAACATCACATTTTCCAGTCTTATATCCCAAAGCTTCACTTAAAGCAGTACTAAGTAACGTGTTTACCTTAATAAATCATTTTCGTAGTCCCTGTGGGGGTAATACAAGTGTTTATGGGATGATTGGAGGGTCTTTCATCTCCCCCTGGTGTCTCTGGCCACAAAAAATGTTTGCAACTTGAGTGCCACCGGTCCGGAGAAAGCAATACACACTAATAGAATCACGAAGAAGAAGCTAACATGCTAACGGGCAAAGCTAACAGCGGGCTAGCGTCACTTTAAACAGTATTTACAGCCAAGTTTGAGTGAAAAAAATTATTTCCGTTGTATAATTGGATGCACAGTAACCCTCTCTCCCTTCGCCTTTTCTGTCAGCGGAGTATTTATTCTCCAAGACAATTAATAAGTTATAAAATCGTAACTTGCTACGACACCTGCAGTTGCGGTTATGGCCTCTAGGGGGAAGAGTTAATTAGTACTGCTTTAAAATCCCTTATGAAAATGTTGTCCTGAATAAAATATCCTAAATTTTAAGTCTATAGCTTTAAACCTTTAAACTCTATCTGGTTCATTTTGTCGCTGAAAATAAAGGAAACCTATCTCCGACGACATCAAATGAAAGAATTTGCATGACATTTTTAAAAATCACATCGTCAGTAAACCAACCCCAAAGCTATCCCTCCCTCCCTCCCTCTTTTCATCCGCGGTGTCTCGCCTTAAAATGGCCATTATCAGAACACCGCCCCGGGACCCATTTTACACACAACACCTGCCCTCTCTTGTCCCCCCACTTTCCCGTCATTTTGCCTAATCAGCCCGGTCACCGCGCTCCCACCGTCCTCCTGCCAATCACCCGCCCTCCTCAGAGAGCGCCGCTTCCTCTTTTAGACACCGGCGCGGCATTAATCACGCAAATGCTGACAGCACATTGTCTCTTCTTGTCGCTCTCTCGCTTTGACACCGCACTGCCAAAAAAGAAGCGTAAGCTCTCTATCCGATCTGCATGTCATTTGAATAGCAGTCAGGCATCAACCCGGAGAACGGGATTAGGCGCCTGTTGCATCATGACGGGCATTGTATTTGAAACCCCGCAATTACATAAAACTTGGAGAGAAAAAAAAGAAACGATCCATTGAGCGCGGAGACCTGATGCGACCTCGCTGTTAAACAATGTTCGCTTTCATCTCGCTGATTCCTGTGCATTCTAAGATGTTCCCCGCTCTACCCACACATCCAGCGTCGATTATCACCTTTTATCTACAAAGACAAGAAACATCTATCATTGATATCTGAAAAACCAGGACATGAAGCTTTTAGGGCCAATAATGTGTTTGTTGTACTGTACTCAAACTCATTTTGGGCCATGGACCAAAGTTCAGCCCCCACGGCAGGTCGTGGCCCGGATGTTTTGTAACGGACTGTGGCCTAATAATGATCATCGGTTTGCGCTTATTGCGATGGTGTCACATGTTCGTCAAATTGCTTATAAAGTCATTATTCATTCACTCAGCACTCGATGGCATATGTTACTATTGTGGCAACAGCCGCCCTGGGGCAGACTGACCAAGGGAGCTTGTTCCAAAGTTTAGGTCCAGCGACCCAATTACACAATGGAGATCATATTTTCCACTCAAACTTGGCTGAAATACGGTTTAAGTGGTGCTAGCCCACAGCTAGCTTTTCCCGTTAGCCTGTTAGCTTCTTCTTCGTGATTCCAGTAGTGTGTATTGGGGCCACCCAGTGCATGCAGGTTTTCTGGCCAGAGCGCCGCTGCAAGTAGAGCTGTGCAATTAATCGAAATTTGATTACGATTTCGATTATTACACTAAACGATTAAAAAAATAGCATAATTATTATATCTTTTCCAAAAAAAAAATTCAATTATTTTTTTTATTTCTTTTTTTTTATTTAAAAAAAAAAAAATCTTGCATTATTTCATGGGATTATTTTCCCTTCGCTTTTCACCTGACATGGTTCTTGTTTTTGCCTGACATAAAAACAAACAGTGCTGTGTGATGATGTCATCAGGCCGCGCTGCTCAGTTTACTTGCGCAGGTGTGAGGGCTGGCCAGCAGGGGGCAGGTGTGAAACAGAGACCTCTCCTTAATCGAGGCAAACTTGAAATCATTTGTACTTTTATGACTGTTCAGAAAACAGAAAATATTCAGCTGAGTTTTTTTTATTAATACATATATAAATAAAATAAAGACTTTTTGTTAAAGGCAACAAATAATCGTTTGAATAATCGTGATTTCAATTATGACAAAAATAATCATTATTATTTTTTCAATAATCGAGCAGCCCTAGCTGCCAGCCATTTTGAGCGTTTGATACAAACAAATCTGATAGTCAGGGCTCACAGCACATATAAATGAAAGGCTTGTTGTTATTGGTCAGCGTCATTATCTGATTTTTATATATATATAAACAAGATGGAACAAGTTGATTTAAGGTGATTGTAAACACGAATCTTAAAAACATGGATGCTCGAGATAGAGTGGATTGAGTTGGGTAAGTTATTCATATAATATATATGTAATGAGTGAATTACTGACATTGCTAACCCCATGCGAATGCCCATAAAATGTACCGATGTCCTATGATCATTTCCGTTTTACCGACGTCCCGTGCAAAAAGGGCTTGCAGTATTTAGAAATGTAGTTATGCAAAGTACCTGCAGAGGGAGCAGTTCTCTTTGTGGAAGCATAACATAGACATAATACTAATAGACTCCGCCTCCTCACTCCTCCATGTTTGCCATAATAACTACGTTCGAGGGGGAAATCATGGCGGATTCAGACTCCTCCTACCCTGCTGTGACGGAACATGTTCCTAAAAAGGGCATAAGGGCGGGATCTTCACTGTAGCAGGGTGCGTAGTTTGGGTCGTAGCCATGCCTGCGCCATTAGATCTAATGCTAACGGCCTGTCAGTCAAAGTCCGACCCTCATTAGTATGCTTCTTTAATTGTAAGTATCCATCCATTTTCTTCCACTTTTCCGTTCCCGGGTCGTGGAGGCAGCTGTTGGTGCTGCCCAAATCCCATTGCACCAGCCCCTATGGCTCCTCCTGCAGGTGGTGGGTCCACAGAAGTATGGCCTCATGATTTTAACTGGGCCTGTTGGTCTCTCATAAGGGGCTTCTGAATTCTAATTGTAAGTAACCCAGTGTTATCACTGGAGCAATATCTAGGTGTAGCAAGTTCCAACAAATTAGAAACCAGGCTTTACAGTTAATTAAAACGTGGAAAGTGCAATGCTAACTCATAGAAAACTAGCTTGTTTTGCTGCCCACATATGGAGGTACTGCAGCAATGGCTGACAATGGCGGCCCCTAACGTCGTGGTCCTAAAGCAGTGCAACCATCGGCCATTGGTGTGAAGTGAAAATGTCATTTTTACACTGACGTAGGTAAGTTTGATCAAGTTACGAACAATAAAAACATGGTATTCAAGATGTGTTAGTTAAACAGGAAGAAGAAATCTTATTTGTGTAGCGCCTTTGGCATGAAACAAGTCCTCCAAAGCACACTGCCCTTGGGGTAGACAGACAAAAGCACAGCTGCCAATCTGTGCCACTGGACCCGCCCGACCACAACTGACCGCTCACTCACATGCCACTCACCCAGCTACTTACGGTCCCCCATCCTAGCACTAACCAGGCCCCTCCGGCTTAGCTTTAAGATCTGACAAGTTTGAGCATCCACTAAGTGGCACTCAAACGTGTGCAAATGAAATTTTAAAAACCTCCCTGATGACGGAAAAACATGATTCAAATTTCCAAAATGTCAGCGTCGTTAAGTATATTAAATCCAGCCAGGATTCATTTCCAACGGTTACCCATGTTCATAGAAATTATTTTTTCCCCCTCAATATGTTCTGCCACATCTCCACAGCCACAGAACTAATGAAACCACAGAGAGCTGTTTTAATAAAGCAAAAAAAATGAGGAGCAGCAACCTTTTAACAAAACATGTTTTTCGGTGAGTGCTATTTGGACTCTTTCTGGTGAATTTGGGCAGAACCAAACTTGATTAAAATTTCTAATAAGCAAAGCGTGATATAGTGAACAAATGCATGATTCTCCCATCATGGGTCTAAGCGCCAGAGTTTCCTCAAACGGTTTCATCACGCCTTTATCATTTATCTGTCTCTCATTAGATTTTCTATAAAATATATCTCCTGTGGTAGAAATCCAAGCTTCTTTGTAATTGGGACAGAACGGAGGCACTTTCAATCAGACACGGCGCACACACTCCCTGGAGCGAGAGCAGAATTGGGTTCATAATCCCATCAAATTACTTCATCTTCATTATTGCGCAAATGATTACACAGTTTGCATATGTTATGAGATTTGGTGTGAGGGCAGGAATGTGTTTCGCCTTGCCGAATCGCCAACACTAACTAACTGCAGATTGGCTTTTATGATGGCACAAGAATGGTACAAAGCCTAACTCACTAATATGTAGGCCATGCAGTATAGACTTGTTGCCAAATCCACCGGCCTCTCCCCTTCCTTTATCTCTCTTTGCTGCCACAACCAAATGACACATTTCATTACTCAGGATTAGGGCTGGTTACCGTTAAAGCAGTACTAAGTAACTCATGGCCCGAGAGGCCATAAGTGCCACTTAAGGTGTTGTAGCATGTTGCATTTTTTACTCATTAATTGTCCGTAAGAGTAAATACTACGCTGACAGAAAAGACAAAGGGACACAGGGATATTGTACATCCAATGACACAATGGAGATACATTTTTTTCAATCAAACTTGGCTTTAAATACTGTTTAAGTGGTGCTAGCCCGCAGCAAGCTTCGCCCGTTAGCCTGTTAGTTTCTTCTTCGTGATTCCATTAGTGTGTATTGGAGCCTCCGACCCGGTGGCAGTAAAGTTGCATTTGTGGTTGTCTGGCCAGAGACACCAGGGGGAGATGAAAGACCGTCCAATCATCCCTAAAACACTTGTATTACCCCCAGAAGGACTGCGAAAATGATTTATTATGGTAAACAAGTTACTTAGTACTGAATTAAAGTTGGTTTAGATACTGGTACATTAACAATACATTTTCCCGATACTTAAATATTTGTTTACAATATCGGGTTCGTCTCCAATGTCAAGTCGCGTGTAAAAAAAACTGGGGAATAATTTGTGAAAAAATGGGACAAAAAAGTAAAAAAAAAAATTAGCTACAACAATTAGGGGAAAAAATTGGGGCAAAAATATGAGAAAAATGTGTCAAAAAAATTAGGGAAAACGGGGTAAACTTTTTAAAAATGGGACACCAACCAAGTCATTTCCTGTCATGCTGTCCCTGGACCAACAGCATCAAAACTTGGATCTAAAGATATACGTTTTTACACAGGTACTTTTCGATACCAGTTGTACCTAACCTTTTTTTTTCTTGATACCACACTGGCATTGTTGAACAGCACCCAACCCTACTCAGCATGGACACCACATAGGCTCCCGTATCCATGTTGAGGCGTTATCCGCATACAGACCATCCATATTTCACTGTTGGCTTTCACGGTGATGTAAAAAGACGATTGTTGCCATGGATGCTGACAAGCCCGGGACGTAGAGGTTTCCGTTTATGAATGAAAATGATGAAAGGGCATTCTACAGATCTATACAGAAGGCAACGTGTCATACATAGTTTAGGGGAGGCCAGATAGAAGGTTTATGTAGAACTGAAAGCCTCTGGCCTTTATCTTCACAAACCCGTGTGTGCTCTGAATCAGCCACAAATCTCTCAACAGTACGATGATTACGCCTAATCTTTCGTGAAATATCGAAGGTTTTCATACCTAGACCAAGGCATTCAACTATTTCACGCTTTTCATCAGCAGAGAGACCCTTTTTCTTTCCCTTATTGCTTGAAAATGGTGGTCTGCATGATTATGTGGGACGCCCTTTTTCAGTCGTTTTTCCCTTAACTGGACTTAACCTGACAACTAATCTTCCCAGGTCTCTGAGATTGATGTCAGTGATTCAAAGAGCACTTTTTTTTTTAACCTTTATAACTCTGAAATACAATTTGCATAATTATTCTCAACGTAGTGTAGAGTTTTATTACACATCTATTCTATGGCTTTTGTCTTCAACCCTATATGCAGTGGGACTCCCATTAGCCTGGGGCCTATCTACAGCCTGTACATCCAAGGGAGTGGGAACTCTCCTTCAAAAGTAGGAGGTTTCTCTTCTCTCACACTGGGTTATGAGGGTCAAAGAAAGTTGGAAACCTGGGCAATCCATCCTTATCTCACTGCTGACTGTTCATTTGGACACTACGTATATCTGTCTGTCTATGTCTTTGCTCGTTTCCAGACTGTTCCTGCTTGTAAATGAGAAATACATGCCCCGCGAGGCAAATACTGTTGGGATATTGATGCAAAAACAACTTGATTAGGCCGTGACAAGAAGGCCGTTCGTCCGTAAGATCAAGCCAATCAACAAACCTCTACTTTAAAAGCTCCGACCTTGAAAAGAGGTATAAGCAGGGAGCACAAAAAATAATAATACACAATCCCTTCGCCCTGGCATTAAAAATTCTCCAAGACTCGCATCGACGCAGGTGCTAACATCGCAGAGAGAAGTCCCCTCGCTTCCACTGGCGCATACCGAAGCTCGACAATTGATTTCCTCTCCGCCGCTCCCGTCACCGGCTCATCCCGACCACATGAGACGTGATCTCATTCAATGCTCCACATACTCAGACCCAGAAGCCCGAGAACAGAGAGGGAGACGTGCTGCGCCGCGGGTCCCCATGCATGTGCGCTCATGGCATGGCGGGGCGGGGAGGGGAGTGTGGGTGTGTGTGTGTGGGGCGGGGGTATTACATAATTAGGAGAACCTGCCCGGGGGGGAAAAGAACGTGACTCAGAGCAAAGATCCCCTTTGTGACTGTGTGACAATGTGGAGTGGAGTGTACTGTACCGAACGCTGCTTTAAGCTTAAATCGGCGGAGTGAGGTGAGATCGAAATAGCATCCACATGTCTCACTGCGGCGGGGAAATCCGAGTGGAGCAGAAATCCACAGAACTTGAGATGAGCGGAAAGCTTAACCCGGAGCACACGCAGTCAAGTGAGCGCACTTCCACTCGCTTAATTGCCCCTGGACGTTGCGAACTTGTCTGTCCCACTTTCGCGACGCCCATGCCAGAAACGCACGGCACCCCCTTCCTAATCCATCCCCGGGAACGCGGCAAGTGCCACGGATCGTAAAGAGGCTACAGCTGGAGTTAGCGAGCCCTCCAGAACGACTTGGCACACTTACCTTACGAGCGAGGTAGGCCGTGTAGTGCAAGTCTGCCCGAGTGTGTAGCGGTCATTGATGGAGTGGGATACTACAAGCTGCACCTGGACACTCCTCCAGGGCGGACAAAACAGTAGGGCTAGGACAAAATATCCTTTTTTTGCAATATATCACTCTAATTTTTGCCACAATACCAAGTATCGACTTTGCATTACAGTGTTGAGATGCTTTTCCTCAAAGTTTTGTTTCTTGAAGTATTATATAAAATGAGAAGCTTAGATTAGACACTGACGAAATGTATAAGACAAACGTCGCCACAGCGAGGACACAAACACCCTGTCTTAAATTCTAGATAAAACGTCCTGACCCCGGCCAAGCAGGTGTCCTTTAGCTGTGCAAAGGTTACAATGCATACTTGTCAGTTGTCCATAAACCATAAGTAATATGATTACAATAAACATATAGTAATATACAGTTGGATTTCCATAACACTGTTGATTGAAATAAAGCTATTTGCAATCGGCCTCTGTTTATGCGCCGCTTTATGTTTGGAAGTAGGGCTGAACGATATTGAAGTAAGTTGCGTTATGCGATACGGCTCTGCAATATCACGATGACGATGTTATTCCGATATTTCACAAAGCCATTTCAACGCGTTATGTTCCATTCTAATTAAACCCGAATCATAAGTAACTCGTTTTTCAGCAAACTGTGTCAAAACTGTGTGATGATGTCATCAGGCCGCGCTGCTCAGTTTACTTGCGCAGGTGTGAGGGCAGGCCAGCAGGGGGCAGGTGTGAAACAGAGACCTCTCCTTAATCGAGGCAAACTTGAAATCATTTGTACTTTTATGACTGTTCAGAAAACAGAACATATTCAGATATTGCATCACTTAATATTGCTATTCGATATTTTTTTAGATATATTGTGCAGCCATATTTGACAAATTTTTATCTTGCATTTTTATCTATCTTTTTTGAGGAACAGTTTGTTTGTACACTTTGTAATCTTAAAGGAACAGGCCACCGTTTTAACATACTGAGATATGTTCTTACCCAAGCTTAGACGGGTTGATGCGTACCTGTCTGGTAGAGCGAACCCGTGGAAGAGCGTGGTAGCTTCCAACTTCACCCCTGTTTGGAGCTCTAGGAATCCATTGGGAGAGGCCAAATGCTAACCACATCTTTGGTCGTTTTGCGTGACTGAGGGCACGCAAAAAGACCAGACAGGTACGCATCAACTCGTCTAAGCTCGGGCAAGAACATATCTCAGTATGGAAAAACGGTGGACTGGATCGGCCACTGTGTATCGTGATACGTATCGGATTATGGAAAAAGTGTATCTCCCCAGCCCTAGTAAGCAGACAGGGCGCTTTCCTGGGGCCCCCACATCGACTACTGCGGTCCCCAAGGTGTACTTTTCTGTTTTTGTTGCTATTCAAGAAGCTATTCCTTTTTGCCACAGCCCTATCTCACATCACTGTGAGTAATGCAAATGCAAAGTCATATACTGTAGCATGAGAGATTGGTAAAAAACTGCCATTAGGATGCTGAAACATTGGTAAGTGAAACATTGGTGTGCGTCAAAAACAGTCACAAGATCGACTCTTAAAGAGCTCCCATACATTTAACGGCATAAATAAGGTATTGCGAAATGAGAAAATTATTATGACATTTTAGCAATATGGACAATTGTATTATATTGTGAGCTGTTAGTATAAAATGAGTCTCTGTTAATATGCCCACTCCTGGGTTCCTGTCAACGCTGCCCAATATCAAATGTTCTTCCTCCCAACAGCGTTTTACCCCGGGTCCCCACAAACGCTAGAGACCTCTATCCGGAGATGAAAACACCATATAGTTCACAGTTCAGGTTTCAAAGCAAAGACCCAATCCCTTGAGAAAAACGGGTTCAGCAAATCATGCGAGCCAGCCAGCGTCATGCTTAAAGACATTACAGGGAGGGTGCGGGTTAAGGTCAGGGCAAGCTGTTCAATGATGCTTCACATCTTCATCTCAAAGGCTCATAGGGGTGGGGTTAGATACGGGTCATCTCTCTTGATTAATCCCATGTAGACAAGTGGATTACCCTTGTCATTTTGCGTTTTACAGAATAGAGAATTGCGTAGCTGCTGTATTGTCGTCCGTCCACATAGCGCATTTCAAGCCCTACAGTGTTCAGGGCGCAGTACGCTGCTTCATTCTACCCTGTGCTTGTAGTGTTTCAATTACATGTAGCACTTATGTAGTAGCGGGCACTGCAATGGATGATACACGCAATACTGGAATACACACAATAATGAAGGCACTAAAATATAGCCAGAAAAGTTTGAGGACAAATACCGTATTTTCCGTTTGGCGGAGGTGCGTCTTATACTCCGAAGCGACTAATATTTGATTTTTCTTTCTTTTTTTAAAATTCAAATACATAATTTTGCCACTAGAGGGCACTGCAGGCTAATTGAGAAGCAGAAAGAAGGTTAGGAGTGAGCGAGAAGCGGAGGTTACTTAACAAAGCTAATCACGGGCTAAAAGCTAGCTGTCCAGTGGTATGTTCCTTATGCTTTTGTTATCTGAACAGACACCTATTTAGTTTGTTGTGTAATGTGTTACGCTAGCATACCGTACGCCTATTCAGCCTGTTGTTTTTTTTTCTCATTAGGCTTATTGTCCAGAAAATACAGTGCCTCCTTTTGATGGAGCTTGAACGTTGTTCAGAAGTTCCAAGTCAGAAACTAGAGGAAAGAAGTCGCTAAAAGACAACTCTGAAGGTAAGCTAACGAGGCTACAGTTGCTAATGCTACTGCCTCGCAATATCATCTACAATGACTGTGGTATGAGGTGAAATATCATAAAACTACTCATAAATCACGTATTATGTGCTTTTTTTCCAGAGGTTTGGGGTCAGTCTGTAGTATTAGCACACAAGCAGGGAAGAGGGTTCCAAAATAGGCATAGGCTGTGTTTTGACATAGGCCTGCACTATATAGTAAACTATAGTCCACTGATTCTTATCTTATCGTTACAAACATTTAATTTATGAAACAGAATGACAGTTTTGGCACTTTTGCAGCTTTTTTATTTGACACAACAAAATAAATAAATAAACCACTTTGGCGTTAGTTCAAAGGCAGAAAGTAGGTCAGCCCGGTGTCCGAAAGCCAGCAGGATGAGTGCACTACTTCTGCTAAAAGTCTGGGAATAAGGTATTTCTGCTATAAAGACTCATGAGAAAGTGGAACATTTGTCAGATGCGTTTTATTTCACATGGATTTTACGTGAATAAAGAAAATTATTGGATTATTTGCCTTTTTGTCTGAGAGTAGCTGTAGTGGTGCTGTAGTATCGCATTATAAGTCAAACTTGAATCTGTCACAGACACAGATTTGGCGTCACGTCTCTCTCATGTCAGAGACGCCTCTAGACTCAGTGAAATACTCCAGTATTGTACCAAAGAATTCATTAGTATGATGTCAACAAAAAGAAAAACACTAAGGAAGTAGTAATATTATTCTTATTTGTGATGTGACACAGATGAGCAGAGACAGAGACAGACCTGCTCAGATGATGGAACTGTAGCCGGACATGCAGACTAAACGTCCAACCTGGTCTGGAAATAAAACCCAGGCCTTCTTGCTGTGAGGCCAAAATTCCACAGCTACTCGCTTCAATCATTGCCATTTCAATGAGAAAACCAACTTACATCTAGAGCCATGAAACTGAAAGTTCCATCTGCTGCTGAGAGAGCGTCACGTCAACTATCTACGTTCTATCTGCTCCACAGGCAAAACGCAACACCAACTGGGAAGTCATGTGACGAGCCCGTGATGGACAAAAGCTGACATTTCTGACAGGTAGAGACATTTTCCCGGACAGTATTCTTGCCATGCTGTTGCCATGAGCCTAAATGTCATGCTTCAGATTTTGAGGATAAGAAAATCTCTCTGGTTCTACAAATAACAGCATCGCTACAGAGCTGGAAAATACGATTCGGGCCTTTATGTGATTGACGTGCAGATAAATGGCAGTACCTTTCACTCTGTACTTGAGTAAGTTTAAAGCAGCGGTCGTCCTGTTTTGGATACTCTAAAAATAGCTCAAAATGTTATCCCTGAAGAGAAAAATGAGTTCCTGAGCCGCCGTATTGATTTCAGTTGTCAATATTCAGTTGTAATATTTGAAAATGAAACAATGTTCATATTATTGTATGTTTGACTGACCAACACAAGGTATATATTCTTCACAGAGATTCTCCATCTGGTACTTGAGCAGTCCCAGGTATTTCCTTTCTACTGTATCTTGAAATTCCATTGGAAAGTTATTAGTATGTAATCTGTACTAGGCTGTATTAGTGCTGAGGACGTTTTGAATCTCACCTCAAGAGGCGTCTTCAGCAAGTGCTGGTGTTTTAGCAGCAAATTGGATAAGCAAAGATCTATATTTCTTAGGTTTCTTTTTGGTCCATTGTGCAGCCCTCGAAGGTCCATCACATTTTGAGCTTTTGTGCATGTTTTGACTGATGTGGCAACCTAAAGACTGAGCAGGAACCCACCAGAACTTAAAGCCGCAGTTCCCCATAACACACTTGTATCCCGCACGCTGTACACTGCACAGTTTTGGCCGTCTACGATGTACGATCACTAGTCGTGAGGAAAATCTTAGGTCGTACAGAGAGACAGGGACAAAGATTTAAAATAGAACTGCCGTACGGTCAAAGACGAGCTGCGACTGACATCAAGCAGTGTTTGATATTTTGGAACACAAGTCGTAGAGTGAGCCATCCTCTCGCTGCAGAGAGGATCTCTGTTTCCCATCAACCCATCAGGGCATGAGCGGGTCCAACTACGCATTTCACAGGACTTCCTCTGGACTTTTCCGCGGAAAATGAACACCGCTAGCATGTTGCGCCCGCCTGAGCTAAACACACGCCTTCTGAAGCCTGAAACGAGCTCAGCCCCCGATTTTACTATCCCCACGTCGTGAAGTGTGGCATCTAAAAATCTTATAAAACAAAAAACATGGCACAGCACATGTTTTACACCAAACATACGTACTCGTCTCGTCACGTATCTACTGCCCAGTCCAGGCGAAGGTTTCTACAACACAACAAGGCGCTCACAACAGCTTCACAACAACAGAACAACCTGAAATGTTTTGAGGATGAGAACAAAGTGGACAAATACTGCCTTTAGGTGGGGTTGATGGAATTATTCAGAAGTGCCAAGGCAAATACTAGAGGAAAGAAGCAGCTAAAAGACAAACTATGACGGTAAGCATCAAACTAACGTTATGCTAACACCCGCTGAAGTTGTGCTAAGAGCGGCTAAGAGCTATCATCTGCAAAATCACCTTTTTCAACAGTGGTATGATGTTGTTCAAAATAAAATCCATATGACTTGAATGCTAATAGTGAGGGCTGACCTCTCTCTCTTTTGCGAATCAGAGGCCAGCACTCTGTTCACATCACGTTAGTCTCGGTTCAGCGCGCTTTGGCCAAAGTGTGGTCCCAAAACGTATGCCTGGTCAGACCGGTTCAGCAAAAAAAACAAAAAAACATTGGCAACCTTTGCGCTGACCCCTCACAGTCCAATCCAATCAAACTCGGGACCTTCTAGCTGCGAGACAAGATTGCAAACATCTCATCCACAGTGCAGGCTAAGCTCGTGCTCGTCGCTTTCAATTGACACACATTGCCAATACAGTAATGAATTCGACTGCGCACATCGGCAGGAATGGCATTTAAAGTTGTAGCCTCAATATCCGCAAACATAATCGCGTCTGGAACACAACCCGTATATCTGAAAAACCATTCAAGGGCCTCTTCAGCACGGGCGACGCTAAACGAGATCAAATCATTTCACGGTTTCAAAAGGCGTTAACACTTAGCTCCACAGACGTAAACAGCCTTGGAATGCTGGTTTGTTTACACCGAGCATTATTAGATACCAGATTCTCCTCAACGCTCACGCACGTATTGATCCTGATCGTCGCCACGGCAACCCGGAGATGACTGACAACGGCCAATTAGCTCCCGACGCTAACGGGAAAGGATGCATCCGAATCAGCGTGTCTCTTCCGCTTCATTAGGCGCAACGACGGAGCGCGCCCAGAATTATAACAACAACTCGACTCACGTGCAGAGGCTGCGACAGGCGCCCGGGATGGGGAGGGATGATAGCGCTACTACTGTTATATAAGTTATCCCATTTTCGGCTTTCATCGGGGAGACAACGCAGACATTGTTTTTCTTGAAGCTTTGGGTCAGCATACTTTTTTTTTTTGTGTGTGTGCAAATTGATTGTGTGGGGGAAACAAACACAGTCAACTATGATGGATTGTCTTCAGATCTGAATTTTCAACCTCACAAAAATCCATCCGGTAAGGCTCGGGCTGCCTCAAATTAGTGGGCGGGTTTTACATTTGCCGACAGCGACAAGCGCTTTTATTGACACTAATTAACAGCACGGCGACAATGAAGAACACGAGGTAGGCCGCTGCAGACTTGCCGACAAAAACACATTTTTATTGCTTTAGCACTTTGTTGTTTAGCTTTTTTTCAGACTGGGCTGTGATTGGCCGAAGTCTGCACAAGATATAAACAGGAGCCATTCCAGATGATGTATGACTGATAGTTACCGTGCTGATGACATCTGCACTGTATTATCAATCTGGATTTTGTCGGGTTATGGTTCTCCATAGATTTCCATTTCCATGCTTCTGAGGCCATTTTCTCACAATGCAGTTTTGGCTCATTGCGGTGACAACATGTACACTTAGAGCAGTGGTTCTCAACTAGTGGGTCAGGGCCCAACATTTCTTTCAATGCCGCGGCACAGTAGTACAGCGGTTAGTGCTCGTGCTTCACAGTTAGAAGGTCCAGGGTTCGATTCCCACCGGGGTCTTTCTGTGTGAAGTTTGCATGTTCTCCCCGTGTTTGTGTAGGTTTCCTCCGGGTGCTCCGGTACCACTAAAAATATGTACAATAGGCCAGGATGAATGAGAGTGCGCATGGGGGATGACAGATGGAAATGATTGCAAGGCTGCAATCCGGCGTGGTGTGTTTACAGGCATGAGACCCATGTATGTTCATTAACATGCACTGTCCCAACCAAATAAACCAATAAAAATAGAAAAATAATTTAACCTACTGAAATAGTAAGGAAACTATCTGAGTCTGTTAAAACGACTGTCATTGGGATGATTCTATCATTATTTTATATTTAATATAAAATAAATAAAATAATATAATATATTATTATATTATTTTATATAGGCTGCAGACAAAAACACAATCAAAATGCAACAAAAAGTAATGAAGACACCACAAAAAGTGACAAAAACTCGCCAAAAAAGGGACACAAAAGTGTCAAAAATGCAACAATCTGACAAAAAAGCGAATAAAAAGCGATATTAAAGCAAGAAAAAATGTCAAAAATAACACAAAAACTTGACAACTCAACAAAAAAGATTTGGGTAAAGCCAAATTGGGGAAAATACGCTCGGTTATGGTGGGGGTTAAGAGGTTTATAACTTGTGGGAAAAATTCTACATAATATATAAAAAAAATCAATCAATTGGTATTTGGGTCATGGCTTGTCATTATAGGCTAATGGTGGGTCCCAATGCCGTATTATCTATAGCAGGGGTCTCCAAAAGGCGGTCCGCGGTCGGATTAAATCCCTGACTTGTAGAGCACAAATTCACGAGTGTGTCAAAAAAGAGAAGTCTCTAGCCCATTCCTGTGTGAAGTTATGATTTTTTAAAGAAATAGCCGGGATGCTCACTCCAGCCACTAGGGGGCAGCCTAAAGAAAGAAAGTAAAGAAAGTAAAGATATAAACAACACATTATGTTCCTGTGGTAAATGGACAGTCTGCCCCAGGGCAGCTATGGTAAGCTGACGTTACAGTAGTGTCAGGCTCATTATTATTCATTTATTGAAAAAAGTTTCCTCAATAGTATTTTCTCAATCAAAATGCATTTTACTGGAGCTTTTGTTTATGGACCCTGGCAATACACTCCCGAAATACAGCCCCTAGCGAAATTTACTTGGAGACCCCTGATCTAGAAATCTATAGCAATGATTGGAGCAATTCATGAGTTCAAATACCAACACAGTTTCTCATGGTTCTTCAACACACGAGTAGCTCTCTGCTGTTCCAGTAAAGCAGCTCATGGGGAGAGAGTTTGGAGACCCCTAGTCTGTACGTTTTTGTTATTGGAAATCATTGCTGTGCAGTTTGTCGACGCTTCACCTCAAGCAAATTTACCTAAAGCCGGAACAAGCTGTCGCGACGCTGTCATTTTGCGTGGAGTCGCCGAGCAAACATTTACCCGTTCAGTGGCTGTGGACAGAGACGCAGCTCGGCTTATACATATGCAAATGCAGAGCAAATTTACCCACGGCTTTCCGTTTAATTTGGGTTCACAATCTGCATGTAATTAGCCTGTGATTTACTCAGGAAGGCAGCTCATTACGCGATTAGACAGGGACCGGCGCGAATCCGAGGTATAGGCGCTGCCCGGGCAAGGTCAAAGTGGTGAGGGGGCCGCAATTTTAACAGCAGTGTGAGATTAAAGACGTCATAGTCAAGCTACAAAGAGGAAAAAAATGACTTTGACAGGGACATGCTGCAAAATTAACTTTTTTTGAACTTGAGTTATGTTTCCTAATTCACTTTCCCCCCCTCAAGTTTAAGTCATGAATGTGTATTGGTTGTATAACAGATCCTGCACGTTTTTAAAGCCCATAATCCATCACCAGACCTGTTCAATACATGCCTCTCATGGCACCGTTGACTTGCTAGCATGCCATTAGCTAAAAGTGAAATCTTGAATTGATTATTCTTATAGGCACCATTCTTACTGTGGCTTGCATAGGGTGCTCCGGGCCAAACGGTTGCCCATAATCCATCATCGAACCTGTTCTGAGCAGTTCTGTGCTCAATATATGTCTATCATGGCGCCGTTGACTTACTAGCATGCCGTTATAATGTAAAATACTGGAGTGATTGTTCACATTCAAACACTTGGACACTACAGTGTGTGTATTTTTGTTTTTACCAGTAGTGAGTGACTCAGCTAATGGAGTTGTTCCATGGCTTTTTTTCCTCCACTTTTTATACTGTTTTCAGCTAATGTTAGTCTTTGGAAAATGTTTGGTCGTACCCACAACAAGACGGATCTCTGTTTGGGCAGTTACACAAACCACATCCTAGGTGAAAGAGCAGTTATTGTACCTCTTTGTTTTCACCTTTGAAGACGAATGCACATTGACATGGTGGGAAGCTGAGAATTCCATACTGGTAACTATGGTCAAAATGCAGATTTTTGTATTAGTTTTGGTTAATATCTCCACCACTACTGGGGCCACATATTTTCTCTGAAAGATGTTCTAAAGTGGTGACAAAAACGTGCGTGACGTTGGCCAACAGTAAGGACTTCCAGCTAAACAAATCATGCGGCGGGTCTGTGAATGTAATCATTTTCATTTTCAAAAACTTCTCATCTTCAATAGTTAATTTACCCTTTCCCTCCATCGGAGATTATGGCATCATCAAATTCTAGAACTTGAACACAACCAATTTGAAGTCTTGAAAAGCCCATTTCCTCACTGTCTTTTTCTTACATAGACAATATTTTAATCTTTTCAACCTGTTACCTGCCGTCCCCCCCGATCAGGGTTAGGTTTTGATTAGGGTTAGGAACGGTAAATGTGACGCAAGTTGTGTTTCACTCACACAGATCTTACAGATAGTTTTATAAACTAAAAGGTCTTGGTTTTCATATGAGATATCACACTGGCACATAGACTGTAAGATCTCAAGTCAATACACTTTGAGATTTGGATAACTCTAACCCTAAACCCAGCCCTAAGAAGGCAGGTACCAGGTTTAACACTAAATACCAATGCTGAGGTACCCAAAAGAACATCTTGATATGCGAGGAAAAGAATATCATAGATGACCTCAATTCAGAGAATTGAGTCGTAAAGCTCAGACAAGGTTGACATACCTGACACTTTAATGGATGAGTAGGTAATTAATTCAGTGCATTAATCGAATAGAGATTAAAATAACTTGGAAAATCCTTCAAAGCCACATATACAACTTCAGGTTAACGCCTGGGGACACACTGACGGATCTTGAGTTATAGCTTGTGGTCAAATGTGTCTTCTTTGCATGTTTCAGGTTGCTTGGAGAAACCGGAACAACACATTATGCCATCGGATTCATAGGCATATGCACGTTCAAACCAGGGTATGTGTCTCTGTTTGGTCTGACTCACCATTGGCCGAAACCGTAACGGTGGATGCAAAGGGATCAGCGAGACCACAACCATATACAATTTCCTGACTAATCTTGAGACAATCTCTTGTTGGTGAAGCAAATTTAGATCACATTCACACCTGATGGTCAACTGGATACGTTTTTTTTTTTTTTTTTCTTCAATTATTTTTATTAAATTGAGTTTATAACGATAATCCCCTCTTTTGCACTTACCTTCCAACCTACACATGCTCGCCCACACATACTCCATTCACCCTCACACTCGTTCCTGCAAGCACCCGGTCAGATGTGCACAGCAACCACTGCCTCAATGTATGTTAACAACAAAGAAAGAAAAAAAGACAGACATACATGCGGAAAAATAAACAAACAAACCATCCATCCATCCATTTTCTTCCACTTTTCCATTGCTGGGTCGTGGGGGCAGCTGTTGGAGTTGCCCAAATCACATTGCACCAGCCCCTTCTGGCTCCTCCTGCAGGTGGTGGGTCCACGGAAGGACGGCCTCACGATTTAACAGGCCTGTTGGTCTCTCATAAGGGGTTTCTGAACCGCTCTTTGTCTGACCCGTCACTGTTTGCCATGGGAGACCCTACCAGGGGCACGAAGACCCTGACAACAGAGCTCCCAGGATCATTCGGGTGCTCAAACCCCTCCTCCACGTTAAAGTGGCGGTTCCAGGAGGAAACAAACAAACCATGAACAAATACGTTAGCATGGGTCCCCAGACCTGTTCCCAGTGGCCCTTATTTCTTAGACAAATATTTTCTAGATGTAGTATGGAGATAAAATCATTAAGCCAATTCTGGAAAGAAGGTGTAGCTCATCCCTTCCAGTTTTTGAGAATCAATAACAATAACAGAACTGGATACGGTTGACATACGGTCCAAGTCCCAGTCCAGCGATAAACCACTGGTGTCTAAGTTAAGAGGCACTGGCTGGTGTGGCATGATCATGTTTATCTCTAAAGCTCTTACTGTATCAGAGTCTATGATCTCTGACTGACGGAATTTATGTTTGTGGTCCATAGCGTCGAGAAATGTCGAAAAGGTAAAGGGGGGCGAATACTCATGCAACCCACTGTATATATTGTAAGACTTCTTTACCTACAGTTATTTTATTTTCCCTCCTGAAGCAAGGTGTGGGGAAAACCGTACCTCGGAAGCAGTCTTACAACAGTTATACGACTAAAGGCATTTCGTTCCAAGCATAGTTACTGCCATTCCATTCATGCTTTCACGCGTTCCTAATGTTCAGCCTGTGTCTTTGAAACCTACCACCAGAGGGCGCTGGAAGTGTGTCAGACAACGCGCAAGATGAGAAGAAATCTAGACAATATGGCGACACCCGCGATGTTTGTTTACACCACATTTACTGAAGAAAAGGCGTAACACGGTGGTGGTTTTGTCTGCAAATGGTTCAAATCACTTTTAAGAAGTTACGCCTCTTCTTCTGCTTCACCTGTTTTCGCTGTGTGCAGTAGTGTCCCCAGTGCTTAGCTCAAGTACTGCTCCGTTGCTATGACTCCGGACAAACAAAGCGTCTGAAATCCTGGATCGCTGAGTGGGCCAGCCATTTACCGCTTCCATCTCTGTCAGGCGTGTTATCGGCATAGACAACACCAGCGCACGTCTGCGAAAGAGCATCCGTGCCCGGCCATGAATGGACCACATTCTCCTTATTCCCTTCGGCAGAAATAAGAGCCATCCTCACCTCAACAGAAGTGTCCAAACGTTTTTCCTCAGAGGTACCAACACCGCTCTGCACAGCGAACCAGCAGCAGAATGCAATAATGCTTTGCTCGTTGCGATATCATACGGAAACAGATCTTTACATTATTTAACTTTTACTACACCTCTGTTTTTATCTCTCCCAATCAACGATCATCGACGCTCTTTACAACTCTCGGGGGCCAAATCCAGTCTAGAGCCTGAAACTGGCTCCACAGCTACAGTTTATCTTCAGTGCCATTTCGCTGGGTTAATGAGGGTCTGTTTATATATTTGCGTGGCGCGTAGTCTGACATTTTTGGAAGAAAAAGGGGGGGGGGAAAATAATAACACGAAGCTAAAAGTCAGATATAGAGGCGGCGATTTGCCAGCCGTTTTCATTTGTTTTGGTTTACATCTCGTGTTTGGAATGGAGCTGTGTGCGATAATATATACGCGTACTCGTTATTTGGTACTGTAGTTATGCATGTAGGCCCAGAGGAGAATCATTAAGGATATATTCGGCAGATGCTGAGATTAATGCCCCCGCTGTCAACAATCGTTATCTCCGAGTCATTACTCTTGCAGTGCCACCCACGGTTGCAAGAGAGAGTCGGCCACGCAGCACCTTGTTCACTATACTACTAAGGCTCATGGGCTCATGGAGGGGAAAAGACAGAGATTTGGATTTCAGGTAGTAGTAGTAAGTACAAGGTGAATTTGTTGACTTCGTGGTGGCGTTTTTGTACCTATTTGGTCAACAGGGCTGGATTTGCTTTGGCAACCTGAGCACTCTCGAATTACCTGAAGATTATTGGCACCCACCAGCAGGGGGCAGTGTGTCCGTGTTGGACAAAAACAAGGAAATGGACATTTATTATTAATTATATTGGACATCCAAGTCTAATTATTGCTCCATTAAGTATAAAGTACAGACATATTATGAGTAGATTGTCATTACGTGAATAACAACAGTCCGAGAGATAATTCAAGATGGCAGATCTCCTCCTACGGAACATGGGAAAGGCGGGAAATGAATGCTCAAAGCTAAAAGTGACAAAATCAATAGAACAAAAAAACATTGTCTTTAAAAATACGAGACTCCCCTCAGTGGTGTCACAGGAGGAAAGTCTATTTTTTAGAAACAACAGAAGTCTTTGACAAGTGTAAAGGCCCCATAGGAGCCATTTTACAGAGCGCCTTCTGGTGACACCCCCAGCCACTAGGGGGTAGTGATGCAGTGATGTCAGCAGCTATGCTACACCAGCCAACAGTCGGAATGTCGTTGAGGCTGTTCCGGATTTGTTACCATGAGAGTTAGGGCTGAGTACTGTTAAAGCAGTACTAAGTAACTCTGGGCCCTAGAGGCCATAAGCGCCACTGCAGGTGTTGTAGCATGTTGAGGTTTTTTACTCATTAATTGTCCATGAGAGTAAATACTACGCTGACAGAAAAAACAAAGGGGATATTGTACATCCGTTTACACAATGGAGATCATTTTTTTTCCACACAAACTTGGCTGTAAAAACTGTTTAAGTGGCGCTAGCCCGCAGTTAGCTTTGCCCGTTAGCCTGTTAGCTTCTTCTTCATGATTCCGTTAGTGTGTATTGCTGGGAAAGCTACAATTGTGGTTTTCTGGCCAGAGACACCAGGGGACGATGAAATGACCCTCCAATCATCCCATTAACACTTGTATTACCCCCAGAGGGACTACAAAAAGGATTTATTAAGGTAAAAAAGTTACTTTTTAAAAAACACGTTTTCCTTATCTTTGCCCCAATTTTTTCCTCATTATTGCCAATTTTTTATTACTAATATTTATATCTCTACTTTTTTTTCCCCAATCCCCACTTTATTCCTGATTTTTTCCCCCCAATTTCTTTCTTTTTTTGACACAATTTCCCTCCATTTTCCTCCAAATTATCCCCCATTTTCCACCAATTTCTTGACATTGGAGATGAACCCGATATTGTAACATTCTGTTTTCTGGTTCTAGATTACAAATGTTTTGGTACAGGTGATGAAAAAACTATCGTCCAGGTATCGGTATCGTAAACCAAGTATCGTTAAAGTATCGGCAACTCTGAGATTACATCACTACAACCATGAACATAGGTATTGTTTACGGTCACCAACGTCATTAAAACTGATGGTTGTATAAATTTATATGCTTTCTTTGGTCTACAACTTTTCCCACCAACTCCCACCAACTAAACTGGGCCAAAGAACCGACCTAAATTGGACTGATCTCCAATGAAAACGAATAATACCAGATGACCATGAGGAAGTAGCCAAATTCTCTACAGCCCAAAGTGTTGCCGCCTCTCCCTCCCCCCGGTCTCCGAGTGTGTGCCGTCGCTGCAGCTCCCTCCATCATCACCGTTAGCCTGTTAGCCGGGTTAGCTCCCCCGAGTGCCGGGGTGGGTGTAGGGAGCGGCTGAGGTTTTTTTAAACACCATTCCCTCTGCAGTTCACACGGAGACGAGCACAGGTTCAGACAGACGAGGGTCCTCGGGGAGCTCCGGCATGTGTCCTCGCGCCGCAGTTAACCTCTCCCGCTCGCTACTACTCGAGCAGTTTGTTAGCCCAGCGCCGGGAACAAAATGCCCACTTGTTCGCCTCCGCTTAAGTGAGTAGGTGAAGATAACAGGCTCGCTTTATGTCTCCCCCCCCCGAAACTGGTAAGGCAGCGTACGCACGGTGAAACCAAAGTTGGAAAAACACACGAGGAGATGAGCTTTGTTTCATTCTGCATGCGTGGACTTGATTCTCTTCTCAAGGGTTCAAAACGCTCGCCTGCCACCTGCTGATGTCATCACGGGGCGAGGATCCGTGTTTAAAGGCCCAATCCAATCGTTTCGGTGCTTATTTCTTGTCATATCTACAGTATAGCCCCTCACTGACTCCATCAAACCCATCTACACCAGGGGAGTTTAGGTGTTTCGAACGCTCACAATGTATGGATGGACTGCTGTAGACACTTCACCCACCCTGCCTACTCCTCTGCACATAAGAGTAAAGATTCTTCCCAAAGTTAGGTCAGGCTGAGGCTCAGAGCGAGACACTGTAGGAATGAAGATATCGATCTGAAACATGTTTCGTTCTGTGAACCTCTTAACTCCCGCCTGAACCGAGAGCATTTTCTCCAGTTCAGCTTTACCCAAATCCTGTAGGCCAGTGTAACGCCTCAAGCTAACACCTACAAAGCTCATCTAAATGGATCTTTTTCCTCCCGTCATCAGATTTTTTTCCATCCTTTTTTTGGGGGGGTATTCAACTCATTTTTTTTAATCATTTTTTTGTCCTTTTTTTGTAATTTTTTTGTCACATTTTTTGTCTTTTTTTTGTCCTTTTTTTGTCTTTTTTTTGGTCTTTTTTGTCATTTTTTCGTCACTTTTTTGTCAAAGTTTTCTCACTTTTTTTTGTCACATCTTCATCATTGTTTTCATCTCAGTTTTGTCCCTATTTTCACACCTTCTTTCCAGAAGCTTTTGGATTGGGGTAAAGCATGGAGGAAATGTGCTCGGTTCAGGTGGGAGTTAAGGGGTTAATATGTGAACAGTTCAAACAGTGGTTGTGAGTTTGGTTTGCGTCAATAAGCTGTTCTGAAAGGTAGCGAGATCTTCATCTTTTCGCTATTGTTCCTTGTTGCTGTTTTGTTTACATTGATTGTACTATGTGAAATGAAATGTTTTATCATTTTGAGTTGGGGGGTAGGCGCTCATAAGCTTTCGCTTCAGCCTACTCCTTTTGAGCAAAATGTATGCTCAAATAAATAAATAAAACGTTTACTGACCTAAATATGGGGAAAAAATGTATTGCAAGTTTCCTGTCATCTCATGTTTTCATATAAAACTAAAGCAATGGTGGAAAAATCTATATAAGAGCCAGAGCCAGGTTTAAGTGTATTGTTTTATTTTGTTGATGAATTAGTTACAAATCATTTTTTTCCAGAGGGGATTTTGGATCTCGTCATTAAAGCTGCCTTAAGCGATGTCTTTTTGAAATGTTTTCATCAGTAGGTGGAGTAGTGAACTATGCTCTGCTCCACCACCTCACCCTCACCTGGCTTTCCCCGTCGCCCACTCCCCTCCACCTCCACACTATTTAGACCACACGCTGCTCTGATTGCATTCAATGAGCTATGGAAATCTCATTAATTAATTAATTATTCATCCGTATGAATAAGATATGTATAAAGTAAATATTTTGAGATTTACATTTATTTGCTCAACTGTAACTTTCATGAAAGTGTCCCTTTTTTTTAACATTTAGAACATAATAATTCCACTTAGAACTAACGCAGTACTTTTTTCCCGCAACCCTTGAACGCCTCAGCCTCTCCTCTGGTCCTGCTTTGTTTTGTGGGGGGAAAAAAGGAGGAAAAAGACCTGACAGCTCCTGTAGATATTGGATTAATATCTACAGGAGCTGAGCAGGTCGGTCAGATGTTTGTCAGTTCACCATCTTTTTGTAAACTTTTGTCATAATGCTAAACTGTTAGCCGCTAACTGTTGCGTCTGCAGCTTCAAACATTTGCGATCTCTTGTCCACGTGTCTGTGTTTACATGGTGCTGGTGAAGGAGGTGCCAGGTGCAGTGCTGGTCTTCTTCTACAGTACTGAGGAGAGGAGCTTATTGGTAATGCATCGGTGCCGGACCGGCAAAACGGGATCGCTTAGAGCAGCTTTAAAGGAATAGGCCACCGTTTTTACATACTAAGATATGTTCTTACTTCACTTTAGACGTGTTAATATATCCCCGTCTGGTCTTTGTCCGTGCGCTCTGCCAGGCAAACGGAGCACATACGCAGCCTCTCCCACATGTCCTATAGCTCCAAAAAAGCTCACGATAGAAGCTACCAAGCTCTTCCACGTGTTCCCTATTTAAATAAAGTTACGTGAAGTGTTTTCATGCGAAGTATATTTACCCAGAAATGTAGCATGTCGATTTTATAAGCAAATAAAAAGGGGGACTATGTTGTGAGGCGTAATGATACGAGGAGTAAAACGTCCGCGCAGTAACTCCTAAAGGTTATTGCCGGAAGTGAGCAGGGGAAGTCTTTAGGAGTTACTACGCGGACGCTGTGCTCCTCGTATCATTACGCCTCACAATATAGTCCCCCTTTTTATTTGCTTATAAAATCGACATGCTACATTTCTGGGTAAATATACTTCGCATGAAAACACTTCACGTAACATTATTTAAATAGGGAACACGTGGAAGAGCTTGGTAGCTTCTATCGTGAGCTTTTTCGGAGCTATGTGACATGTGGGAGAGGCTGCGTATGTGCTCCGTTTGCGTGACAGAGCGCACGGACAAAGACCAGACGGGGATATATTAACTCGACTAAAGTGAGCTAAGAACATATCTTAGTATGTAAAAACGGTGGCCTATTCCTTTAAATAAGCTAGTTAAAAGTGAAACAAATCTGTAAAAGTTCAAATTTCACCAAGGTGAAGCCTATCTGGAGAAACATTCAAAAATTATGTTAAGTACAAGACTGCAAAGTTTGGAGCCTGTTGGAGCGACTAATGTGGAGGTGCGTTTGCAAGAAGAAAACTTCATTTGGAGAAAAGTCGACCTTAGGTTTTGTAACGTCTGCAGATATTTGTGTACTGCCTGTTTTGCCACTGCTGTCTCCCAGAAAGGAGCACCATGTAGTAAAGAAGTTATTTCCTGGTAAACTCTAAAGCGTAACTCAAGAAAATGCCATTAAACCTAATTTCCCCTCATGGCAACAACAATTACTACAACTGATGTTTGTGTATTATACAATATCGGCTATCGGCCAACAACAATGTCGATATCCCCGGAACCGAAAGTGATAGAGACTTCCTGTTTACATTGGAAAGAGCTCAGTCAGAGCTTTAAAATGAGCCCTTCCACAACATCCTAAAACAACTTTGTTTATATAATAACATATTATTTTATGTTCAGACTTTTGCATATAGTTTTGGGACCATAAGAGGTAAAGACTTTGCATTTTTTTTGTTTTTTTTTGTCTTTCAAACAAGCCCCAAGCCCCAAACAAGACTAAACATGAATGTCCCGAATAAATCAGCCCTATGCCCCTCAAACAGCGCCCCCTGCTGTCACAGTTCAACACTGACACCTTTTGAAGCTTTATACACAGGCTTATAGCCAAAATGACCAATAATCGGCATCAGCCTGAGAAAAGAAAACGTATTGACCTCTATTAGACATATTTCTGTTATTGAAACCTTTACTATAATAAATGCTTAACTATTGGCTATTTCAACCTGGATTGATGCAAACAGACAAAAGCAGCAATTAGGAGGATTTATTGACATGTATTTTACCTTTGGTGATCAGACCCCGGTGGGAGACATCGATGTATGTGTGAAAGTCAGAATGGGTCAACAGCTTGGAAATAAGGACGTTCCCCGGAGCCTGGACACTAGTGGTGATATAGGAGACTAGGCTGAAAGATATATCGTTATCGTATCGATATCGAGATATAAACATTCAATACATTAAAATCGAAAAATCAAGATATAAATTATATAGATTTTCATCAATGAAACTGCACTATTTTGTATTCTTTTTATATTTTTCTGAAACATGCTTGGTTTTCACCTAACCCATAGTTATATTGTATCATATCAATTTCGAGATATCTGCAACGAATATCGAGATATGAAACTTTGTCCATATGGTTCAGCCCTATAGGAGAAACGCGAAGGGTGCAGCAGAGAGAGGCCGTGGGCAGAAGAAGTGGAGACGGGGCGGAGGTGGGTCACAGCGCAGCTGGGAAGCAAACGAAGCTGGGGCTTAAAAGTGGGACCGAGGGCGATGATTGGATGCTACGGAGGTGCGGCTCTTTGGCTGGAGGAAGATGATGCTGAAATTAGTCTACCAGGTTGAATTAAGACCTAGGCTTCATATGAAAGATTAACAACAAATTACATCAAATCAAGTTACTTGAAATATCGGTATTGGAGCCCAAAAATCCATAACAGTCAGGCTATGGTTTCATGCCACAGATTTCTCTGTCTGTCTGTGTGGATACAGGCTCTTAAAACAAACACGAAAAGTGAATCGAAAATGTGTTCACACCGCATGGTTCTGCATGTGGTTCTGTAATCGAATCAAACCAACAGACCCGCTTCCCTAATTTTCCCTTTCCCCTTTTTTGTCCACCACACATCCGCTTTTAGAACAGACTTCCTGGGCCAGTTTACCGACTCCCGACGTCTGAAATGTGAAACCGCTGGAGCGCATAAATAAATGAGTTTAACTCGACGGGGGAGAGCGGTGGCGGCGGCGTTGGAGAGGTGGCAGCGCTCGGGACGACTTCGGCGAGAAAGTCGTCCCGAAAGAACACAGCCACGCACCGAAATGAGAGAACACCGTCTTATCATGACAGCGGTGACGCGAGCTGCCAAACAACCAGCTTTTGGAAGACTTCTTTCTTTTTCTGACAAACTTAGATCTATTATTCATATTGCACTGTCATCGAAAAGAGAAACCGCTCTTCTGGAGATTTCTTCTTCTTTTTTGGGTTTTTTTTTCACGTTGTTGCTCGTCCTCTTTGCCCTCTTTAGCTTTTGTGTTGGCTCGCATTTGGATAGCAGTCATCTGTAGCTAGCTGCTCATGCATGAAAGCATATCCCTTTCCCCCAGTGCCTCCCCGGAGCAAGGAGTATCGCAACCAAGCGTGATGGGGCGAGAAGGGAAAGAAAAACATTGAAAAAAAAAAGAGAAAAAAAAGCAGAAAAAGAAAGCAAACCGGGGCAGACGGATTTCGGAATGAGCCGGGGAGACGTTTAAAAAAAAAAAACTTACCTGTGTGCTGTCAGTGAGTGGGTTGAGAGCTGAAAGTGGATATAATTGAGGCTTAGAAAAAATCTTTTGGGGCTACACCACGTTTTCTGAAATAAAAATAATGTCCTCGCTTGGGAGATGCACTTTATCAGCGAGAACTGTGTTGGTTTGCATTTCGTTTTGAACTCAGAGCGCCCTCTATAGACGGCTCTGGGTATGATGCATGTTTAAAAGAGCATACAAGCAGTTTTGCTAATGGCATGCTAACAAATCCATGCCACCGTGATGACGAGGACACTTCCTATTATACGATAAAATCAAGAAAGTATAGAAGAAGAGACAACCACAGCAAAAATACTACTCCAGATATGTTTATGGTTTGAAAAAACTGACATCCCCTTAAAGGTGCTGACAGGTTTGTCATGTTTTTTCTTTATTTAGTTTGAAAGGAGCAGCTGAGGTGGCTCGGGCATCTGTTCCGGATGCCTCCTGGTCGCCTCCCGCGGGAGGTGTTCCAGGCATGTCCTAGTGGGACAAGGCCCCGTGGAAGACCCAGGACACGCTGGTGGGACTATGTCTCCGAGCTGGCCTAGTGTCGCCTCGGGGTCCCCCCAGAACAGCTGGAGGAGGTGTGTGTGGATCGGGAACTTTGGGCATCTCTGCTGAGACTGCTGCCCCCGCGACCCGGCCCCGGATAAAGCGGAAGAAAATGGATGGATGGATGGATGGATAGTTTGATTGAAAAATGCCATTGTTAAATTCTAATAGTGACGTAGGAAAAGGGAAAGTCTGATAGAAACCTGACTGACCCATCAGTGTACATGGTTGCACAGAAAGTTGAAGGCCCTATACTTGATTTTTTTTTACTTTTTTAGAAAATAAAGCTGTGTTTCTAGACATAAAGTAAATGTATGCATTTCATAAACTTGCAGACGAGTTAGCATTAGCATTTCTGACCCTGAAACGTGACCCTGCAAGGTGTCAAAAGTGCTTATAAACTCATCCCTGAGAGGAATTTGGAAGTTAGGAAAGAGTTAAGACAGCTAGAATCTATAGTGACATCTGTAGTAGAAGTGTGACAATATATCGATTTTCCAATATATCGCGATATTTTGCTGGATGATACGATATCGATGCTTTTAATTATGATATTGATACTTTTGATGGCGTCGTGCATATTAATGAGGCAGGACAGGACAGCAGGGGGCAGCACAACAGTTTTAAGCACTTGGACCAAACACTGTCACACAAATACATTACTTTTAATTATAGTTTTTTATATTAATATGCAAGATTAATTTGGGGTTGATTTATTTCTCTTTAAATAGGACTGTGGTTTCTTTATTTAAATGTAAATTAAGTCACTGACAGCTTTATAGACCCATTTTCAGTGTGGGCTCAATTATAGACCCGTAAGAAGAAATGTAAATGATGAACAATATGTAGTATGTTAAGATAAAGGTTAAAAGTAGCATGTTTTTCTTTTAATTGTGATGTATCTTAGGTTATTTTTGTGCCATAATCGCAGTGCCGGCGTATTGTGAGATAATCGTTCTCGTAGGCCATGTATCGCACATTATATCGAATCGTGAGGTACCCGGAGGTTCCCACACCGCGTCAGTAGTGAACTCCGCTCCCCCTCAACTGACTTTCCCCCTCACTGCCTTCCACACTGGCCTGATGATGGATTCAATGAGAACCGGAAATCTCAGTATTTTATGCAAGACTCATTGATCAGCACAAGATATGCAGCAGAATAAACATTTGTATTTATTTGTTCAACCGCAACTTTCATGTTAGTCAGTGTTTTTTGGCTTTTCGAACATAATACTTCCATTGAGAACTAAATTTACATTGCAGATGTTTTATTTCCTGCAACCCTTGAACGCCTCATAACCTCCAAACGTGTGCTCGGTCACCATCAGGAGGACAAACAGACATTTCATGAGGATTTCAGCTGCATCAGAGCAGGTCAGTCAGATGTTTGTCAGTTAAAGATCTTTTGTAAACTTGTCTGATGACCCTAAACTCTGACTGCGTTAGCCGCTAACTGTCGGCGCTTCAAACATTTCAAAGTTAGCGCGCTGTTTCGAAGGTGGTGCATCTAGCGGTTCATTGTGGTCATACCGCCTTCGCTCTGCCCAAATCCCGTCAGACCTTGGAAGCTCAGCAGGGAAGGGCCTGGTCAGTACTTGGATGGGAGACCGTTTAGGAACACCAGGCTAGCGAATGTAGTGAGTGAGTGAGTGGTTGGTGGTGGTCGGAGGGCCCGATGGCGGAAACTGGTTGCCTCGCTTCCGTCAGTCTACCCCAGGGCAGCTGTGGCTACAATAATAGCTTACCACCACCGAGTATGGAGTGAACGAATAGTGCAGTGTTTTTCAACGTTTTTTGAGCCAAGGCACATTTTTTTTCATTGAAAAAATCACGAGGCACACCAGCAGCGGAAAATGTTTAAAAAAGTTATCGCAGTAGCCTATATTCATCAAAAGAGTCTTGAATTGGAACACCGTATAGTCTCGCTCGCCATAATGCCACCTCAAAGAAATGAGCTACTTGCGACCACTTACTGATATGGAAGAGTTTTACATGGTTACTCTGCCGATCACTAGAGGGCACAGTCATTGGAAAACGGTACATCATTTGCGGATAATAATGAATGAACGCCAGACAATATCTCACGGCACACTAGTGTGACACGGCACAGTGGTTGAAAAACACTGGAATAGTGCAATGTAAAGCGTCTTTGAGTGTCCAGAAAAGCGCTATATAAAACCAATGCATTATTATTATTATTATTATTGTGGTAATGCAGCAAAGGAGAAGCTGAGGGCAGCTTTAAAGCCATTCCACCTCTTCATATGTCATTTCCTATGACAAGAGTGAATCACAAACATCATGAACAAAAAAAAGTTAAGTCAGGGACAACTAAGTCAACTATTTTTGATCAAAATCTTCAATTGTAATTGCGTTAATTGTGCTAAACTAGTTTCTGGTAGAGTATGGCTCTACAGAACATGTTGCTTTATTTCTAATTACCACTGTGAGGTATAGGCCCAAAGCCGTGGGAGCTGTCTCAAAGTCACAAGAACTTACTGGAGAATCGTACTAGATGTTCGTCATGAAGACAATCTAAAAATACAAGCGAGACTTTATCACAGCGTGCCTCCCCCATACAGCACAGTGTTCATTAGCCGCAGCTTCAGCTTACAATATGAAAGTGCAATGCAAATCTAAAATGTGAAGATGCAAGAGCTCCGACACTAACTTCTGAAATAGTTTTGGTCTCCTTTTTCATTGATATTTTCTAACGTGAAGCTCATGAACTAAACCGATGTATTCGGCAAAGACACAACCTTTTTACAACTTCTTACAGCCCTGAAAGTCAGGATTGGAGATTCCGAGAGACAGTAGCCACCACCGGGCCCATCCACAGCAAAGATTGGGGCACTAAAATTGGCTGAGGCGGACTACAAAGGCGCGAGGGAATAACTGTGCGATTGGGGTCAAAGCGTGTCAGGGATTGCAGAGAGGGAAATGATGCTATCGGCCACTGAATTCAGGCGAGGATCCTTCGGGAAAAGTCATTTTTTAAAAGGCCATTGCTGCACTAAGTCAACCTTTTTGAGCATGAGAGGGTATTCTTTCCTCATGAAGAATACCTGGAACTTTAGTTTTTTTTTTCTCTCATGATGACCTCATATAAACCTACACATCGTCCAGACCAGGGGTGTCCAAACTTTTTTCATTGAGGGACGCATATTGAAGAGTAATCGGTGGTCAAAATTTCAATTAAGATTTAATTTATGCCCCACACCTTTGTTTGGAACCTGAGAACCAGAGCAACTAGCCCTTTTTCACAATCAAATTTACTTTTTGAGGTACAATTGAGTAGAATTATGAAACTTCGTCGTAAAATATACAAGCTCTCATGTGTGCCAATTCAACAAGAAGCTTGAGGGCTTGAGGACCTTTCTGTGTGGAGTTTGCATGTTCTCCCCGTGTCTGCGTAGGTTTTCATGTCACGTGTATAATAAAGACAAAACTTATCCTGCACAATGCTTATTTCATGACGTTTTATCCACAAGTAAGCCTGATATATCCAGGGATTAACTGCAACATCGCGCTGCAAAAGCCGGCTTCCCACACGTATTCATTCACAAATATTGACATCTTGTATCCACGGGTACACAGCAGACGGAGCTCAAGATGACGCTGTAATCCCAATATGGTCATTTCCTTTTTACAAATACATCAACTGATGAAAACCATCAATTCATTATCTAGACTTTGTCGCTGAAAGTCAGTCTTGGCCTACAAAATATCTTATTTTTAAAGGGACTTCCTCCCCCTACATGTTCCAACAATGTCCTAATGTGTAGAATGAGCTCAGAACTCTTCACCACAACACCACAATTCGGGTCTGAAGTGCCGTCATGCACAAGCTTAATATAGAAGCTGCAGTTACATGCATGACCTGAGGTGGCAGTAGCGAGTATATAATGGCTAACTTTCATCTAGCCCCTTTAAATGATGTGAAAACATAAAATGACAGAAATCTTCCAACACATTTTTTCCCCGTACTCGCCTGACCGTGTCTCGCCTTAAGCGTGAAGGTATAAATTTAAAATGTGAAGCTGACATCTTTATGAAGGCGGTGCAGTGAGTGGCCTGACAGATGGACAAGGTTAGCGACAGGAGGTTAGCATCCATCATTCTCAGCACTCATTTTTAAATCAAGAAACCCAAGGCCAGACAACTCGCACAGGTAAGTGCCCTGCACAACACTGGTGCCATAAAGTTAATGACTTTACCAAATGGCATCTGGGTAAAATAGGCATTGGCAGCAGAATGTTATCCCAGAAAATATACTAGAATGAGCTCAGACCTGTTCACCACAACTGCCTCTAAAATCCTGCACTGTCACTCAAAAAGTGAAGTGCTATTATGCACAAGCTTAATATAGAAGGTGCAGTTACACGGAAGACCTGAGGTGGCAGTAGTGAGCATCCAGTCTTAATGGGATTTTGCTGATTTTAACGTGCAATAGAGCTTGATACTCTTTTTAAATATCCGATCACACAGAACTACTACATTTAATCTGGGTTTTCTTTTGCAGTGAGTTCTGTGCGTGGAAAAAAAAAATAGAAGTGGCATTGGATCCTGATGTATGCGGATAGTTTGCAAGTCTGGGAAACTTTTCAGAGTCAGTTAGCCTGCTCAATGTGTTTTTCCTATAGCCGTTAGCATTAGCCATCGAACGTTGCAAATCATGAAGAACCCAGATGTTTTCAGCTGTTGTTTGGGTGAGGTCAATGCCTAGTCGGACCTTTTGAGATTTTACTTTAGATACAATTTGCCATATAAAAGTGGCCTCCTAGCTTAATGCTAAATCATATTCAGTCGAGTTTCTGCTTTTTGGGACATTGGATACACATCCCCAATGGCCACTAAACATCATCTTATAAGATATTAATGATAAAGAAACCACAGAAAATATATAAAATGGGATAGAACGCTCAATTTAAAAGGGTTCCAGTCGATGGCTAACAAAATGTACGCTTTTGCAGGAAGATAGCTAAATCTCCCTATGGGTCGTCCAGTGGTGTCGAGGGATGGGTCAATCGCAGAGGACAAATTTAGTTGTACAGTTGTTGTATAATGACAAATAAAGCACCTTTACCTTACCTTAAAGGCATTTCTATGATGGCCTTGTGCACAGAATGTTTTTGGCTAACTTCCTGTCAGCCATTGTAGTATTGCAACTACTTCCTGTTCACATTTTAACACAAATTAAAACATAATGTAAGATTTTAAAAACATAAGAAAACTTAAATTGAATATCTTTCATAAGAATTTGTTCAGATGGTGGCGCTATTTTACCATTTGATAGCATCAAACTAACGCTAGCCTTTAATGCTTCAATCCTAATACAGCCACATTTGTAAACACAGACGTCTTCTCCGGTGAAGTATTTCTATCCCGAGTACAATTTTTTGAAATATTGTAAGCGATTATCCAACAGCTGCCTGTTTTCTGCCAAAACAAGCAGCTAGCGGTAGCTCCCCATAGGATTAAAACACAGACAGGAACCAGTCCTTAAGTTAGCATCATGTTGCCTGAAACATTTCGAGCCTCCAATATGTATTGATTTATATTTGTGATGAACATAACAAAACCTTTGAATCCAATGAAAAATTCCATCAGATCGGAATCTGCGAAAGAAAAACATTGGAAGAATTTGTGCGGGGCAAACAATGGACGAACCAGCTGTACCAAATGAAATCATTGTGTTTGGCCTGGATATATTGGAGATTGAATCAGAGGGGATTTAGCTGGGCATGAAGAGTGCAAGCTGGGTCGGCGGTGGGATTTTGCATGTGACTCACGAAAGCGCCTGACGTGTGTGGACCTTGGCTCACATGCTAAAAACCCAGGGAATTAATATTCAGTAGTTTGAGTCTATTCTTGGTCAGAGGGCACACGAGATCAGCTTTCAACATGAAATCATCATAATAGTGAAAAAAAACAATATTAACATTTTGAAAGTGCATAAAAAAAACAATATTCAGTCATGATTGTGTAAAACATTTAGACATTTAGAATACAGCAAACAGCCACAACAAGCTCTTCATGAAGCCACACTATAGAATGTTACAGGTTATATATATTGTATGTTGCCAATTCATTATAAGAGCTGCCAAAACTGTCACAAAACTCGATACTAGTGATGCCAAACAAAAACTTGATGCTCAGCAGCAAGATGAAAACAAAGGTGATACGTTTGTTAAGTGGTGACGTCACAGCTCTACTTCCGGGTCCACAGTTGTGCGACAAACTTCAAAAAACTCTGTATTATCACAATCAATATTTCTGAAACTCAATAGAGAGTTACTGAACATACTTATTTATCAGGCCAACTAGCCAAAAATGCATTACCTATTGCTATAAAAGTAATATTTACCAAAATCGGTACATCCGGGTTAGTGGAGAAAAATGCTAACAGCGCAGCAGCTACGCTAACCCCGGAAGTAGTGACTTTAGTAAATAATACTTTTTCAGCAGTAGGTGCGGCATGTTTGGAGAATGAGTCTGAGAAATAAGTAGGTTCAGTAACTCTCCGTTGAGTCGCCTATTTGCCGGTCTGCTAGGACCCGGAAGCAGAAGTCGTGACGTCACACTTAACAAACGTATGGGCTCTGTGTGTTGAATGTAACATAGCGACGTGATGCTAACGCCGACTGCTTCCTGTGTTTTATTCCGAAATTTTACTTAGCCGAATCTTGCTGAAATATATGAATAGTTAAATAGTACATGTTAAAAACTTTACTCCGGATGAAAATAATTCACCGGCGGAGACTTCTGTGTAACTGTTTTCGACTTGAAGCTAAAGGCTAAACTTAATTTGATGCTAACAAATATTAAACTAATTTCTAAGAAACTTGCTCAACTTGATGTTTATTCTGTTTTTTAAATGTCATTTCATTGTTAATGTATGTCAAAATGTGGACAGGAAGTCGTCTTTACCCTACACTGGCCTTTAGGCAATGGGCTGACCAAAAATAAAGCATTTAGTTTTTTTTCATATTCCGGGTGCGCATCCATCCCTTTTCCCAGAACACACCTTTACTGTTTACGATTCGAGCACTGTTAGCTCCTGCAAACATTTGTTTCAGCAGCGCATCCTCCTTTTACGTTTATAAGTAACACTCTCATACAAGTGCTATGCATTCTCCTCGTATCTGCGCATCTGCTCTCCCCCACTTGCACCGGTGCTGTCATGGCAACGCTGTATCAATGCTGCAGGCACCCGAGCGCAGGCACGACTTCATCACTACGGAGGCTGACCATCCATAAAGCCACTGACAAGGCAAGACCGTATTAGCCTCATGGTTTATAGGCTTTTCAATTGCCCGAGTCATTCTCAATAATCCTTCCACATTTTGTTACTGTACATGAAAGAAAATAACATAAAATCACCTCACTTTGGTCTCTTTTTGCTGACAGTTTGTGTATGATGCGCTGAGTATTTACCATAAAAAGCTTAAGAGATTAAAACATCTGCATTTTGAGAGTCAAAAAGCAAACTCTGCCATAGACACCAAGCCCTGGCTTAACTAAAGGGGAAATATGCCATGCAAATAACAAAAGACCACACTATGATTTTCTACACAGTGCACTCTAGGCTACACCATATTGTAAGGTGACCAAATGACCTGAAAGTAAGAAAACACTGAAAATTTCCCATGGAGCAATCAAGAAAAATTATAAGCATTGATGGTCAATGGAGCTCAACAGTCGGAAATATATGCTTTGGTGCTGGAAGTGAAACCGGGGCTTGGCAAAGTCAGGACCGGGAACCAAGTCCGGCCCTCAAGCATAGAACATCCCCCATGTGAGATCAAATACAAGCCTGTTCAAATGTCTTTGTAGATCACCTAGTTAGGGGTTTCAATGGCACAATGCTGGCATTTGTAGAAAGTGGTGCTTGACTTTGGGCTACAATAGGCTCTATGCATGCAAATGAAACCCGACTTGTGACGTTCCCATTTATATAGCCTGTTGGGCCCTTGGTGTTTTGACGGTTCGGAAAACAGTCCCTCCGACAAACAAACTTGCCTGTCCCAGCCATAGACAGTGAATGGGATTATGAAATAAATATTTTTACAACTTTTTGGTTTGGAATTTTTTTTGAATGTCCATGGGTCTTTGAACTGGACACAACACGACTGACACATCAGGTTTTGTCCCGATTGTTTTCATGTGTCTCATCCATCCATTTTCTTCCGCTTTATCCGGGGCTGGGTCGTAGATTGGTACTGGTAGATTCATGTGTCCCGAGTGGGTTTATTCATAATTCATAGGCTGTTGCATCGTGATTATGAAAAAGTATTTAAACACGTTGTTACCGTGAAATGTAGCAGCAGTTAGCATGAGTTGCTACATGACCTAAAGGCATAGCTCTGTATTCATCCAGGCCGTTCCGTATCAGAGAAAACATAACTTTATCCATAAATCTACAATTGTCACGACTTTGTTTTGATCCTTTGGAAATCTGTGTTCTGTGGCGGCGGTGAAAGTAGCGAGCTGCGTATCCGAATCACCAACATAGTTCACTATCATTCACTATTGAGATATGCGCCATGAGTCAAAAAGCCACATCCATTTCAAGGCAGTAGACTTTTTTTTTCTTTTCTTTTTTTTGGCAGACTGAGATTGGGGAGGGGAGGCGCGGCGGGAGACAGGAGCCGTGCGGGGGAAAAAATGTCTGAAATGGATTGGAGTTCGGGGCAGTAAACGGGAGAGAGAATGATGGCGTCTGCAGCTATGAATCAGCACTTGGATAAAAAAATCACCGTATTATGACGAAGTGACAGGGCCATCCTTCCTCCCCCCCCCTGCTGTTGATGGGAGTGAAAGCGCCGATTGACCTGGGGCATCATTTAGACGTGGAATGTGGTGGGAAAAAAAGCCAAAAAGATACGATGATGTGAATGCACCACAATAGCCGCCTGATTGGGTCTTGATTCATGTGTCAGGCGAGCGACATGCTGAAGACTACGCCAGGAGGAGGATAGTATTTTCACTGTGACAAAACGGCGAGATGGGTCCGATTGGTGGATTGCACAGCAGTTGAGGGATGGAGGTCAGTCGGTATCGCTATGTCCAGGCCAAATCCAACTTTTTTTGTAAACTGAAAAGAAAAACTTGATGAGTGTAGTAGATGACTGTAGTATTTTGTGGATTATCCGGCTTTGTCACTACGGCAGGTTAGTGTCTGGAGTATTTCAAGTGCCTACTGTATACTATTTTAGATTTTTGCATCTACTCTTTGTTGTAAAAACCCTTGCACACAAACCAAATATAACACAATGCACAGCGTGACACAAAACGGTGTGTTTTCATATGAAATTGGGCTGCACAGTGACACAGCGGCAGCTCTGTCGCTTCACAGCAAGATAGTGCGAGTTCTGTCTACAAAAAGATGTTGACCTATTTCTAGTAGTTCTATATTTGCTGACTTAAACTAGACTGAAGCCAACTCGACCTGAAAAGACTGATACAATGATTCAGTGTTAAGAAGTACATTGGCATGATGGATGGATGCAGGAGAGTCTTCCCCCCGGAGTCTGGACACTGGTGGTGGTACAGGATGAGGTCAGAGGACAACGAGCCTCGACGAGTGGAGTAGAATTTCCCATCCATGATTACCCCTATAAATGAAGCCAGGTGAAGGAGGGGGCGGAGGAGGGTCGCAGCACGCTGGGAAACGGCCAAGGCAGGGAACGAGGGGGCTGAAAACTGGAATCCTGGGCGATGATTGGTTGAAGCAGGAACATGCTGCTGTGGTGACAGCTTGTTATGAAGAGATGATTGGATGATTTTGTGACGCGTAGTCGGAGATAAGGGCCGAGGAATGGAGCGCTGCAGGTCTTCCTGTTTGAATTTACGCTTAATCGTCATATGTAAAGTGGTTAATGTGGTTAAAAAACAGTTATTGGGCAGGATATGGCCTTTCTGTGTGGTGTTAGCATGTTTGCCTTGTGTCTGTGTAGAATTCCTCCCTTGTGCTCCCGTTTCTAGGGGTAATCATGGACTCAAACCTGAATATTAAGTCCATTACATCTGAGGCCTATTACCATTAAAAAAAAACATTCCTAAAATCAAAAAACATAGTGTCTCAACCAGACACGGAGAGACTATTTGTTCAGGTCTTTAACATACCTAAACGAGTTTAAAAGTAAAGTTAAACAATGGCTCAAACTGTGGACACAACAGAAGTCTATAATATTTGATTGCAAACCTTTTTTAACTTGTATTATTTGTAATGATTTATGTGAATGTATTATGTATTTTTATGTCTTAGGAACTGTGAATTAGCTGTTGGCTATATGGCTCATGAACATGGCACTGGTTCTGTCCCTGTCAAATAAACTTTTGGCGGTACCTAGAGTCACGACTAACCACGGTGTGGCTGAGTTTCAGTTTCGGGCAGCAAAGGTGTGAAGGAGCCTCCATGACGACGTGGGACAGGCCTCAACCCTGACTACGTTTAAGGTTGTTGCTGTGTGGCACATTGAGTTGTCTTGTACATGCAATGTGCCATACAAATAAATTTGCCTTTCCTCTTCCACTAAAGCAGGTACAATAGGTTCCCCTTTGAGGATCAGGATTCCCCTTAAACCAAACTAAACAAAACAAAACAAAACATAAAAAGTAAACTGAAATCCATCCTGGATCTTTCAAGTTGAATAAAGGTATTGGGGAAAACAACATTTGCAAATCAAGATGTGACTTTTTAGCGTCATGTGGTGTGACAAATGTGAATTTCCTTGTACACAACCGTGGCCTAAGTGCTTTCTGCTTGCGCCATAATTCCTTCTGGTATATTCACTGAACCTCCCCTGCAGCGCTAGGCTTTGCAGCTCTGTAAAAGGTAAAAGGTGCAATTAGTCTTGATTGCGTTGGATCCACAAATCAAAGCACACCTGAAATAATTATTGTGACTGTTGTGCGGAAGTGTGAGTAATCACAGCAAGTGGACTGTGGTCTGAAGGACAGCTTTAAGTCGCTACGCGCCATTAGCTTCAAGCTGCACGACTGCCTTTGGATTTAGCGCACTGGGCTAGAATGAGAAGAGCCTGGTTTTGGAGGAGAAGATGAAGGAGAAGAGTATGTGAAGATGAAGGAGAAGTGGTGGAGATGAAGAAGCCCGCGAAGATGAAGGACAACAGCATGAAGATGAAGAGGAAGCCCGCGAAGATGAAGGACAACAGCATGAAGATGAAGAGGAAGCGCGAGAAGATGGAGAAGAACATGAAGACGGAGGAGTTTGTGAACATGAAGAGCGTGAAGATGAAAAAGAGTGTGACGATGAAGAAGAGCGTAAAGATGGAGACGGGCGTGAAGATGAAGAGTGTAAAGATGAAGGGCGTTTGACAAAAAGGACAAAAGCATGTTGTACTTATTGTTGCACAGCTAATAATGGTTTGGAGAACAGGAAAAGTCATTCCTAATATTTGTTTACTTTTGCTTTATAGTGATTTTTGAAATGATATGGTGAAGGTGTATGGTAGAAACTAAGTTACGTTACTAAGTTATTTCGGTTTGGGAGTAAATAACTTCTCCCTAACACTGAAAGTAGAAGTTCACCATCTTATCTGGCAACACAGACTGACACGGGTGTGGTCACTGGGTCTTCACCAGTTGCTGTGTATAAGCCCAGGTGAGGCCAGTGTCAACACCAGAGCTGAAGATGATGGTTGGATGTTCTTCACCAACCAATCACAGAGCACACACAGCTGTCCCTCAAAAACTTGCCAACACAAGTGGATTGTACAGATATTTTAAAGATATAGCAAATCAATGTGTGAAATACAAGAAGAAGAAAAAAGATATACCATCATAAAGTCATCACGCAAGGGGCCATGGAAGGAAAGAGAGGCAGAACTAGGCCCCTTCCGATACGAGCAGATTGGTAAGAGGTCTAACGCCAAACCGGATGTGCGTCAGCGTCGGCCATGATAAGAAGCGTCCGAATTGGGCTGCCAGATAGGAAGGAGTTTGGAAAAAAGCTTCAATGCTAACTATCATAGCCACTTTAGCATAGGGACCTCTGATGCTAACAAACTGGTGATTAGGAGCTATGTGCCATCCCATAAGCCACCGTGCTGCATATCCCCGACCCCCCTCGGCCCCACCCTAGAGTGATTCATGCGCAAACACTGTTGATTGACAGGCGGACATTTAATAAAAACAAAAAAAGGAATAAGATTCTGGACCAGCCAAACTTTAGGAAAGTGACAAAATACATGTTAGAGTCACCACAGCACTGTCACATGAAGGCAGTTTGTACTTTTGTGCATTTGCTTTCATTTAGTGGAACTTAGCCACATGGCTAATTTGCATACTGTAGCTTTATGAAACATGTGTTGAGATAAAATAAGACTAAAGGGAAATGTGATGGCTCATCTGGATTTTCTTTTTTTTTTCTCCTTAAATGTCTTTATTTGGACACTGTATTGTTGCTTATGCGATACAGTAGGCGGCGACATTCGCTTTTGTTTGCCTGCAGTCTGCCAATAACCTTAAAGAAGAAGAACAGCAGCTGTTGGTGATGTCACTTCCCCTTCCCCTGAGTAAGGATGGGCAAATTGGGCAAATGCTGCTGAAGCAACAGTTCACTAACTGCATAGAGATCTAACAGTTGACCCCATGAAAGGTTAAGGATCAGGAGTTGAGGGTTAGGACATAGAGGCTATAAGTTGATGGTTTCGGACACAGCCCCAAATTGGCTGGACAATGTGCTGGAACAACCACTTTGAAGAACTTGGTTGTGTTTGCCAGAGACTGGACGAATAGGAGATGCCTAGTTGATTTGATCAGCATGGGTTGACCAGATGGATGAAGAAGTTAAGGATATTCTTCAATTTCTGAAGACTCGTTGCAACCAGATGTAAAGCTGACGACACGAGATGAATTGGGGAAGTTCATGGAGAGACTTGACGCATCAGTGAGTGCAGTGTTTCTAATGTTTACCTGGCCAGTGTACAGCGCTGTTGTATCAATGTGTTTGGGGTAAATGCATTGTTAGGTTAAATGGTTTGTTAGTCTGCAGTGCACTGTCTGCGGTTCATTGAGCAGCAGTCAATGCGTTTAGACAGATCTGATTGTGATAAATGAATGTCACAGCCCCACCTAGAATTTACAATCACAATCCACCACTGATCATTAACAAAATAATCATAAAACCTTTATTTTCATGTATGACCAAAGGCAGGGAACAAACTCCTTTCCACAAAAGTAAAGAAGGCAGTATAGACTTGCTTTGGACTGTCTAATGGGCCCACACCGAGGATCGCTGTTGTTTATTTGCACTATTTTTTCATCTGATGTTTTGATGAATGGTAGGCAAACAGCTGACATATCCTGTTGTGTAGCACTATTTACTCAAATCACAGATCTTTTACAGCACGAGGGGAGCAATACTCTGTTTGTGAATGTTGTTTTGGCCCAACATACAACTATTAATTTTCATTTGATACATTCCCGTTGCCCATCAAGGGCTCGGACGTGACGTACATCACGATTTCGGGTGATAGTCAATGTCAAACAAATCATTACAACACGTATTAATTCAGAGCAGCGGTCTGTATTGACAATAATTGAGTTGACTTGCAGTTGACTTCACATCTTGGGTAAGAAAATACTCAAATCTGCCCCAAACCATTAGCTTCTTGCCCATGAGCAGCTATGGGTTTTAGATATTGGTATGCGCAATGGAAAAAAAAAACTCATATTGCCTCATTTAACTGGTATTTTATTTCTTTTTTAATGTGGGAACAACCGCAACGTGTTCAAAAGATCAAGCAAACGTTGCATTATGATGGCCCACTAATGGACAATTGCTTAAAGAGTAAAGGCTAATGTACACTGCCAGAATGTGCACCTGACAAACCGAGCCGCAGCCGCAGCACAGGGTACAGTTCAAATGGCTCTACATCGAAAACATCCCCGCACCGGAATGCATTTTAATCAAATCCCTCTATCCCCCCGGTATTTCCAGTCCCTGGGAGTAAAGCCTCATTGAGCCTAATGATAGCGCTAATTGGAAATAAATTGCGTAATAGTTGTGGGCATCGTTTTGCCGACAATTACTCATTTCTACTGCAAGCCTTCAGCTTATTGTTGTTCTCAAATGGGAGCAGGCGCTTGACAACAAGCGCTGATTGTTTGAGGGACGAGAGTGTGTGCCAAAAGTATTGTAAGGGTGGGATCTTTCTGGGACGGTTTTGGAAAGGTCAAAGGAAATGTGTCCTCACAGTCGGACATCTGGGAATTTTGAATCCCCTCTCACCTGGGCTACGAAGGTGAGGGGGCAAACGTCAGGGAGAAGCATGGGGTGTGACTGCAGTTGATACTATAACCCTAAATCTCGACTCCTTCAAAATCTTGGCGCTATTTTTATTTCTATTCAGTGTTAGTTGGGGAAAAACATGGTGAAGAGCACGGAAGTTTCCTCCGGTGAATTCTTTGCTCCTGACACAATATTTTTAACATGACGTTAGTGACTGTCCACCTGTAACTCACTGCCTGCCATGTAATCTTGAGGTATTTATCTTTTTGGACGGGACACCGCTACATACTTATATGTAAATGACGGGACAGGAAGAGCAGTGCCTCCTGAGGATCCACTTGGAAGTCACGTGACACCTTCATGTGTTTAGCCCATTCTTCTCTCAGGTAACTTTTAAAAGTTTTCTCCAACATATACTGTATGATTGACTGTCTTGAACCTCAGCCGCAGCCGTGTAAAATTACTATTGACAAGACATTTCTAACTACGCTAATGTAAACAACAGCGCGTGACAAACTAATTTACTGCACCCGAATCAATAAATAACCCTGAATATGTACCTTCGCATTTACCCCATTGTTAACCGACGAATGGTGCTTTAGAAAAGAAAATGAAGAATTTATGATGAGATTTTGATTATTTTCTTCGTCGTGGTGACGCGTAAACACGTAGCAACCCCCTTCTCTCTTGGTACAGCTGCATTTTATGCCTTTTTCTATGAACTGCATTTGTGGTTTGTGTGTCCACATTGTTTTACTGTATGCTTTTGAACGTCTTTGCTGTGTTTTTGTGGAGGTTTGGTGTTTTTTTGTTTTTTTTACTGCAGAGAGTCCATAATGGTCCTGAAGAAAGCAACTTTTTAAAAGTAAACAAAATGCTAGCTCATCAGCTAAACCCATTTGAGACCTGCACATTTCTTCTTCTGACACACTGAAAAAGAGGAGCTACAGGAAAAATAAGAGGAACAGACAAGGAGGTATCGGGGCGAGACTCACAGCTAAGCAACACATGCCTTTGTTCTGGAGAATATCCATCCATCCATTTTCTTCTGCTTTATCCGGGGCCGGGTCGCGGGGGCAGCAATCTCAGCAGAGATGCCCAAACTTCCCGATCCACACACACCTCCTCCAGCTGTTCTGGGGGGACCCCGAGGCGACACCAGGCCAGCTCGGAGACATTGTCCCACCACCGTGTCCTGGGCCTTCCACGAGGCCTTGTCCTACTAGGACATGCCTGGAACACCTCCCGCGGGAGGCGACCAGGAGGCATCTGAAACAGATGCCCGAGCCACCTCAGCTGGCTCCTTTCAACGTGAAGGAGCAGCGACTCTACTCCGAGCTCCTCCCAGGTAACTGAGCTCCTCACCCGATCTAGAAGGGTGCACCCACTCACTGGAGAATAAAACAGATTCATTGCTAAGCTCTTCCCAAAAGATGGTGAAAGAAGATCTTGTGGGGGGGGAGGGGGGGGGGAGCTGCAGGAGGAAGAGGGAGGAGGAGGAGCTGACCAGTGCAGGACACCACGCTCTGAACCAGGGACAAAACCCAGGAGGCGGTACACTGTTTCAGAGGATCAGAGGAGACTGAAGACGGCCAGCCAGGCACTATGGTTTCCCTTACCTACAAAAACATGCAGTCCAGGTTGACCCACTCTGGCAGCGTGGCTTAGTCGCAGCGGCTCAGGACTAACACCTGAACACTATTTAGTTGTACAGTTTTACAAAGACAAATAAAACACGTACTTATTAGAGTAAAGTGAACGTTTCTCGCTCATTACTTTGCGTTTGGTGGCTGAAAAAGGCGTGGAGAGGATGCGACGCTATGGCTACATCAGAGTAACAATTTTGTCTCATCAACTGTTTTCAGGAGAGCTCTGTGCGTACGCCTAACATGCTTTGCGCGAGGAACACCCCTGTACGAATTTAGAAGCAAACCGTAACCCTATTCCCGGATACTGTATGTACATCATGTTACCAATCAAGCGGAAACATCCTCGCCGGCTACAGCAAAAGCGCATTTGTTATCTTGTTCTTCTATTCCTGCATAATGTTACCGTGTGCAGAGAGCCCGCGGAGCCACTCGGGAGCCAAGGCTGCATGCGCTACTTTTATTTATTTAGTTATTATTTTTTTGTATGAGTCATGAATATTTGCGACTTCTAATTGCTGCTATTGTTGAGGCAGCCTTTGAGCTCCACGGAACGGCGCTGCGCCGGGAGAAAATATTCAAATGCGGCGGATTATACTGAAAACAACGTGCCCACTTGCTGTAGTTTGGGCCAATGGTACTGTTACTGCAAGTATGCTGCTCATAACTACTGTAGTGTGGTGCTTCTTTTGTACTGCTCCTACTACTTACACTCGAAATATTTTTTTGTTTGCCTCTCGTCCTGGTTTAGTTGTTGTTTGGACTAGGTTTGGTCTTGAGGAAACCTAAATAATGACTGAGATGTGAAAATCAGGAAGTAATCTAGGAGCTAGGATAAAAAAATCTGATCTTGGACACCCCTGTGCACTCTTTGATGTTGGTAGGGTCCAGTTGAGCGATGGCTTTCTGCTCTCCATACAAGAGCTCAAAGAGAGTCAAAAATGGATGTGAAACAGCAAGGTGGGGTTAAAAAAGGCAGGTAAAGACAAAGAATGGCAGTGACCCATATGTGAAAATGGGGTTATTAAAGATATTTGCATAAAATGGTCTGGTCTACTGTCAGGTGAGATAATCTTCAAACTGGTCTACTGCCAGGTGAGCTAATCTTCAAACTGTCAGTGGCGCTATCAAGTTCAAAACATAGATATAATGTACGAGAGCTCGATGGTCAGCCGTTTCATTTCATTCACCGTAATTGTCTTGTGTTGTTTGTGAAAATAACATGCTACTTCTACAAGTATGTTCCTTTAAAGGGCAAAAGATCGGGAAGCCTTCGTGGGGCGGGCCTACCGGCTCCGAGCCTCCACAGTGCTCCAGAGCCCGTCAATCAAAGCATCAGGCTTAAATGTTTTAGCACTCAAAACCAGTGTGGTTACAAATATGATTCATGAGGACCAAAGAGAAGTGCCTTCCTCGCCCATCGGTTCAACGATGATGACTGTGGGCTGGACCAAGACCAGGAGTTCTCGGGGTTTCACGCGTTAAAGATACAACAGTGCATTTATATGTCAAAAAGACCTATCAAACCTACAATGAACAGTCAAAGGTTCAGCTAATCCACTCACATGATCCAGCAACAGCGATATGTTTCCTCTGGGGGCGCTGTATCCAAACCAACTACAGGAAAAACAGTGAACAAGAAACACGCTTCTCTGATTGGTCGATTAAACTCCACTTCCTGTTCCGTCTTTTGTTTCGGGGTGGGCGTTTATAAGCTTTTGCTTTGGCCCATTCCTCTTGAGCAGAATTCCAACTGCTCAAATAAAGAAATAAACTAAACTAAACTACAAAATGGAGCGGTATCAGACTGTGGCTGGGTTGTTTTTTCTTTTTGCACTTTTCAATATGACAGCGATAGTAACTACACTCAGAACGCAGGGATCTTAATACGGACGAAATGGGAGATGAAAGAGCCGATACTCATCATGAGATGGGATGATGCCAGACGAGGCAAAACCAGGCCAAAAGCAGGACTAAAGCAAGACACAAGGAGGACTAAAGCAGGACTAAAGCAGGACTGGCGGACCCTGGAGATACGACTGTCTGAGGGAAAGGCACTCAAAAGGATCTGATCATGGCTCTGCTCACTGGCCTCTGGCACTGCTTGTATCAATGGTCTCTGCCTCATATTTACGAGTCAAGGCTTTAGGTGTAAATTTCATTTTAACTGTTAGCTCTGTTCATTTTCTTTCCGTAATGAATGTCGGGATTGTCTCCGCGCTGTTCTGTCTTTGCGTAACTCGTTTGTTTTGCACAACGTCCTACAACTTTCTCTTCCTGGTTTTGTTCCGCTCTCTGGCTCAGTTGCGTTCATAAACCGAATGACCCGCTTGAGAGTTCGTTTGAACAGGACCGAGTCCCACGTTTTCAGCCGGACCAGGATCCGCTTCTTTGACCTTAAAGGGATATTTCAGGATTTTTGACATAGGCCCTCATTTCCTAGTTATCCAGAGTGTTGCTGATTTCTGGAGATATTTTTTTTTTGCAATCCAAGCAGTTCTTATATTTGAAGAGTTTCGTGGCGCTAGGCTAATGCAAGGCTAGCGCATTTCTATGGCATCAGCTACACTGCATTAAAAACAGTCTGACCCGCTCCACAGTGCACCTGAGGCAAATCACTTATAACGCCAGACTAACCATATAAATGTCTGTGTCCATAGAGTAATTTTAACCATTTTGCATTTTTTTAAAAACATATTTGAGCAGCATCAGCTTCGTGGTTGTATAAGCTACGCAGCGGCGGAGGGATCTGCTAGAAAATACTGATACCATAAACATGCGCTAGCCTAGCACAAGCCTAGCGCCACGTAACTCTTCAAATATAAGAACTGCCTGAATTACAAAAACAAAAAAAACAAAAATCTCCAGAAATCAACAACACTCTGGATAACTAGGAAATGAAATCCTGAAACATCCCTTTAATGACCAAGGGCATAAATAGTTCCCCCGTGGCCATTATTTACATTAACGTTTGTAGCTGAATTTATTCTGAAATTCAAAGGCTTTTCAGGCTGGGCATGATCATTGAATGCTGCGGCTACTATGAGCGATCAACATTGATAATGAGTTTGGATTCCTTTTGGAGGCCGTACTGTAACCGTTGAGGATCCAGTGTGAGCTTGGGGTACAACTTTCACATGAGTATCTTGTAACAATAGAGCCCTGGTCCCCACACTGCTTCTTCTTTGCTGTGTGTTCCCCTCCAAATGGGCTTTGCAGGATGGGTCAAACGCAGTGGCCAGACTTCCCTGCAGGGCCAGCGCACCTTAACTACCGTATGTTTACCTCTTTGCCCGGGCCGCGTCTTGAAGCGCTCAGCCATGCGAGCGCTTCAGTTCGCCCCGGTCATTAAATAAAGAGCACGTATCGGCAGACAAGTCACATGTGTCACAACGCGTTAGCCGGCTGCGGTGTTCGGAGCAGGGCCGGGCTGAGTCACGGTCTGGGTCAGGGAGGCACGGAAGCCCCCGCTGGGCCTCGGGGCGCCAGTATCGAGCATCCGTCGGAGGTGCAGACAGAAGACGTGCTGTCCTTCATTAAATGTGACTCACTGCCCGTGTTTGTTCAGATATCAATCCCGGCTAACCGAGAGCTGTGAGATATATTGTTAATAGAGATGTATATAATCATGAGACAGTATGTAAAAGGAGGAGATGGTGGATCAGTGCCTGGAGCTGAATGCGTCATGATGAGAGACATACAGATGTTCATTGGCTTTTAATAACCGTAATAACAGCTACTCGAAACACTACGTTACGGTTGTAATGTTTCGGAAAATAACATGCAATTGCGATTTTTCTGAAAAGTGGGTTATGGTGAAAAGTTTGATTAGATGTGCGATTTACAGTGAGACGATGCTGGCGATTTTTCTTTTTTTCTCTTTCTTTTTTTTTTTGAGATATCAATTTGAAACCTTTGCTGTAGATAACTGATGGAATTATAAATATGAGGGGGGAATACTTTGCATGATTTCTGACACTTCATGTTTACATCTCAACAATAAGACATTTTGTGCGCAAAAATGGCCAAAATTGGCAAAACAAAATCTAAATGAATTGATCCAGGTTTAATTTTTTTTTTTTTTTTTGTATTAGTTACAAATATATACATATATATATCTATAATTTTTTTTTTCACAGGGGATTTTGTATATCTTTATTTTAAAGGTGCACAATGCAACTTTTTATGTAAAAAAATAAAATAATATATATATATATATATATGGGTGGTTAGTTTAGCGCCTTTACTTTCCATCCCGGTGGCTCCTATGATGCTTCATAGGATATTTCAGGTTTTTAGGGATTAGAGATTTCTGGTCGGTTTTCGCCATGCAATCTATACGTAACCATGGATACGGTTAAACCAGCAGTGAAAACTGCAAAAACAATTGATCATGGAGCGTCCTACAGGCCATCGAGATGGTAAGTAACACGCATTATGTCATTTTTTTTCTTTTGCATAAAAAGTTGCATAATGCACCTTTAAATATTCTAGTTAAAAGTGAAAAGAGTCTGAAAATTCACACGTTGCCCTTTAATGCAGTTCAAAGCTCAATACATGTGGGAATAAGATATAGAAAAAACTCTTGTACAAGTGTAGAAAGTTTGGTGTTTGCAGGAGCTACTTAAAGGGACTATACAGTTTAAAAATGTAAAAATGAAGTATTTTCCTCCCCCTACATGTTCCAGCCATGTCCTAAGGTGTGGAATGAACCCAGGCCTATTCACCACAACTGCCTCTAAAATCCTGCACTGTCACACAAAAATGTGTTAATTCGGGTCCGAAGTGCCGTCATGCACGAGCTTAATATAGAAAGTGCAGTTACACGTATGACCTTAGGTGGTAGTAGTGAGCATAAAATGGCCAACTTGTATCTAGCCCCTTTAAGTGGAGCTGAGGTTCCAAGATTATAAGGAAAAGGTTTTTTTGCCGCTGCTGTCTCCCAAAGGAAATGACCATCGCAGTGGGATTTCGTGCTACACGTGGATACCAAACTGACAATATTCGTGAATGAATCAGCGTGGGAACTCGAGATTACCTCAGAAAATAAGCATCACAAAGAGCAAGTTTGGTTTATTTATTTTTTTTATAAATCCCAGACATCCATAGATCCATATATCATTTTCCTCTGCATTTGACCCAACCTTCGTATACAATGTCCCGACAACAAAATAATACACCTGATGACTTTTCAGATGCTGGACTTTGATTGGTGCTGCTGTAGCTCATGACCATTGGTAATGTCGTCGACACACTGGGACACGCCAACTCCTTTCCAAACCCGGTGCATCCCAGCAGCCAGTTTTGAACATTTCTGGCAATTACTGTGGTACTGTTACCCTTGGCGGCCAAATTTCCAGCACACACTCACTCACACAAAAAGATTCACCAATCGCCGTGCAGAGTTAGCCGCATTAGCATTGGTAATATTGTCTCAACATCATCGTCCGTAAATATGCCAACAACATAGTGACAGCCACAATTGGCGGCGTTTCCCGAATGACTAATGTCTCTGAATATGTTTGCGCTGGCTGCGTTTGGGAAACACAGAAATCAATTTAAATGACAATTCAGCGGCGAGATGCGGGGAATATGAATTGCCGCACTCGGGAAAAAGATCTCCCCTCTGTTTTAGAAAAGCGCTGTAAGGGTGCTTCAGTCTCGCGCTCGCCATTGCTCGCGTTGAATCTCCAACTGCCATCGAAATTGTTTGGGAAATACAGCTGAAGAGTCATGAATATGGAAATGGATGGTTCGCTACTGGAATACAGTCGTCCTTAAAGACAGCTGACCTTGAGATTTTAGTTGGATAGATGAGATGGAACAAGATGACGTTGAAATTTGTACTGAAATACTGTATACTGTACTGGCTACTACAAGTTTCAACGATCGCCACTGAGGCAAAGACTAGCTATGGTTCAAAGTGTAGAGTCAGTGTGTCGTACTTATGAAACTATTCAGCCATTAATTTATCTTGTTACTATTAATGCTGCTTGTGCAACTAGTCGCGACTGAGGCCAATGCATGTCCCAACCATATTTGTTTTATATGTTACTGACACCGCTAACATCAATCAATCAATCAAGGGTTTTGTATTGCCCAATATCACAACAGGCGTTGCCTCACACGTCTGCACCAAACATTAATGCAGTAAAACAGGGCAGTAAATAAGACAATATTAAGTTCAGGCGAATGAAGTATCCAGGCAAACAGGCAGTAAAACTACAAGTCTTACTGTATTCAATAAAACCACCTCTATTTGATCCGAACAAAGTAAAAAAAAAAGTTCTGTACTTTTTAGACGCCAAACCGGATGTGCGTCAGCGTCCGCCATGATAAGAAGCCTCCGAATTGGGCTGTCAGTTAGGAAGGTGGCGCTTCAATGCTAACTATCATAGCTACTTTAGCATAGGGACCTCTGGTGCTAACTAACCGGTGATTAGGAGCAATTGTGCTATCCCATAAGCCACCGAACCCCCAATCCCCCCGCCCCCACCCTCGAGTAATTCAGGCGCAACCACTGTTGACTGACAGGCGCACATTTAATAGAAAAAAATATGGAATAAGATTCTGCACAAGCCAAACTTTATAAAAGTGACAAAATACAAGTTCGAGTCATCACAGCTCAGTCACATGTCAGTGTGTTAAAGAGCCGCCTCAGTAAATGACTGAAATTAAGGCAGTTTGTGCTTTTGCTTTCATTTAGTAGAACTTAAGCCACATGGCTAATTTGCATACTGTAGCTTTATGAAACATCTGTTGAGATAAAATAAGGCTAAAGGGAAATGTGATGGCTCATCTGGATTTTTCTTTTTTTTCTCTCCTTAAATGTCTTTATTTGGACACTATGTTGTTGCATATGCAGTACAGTAGGCGGCAACATGCACTTTTGTTTGCTTGCAGTCTGCCAATAACCTTAAAGAAGAAGAACAGCAGCGGTTGGTGATGTCACTTCCTCCATGCCTCAGGTCACCCTGCTAAGGCCTTTTTTGAGATGCTTCCTTCAGGGAGAAGGTATCGCTCCATCATATGTTCTACTGATCGACATATTAACAGTTTATTTCCTCAAGCTGTGATCACTTTAAACAAGGCACTTTAAACAGGCACCATTTGTCTGTGTGTACTTTTATTGTACAATATTTTGCCCTTAGGCTTTTAATGTGGCATTGTTTGTTTGTTCTGTTTTTTATATTGTGTACGTGTTTTACATATCGCACTTTGCACATTTTTTTCCTATGTGGTTTTTCAAACTGCAAATGGCCAATAAATGAATCTGAATCCAATCTGAATCCTCCCCTGGGTAAGGACAGTTGAATTGGGAAATGCTGCTGAAGCAAAAGGCATCCGCACAGTAAAGTGAAGATATTACTGCGCTGATTTCGAGCTACTCCTGATATTATTACCCCTTGCAATATAGTTCCCCCTTATATCCGCTTAGAACATCCACATTGTTTAATTTTGTGTAATTATACTTTGTAGTGCAACACTTCACGTAACCATATTTAAATAGGGAAAACGTGGAAGAGCTTGGTAGATTCTATCTTGACCTGTTTTGGAGCTATAGTGGAGAGAGGGAGAGGCTAAATGCTAACGCCGTCTGCGCTGTGTTTACGTGACTGAAGGCACGGGTGAAGATCAGACAGGTCCTAAAGAACTCGTCAAAGCTAAGGTAAGAACATATCTTAGTATGTAAAAACTGTGGCCTATTCCTTTAAGTTAAGCATGTTACTTAGTATTGCTTTAACATGTTTACATTTCATGATATTTCCCAAAATGGGGCCAGACGGAATATGGTAAAAAATATCTGTAAAAATAGAGAATTTCAATTCCACGAATCATTTAAAAACATGGGGAAATACAGTGGTTACAGGCTGTTTAATGGAATGTTTGCTTTTTGTTCCATTTTCAAACTTTTCCTGTTTATAAATACTTCCGCCAGTTGTCCAAACATTTATCCGTGGCCGTGGGAGCGATCGGAAAATCCGGGGACACCATAAAGAGCTATTAGCGGAGCATTGCTCGAATTACCTCAGCTGTCTTTTCGAATAAGCGCGTTCCAGCTTCGTAGCGAATGAGACTCTTGCCGTACCTGCGCCGAGCGTGTGTGTAGCCGTGTGTGTGTGTGTGGGTGTGTGTGTGTGTGGGTGTGTGTGTGTGTGTGTGTGTGTGTGTGTGTGTGTGTGTGTGTGTGTGTGTGTGTATGTGTGGGGCAGCCGAGCACAATCACTTTGACAAAGCGAGTCAGTGCGGTTTTGTACAGAAATGCTCTGTTCTTGTAGGCAGCCGTGTAAGGCCACTCTGTTGTTTTTGTCCTGCCGCGCACATTTCCCCCCGATTCACTGCACCGTATGTAAAAAGGAAAAAAACAAAAAAACAAGTCGCCGTGATTAACTGTCTTCTTCATGTGAGCCGAAATTAATTTTCTGGCTCAGTTGGCCTGTTCGCAGTAACTCCAAGTCGTGAACTGGATGATGAGGCACTATTATGAGCGCGTGCTGTGGAGGACGAGCAGCTTATTAAATAATTGTCGGGGAGAATTGCATTTTTAATTTTTTTTTTTTTTTTGCCCAGTTCGTTCTTGGCCAGTAATTTCCAAAACATGCACAGTATTCAGAACAGAATGTATTTCAAACCTTGGGGAGAGATGCTGCACTCATTAACCCATGTTTGGTTCCAGTGGACCAGCGCCACAGTTGTTTCAATGGTGCAACATTGAATTGACGAGTGGCTACGTTTTCAAGGCCAGAAATATCAAATAACTGGAGTGATCAATCCAATAGTCACATCTGATCGGATTTTTGGTCTCCATGTAAATGTAGCCAGTGTGGATTGGAAAAGGGCTATAACATTAAGGCCATTTACTGTTGTTGAACCGATTTACATTGTTCCACAGTTATTTATAGAAAAAGTAAAAGTATCCACAAAAAGAAAAGTTCACATGCTCTAACTTATTTGAAAGCTAAGACCTACGAAACTCATCTAAACTTCTTTGCTTTTGTTGTCACATTTTAGTCGTTTTTATTGCAGGTTTTTTTTTTTAAATCACTTTTCCGTTGGTTTTTGTTGCATTTTGACGCATTTTTGTCGTATTTACAGTGGCATTATTACTATTTTCAGTTTATTGTTTGCCAAAAGTAACTCAAAGTAGTGTAACTCAGCTACATTTTTGAAGCTGTAACTACTGATATACAATATATTAGCATTTTAAAGTGACTTACCCAACACTGCACATAAAATAACGGAGAATGCTAACCATAATTCTGACGTTTGCTTCATGCTACATGCTAACGCTAACTTCGAATGCCGATTTATTTATTTATTTTAATACCAGACTGAAACAAGACATTCACATAGACCTGATTTAGACATGACTTTACTTACGTGTGCTAAATATGCTAATAGTCCGTCTCAGAAATGGTAAAATTGTTGATTCCCACAACACGATTAGATGAGATGATCAAAGATTATTATTGCATGTTAACTGCATTTCATAAATCCAAAGTGATCCAATCTTAATTTCCGTCCCAGCTTTGATTGACGTTAGCATTAGCAGGCTGTCGCTAGCAATGGCATTTTGCGCGACGATTAAAAATACATTTACAGCTAACTCAGCGATTGAATTCTCCAGGTTCTAAGCTTCCATGGTCCATATTCGTTCATAAATAAAACATTGGTTTGATGAAGTGGCTCTCAATGTTAAAAAAACAACAACTTTATAATATTCAATAACAAAGGAAAAATAGTTAATGTAACAATAGAAATTGAAGGTATGGAAATACAAAGGGTTCAAGAAACGACATTTTTAGGAGTCATCATTGATGAGGACCTCAAATGGAAGTCACATATAAATTACACAGGAGGAAAAATAGCTAAATCCATTGCGGTGTTACATAAAGTCAAATTCTCTCTAAATCAATCAGCTTTACTCACTTAATACAGCACAATGATCATACCATATTTAACTTACTGTGTGGAAATTTGGGGCTCAACCTGTAAAACGTATATACAGCCACTGTTCATTGTACAGAAACGGGCTCTGAAAACAATACATAATATTAGATATCGAGGTCCATCAAATCCACTATTTATTAAATGTAAGTTACTAACATTTGAGGATATAGTAGACTATAATATCCTTCAGGTTTTGTATAAAGCAAATAGAAAAATACTGCCGGTGAACATCCAAGAAATGTTTAAGAAAAGAGAAAGTCACTATAATCTGAAAGGAACAGACATCTTTAATAAACCCAGGTTCAATTCTAAAGCAATGGAACGAACTGTTACAGTGACAAGAATCAGCGTCTGAAATAAACTTCAGAAAAAAGTGAAAAAGCCAGAATCTCTCCTGGAGTTCAAAAAACACATAAAAGCTACAATGTTAAAGAAGTATCAAGTACTTGGACACGAATAATGTGGGATATTTGTTTCGAACAAACATGAATACGATGATTTGTTTCTTTTTGACCATTTGTGTCATTCATGAATACGAAGGTTTTATATATTGTAAATGACTGAATATAGAATACAAAAACATCTGTAAATGCTGTAAATATATATGTATGTAGATATATATGTATTCTATATATATGTATGTAGACATATATTCACACCGTTTTCCAAAGGACAACAGTGTGAAGTGTAAAGTGTAAAGTAACAAAAGGCGGCTTGGCGGTTTTATTGTGATTGTATGACATCACTTTTGAATGAAATAAATAAATAAAATGAAAAAATTGAAATGAAAATATTCACTGAGATTTAGTTGGTGAATATGTAAGGGATAATGTATAGAACGCTGGTCATTATCGGGAAAATAAGCACCGACAGGACGAACCGCCTTGTTTCGCCCTGAAGATGCTTATTTTCCCGATAATGACCAGCGTTCTATACATTATCCCGCTTATTATACGGCCATTTGCCAACTGAACACACACAACATTAACTTCGTACACTTTTATGAAGGTCGAAAGGTTTATTTAATGACTTACGTGACAAATAGTTCCCAAAAGTTTGCACGTTGCTCGGCAACGTTTAGCTAGGCTAGAAGCAGCAAGGCTAGTAGCTATGGTGGTGAATCTCTGGGTAAGTTGAAAGTCAGACTCACGCTAACTTCACGAGCGATTCCCCCAACTTCTCTCGCAGTGACGGGGACAGAGATAGTGTCGCTACTACGTACGCGTGGAGTGATATGAAAGCACGAACTCCGTTGCCATTGGCAGCGGTCATTATTTTTTTCAGAGGTCCTTTATGTAAGGATTAAACAACTCGGAGCCGTGCATTATAACCGTCTAATGCACTGCTCCGAGTTGTTTAATCCGCTTATACCAGGGTCCCACAAACGTAACATATATAATAAATATTTTTTTCATTTACTAAAGTCACTAAATATGCCAGTCTACGGGACTATTTTGTGTGGGTTCTTAGCCGGTCACTGAAGGCTCGTCTCAGAGCGAGTCATTCTCCGCAGCTATTACGAGGATCTCAGTCAGGCTCAACGACACAACATCAGCACAGAATCACAACACAACAGGACTAACCCGGCACTTTTCCGTGGAAGTAAACACCGATGTGCGGCACTCGTGGGCAGGAGTTATTTCACTTTTACGCTGTTTAACCTGGAGCTAGCTAGCTAGCTCAACGAGCTCAACTGTTTATGGAAACAGCTGCGGTGGAGTCGCTCACACCTGGGCCCCCCCAACTGAAACTTTTATGTTTGACTTTACTAATCCAGACAAATATGCTCAAGTGCAGAGATCATTTTATGTATGCCTGAAAATGATGAATAGCCTTAACCGTTTTCAATAGAAATGTAAAGCTCATATGTTATTAACAGTAGCTAACCTAGCTGCTCACTCTCCTCTACTTCACATTTATTAAACGTTTTGTTTTGGCCAAAAACGTTGAAATTAACACAAAATCCATCTCATACGTTCCTGTCAGTCACTAATTACGCGTTTATCTGATTCAGCTGTGTCATGCGTTGCTATGGCAACGCCACAGCGGAGTGATATCCCAGTGATTTAACTACCGGACTACGTGTGTGGTTATACCAAAATAATGCACGCTTGTTAGCACCCGCCAGCCAATCAGAATCCAGTATTCACCCAATGTTGGGAAATCCCATTCAAATCAACGGAGCGTTCTACTTACGTTGTGAAGAGCCGTATAATAATGTGTTATATTATCTATATACAGTGGGGGAAAAAAGTATGTGGTCAGTTTCACATAGATATTCTATTGGATTTTGGCCAAATACTTTTTTTCCCCACTGTATATATATATTTTTTTTTTCCCGGCTCGGATATCTGATACCAGTATTGGATCGGTGCGCTAGTAATAATAGTGGCTCAGAGGCTCACATTTTTATACTGGTGTAAAAAACAAAATCTCAGCTAAAAGCTTGCGTGTCCAAAAGCACAAAGCCGGATGCTATTACAGGCACTTGTGCTGTAAAAAGGTCATTCCGTTTCCCTTTCCATCAACAATGTCAGGGAGCAGGTGCACTTCCTTCAAAGGCGAAACGCTTCATGGAGACTCAATGGGCAGTGATGCAACCCATTTTACTGTATGCAAGTGTGGGTGTGTAGTTTCTTGGAACAAAAAAAGGAAAAAAAAGAAAATACAGTGGGCGCTTTTAGCATATGCACCTGCACCACTCAGAGCACTCTTCTTTTCAAATCCACATGCATTGTTGTGCTTTTTTTTCTTTTCTTTTTTTGGTTTGGGCAAGGATGCGGCAATGGCAAAACTAGGCCACTGACAAGCTCCCGGCAAAATGGAAAAAAAAAAAAAAATGTGAGTGAGAGAGAGAAAGAGAGGGTGAGGTAATGAGAAAATTACGTAACCGTGGAAATAGCACAAAGCAAATCTTCCCGTGTCACACTGACCCCGAGGTCGCTAATACCATCATGTGACACCGGGCTGACGAGGCAGACAGACAATACTACCCAAACACGGAAATGAGACAAATGAGGCGTTTGTTATGGTCGTCCGCCATGGTGGAGTCGTCTCTTGTGTCTGGTGAACACGTAGGATAAGGCATTCTGCAATCGGTGCAAAAGTATGATGATGGGAGTAATAGATGGTAAAAGCAGTAGTAGAATAGTAGTAGTGATGATGGTGGATCCAAATAGGGAACCTCTGGGCACCTCAGCTTTTGATATAATACACAACATGCAAAATGGCGACACTACGATAATCGATAATGATTTTTAACCTTGTTACTTTGTAAAGGACATGCCTTATATTTGAATGGTTTACATAGTTAGCTTGTCACAGTTAGCCCATACCATAATGTTTATTTTTAGATGTAGAGGTAAGCTGTATTTAACCTCTGATGACTCTGTATGTAACAAAATCATATTCAAAGTATTTCCATCCATCCATTTTCTTCGCTTTATCTGGGGCCGGGTCCAGCTGTTCTGGAGGGACCCCGAGGTGACCTGGCGACCAAACCTGGAGGGTGAAGGCATCAGTGGTGCCCGTGGTCGTTGGGGCACTCGGGGCAGTGACCCCCAAACTGGAGGAGTGGCTCCAGCAGATCCCAGGAAATACATCAGACATCTCGGTCCAGAAAAGTGCAGTTCTAGGAACTGCAAAGATTCTGCGCAGAACCTTCAAGCTCCCAGGCCTCTGGTAGAGGACCCGAGCTTGGAGGAAAAAGAGACCGCCCGTTTTTTTTTTAAATATATGTATAATAATAACAACAACAACAAAAGTACTACTTTCATTGCTTGTTTCTCCAAAAGTGACATAAACTCACTGGAGAAATATAATCCCACTGATCAAATTTGCATTTTTGCTTATTATAAATTCTCAGTCCAATAATGAGAGACAAAAATGTTTAAATGTATAGTACAATAGAGCCCGCCCCCGTATGCTAGCAAGCTTCAAGGAGGACAAGCTAATGGTATTTGTTACTAAATTAGTGCTGCACCGATATAAATGCATTATAAATATGTTTTATCAGTGATTCTGTTACAGTATTGCTCAAACTAAAATGCAAACACTAGTGAACAATATTAGCCTATTTAACAACTTCTGTCGCAGCCTTGACTGATTGAATCTACCATTAGCATGACAGACAATAAAACAAGGTACATTTAACAAGTATATGATAGGAAGTTTGGTCTTAGTCTTTGATGCTTTTGGCCCCGCCTCTAAATCAGGCATATACAAACTGACCTTTAAGTAGACAGTACGTACAAGACTTTAGCAAAACAAGTTTGTTTAACCGTCTCGTATTGACTGAAACTTTCTTTTTGGACTATACTGTGCAAAACATGCTCATATTGACCAGCTCGACACAGAAAAATACTACTATTATAGGGAATACTCAAAGAATGGATTTGGATGAGGACCTAACCTATTTCAATGTCAAATTTGACTGACTTTTAGTCACATCTCCATGGAGACGAGCTGGAGACGTCCCCACTCCCGGTAAAGTTACAGTCATGTCTTAGGAGAGCTGAGCCGCTCACAGCAAAAACACATGTTTGTTTGTGCATTTATGAGTTTTTTTTTCCAATGATGAAATGATGTATCATAAAATAAATGGTAGTATTTCAATTTTTTTTATAAGTAAAATTCTACACAGTACGCCTTTAAGTCGATATGAGATTTTTTTCTTCAAAATCTTAAAGTGATAGTCTGTAAGTTTCAATGTTTTACAAATTGTGTATAATTGACGGCCTGGGTCTGAAATATGAAGTAACATAAGTATTATAAAATCATAGTATTTATTCAAAAGTCCTTCCCTTTGCTGATTTCAGATGCTAATCAGAATCCACGGGATACCACTTTGACCAATGAGACGAGCTTTATTGGGGCATGTCCAATCAGGAAATAAGGGGGAGGAGCAGGGCTGGACTGGCAGAAAAAATCGGCCCGGGACTTTTGGGTCAAGACCGGCCCTCTAAAAAAAAAAAAAATCATATCCAATGCAATAGTCGAGGTGATGAGCAAAACAATAAACCCTTGGCTTGAATTAAATCAGTATAAGCTACGAATTGAGGACAATAGCTGCTGTTGTTTCTGCCGAATTCAAGCTAACACCTCAGAGCACTCAACACTTTAATCTTGTCATTTATAACTTGAAGGAATTTTTATAAAATTACTTAACAATCTTCAAATGTGCGTTCCGTTAATGAAGTTCCTCTCGCGACTGCAACACAAATAAACTTCTCAAAACCAACCAAATGATCAAACTGTAGATGAAGATGAAATGGTCAAACTCACCACGGAGTTAAAGAGTAGTGAAAATAGAAGTCTCAAAAAGGCCAAACATTGTAAATCCTTTCAATGGAAACTAGAAGATTTACAAACTGCACTGACGACGAGGGGCAAGACAGAGTCACCTGACAACTCCCAGCATGCACTTCTTTGCAAACATTTGTCTAAAATGTACAACAGAGGTCTAAGGTTCTGTGGGTTCTGGAGGGTGTTACAATAAACTATTTCCTCTTATATTCACAATGTGAGGGGCATGAGTGTTATGTCCCAGAGGCCCATTGCTCATTATACAAGATTATCTGGGAACCATGACTCAAGAAAGCGTGCCACTAGAGGGGTATAAAAGGCGTCACATCCCTCTAGTGAAGGAGTTGTGTAATTGCATAAATGTAATGATAGAGATTCTGATGGCTTTTCCTGTTAATTGTGGGCCGGTGTCAGGTGAAACGGGCCTTATCTCGGTCTGACCGGCGCAAATGTACGTCGGCCCATCGGGAAAACTCCCGAATCTCCCGATGGCCAGTCCAGCCCTGGGGAGGAGCTTGATCATTTACTTCTGAAAATTCTGTTCCTGCTCCCCTCATTTTGCAGAAGAAGTGCTTTCTGGTTAAAGAGAGGAGGAATTTGACTCCATCTCTCCTCACTTTGCAAACTTACGGACTATCACTGTAATTGTGTTAACTATGTTTAAGCCAAAAAATATTTCTTATGTGCCATGTGCACTTCAAATCTCACATCTGGCTGCCTTTAGTCAACATCTCCATGGAGACGAGCTGGAGTTGCTGTCAGGTTTAAGGAGAGGTGCGCCGCTCACAGCAAACACATCCTTTTTTTCCTTTTTTTAGGTGCTTTTCAACATAATGATATCTATAAATATTACACTGTATTGCTTTAAATACGCAAGAAACTATAGTCCTGTTTCCAAAAGGCATCAATTAACCCCAAGTTAATACATCGTCACACCCCTAGTCATGGGTAACATTGTTATCATCGTAGTAGTAGTAGTAGTAGCAGGTGTAGTAGTAGTAGAAGGTGTAGTTGTCATCATCATCGTATAGTGAGAGGGTAGTAGTTGTGATGAGCGGTAGTACATCTTTTTACAGACATAAAAACATCAAGCACTTACCCCAAATCTACCATTCCCGCACAACTTCCGCTAGTTCTTCTCGTTACCCTGTACTTACTGATAGTTTGTGAAAGCGAGTGCACGACTTGAGCGACTCGATTGCAACAAACGGCCGCCGTTGCCGCTGCAGCGCCGGGCAAAAAGAGAGAGCCGGATCTGATGCAACACGACCAACACATGCGGCCCCAGCACTTTCTCCCAGGACTTTAGATCCAACTTCAAAGGTCGGTTTGGCCCACTTATCCATGCCATACACAATAGGTGACTTTTCCCTCGGCTTTTCAAAGTCAGCATAAAAGGGAAAAAAAAATCCTTGGAAAGACACTTGAAAGGAATAGAAATGTGAGGTATTTGCAGAGAACAAAGTGTATTCTGCTTTTATTTTCTGGCCTTCTGAAACACTTAAGAATATGGAGACTGTATCCGTCTAACGTGTTGCTTTTCTCGATTCTCATGAAACAGCTTTGACAGACAGATCCGGGGGATGATTTGAAATAGCCAGAGCTTTTAACCACTAAGGTTGTGGTTATAGGGCACATATTACAACACTTTTAGCTGCTGTTTTTTTCTTATTGAAGGTTAAGTTTATAGGAGGCACTCAGGGGTTTGAAAAGGCACAACGACAACTGAACTCTGGTTGTTTTGAGCTGCACACGAGGACACAGGCAACACTTTATATATATACACTATATGTGGACACGCCATTCCTCATTTGGAAGGTAAGAACCTCGAGAGTTCAGTTACTGAGCTTTATCAGTTATTTATTCAGTATTGGCACTATGCTGGGATGGTGGAAATAAGTCAGAACCTAAAAAAAACAAACCTGTGTGTACACAAGTACGTCATAATCAGAAAGCAAAATGAGATTGTCGCGCTGTGAGGAAACTACTTTCTGTTTCTCGCCAACCAATACTACTTTCACCTCTCTGCCCCACTGTTCTACAATTTTAACAACTCACCAAGCAAATGCAATGCAATGGATTTACCAAGATGCTTTTAAAAGAAATATTCCCGAAACAAGCACCCAACCAGAAACCACTGTAGCTTCTGAGCTAGTTTGTTTTGCTTAACATTTAAAGGGATATTTCGGGATTTATAGACGATGTTGTTCTGTTGGCTTCAACTAATCAGGTCCTTCTGCACGCCCTGAGGCGGTTTGCAGCCGAGTGTGAAGTGGCCGGGATGAGGATCAGCACCTCCAAATCTGAGGCGATGGTTCGCCACTTCAGGTCGGTGGGGAGTCCTTACCTCAAGTGGAGGAGTTCAAGTATCTCGGGGTTTTATTCACGAGTGAGAGACGGATGGAGCGTGAGATCGACAGACAGATCGGTGCGGCGTCAGCAGTGATGCGGTCGCTGTATCGGTCTGTCGTGGTGAAGAGGGAGCTGAGTCGGAGGGCAAAGCTCTCGATTTACTGATCGATCTACGTTCCCACCCTCACCTATGGTCATGAGATTTGGGTAATGACCGAAAGGACAAGATCGGGGATACAAGCGGCTGAAATGAGTTTCCTTTGCAGGGTTGCTGGGCGCACCCTTCGAGATCGGGTGAGGAGCTCAGTTACCCGGGAGGAGCTCAGAGTAGAGTCGCTGCTCCTTCACGTCGAAAGGAGCCAGCTGAGGTGGCTAGGGCATCTGTTTCGGATGCCTCCTGGTCATGGTTCCAGGCATGTCCTATTGGGACAAGGCATCATGGAAGGCCCAGGGCACGCTGGTGGGATTATGTCTCCGAGCTGGCCTGGTGTCGCCTCTGGGTCCCCCCAGAACAGCTGGAGGAGGTGGGCGTGGATCGGGAGGTCTGGGCATCTCTGCTTAGACTGCTACCTCGGCAACCCGGCCCCGGATAGAGTGGAAGAAAATGGATGGATGGATTCCAGAATTTTTGACATCGGGCCACATTTCCTAGTTATCCAGAGTGTTGTTGATTTCTGGAGATTTTATATTGTTTTCATGCAGTACTTTATATTTGAAGAGTTTAGTGGTGCTAGGCTAATGCTAGGCTAGTGCGAGGCTAGCGCATGTCTATGGTAACTAGTAGCCTGCATTAAAAACAGCCTGACCGGAGCACAGTGCACCTGAGGCAAATCACTTACAACACCAGACTACCCATATAAATGTCTGTGTTGACTGAATAATTTTTGAAATATAACCTTTTGCATTTAAAAGAACTTATATTTGAGCAGCATCAGCTTCCTGGTTGTAAGCTGCGCAGCTGCGGAGTGATCTGCTAAGTTACCGGATCTACAGTAGTTTGTTTACCTGCGGCCGGCATTACTACATGTGGAATTGACAAAGGAGCTTTCTACAAATCAGATACGGCAACGTTTGAAGGACTACCCCATGACTTTGAAGAGGTTTTTAATGCAGGCTACTAGATACCATAGACATGTGATAGCCTAGCACCACTAAACTCTTCAAATATAAGGACTGCATGAATTCTCCATAAATCAACAACACTCTGTATAACTAGGAAATCCTGAGATATCCCTTTAAGCTCAACAATACCTTAACCCGATCGCCAAATCAGCTAAGTGTTGATGATCATGCATTAAATACCACAAAATTATATTTATCTATGCTTTCTGGCTTGTTGTTCTGTATTTCCTCAACCTGTGCATTCTCCCTCATCCAATCAATGCTTGGCCGTAAGTAGCTAGCTCCTCCGTTATTGAACCAGTTCCTGGCAAAGCACCACCGAGGGGGCCCCAGGTGGGAACAGTTCAATTAGGCTGTGGAAACACCCCAAACTGCTCCGTTCTGCATCACTCCAATGAAAACAAGAAGGGACTCTTTCCGCCCCCCCACCCTCTCTGTCCCCAGTGAAGTCCCAATTAGTGCCAGTGCATCCTCCAGTCGCCTGCATAGCTGTCAAGTCTCCTGTTTTGACCGGGACACTACCGTAGTTTACCCCTCTTGGAGCTTGGTTGGGGTGGGACGGCTCGCAGTGGGCGCCGGAATATTTCCTTTATTTCAAATCCTAAACTTGACACATATGCTCCATTAGATAAAGCTTTTGTATAACTAATAAGAGTGCAGCATGCAAACATTTCCTTTAACAGAGGTCTGAAAACTTTCTGAACGCACTTTATTTTCAATTAAATCATCAAAACATAGAAGGATGCTCAATAACTAGACGTAAAAAAAGTCAATTTTTAGAGAACCTTTCTCTCTTGTAAGATTCTTGCATCTCCCCCTGCCAACCCAAGTCCTCATCACTTTGAACCTGATCAAACAAATCCGTTAGCGCCCGGGCCTGTTAGCGCACGTCCCAAATTAAACAGGAGGCAGATTGCGCGCTAACAACGTCCTCTTTTAAGATCCTGCGATTAAAAAAAAAAGAAGAGAGGGGGAAGAAAAAAAAAATCGAACATGACTCACCGCGTTTTCCTGCCTTCATCAGTGTATGCTAATTCCTTTCAGAAGACGCCGAAATGGAGACCCCTAAAGAGAGGGAGAGAGAGAGGAGATGCATGAAGGCTGATAAAACAGAACAAAGGACTTGATACGAGATATGAGACAAGCCGGAGAAACCGCGCTCTGAAAGGCTCCCCTGCCTTTCAAATCCTAGAGGCATCGTATCACTCTCTCTTGCACAAAATGGTGCAAGAGAGAGTGATACGATCTCTCTCTTCTGTCACTCTATCTTGCACCATTTTGTGGTTCTTAAACTTCGCACGGTGGAACTCGGTTTGTTTTGTTCTAATTACAGATACCTTCCTTTACGGTATCCTTTGGCTTTCAGGTTTGGTGTTTTAAAAAAAAAAAAATTAATGAGATAGTGCTTGGTGTGAAATGTTTGTGATCCACTGTGAGAGTAAGCCAAGACGTGGCTTCAAAACACATGTGCGGACAACCCTATTGAAGCTATTGGCATAACAGAAGTGATCCACTGATAATACATTTGTTAAAAATGTCAAACTTCACTTCTTATCTCATAGTTTCAAAGATTGCTACACGGTGGCTGAAACACGAGCTTCCAATTCCGTGTGGGGCTTTTCTTTGAGCTGGTTGAGTTTCTTTTGCCATTGTGTTCGTAGAGAGTCCCATCGCCTTTTTATTTGTGTCTTCTGTCACAAAGAAGTTCTTACATTCAAAAGGCTAGCTGATGAAATTGTGCGCAACAAGCATGACAGCTGTCACGAAGCACCGGAGAGCCCAATTTATTGAGTTCCACGACTCGAAAACACAATAGAAAAGCTCTCCTCCCACAAACCAGCTGATTCGCTGGCCAGTCGGTAACGCTAGCCAACCACAGCTCTCCCTGAAAGACGCCGTCTCAACAAACGCACCGGCCAAAACTAGCTCCTCATGCCTTCGTCTTCGCCTGATAAAGTAAAGCACTTTGAGACCATGTCTGCGAGAGTGTCTGCGTACATTGGTGAATGAATATGAGTGTGAATGGGTGAGTGGTTCTTTGTTAAAAAGTGCTTTGGATAAAAGCTCCATATAAGTTGAGACCATTTACCATTTTACGATTTGAAAATGAAATCCTTTCCTTTCCCGATTGTGATATTTACGCTAAGCACATAAAAAACCTGGCAGGAGATTTTCGCGTTGGTGAGAATGGGCCCTAAGATGAATTGTCGCAAGATCTGGATAACAAAAATCCATCTTGGAAGGCTCCTACACATTGGCCTCGAGTCCACAGCCGTACCGAGAGCAATGGCATGGTAATGTGGGTTACAGTTGCCATCAACAACAAGCACATTTATTGCTTTTTGCAGGTGTTGGGTAATAATTCCAAACACATCTTGATCACTGTGTTACAAAGTGTTGGTTATAGATTGCTATATGGCCAATCGTCCTCCCTCTCACGGCCCCAGGACTCCAGTCTCCCTCCTTGCTGTATTAGTTTGTGTATGTGGCTAATTTCCTCTTTTCCTCCATGGAAACCTGGCTGTGTGAGCCCTGACCTGCGATTGGAGGACTAGGTTAAAGCTTGGTTCTGGTTGGCTGCTCGTGCCTGGTCCTGATTGGTGCAGCATCTGAACACCTGGTCCCTACTCAACCACCTGTTGCAGCCACGCCTTTAAAAGGCCACACTTCAGGACATTCAGCCCTGCTGGCCTTTGAATGCCATTTCATTTTGTGTCCCTTTGTGTTATTAATGATTTTGTGTGTCCAGGGACACTTGTTTTGTTGTCAGTCAAGTTGTGACGTGGAATTAAGAGACACTGCTTTGGTGAGTTATGACTTTGTTTTGTATCTGTTAAGGTGTGTCCACACCAAACATTGAGGTCCTGCAGCGAGTCCTGCAGCGTTTTTTAAGGTTTTCGTGCATGATAAGCTTTGGACGCGCCTCCAGGGCGTCCGGCGTGGCCGACGCCAGAGTTGGGAAATGAGTTGGGAAAACTTTTTGGAGAAATTCGCGAGTGTCGACCAATCAGGCTGGATATAGGCTTAAATACTACGGAGATTTCATGTTGACCATGGAGATACAGTTAAAGATCCATAGGACATGGCAGTAGCAAAGAAGGAGACTAGTTTGTCCCAAACAGCAGGTTTTATTCAGCAAGAGCTACTTCCAAGATGGCTGTGAACACACTCTGAGCTGTCTTGACACTCGGTGACATTGGTGACAAGCGTCTGACTTCAGTAAGCACAAGCGTCCAAGTACGGGCTTGAGGCGCATTTTTGACGCCCAAAAAAACGTTTGGTGCGGAAGCACCTTTAGGCCTAATTTTGTTTTGAGTATGATTGTGTTTGCTTAGATAGAGTAACTTTGTTTTGGTTGAACTGTAGATTTTTGATCTTATTGCTTGCATATACAGTAAAAGTTACAAAAACCTTCGGAGAGGCCATCTACTTGTACTTTGCCAGACAGACTTCAATAGACAGACTTCCAATCGAATGCTTGTTGAGATGTAACTTGTATTTTTGTGCTATTTGATTAAATAAAGACTTCTTCAAACGAACTTATCTTCCTGAGGGTTATTTTCAAGTCCCTGACTGGAGCAGATAAATCAATATTAACCTTTGTATATATTGGTTATTTTTGTTACTCTTTGTTTAAAAAAAAAATCACTTTTATTAAATTACAACTTTATTTAACCTTTCTACATCTTGGTATTTGTTACTTGTAGCAGAGCAGTGAAGGCGGATGTTTTTGCCTGTCTGTGCTCCACAAGCCTTGTAACTGAGAGGTAAGAGGGAGTTCTTCCTGATTATGTACGAATGGCTCAGAACTCTTGGTCCGGGTGTGTTTTTCATCATGGGACATTACAACATTAGAAAAACTCTATGTTGACTTTGCGTAATAATATCTCACCTTTAGCAACACGTCAAATGCAAGGTTTCTTGCGACATATTCCCAAAATACAATCATCATCAATCATTTACTCAAATACTCTATACTCGATGCAGATCAGTAGAAATAATAATTCCGTGGTGATTTTTTCGGTAGCGTTGCCTCACAAACCCCACAAAGCAAACTGCCTCAGACCTGCTTTTGAAACGGAACAAAGGGCTTGACACGAGATATGAGACAAGCTGGAGAAATCACGCTCCGCAGCACTCCGCGGACTTCTAAATCCTGCCGACAGATAGTTCCACAAAATGATGCTCCGGAGCCGGAGAGGGAGACTGGGGGAATGAGCAATGTGGTGCAAGGTTGGGAGAGTCCGCTTCAAAATGGTAAGACTAGAGGTGTACGATTTTGGAAACATCGAGGTTTTTCTGACAAGTGATGGGATTAGATTTGCGATTTTGCCATGGTTTTAAAAAGTCAAGATTCAGTTCCCAGTGCGCATTTGAAACACGTTGGAGTACTAACCTTTGAGGGAAGACTGGAATATGAACGGCTAAACTAATACAACAACCCCATACTGTTATACTATACTATATGCTGTTATAATATGAGAAAAAAAAATGTATTGCTAATTTTTTGGTTTTAATTTCAAGGCATTCTGTGCATAAGAATAGCCACAATGTAAATAATGTATAGACCCAGATTTAACTTTATGGTAACAAAGATTTTTTTCAGAAGGGATTTTGGATCTTGTTCGGTTTTTGAATAAGATAGATCATAAGAACTCAAATTTTGCCTTATTTTTTGGAGTATGAAAAATAATCCCTCTGAAAAACAACTTCAAAATCTTGTTAGCTTTGAGTTTGTAGGAGCTACAATAATGGCTAATGTGTTGCATGAGCAAAGCAAAAACTTCATTTTAAGAAAACCAGCCTTAAAGTTTAGTAACATGCCCGGCACAATTCTCTGCTCGTCCGTATCGAGAAAAAAAATGCCATATTTGGGTTCTAAGCCTCATCTCGGGATCCCTTTTCAGAACATGTGGGTGTAATCTGTGCGAATAGTTGCTACTTCCTGGATCTCCGGTCACTCGCCACAAAACATCATAAATTAAGCATCGTACGGGGTAGGTTTTGTCATTTTTATACATGAAAACACACAATCCGGTGTGGTGTGTTCATTAACATGCACTGCCCCAACCAAATAAACCAATAAATAAAAACTAAGATGTTAAGAGAGGAAACTAGCAAAAAATGTCCATCGACCACCGCAAATACTTCCACCTGTGTCTCGCCTTAAGCACTGCACTTTCTGAGAACAGTAGGTGGCACTGTGCTGCCATGTACTGTCAAGTGTCCCTGAATCACAAGGAAGAAGGTGTTGCCGTGGATTATTATTCACAACTTTGTACCTTGTTCTTTGCATGCTTAAGTACTTTCTAGAGCAGGGGTGTTGAACTCGTTCGGGTCGAGGGATGAAATTCAGCCCCCACGGCGGGTCGCGGGCCGCATATATTGTAAAGGACTGTGGCCTCATAAATAACAACTGCTTACACTTATTGCGCTTTATTTATTGTCGCCAACCAGACTCCGCTTCTTTACAGAAGACGGTCTGGCAACACTCCATTGCGCGCTTTCAAAGGAAGTGACGCAGCGATATGGAGCCTACCGACCAATCAGAGCAGCTCCCTGAACGGGCGTCACGTTGTTGCGCCTTTGTTTTGTAGTTTTTCAACACAAGCAACCACTTCACGTAGTGCTCCGGTTTGCTTGTCTTCTTAAGTTTCTGACATAAACGACAGAAGTCATTTACTGAACTCCGTGTGGCAGGAGCGCCATTGTTAATGTCCCAATGACTAAAACTTTCTTGTCGCTGTTTCTGTCGTCACATCCGCTATGTTCTCATTGGCTGCTCTGCGCTTCGGTTGTCCCACATTAGTCCCGCCTCCAGCAGTAGCTTTTCTACGACAGGGTCGCCAGACTAGTCTCCTGTTTATTAATTAATAAACATCGGAGATTAGTCTGGATGCCAGGCTACGCTTTATTAGCCTCTGTCACATGTTTCTCAAAGTACTACATGAATTCAGTACAATACATGGTTCAGACTGACCATTTACCACGTGGCTATAATATGCTGTTTATATCCTGATCTCTTATTATGTCAGTGCCCTCCGCTGGATATGTGTGGAATTCTTTCCTTTTTATTTACATTTAAGCTGGCCCCTAGTGGCCGGAGTGAGCATTCTGGTTATTTTGCTAAATATCCTTGACTCCGCACAGGAATGGGCTAGAGACGTCCTTTTTTTTTTTTTGACATGCTCAAGAATTCATGTTCCTCAAAGGGCCACATTAAATCATCTGCTGGCCTTCACCTTGAAACATGTGTTCTCGAGCAAAAACTCACATTTTTTCTGACAGAAGTAACCTTTGCTTTGACCAGTAGTACGTGTGCTTTTACTAAGTGATTAAAGCAAGTACTTTGGATGTTTTAGCCGTTTTCTGGCTGATTTAAAAGCATAGTCTCTTCTTATTCTGAGTGATAATTGGATTCTAAGAAATATTTTTGACGCAGCGTTAGGTGGCAAAATGATGCTAGCTACAGGTAAACATGCTAATCAGGGCAGAGAAGAGAGTTTGACCAGGGTGATGAAGGTGTTTGGATGTGAAAAATGAAAGGAGCTTTGTGGAATACTATACTGCAGGGTGGGACAGACATGGACTAAATATACGCAGGGTTTTACAATACACTGTGAAAGACAAGTCTCTCGACAATCTCAGTGCAAATATTTTTCTTCGAATTGTCCAACAAGGCTATAGCTTCTCGCGCCGGAATGCAAACTGACACATTGTACAAACAGGTTCGGCGAGTCTTTTGAGAGAGGCAGACAGCAGAGGCAGTGTTCCGGCGATGATAATGAGGAATAATTGTTGGAGTTTTCTATTTATCTCAAAATGTTGGAGCAACAGTGGCGACAGCCAGTGTCAGAGGCAAGCAGTCATGCTCTGCTCAGTACCCAAAACAAGCATGCAAGTTCCCTACAAAACATTCATTATTAAACTCGCCAGCTTGTTTTGACTTGCAAATTAAAGTCAGCTAAAAAAAACAGAGAGGGTAGGCTCTGAGGAATGGCATGAATAGGTGAAGGACATGCAAAACAGGAATGAAAAGGAAGAGAAGAAGCCTAACATCGAGAAGGTAGCAGGTTTAAACAGGAGTGTGGACATCAAACTACAACTAGCCACCTGACTTTTTCTAAACAGAGTTTGAAATGCTCTGTTTAGAAATACTCTGCTCCGTAGAAATTGTAGAAATCCAATTTCAGTGTAAGACAGATTGGTGTTGGAAATTGGATTTGTACACCAACAAACTGGTTCAGGCTCTTTCTGCACTTGGGACAAAGTGTGGATGGGCAGGTGTGAGTGCACCCATACGCCTATTAAGCTATCCAGTAAAAGATGATCGTGTAAAGTCTTTATTTATACTTAGTTCTCGTTTAGTATTGGATAAATCCATCAATCATATATGGTTTGAGCTCTTCTTCCATCTAAGAGCAGTCTCCCATCGACCTCACTGTCTTCTCTGGCCCCAAAGCTCGTCCAGATCCGCTACAAACGAACTCCCATACCACAGATACACCTATGGACATTCGGTTTTCTGTGAGCTCGCCAGCGCCTAGAATGTACACGACCGTTCAAACGTTTGGGGTCACTTAAAATGCCCTTATTCTTGAAAGAAAAGCTTTTTGTTTCTTTTTATCAATGTGGATAACATTAAATTAATCAGAAATACAGTCTAGACTTTCTTAATGAGCCGTATATTCCAGCTGGAAAGCCTACATAGTTTTACCGAGACGCATTTCCGGCACCATCACTCCAGCGGTCTAATTGTACGTTGTGTTAGCTCGTCGTGGTAAAGGCTAATTGATTTGAGACAGTTATGGTAGCGCCGCTGAAAACTGTTGTGCTGATTAGAGAAGTGTGACCCCAAACTCCATCGAACAAGTGCATAGTTTGTTTGCTTGTTGGTTGTGAAGCAAAACAGGAACCTTTGTACTAAGCCAGACCAAAAGAACAGTTGTAAACACACTCATTAGGGTCGACAATGGCACAGGTTGTCGAAGTTTTCTGAATCATAACTCCTGCGAATGCTCACTGACACTTCACACAGCTCTTCTGCAGGGCGTATGAATGAGAATGGGTGAAGTGTTCCTCCATGAAATGCCTAATGTCAGTTGAAAAGCACTATATAAATTGAGACTGTTTCACCATTAAAGAATTGGGTCATTTCCTTGTAAATAAAGTATAAAATGATGACTATGGACCTAATTCTGATGCAAAGTACCAATATCGAGTGGGCCTTCCGCGGTCCAGACCCGTTTAGAAAACCACTGCAACCTCTAAACTTTTCATCTTATCCAGGTCGAAGGGCTTAGAAAGAAAGATAACACTATCTTTGTAGCCAAAAGAACAACTCCTGAACCAAAAAAAAAAAAAAAAACACTCTTTAATATTGACTTTTCTCTCTCAAACTTTGCATCGGACTGTGTCAGTAAAAAACTGCTTTCCGACCGTCCACTGTGCGCAGCGTGACGGTAAACAAACACACACGGCTAAACAGTGCTTATGATGTTTCTTTAATACAGCCCAGCCCAGCGGTAATAAAAAATCATTCTTTACCGCTCCCCGGGGTGCAGTACGGCCGTGTGGAGTGGAGTGTTTGATAGGCTTCAGGTAGGAGGAAGGGACAGCTTTGTAAGATCATATTTGAGAAGAGAGCATATTGGATAAGGATGCAGCGGCAATAGCAATGTGTGATGAATAAAACATCTGTTTTGTTGTATTATAGAGTTACGAAGGTACAATATCAAAGCTAAAGTGAATTATATTTTCTAGTGGCATGGTGAGAAAACAGAGGAAACTTCTCTGACTTTGATCCTGTGCAGTGATTATACAATAACAATAGCAATGTCACTAAAGGTTAGGGCCTCGTTTAGTCTAACCACGGCCCTAACCTTGGTTATCTTTTATGTTCCCTCATTAAAAATATACTGTACCTGTGGCAGTATTTTGCTTCATCCATGCAGGTTTGAATAATCTTCACTAATTTGGTGATTTCTTCTTCTATTCCAGAAGCGCTCTGTATTTCTGTATTATTGTAGCATAATAGATCCGACACGGAAATGTCCTCTACCAGTTTTAGGCTCTTAAAGGGGATGGCAAAGTCAGGCCTGGAGACCAAATCCGGCCATCAAGCATCTACCGTCTGATCCCCAAGATGATGGAACTGATCGTTCCATCTCTAAAGACTTAAACAATGGTTAAAGTACTCCAAAATTATGAAATATTTTCAATTCCTTCAGAAAAAAAAAACCTCGGGGAAGACCTCAAGACCCCCTTTTTATAGGCAGGTATGTAACCCAGCAAGAGAATTTGCACCAATATCATTGTCTACAGCTTATGTTTGGCGATGTTTGGTGCAGCATTTGCTACTGATTTGATCAAGTGCACGAGTCTCAAAACAGCAAATCCATAAAATATTTATTTTCAGTTATACTGAGGATGAAAATATTTTGTGTTTGGAAGTCTGGAGCAGAAGGCCTCGAGTTTTTCCACTGTTGCTGTGTTGTTAATTATCAATAAAATGTTTCTTGTGGGCAAATATTTCACTTGCCTTCTCACGGCGACGTGATTGGCCCATTTGGCCCAAACCACTAGTGGTTTCAGCATTCAAGGAGCGCAACAAGATGGATTCTTAAATACCACAACCACCACCCAGCATAGTTACCTACGCCTTAAACCATCACCAAACCTGTTCTGAGCAGTTTGCTAGCATGCTGTTAGCCAAAGATGACTGCTTCTAATCATTTTAGCATATAATCATTTTAGCATGTGCAAACCGAACCAACCAACCATTTAAAGAAAAAATAATCCGCTTATAGTGGCTTCATTGACATCCCCTCAGTACGTTAGATATTTGACGTACTGCCCTCATATTGCTGAGACCCAGAAAGTTCTCGCTGTGGCAGAATTGCAAGTCACCACTTAGTAAGCTTGGGAACTGCCAACATCGGTTTGTTACAGTCAGAGGAGTGGTGAACCATGGCTATACACAAACATTGTTAGGGATACAGTTGTTGCCATTACTTCGGCAGGAAATAACAAGCCATGAACAGTCGCTCTATGACAGAGCCGACAGCTGACCACGAGCACGGCGCAAATAGGCATCACTGTCTACAACTCCGACCGTCTTTACAACACAATTCCACGACTGCGTGCTTCCACCGTATCATGCAGCCGAGGGGAAGAGTTGTTTGTCGAAATAAAAATCTCACACATTTGACTGTGAAATGAAGCATTGTTTCTTTCACACAAGTTTCTCCCTCTCCCAAATTCAAGATGAGCTGTAGAGTCCAGACATTTTCACCAAACTTGTTCTGATCACATCCGCATGCTTCCTGCAGCGGTGCGCCCTCTGCTGGCTTTAGGTATTGAACTACATGTTGTAATATCTGATATCTTCTGGGGTATAAGCCCACCACCCCACCCACTTTTGCTCCCCTTCACAGTGCAGCTGTTTCAATAAAGGGGGGCTCCGGGTGTGACTGTAGTGAATGAGTGCTTTGACTTTGCAATGAGTAGAGAGTGGAGAGTAGAGAGTGGAACCGCAACAACATCCGGATTTTCAAAGTAAACACCCTCCGAGCTTACTTTATTTTAACAAATGTATGCCTATCGGGCCCGATTCGGATTCTATCACTGCTCTCTCGGAAAATCGGCCCTATCCACACTCCAATACAATGGACCTCAGGAGGAGCTCTTGAATGAAGAGCTTTTTGGGAGCTGTCAAGAATGGCCACTGGTGAAAATGTGAAAATGTGTTCTGTGCATTTGAATAATCCGTCAATGTCGCAGGGGTCAACTTGTCAGAAGAACTAAGTAACTTGTTTACCTTAATAAATCCTTTTCGTAGTCCCTCTGGGGGTAAGAAGGGTGTTAATGGGAAGATCTCCCCCGGTGCTCGTGGCCACAATTGCAACTTCGCCCCAATACACACTAATAGAATCACGAAGAAGAAGCTAACGGGCTAACGGTCAGAGCTAACAGTATTTACAACCAAGTTTGAGTGGGAAAAAAAAACACCCATTTATCACGGACTATTAATGAGTAACAACAGCAAAAAAACGCAACATGCTAAGACACCTGCAGTGGCGCTTATGGCCTCTAGGGGCATGAGGTACTTAGTTCTGCTTTAAGGTGCGGTCCTTCACCTCCGATGTTCATTAGGGTTAGGGTTATGAACACCGGACATAGATACAGACGGCATCGCGCCATAGAAGGGGGCGAGGGGGAAAATAGAATCTTTAGTGAAACACAATTTTCCACTCTTTTTAGCCATTTTCTGGTGGAATATGAACTTATTGATCACACATAAATAAAGTCAAGTGTAAATCGGGCCCATATGGACATTTTCTCACAGTAGATTGTTCAGTAGAAGTGAAAAAACGGCAGTTGTAGCTATCGCTAGCTAACCGCTAGCATTTGCCCGACGCTAACATGAAGCATAAAGTTAGCATTCTCCGTTATTTATGTATTTATGGGCTGTTGAACCACTTTGCTCCTCTCCATGTCTTTGTATCTTAGAAGAGAAAGAGAGAAAGTTTAGATTTTTCTCAATTGTTTTCCCCCTTAAAGGAATAGGCCACCGTTTTTATATACTGAGATATGCTCTTACCTCACTTTAGCCAAGTTAATATATCCCCGTCTGGTCTTTGTCCGTGCGCTCTGCCAGGCAAACGGAGCACATACGCAGCCTCTCCCACATGTCATATAGCTCCAAAAAAGCTCACGATAGAAGCTACCAAGCTCTTCCACGTGTTCCCTATTTAAATAAAGTTACGTGAAGTGTTTTCATGCGAAGTATATTTACACAGAAATGTAACGTGTCGATTTTATAAGCAGATAAAAAGGGGGACTATATTGTGAGGCGTAATGATACGAGGAGCAAAACGTCCGCGCAGTAACTCCTAAAGGTTATTGACGGAAGTGAGCGGGGGAAGTCTTTAGGAGTGGAAGAGCTTGGTAGCTTCTCTCGTGAGCTTTTTTGGAGCTATGTGACATGTGGGAGAGGCTGCGTATGTGCTCCGTTTGCCTGGCAGAGCGCACGGACAAAGACCAGACGGGGATATATTAACTTGGCTAAAGTGAGGTAAGAGCATATCTCAGTATGTAAAAACGGTGGCCTATTCCTTTAACTGTTTTCAAACCTGACCAGCGGCAAACACTTTCCCCTCACTTAATGAACGGACTTTGCATTCTACCGGAAATGTTATGACAACGGAAGTGTCGGTCAGAATAGATACAGACGGCATCTCGTCATAGAAGGGGGCGTGGCTTCGCCGAGGGGGAAAATATAATCTTTAGAGAAACACAATTTTCCACTCTTTTTTGCCATTTTCTGGTGGAATATCAACTTATTTATCACATACAAATAAAGTCAAGTGTAAATCGGGCCCATATGGATATTTTCTCACAGCAGATTGTGCAGTAGAAGTGAAAAAACTGCAGTTGTAGCAAGCGCTAGCTAACTGCTAGCATTGATGCTAACATGTAGCATCAAGTTAGCATTCTCCGTTATTCATGTATTTATGAGCTGTTGAACCACTTTGCTCCTCCCCATGTCTTTGTTTCTTTATTTAGTAGAAACTATGTTCATATTTCAGCATTTGTTACAGTAGTTTTTAAATAATTAGAGAAAATTTTAATTTTTTCAAAATTGTTTTCCCCCTTAACTGTTTTCAAAAATGACCATATATGGGCGATTCCAGAGATGCTGTCTGTATCTATACGGTGACGAGAACCCGCACTTTAGCGTGGCACACTGGAGAACCAATGGAGGTATTGGAGCTACTTTGACATCACGCAAGCGGAACAAACTATTTGATGATAAATACTATAGAAATTGTATTTAAAGTGCACTTAAAAACTGAAAGGGCAGTTTTTCAGTAATTATCAAAATGGTGTTTTGTAATATCTAGCTTGTGGCGCAGTGAGGCTAAATACAAGCTAACGCTAGCAGCAAACGGACAACTGCTTCACTTTTTTACATCAATATCACCTCACTTAAACACAGCAATACATTTAAGCTCTCATCTAGAAATACAAATACAATGTTTTAAATATTAAAGTGACTGTCGTACATTAGCTTAAGCCAATACAGCTCTTGCTAACGTGTGCTAGCTTTGCTTTACTTTGCTAAACAAGTTGGCTCAACATCTCGTAGAATACATCTCTTTATCACAAGACCAAATAGTGCTAAAAATAATCATTACAGATCAAAACTTTAGAATTTGAAACTAGTCGATGTGCCTAACTCAATTGTTGAAACCGCTCCCGGTTCAAATATTCCTAATCCCCTTCTGTAATCCATCCAATACAATAGTGCGCATTGCTCTGCATATAATCTGTGCCTTTTTTTTTTTTTTTTTTTGGGTGAAATGCCTTGAGACTCGCACAGCTGTACCTCTGTGTAATGGAAAGCATTTGTAAGCAGAGACAAACCCCGGTCGAACTATCATCAAAAGGATCGGCACGTAGCATGAATTATGTAGTCAGCAGGACCTAAAAAGCCTGCCCTAGTTTTCTCCTGGCCCTGTCTTCTACTGTCGATCTGCTCAATTATTCTCTTTCAGTCACCTAGTTTACTCATGCTACCAAAAGTTCAAGCACGTACATCCATATTTGATACCGCTACCTGGATTATTATTATTTTTTTCCCCTTTTGGAGCCCCGGGCAGTGCTCTGTTGCTACTAATTAAATTTGGTTGTTCGATTGACTGGAAAATCTGCAGATAAAAGTCATGACAAATTTCTATGTCGTTCCCACTGATTCAAAGGGTATGATATGCTTGGATGAGACGGCCTCTGGAGCCATCACTAGCAACTAATGAGACTGTGGACTAAACTGCATATGTAGTGCTGCAGTCTCTACACTCTCGTACGTATCTTGCCAATGGAGCCCCAAGCTTACAGCCCAACAGGTATGTATTGTTGGCCATCTTTGATTTATTTATTTATTTTCTTTACTGCAGGTGCTTGGTTTAGCTGACACCTTAATACTTTTCAGTGCTGTGGCACCAAAAGTTGTGGGGAAAAAATTGGCACTGAGTTTTTAGATTGACCATACTGGTACCCTTTAAATGGTATATACAGGCCTTCTATCATTCCCACATGGTCATTTATCTCCTGAGAGGTTACGCGGGTAAAGCCACACGATCACTAAAAACTCCAATAGCAGAGCACAGGTGGAGCATTAGAAAAGAAGGCTTGAGAAATTCATTGGTTGTTCACTTTAACCTCTTTACCCAAATTAAAAAGCTTCTCGACTGGAGAGCAACAATGTAATGCCTCATTTGAAAGACCTACGAAAGTTAGATTTGGGCAAAGCTAAACCGTTCGGGTGGGGGTCAAGAGGTTAAGGAAGCACAGCACCCGGTCTCCACCCAAAAGGGACTGATCATGTGAAACTCCCTGGAAAAGGACACAGACTGCTCTTTTAGTGACTGCTGTTTTTTAATGTGAAATGTATCAGTAATGCTTTATATTAAGGCGTGCTTGTTGAGCATTAATAATTAATAGGCCATGAATGATAAGCTTGTATAGATATTAAAAAGCTCTGAACTCTGAAACTTTGAGGCCGTCCTTCTGTGGACCCACCACCTGCAGGAGGAGCCATAAGGGTATGGTGCAATGTGACGACCCGGCAATGGACAAGTGGAAGAAGATGGATGGATGGATGGTTGGATGGATGGATGGATGGATGGACGGACTTTAATTATCATCCTGGTAAAGCTTCCTTCCCCCGCTTCCTTCCTCCTAACTTGAACTGTACTCCTAGTTACATTGACCTAGTGATACTGTGAAGCAATCCAGTATACTCTCAACCTTTTAACCCCCGAATCTTATCCCGTGCCTGCAGTAATTTACCCTTCATTGCAATAAGAGGTATAACTCACCAAGTGAAGATTTTTCGTGGTTTTATTCATAGATATCGATGATACAGAAGGGAAAACGCCTACGAGTGACCGATCGGCAAGTGGACGGAGAGAGTCTGAGTGTTGAAAGCGAGTGAGAATAAAACACTGTTCTCCAGCTGGAGCGAGTGCGTTCCTTCCCTCCCGATTCAACCCGAGTGCCTCTACTACCGTCAACGAGAGCCAAAAGGTCTAGGCAGTCTGATCACAAATGGAGGTTTAAGGTCAGATTCGGCGGCTGATAGTTTACAGTTCGAGTGCACCCTGGACCAAGCCAAGTGCTCTGCAAACGATCTACCAAGAAGTTGACCCGATGGTCTGCTGAATACTGGGCGAGGTTTACATTTTACACAGTAACAAAGAAAGAGTTCATACGTCACTTTACATATGCCAGCACATCTGTAATTTCTCATATTTCAGAACATCCTGTGCTTAAACCCGAGGTCAGCCGCTGTCCAGTCCCGTGTGGTTAGGGCTTTGTGTTACTTGGACGGGCCCGTGGTTAATGCGTTATTTGCGCACACATGCTTGTGGTTCGGGCCTCGTTCTTCCATATAGGCCTTGTTTATTTCAGAACAATTTGAGTTGTCATGGCGATGGCCCCAAAGAGTGAATTCTGCGCTCCAACAAGAGATCAGCTGGCTTGGAGCATGTTGCACAACTCAAAAACATATTAATTCATCCATATCAGGTCATGCTTTAGAGATTTCGCCTCTAGGTCCAACGGGTCTTATTTTACACATCCTTACTAATTTCAATTTCAACTTGCATGCAATATATATATATATTTCTTGTTTTACCAAAGATTATTGGGTTATTGCATTGACCATTGATTTAAAGGTGCATGTATGTAATTTATATGCAGAAAAAAAGAGAGGATATTTTTGCATCATTTAACTTTTTGTAACCCAATGACCGTATGGGTGGTTAGCATGGCGCCTTTACTGTCGGTGGCCTCTACAACACTCAATTGTTTTGGGTTTCTGATATAGTTTTCTGGATGGAATGCACACGCTACCAAGTAGAGTGCCAGAAACCTGAAACAATTGAATCTGGAGCATCATAGAGCTCTGTAATGAAAAGTAAAGGCTCCATACGGGCGCTGGGCCACTAAAAAGTCAAGCACATGCAAGGCAACCAGGATCACCTACTGGAGGATTAACCAACTGTGCATGTTTCCAGTGGTTGGGGAAATCGGAGCACCATGAGGAACATACATTGTCCTATATAGACACAGGGAGAACAACATTGCTCTTCAAAACCAAATCATACTTTTGTCATTATTCCAAGTCATTCTTCTAATCCAATGTGATATTCTCGCACCACCAGCATTTCCGCACCTCGTTTCTCTAAAGTGTCTAAAGAAGGACATTTTGTCAAATTGGAAAGACAGAGCCAGTGGTGAGTTTCCCCCCACACACCAAAACCCAAGTGAGAATTACAGTTAAAGTCTGTAAAACTTGACTTCTTCTTGGCTGTGAGCGCTATCGTCTCTTGCTGGGGGATGGGGGGGGGGGCTCATCTCTTTCTCTGTCCTCACTTCTTATCCCACTACAGGCCTCGCATCCCAATCACTTTTCTTTTCTCGCTGTCTACATCTTTCAAATAACCATGTACTAATTTAAAAACCAGGCCTAAGAGCTACTACTGTATTTTGCATGCTTTTTTTTATGAAATAGAGAACAGGAATCGTTTCATTCTCACGGTCATGCTTGTGAAGACAGATTGAAAGGAACATTATAACGCAAGCTCAAGTGCCTTTTAGTCCAAAACAAGTGCAAATTCAACAAATTCAACAAGTGCAAATTCGAGATAAAGACGGAAAAACACCACAAAATGTCTTCACCCAACCACATCAGACAATGTTCTTTTCCGTCCAGTTAGTTCTTTCCAGCCCTAGATGTGGGTATGGGCAACAACAAGGATGGGTCAAACGTAACAGGCACATTTCCCAGAGACATTTTTACATTTGATCGATTGGCAGTCAACAGAAGCACTAAATGCTGGTAATCAGAGATGAGAGATGTTGTTCTAGAATGGCGTTTGAGAGACACTCCACTACTAACCTCTTTGACTGTTGCCACATAAAACTTGTGAAAGACTTTGGGGTCCAGAAGGCGATCGCTCAACTCTTAAGCAAGCCTGGAAGAAGAAATCACGCTTTACCCCAGCGGTTCTCCAACTTTTCTTTCCACCAGTACCACCAAGTATTTCTTATCAGTTATGCAGCAGATTTATCACGGAACCAAGGTTATGGCTGTTCTTCAGACATGGTATGGCTGTTCAGCATGGCCCAGCATGATAGTGATTTAAATGAGTGACCTGACCAGTGGCGGGTAAGTCACTGTAACTGTCAGAATCACTCAAACAGGCCTTAGCTTTTTCTTCTCCGCTTTGTGAGAGTGTTCCTATGGCTCAAACGCAACATTTCTCTCTTCTGCTGCTTCGACTAGATTATTCAATTCTACTTTCCGATGCTTTTTGTACTGCAATTCCCCGGTCCCGCGAATATTTCTACAGTTCTGGCACATTTGCATTGATGCTAGTCCCGATTTCTGGTCTCTCGCCCCTGTGTTTGCGCATGCACAGCTCGACTCGACAACGCCCCAGCACGTATTCATTTCTGAAGTGAGGAATCGGGGCCACCAGTTGCCGCCAGTTTGGAGCGCCACTGTTCGTCTGCTGTCATTGGAATAACACTTCAATGGGATGAAGTTAAAAAAAAACTGTGGGTTGGATGATTGGTTTCCATCATCCTCTGGAAACTCTTTTTGTTTTGATCATTCAACGGGGAGAATCGCTGCTTTTGAGGTGGCTGTAACTCTTTAACTCCATTTACTTCTCGTCCAAGCCACCCTGTTAGATCATTTCAGAGTCCTCCCAAGTCTTGCGGGTGGCTCGGAATCCTCATCCGCAACCAGCCGGCGCTCGCCTCTCTTTTGTCACTTCTAATCTCAGCAGGCGCACAAAAAGCCGACCGTAGCACCAACATCTCTCGCTCGCTTTTTCCCTGCGTCTCCTCAGATTACCCCCCCCGGGCTCTCACTGCGCTCCCCTGTTGTCAAGTGTACTATGCGGAGCACGAGGATCTTTAGCTAACTGCCACTTTAGCCAATTAGGAACTCTTAAAATGACTACATCTGTCAGCTACAACTGCGGAGCTCGGGAATGTTTAGGGTTTAAGGCGCGTGGCGGAAGGGAAAGCCTGTGATCGGGCGCATCTGCGAGCGGGCACGCTTCGGCACACTGCGGGCACCTGTCTGCCCTCAAGGAACAACAGATGACATGAGAGAGAGAGAGTGCAAGCTGTTGACAGTGGAGTAATAGAGCCCGGGATTGCGTCGTAAAAATCGGTTGGGATCCCTGGCGCATTCCGTGATAAAGTAATGGAGATTTTAAGATGAAATGCTGGAGTCATCATTCACACAAGTGCATTTGGACTCTACTACAGTATGGCTGCATCATTAATCTATATTGAATCAATATTGCTGTTTTAATTACTGCAATAACCTAACCGCAAAAGGCTGAGTGTTTATTTTTTCCCCTCTTGCCTTGTGCCTCTGTTGTTTAAGTCATGTGTCAAGTCTTGCGTTCAAATCAAATCCAACTCTTTGCCCTGGACCAGAGAGCACTCTGTTTGGTCCCAACCATGGTCTCCCGCAGCGTTTACATCTGGAACTTGAGATCAAACAAACCAAAGTCTGAAAGAAACAGCATGAAAATGCCTTTCGGGCAGTGGTTCTCAACTGGCTTGGCGTTTTTGTTTGTTTGTTTGTTTACTTTATTGTCCCCGTAGGGAAATTCGTTCTCTGCAGTTAACCCATCCTTCGATGCCGCTGGGGCAACCCGTAAGGAGCAGTGGTCGACGGCAGTGCCGCGCCCGGGGACCCATCTCCATGATGTGGAGCCAGGCTGATGGTCAGAATCACCTGGCTGGAGGATTCACCTATTGCACATGTTTTTAGTGGTAGGGGAAACCGGAGTACCCGGAGGAAACCTACGCAGACACTGGGAGAACATGCAAACTCCACACAGAAAGGCCCCGTCCTGGTGGGAATTGAACCTGGGACCTTCTAGCTGTGAAGCGGAGGCGCTAACCGCTGCGCTACCGTGCCGCCCTGTCAGCCCACAGTCACTCTGACGCGACCCAAATACGATTTCATACTGTTGTAACCATGGGAACATCTTGTAACTGTTTGTTCATAAATATCCGTCTCTGTTTCATCCAATCAGAAAGAAGAATTAGCGGCAAGAGCCTCCAACATACATTTACTTTAAGTATACTCCATGTCCTCAAGCGGTAACACTTTAGTGTTATGTGATAAAATAAAATAAATAAAACACCAACACCATTCACAGCCAAGCGATTAATCGTGAAAATACTCTGTATATTAATGGACCAAATTTACCAAATAACTGTTAGTTGCAGCCTTATAAAATATTGTCTTTTTCTCAATAAAATGTCATTGAATAAGCATCACATAAGCCAAAGAAGCTCAAATTATGATCAAAACAACCCGATAACAGCCATTTTTCTGTGAATGGCCTTAATATGAGAAACGTTTTCTGCGAAAGGCTCGCGACCAACTGAAAACTGTTCCATGACCTTCTTTCTGGTCCCGACCCACCAGTTGAAGGCCACTGGATGTCCAAAGAGCATGATTTAGTTTAATCCAAAGACATTCAATAGCCATAGTTAATGTCGTGACAGGGTTTAAAGTCATCAACTTGACTGGACTTGTTTTGCTTCTTCTAAGAGAACTCAAACACACCAGTCCAGTTTTGAAAACCTCGACTATAGTGGAAATGTTCCAGTTAACAGCACTTACACAGACATAGCAAATATGCCTATTGCTATGTTTCAGTTGTAGAGTCACTATGGACTAAGTGAGGGTGGCTTCCCCCAGAGCGTTCAGCACGGGCTAACTAGCTTGTTTGTGCTAGCAATTTGGCAGAGGTTTTAGACCCATCTTCTAAAATTAGAATGGGAAATGAAAACAACAAAAAACAGTGAAACATGTGGACGTAACAATGACAGTTAGGGGTGGGCGATATCACAAAAATAGAATATCACAATTTTTGAATGATAAACTCCTGATTTCGATTTTATCATGATTTTTTTTTTATAGTAAGAAAAATAACTTAAATTACACACTGAAGAAAAAAGATTGAATGAATATACTACTTTATTCTACTTTGTGATAATCAACACAGCAAAAACAGACATAATCTATACATTAAAAACACAATAAAACTCCAGACAATAAAAGTAAAATGGTGACACTAAGTTTGGTAAAGGCTTGTTGTTAATGTCTGTTGCTGTTAGCGACGTCCAGCTGCTGAGATGTGACACTCTGTCACTGTCTGACCCTTTCACAATAAGAGTCTTACTAAAGCGATAGCATGCAGTGACTTTTATTGTGAAAACCAGAAGCAGTTCGTTGCCATCACTTACTACTTGACCAAGTGATTCACTAAAGTTGGACAAGTCTTATATTTGCGAAGACATGGACCGCAGATATGAACCGGGTCCAGGGTTTAAATTAAACAAATGAGACGATGCAGCGCCTGACAGAACTGAAAGGATGAAGGACACACTCGCTTCTTCGCACGCGTGCCAGGTAAATAAACACACACTGTGATCTACGCAGAGCAACGTCGTTGGGGGCAAAGACACAAATGACATAAATACAGCTGAAATAGAGACAGACCGAAGAACACTGGGTTTAAGCTGGAGCCTGGTCGTGTATGCGCACTGTAGAGGATCAGCTCGCTGTTTCCCTGGACGGATTTAAACTCGCGCGCGCAGACCGGTGTGGAGGGGAGCGGGAAGAAGAAAGGCGGTGGAGTAGCTGTGTTTGTGAATGAGAGATGGTGCCACCCCGGACACGTGCACGTGAAAGAACAGATATGCACCCGGGACCTGGAGATGATCGTCGTCAGCATGAGGCCTAGGTATCTACCGAGGGAGTTTTCACACATGGTGGTGTTGTGCTTGTATATCCCCCCCTCGGCCGACGCCGCCGCAGCCTGTGAGCGCATCCACAGTACCGTGACCCAGACCCAGATGCGTCACCCCCGCGCCCTGCTGCTCATCACCGGTGACTTTAATCACGCCTCTCTTTCTGCCACTATCCCCACACTCACGCAGTATGTTAAGTGCCACACAAGGAACAATAAGACCCTGGACCTTCTGTATGCTAACGTGAAGGGCGCTTACACCTCTGCCCCCCTCCCCCCGCTCGGACGCTCAGACCACAATCTCGTCCTACTGCGGCCGGATTACACACCCAAGGTGCGAAGAGAGCCAGCACAGAAGAGGTCTGTGAAAGTGTGGAGTGAAGAGGCTGAAGAGAGACTTAGGGACTGTTTCCAGACCACAGACTGGAACATGATCTGCAGCTCTCATGGAGATGACATCGACAGCCTGACCCACTGCATCACAGACTACATCAACTTCTGTGTGGAAAACACTGTACCAACCCAGAAGGTACGGTGTTTCTCCAACAACCACCCCTGGGTGACCCCTGAACTTAAAGCCCTCCTGAACCAAAAGAAAAGGGCTTTCAACTCAGGGGACAGAGAGGAGCAGAGGAGAGTCCAGCACGAACTCCAGTGGAGGATCAGGAAGGCCAAGAAGGACTATGGCGAGAAGCTGGAGCAGAAGCTGGCGCAGGGCAACGCACGGGACGTGTGGAGGGGACTGAAGAACATCTCCGGTTTTGGACAGAGTGCCAGAGGGACAGCTGATGGAGACCAGCGCGGGGCGGATGAATTCAACCAACATTTCAACCGGTTTGATTCTCCCCCCACTCCCTCCTCTTCACGCGTCTCCAGCACAGTGGACACTGCCCCCCTCCCCCGACCACCTTCACCTGCCTCCAGCCCCCCTGCACCCACGTCTCCAGCCCCCATCATACGGACTTCCTCTAGCACCTGCCCCACCCCCGGCAGTCCACCCCCACACCGGTCCCCCCCTCACTCCCCCCTCTCCATCACACCGGACCAGGTGAGGAGGGAGCTGAGGCGACTGAAGCGGGGGAAAGCTGCAGGACCAGATGGCATCAGTCCCAGGCTGCTGAGGACCTGCGCAGACCAGCTCTCCGGGGTCCTCTGCCACATCTACAACCTGAGCCTCAGCCTGGAGAAGGTCCCCGTCCTGTGGAAGACCTCCTGTCTGATTCCAGTTCCTAAAACAGCGCACGCCAGGGAACCGGCCCACTACAGACCAGTCGCCCTGACCTCCCACCTGATGAAGACGATGGAGCGGCTCATCCTCACCCACCTCCGCTCTGTGGTAAGCCCCACCCTTGACCCGCTGCAGTTTGCTTACAGACCCAACATCGGAGTGGAGGACGCTGTCATCTACCTGTCGGAGCGGGCGCTCACGCACCTGGAGCACGCCGGGAACGCTGTGAGGGTCATGTTCTTTGACTTCTCCAGTGCCTTCAACACCATCAGGCCGGCGCTGCTGCGGGGGAAGCTGGAGGACGCGGGAGTGGATGAACATCTCACCGCATGGACCATCGACTACCTCACGGACCGACCACAGTATGTGCGGCTGCGCAGCTGTGAGTCTGAGGTGGTCGTCTGCAGCACCGGGGCCCCTCAGGGCACCGTCCTCTCACCGTTTCTCTTCACCATCTATACATCGGACTTCACATACAACACGGACAGTTGTCATCTCCAGAAGTTCTCCGACGACTCCGCCATCGTGGGCTGTGTGTCTAAGGGGAACGACCTGGAGTACCGGTCAGTCATCATAGACTTTGTGGACTGGTGTGAGCGCAACCACCTGTGCTTGAACATCAGTAAGACGAAGGAGATGGTGATCGACTTCACGAGGAAGCCACTGCCGTACACACCGCTGAACATCCAGGGGGAGGACATTGAAGAGGTGGACAGTTTCAAGTACCTGGGTGTTCACCTCAACAATAAACTGGACTGGTCCCACAACACCAACGCCCTGTACAAGAAGGGCCAAAGTCGCCTCCACCTTCTGAGGAGACTGAGGTCGTTCGGAGTGAGCAGGCCTCTGCTCAGGACTTTTTATGACTCTGTGGTGGCCTCTGCTCTCCACTACGCTGCCGTGTGCTGGGCCCTGAGCAGCACAGAGCGGGACAAGAACAGACTGAACAAGCTGGTCAGGAGGGCCAGCTCCGTCCTGGGCTGCCCCCTGGACTCTGTGGAGGAGGTGAGGGACAGGAGGGTGTTAGCCAAGCTCACCTCCATCATGGACAACACCTCCCACCCACTGCACGGGACTGTAGAAGAGCTGTGCAGCTCTCTCAGTGGCAGACTGAGACACCCTCAGTGCAGGACGGAGCGCTACCGCAAAGCCTTCATCCCCACTGCTGTCAGACTGTACAATAAGACTGTGAAGTAACGCCGACTGTAACAAGTGAATTTCTCCTTTGTGAGATGAATAAAGGTTTATCTTATCTTATCTTATCTTATCTTATTAAATGCTCACACTAGCGTCTGTCATTGCGTTGCAAAAAGTTAGCAGCTTGGGTTTGTTTCACTGACCGTGAAAAGAGTCATCTGTGCAGAAGTGATAAAACGATCCCACGAAAATGACAGATCGTCAGCTCTGGAGATCGTAAGACGGTCTAATATCGTCATATCGCCCAGCCCTAATGACAATGTATTCAATAATGAGGCAAAACAAGTATGCATGGAAATGTCCACTTCCGGAGCCAGCCCCCATTTCCTGTTCAGCAGCGAATAACGATGCTATGTCCATGTTTTTCACAGTCTATGGTTCTACATTATTGAGTTCAGTTTAGGAGGTGCACGGGTTTTAGTGGAATAGATCAAGCCATTGTTTTTGTTCTGGTTTACTATGTACCACAGCCCATTAAAATTTCCTAATCTTTTGTTCCAACTGAGCCCTGTTAAAGGACCCAAAACAACTCTTTTGGGGCCGCGGCTTCAGTCTCAGTTCAGATGATGAGATCCTGAACATAAGTGCATCGTGACGAGATCGTGTAATTTGGAACAAAATATCTTGCCATGATGAGGACAGTCATCAAATCCAGGCTTTTTTTTTTTTTCTTCTTCTGAAAGAGTAGGACCCAGACAGCTTTCCTGCCAAAATCGGTGCTTGTAGTGTATGATTTTCGCCTAATCTGCCTCGCCAATATTAAATTTACATATCAATTCGACGCGTCTCTTCTTCGCCAAGCCATTTGTACTTCATGCGGATCGGGAGAATGCAATTCAGTGGATGGCACGGTCTTTTAAAGCTCATACGCTTTGCTAATACGACCGCACACTTGTATTTAAAAACCAGCAGTGACCTGAAGTTCAACTTACTAAAAATTCCTTCTTAAAAAAAAAGAAAACACCTTGTCTCGTGCCTCTCTCGGCCCCTTACTTCAAACCCAGTGAGCACCCTCACCTCTCGCTCGTCCGGTGTCGGAATGAATTATAGATATGCAAGTGGAAGAGCCTGATAATCCCTTTGTTTCCAAGAAGATGAGGTAAGGTTCTGAAAAGGGCGCACGGAAGAAGAAAAGAAGTGAGAAGTAAGAGTCGAGATATTATGATGGAGCGTGGGAAGAAGCCTGTGATTAACAAAGGATAAAAAAAAGGGAAAAGAGCGCAATAAGAAAAGTGAACGACTGTGAATGTGTGGATGAAACAAGTCGAGACAAAAGCACAGCGTAAGACGAATGAGGAGCGCGTTAGAAAGGCTCAGACTTTACAGGTTTGTTATCCATATGTACCTTTAGACCAGGGCTGCCCAAACTTTTTGTGCCCGAGGGCCAAAATGAAACTCATAACTGCAAATAATAACTTACTTTATTTTATTTTTCGGTGTACATTTGCATTTGCATATTCTATCAAAGCAAATAACATCTGTGAGTGATAAACACCAAGACCAAGCGTTTCCTTAACTTTGCGATAGTGAAATAGCGCCCCCAATTTGACGCTGGTGGCCAAACAGTGTACTGCATCCATATTTGCCATTGAGAATGAATGGGAGACAGTTGGTATTAATCATATGCGGCGCTAAAGTGGGTCACTCTCTGGCCAAATTTGGCCCGCGGGCCCCACTTTGGACAGTACGGTTATGGCTGGCCATTATATCTGAAGACTAAAGCAGTGGTTTGTGTGCGTGATGCTATCTTTGTAGCTGTTTGAGAGATGCCTGTGTGGTTGAACTGCATAAACGACTCCCACTTTGGCAAGCGCAGTGGGCGATGTCAATACATGCATTTATTCAAAGGAAAAACAGAGCTTGTTATTTCAAAGTTCTATGCACTTTCAAAATAAATGGCACATGACGCAAGCGTATGTGGAAGCAGAGTTTGTTGCAGCTTGCTTTTTTTTTCAGCACTCTTACTGTAATAGGTGCTTCACCAGTCGAATCAAGAAGAAGCTCTTTTATTCAAATTGTTTTTTTTTTTGCAGATATTTGGTACACAATAAATGCAGTTTGTCAAATAATACATTTGTTTGTGGTCATTTCTTTGTAAAATGCAACTAAAAATGTTAGAATGCAAGATAAAGTTATGTTAGGCCAACTTAAAAAATATTGTAAATAACAAACAAATTCAAGTTGTTAACATTTTAAAATGGGTTAAACTTGTGGTACAATATCAATGGAAGCAACTCCAATAAGTAAGCAACCAACTCAAAAATGTAAATCAATGCAGATATTTATTGAGTATGTATTCAGTTAATAAAAGGTTTTACTGTTGAGAAAATCAAGTTACCTCAAATTGAAAGAAGCTATCAGTTGAAGACAATTTCAATTCAGTTGATACAACGTAAAAAGACCAATGGAGAGGGTTGCCTCAATTTTTCTTGTTGGGTTAAGTCATTACTTTTTAGAGTGTAATAACATCTTAATCGCCTCCCTACACTTTGTTGGTTCGAAAATGCAATATTGATCTAAAACAGATAAAACACATTATGTATTCCCCCATTTCAATAAAAAGAATCATCGAGAAGTGATAAAAAGCATCTCCTGGATTCCTCAGGGGGAGCTTTTTTTAAACTGTCGCCGCAGTGTTAAGAACAAGCCAATGGGGGAAGACCTAAAGATTACTCAAAGATGCGCGGGAAGACAATTCCATGTCTGTTTTAGATGAGAGACAACTTAATAACATGGAAAAAAGGTCTAAATAGAACTGTAATAGTTTTGAGGAATACCACCGCTCAAAGTGACAGGTTTTAATGGTGGCACAGTGGTTAGCGCTCGTGCCTCACAGCAACAAGGTCCTGGGGTCGGTCCTTGCGATGTCTGCCAATAGGGTTCCTCTGGGCACTCCAGATTCCCCTACCACTAAAACATGTACAATAGGCCAGGATGAATGATGAAGCTACAGCTCACCAACACCGTATGTCCTAACTGAAGCGCATTGTGACTGTTTGTGAAAGGCGCTATACAAAAAAAAGACCTTTCCTTTTTTACCTTTCCTTTAATCCAGAGGCACTACAGGGGCCCCCCTAACAAAATCATGTTCATGCATGACAACGCACCATGTCCTGCTGTAAAGAATCCCTCTGCATCACTGGCTGCTATGGGCATAAAAGGAGAGAAACTCATGATGTGGACCTCCTCCTCCCCTGACCTCAACTCTATTGAGAACCTTTGGAGCCTCAACAAGAAAAGCTTCTATGTTTCATTGTTTTGGCAGTTTTCATCCAAACAGCAGCTCTGGGAGGCTATTCTGACATCCTGCAAAGAAATCCAAGAGAAACTCAGAAACTCTCCAAAAACTCACAAGTTTAATGGATTTAAGAATTTCGAAGCTGCTATCACACAAGGGCTCCTATGGTAAAATAAAACTTTTTTGATTGAAATATATCTTGATTTCAGTAAGTATGACCTCCTAATGCTCCTAATGACCATTTTCAGTTAATTACAAGCTTTAAAATGTATTGAAACGATGAGTTGCATAATAATTTGGAACAGCAAATTTTGAGTTTTTTTACTATATTTATTTTTGAAAAAAAATACTGTTATCACTGGGAAATTTTTTCAACCACATTTAATTGATCCTCTACCAGTTAAAGACTTGAAAATTATGCTGACTCTCATTTGAGTCATGCACGAGCTTAATATAGAAGCGGCAGTTACACATGAGGTGGCAGTAGGGAGTATAAAATGGCTAACTTGCATCTATCAAGTAATAATTAATAAGTAATAATTAGGTTAACTATGTTTTAGCTAGCTCTTCATTCTTCTTGTCATTATATCATAGTTTCAAAGGGATATCTATAAGTGTATATCGTCCTGACTATACTCCTATGCGACTTACCTATGAGAACTTACACATATATGTACAGTAAGTGCTATTAACAATGGACTATGGTAGCGATGCAAAGCGTGTTGTATTAGATCTATGCAGTTGCCCCTTTTGACAGAGAGAAGAAAAAAAAACGCAGCTGTTTTTCCACACTCAATTGAAACGGTCTGCCTTCGAGTGTTGATGCCAGTCAAGTCCAGACCTCAATGTTCTCACATTCTATGGCCCCTGGGCGGGGACAAAGTTGATCCAAATCTCCCCGAATTACCCAAACATCAGTAGATATTTGAACATTGATGTGACTCCTTGCACCTTGCGCGTTGGGCGATTGCCAACCGGTTCCTCAAGCCAAATCCGCCCAGCGCTCTTTATTTGGTAACATTGCATCTTGTGTGTAGGCTCGAAGATGGAAACCTATTATACAAAGTGGACTCTTACCAACTGACTGTATTGTGGCGTCTCATTATTTAAAAAAAAAAACTGTGCCTGCAGTTTTGTTTCATTTGTGCATGATTAACTCATCCCATTTGGTGAGTTTGTCTCAATCTGGACAGACAAAAGGGCTTGTTTCGTCTATATTCGATCGAGGCGAGGAAAGTTCTCTTGTGGTGGTTCTGAAATGAAATTGATTCCAGCTTATGATCATGGCGGTAAATGCAGAACTGCTCAGAACAGGGAATACTAGCAAACATTATCCATAGACTGACATTCACTACAGGAATATGACATGTTTACCCAAATCTAAAAGCGTCTTGGCCTGAGAGTGTACAGCCTACAGGCCAGAGTAACGCCTCATTTGAAAGCTATGGCCTAAGCTCTTTCTTTGCTTTTGTTTTCAGGTTTTCGTCACGTTTTCATCACGTTATCATTGTGTTGTGTTTTTATCACATTTTGGCCGTGTTTTGTCCCGTTTCGTGGCTTTATTACAGTTACATTACATCACATGTGTCAAGGTCAAGGCCCAGAGGCCACATGCGACCCGTGAGATGATTTAATGTGGCCCTTTGAGGAACATGAACATCAACAAGTAAGTCTCTAGCCCATTCCTGTGCGGAGTTATGGATATTTAACGAAATTTGCTCACTCCAGCCACTAGGGGGCAGCTTAAATTTTTAAAAAGGAAAGAATTCCACACGTGTCCAGCAGAGGGCACTGACATAAGAGATCAGGATGTAAACAGCATATTTTAGCCATAGATGTATTGTATATATAAAGTCTAGATGTCTCATACACGCTGCTGGCCAATGTACGGCGATGTCTGCACACGGCGGCCATCTTGCCACAGGGAGCTCGCTCACTCACAACATTGTGTTTTATGGTGCATGTACTTTTAAATAACCGTAACTTTCTCAACTTTCTACCGATTTTCAAACAGTTTGGTTTGTTATAAACCTCAGAGATGTAGGTACGACACTGCAAACAACCAAACTGTTTGTAAATCCGTGAAGATTTCAGCAAGATAAGAGGATTTGTGTTCGCCACCTCGTCTTAGATAAAAATGACTTTAAAGTGCTTGACATTTTGGGATTTGTTCAGTCTTATCCCCAGTGGAACAAGCTTGTGTTTTGTTACCTTTGACGTTTTTGTCTAAGTTGAAGTGTTTTTTGTCTTATTCAAGTGAAATTCTCTCATTTTAAGCAATTTCATGCCTGCTCCATTGACCATCTTAAAGCAGTACTAAGTAACTCGTGCCCGTAGAGGCCATAACACTCAATACTGTTAGCTTTGCCCATTAGCCTGTTAGCTTCTTCTTCGTGATTCTATTAGTGTGTATTGGTGACTCCAACCCGGTGGCAGGGAAGTTGCAATTGTCGAAAGACCCTCCAATCATCCCATTAACACTTGTATTACCCCCAGAGGGACTACGAAAAGGATTTATTAAGGTAAACAAGTTACTTAGTACTGCTTTAATTTCAAGACTGTCCTGCAACCTACTCAAAATCAGCATTGTCTTGATCCAAGCACATTTCAAGCCATTTATCTGAGATAAAGGTATTTTCCCCAGTGTATTGGCCTCAGTAAACAGGAAAACCCATTTGGGCGCTTATAAATGATAAACAAATGATGAGCAATGGATTAAACTAATCAATTGTTGGTAAATCTCCTTTACTTAGCCATTCCTGTCCCAGCATATCCCTTTCCTTTTTCCTTTCCTGACAATTAGTGAGATCAAAATCAGCAAAAACTGTCTTAACACCTTCTGAGCCATTCATCTGAAATAAGATGGCATTTTTCCCCCACTGTACTTAAACCCATCAACCATCAACCCTGCTCTGCACCTTTTCTCTCTCTGCTTTTATAACGATATGTGCTTTTGCTACCTGGCACCCCTCAGTGAGCCCACGGCAGGAGATCCAATTTATGGAAGAGAAAAGTGGTGGTGAGGGTGGGGGGGGGAAGAAAAAGAAAGTCGAATCAATATAAATACTCTTTTCATTTGAGCTGCTGTCCGGCGCCCACTCCTCGCGCGTCGGTGTGTTGCAATGTGCCAGCATAATGACCAATCTGTCCATCTTATTACCAGGCAAGAGCCGAATAATTGCCCCGCTGCAGCCTGTTTATGTTCAACAAGGCGCTAAAAACCAACATTAAAGCGATACGTTACGGCAAACAGGAGTCTGGTTTTTTTTTTTCTTCTTCTTTTTTTCATTTTCTTCATCGTGAGTTAACTTGGAAGTGGCAAAAGCGACTCTGCCCGTCTTCACGCGTCCCGGCATCCATCCGCGGCCGTACGTAGGTGGTATCAACATATGGTGCGAGCGCTTCCACAAGAAGAATAGCATGCTAAGACTATTGTGTAAGCCAAGTGTGGCAGGGCTCCATGGTTTATCCGATGTGTTATTTCAGCAGTCGTATGCAAGGAAGATGCATCATTGGAAGCATTAATGTAAAGGTCTGTCTATATATACAGCTATATACATGTATATGTACGCTTTGAACAGTATATGTGTTCATATGGGTTCCAAAGCTAGCCAACCCGCAATCTGTGCGTGCTTATCTTGTGTTAGCGTGGGTTTCTCTGGGCAAACAAATAAAGCTATTTTCAAGTTAATTCGATGTATGTTGTTTTAAACTATCTGAGAGTTCAATTATATAGTGAAGTCAGAGGATAGAAAACAAAACTCAAAGCAGTGTTTACTCCAAACTCTGTGCCACGACTGTTTCAAAGCAACATGATGCTAACGACTTATGCTAATGACTGTTTCCTGTCCTTGTTTTTTGAAAAACTTTACACAAAAATGTATTACCTCACTGGTGGAGACTTCTGTGTCTATAAATGTAGGTGTTTTTTTAGCCGTTAGGCTAAAGGCTAACATTATGTTGATGCTAACGTCAAACGTCGAACGTCAAAGTAGAGCCACAATCTGAGCTAATTTTCTTATTTTGTGTTTAATCTAAGTAAAAAAATATATATAGACAGGAAATGGTGTTTACCCCACACACTGGCCTACAGGAAGTTAGCCATAAACATTTACGCACAGGCTATCCTCTTGTAAAGTCATCTTTCTTCTTCAGGGACCAGTGGAACTTAAAGGAACAGGCCGCCGTTTTTACATACTGAGATATGTTCTTACCTGAGCTTAGACGAGTTGAAGCGTACCTGTCTGGTCTTTGTTCGTGCGCTCAGTCACGCAAAAAAGACCAAAGCTGTTGTTAGCATGTAGCCTCTCCTCCTCCTCTCCTCTATGGGGCCAAACGGGAGTGAAGTTAGAAGCGACCAAGCTCTTCCACGTTTTCCCTATTTAAATATGGTTACGTGAGTAGTCACACGATCCACGTATAGATAGTTACACAACATTAAACATGTAGATTAACCATGTTTGAAAAAGGAAAACGTGGAAGAGCTTGGTCGCTTCAAATTTCACTCCCATTTGGCCCCATAGAGGAGAGGAGGAGAGGCTAAACGCTAACAACATATTTGGTCGTTTTGTGTGACTGAGGGCACGCACAAAGACCAGATAGGTACGCATCAACTGGTCTAAGCTCAGGAAAGAACATATCTCAGTATGGAAAAATGGTGGCCTGTTCCTTTAAAGGTTGAAATCAGCTAAATCCCATAAAGGCGAATAGGGCTTAAAGGAACAGGTCACCGTTTTTTCCATACTGAGATATGTACACGCAAAACGACCAAAGATGTGTTAGCAGTGTTAGCATTGTTAGCATTTGGCCTCTCCCAATGTATAGCTCCAAACGGGAGTGAAGTTGGAAGCTTTTTGAGGCTTTTTACAATAATACAGGAGATCTACAAGTTCATACTTATACGGAGGAGGACGGCGGGAAGAGAGAAATGGTTTCCCAGACAAAACGGGGGAATTGACGGCTATGACAAGCAGTAGCTTTTTCCCTACACTGGTCAACAGGCAGGGCCGGCCCGAGCCAATTTTCACCGCGATGATACACGGCTCCTCGGAAGCGTAGAAGGACCAAGGAGGGGCCGTATGAACGCTCGAAAACTTTAGATTCCCTTTCAATTCCAAAGTGTAGCTGAATGGTCAAATTTAACCTTTTGTTGTTGGTCACAACCAACTAGATTCCATTAATTCAATTCTTTTTCGGAATGTACTGCGGAAGCTGGCCGTCTTCCAAACATTTTATTCCAAAAAACCCATTCCGAAAACCGCATCTCGCACTGCACCACTGGCATTTTTGTCCAAACTCATCGGTGTCATTTCACATAAACTCCTTCCCCTTTGTGAGCTTACAAATAATGACGCAAGCAATAAAAAGTAAAGCCGCCGACAACGCTTTGCCGAACTTTCTTTTTCAACGTCTCAATTATTCATGGAAACATTACGGCCTCTTTTAACTTTTCCTTTTTTTGAGACGCATTATGGGAAAGCGTGAGTGCCTTAACATTTCTGTCACTATCGCACTGTAATGACACTTCAGAGCGCACTACAGAGGGGCCAGGGGGGGACACAGGACTTACCGCAGTTAATGCTTTATAGGCAGATAAAAGTGAATGGTTTGCCCAATATACTCAAACTAAACTAAACTTGTAATTGACCTGTAAAGATTGAGAAAAAAGACGCAAGAACAACATTGTAAACTCCGAAATAGTCCATTTTAAAAGCCAGGGATAAAATTTAACTATCTTTTCAACCTTGTTTGCCCCTGAGCTACTTTGAAGCAATTAAAAACACTGGCACTTACGTTTTGAGGATGCTTGAGGAACTATTCTATTGAGGCGAACTCCACGTGGACGGTCAATTACAGAGACACAAAGGAAGAAAATGAATATGAGTCTTTTGACGCACAAAGAGAACACGCATATATGATGGAGAGGATAATCAAATTTGATCATCATGTGAATGTAAAAAGACAACAGTACTAGGTTATTTTGGGTGATTCTGCATTCATTTGATAGGTTTTAAAGGAATAGGCCACCGTTTTTACATACTGAGATATGTTCTTACCTTAGCTTTGACGAGTTCTTTAGGACCTGTCTGATCTTCACCCGTGCCTTCAGTCACGTAAACACAGCGCAGACGGCGTTAGCATTTAGCCTCTCCCTCTCTCCTCTATAGCTCCAAAACAGGTCAAGATAGAAGCTACCAAGCTCTTCCACGTTTTCACTATTTAAATATGGTTACGTGAAGTGTTACACTACAAAGTATAACTATAACAAAATTAAAAAATGTGGATTTTCTAAGCGGATAAAAGGGGGAACTATATTGTAAGGCGTAATAATACCAGGAGTAGTTTAGCATCCGCACAGTAAAGTGAAGATTACTGCGCGGATTTCGAACTACTGCTGGTATTATTACGCCTTACAATATAGTTCCCCCTTTTATCCGCTTAGAAAATCCACATTGTTTAATTTTTGTTTATACTTTGTAGTGCAACACTTCACGTGACCATATTTAAATAGGGAAAACGTGGAAGAGCTTGGTAGCTTCTATCTTGACCAGTTTTGGAGCTATAGAGGAGAGAGGGAGAGGCTAAATGCTAACGCCGTCTGTGCTGTGTTTACGTGACTGAAGGCACGGGGGAAGATCAGACAGGTCCTAAAGAACTCGTCAAAGCTAAGGTAAGAACATATCTCAGTATGTAAAAACGGTGGCCTATTCCTTTAAACTTTGAAATAATGTCTATGTAAAGAAATTACCATAAGGAGTGAGACTGGGTTTCGAATCGGTGTTTTTCGAACGAGGTGGCTTTGCTAGCTCCGCTGTCTGAAGTTGTGAGGGCCTGTTCATTTCCCATTGAAAAGATCTTAGACCCACTCGAAATAGCACTTTTTTTCCAAGATACAGCAAGTTCCTGGTAGTTAATCACTTTCCGCGTGGTAAGAGCGTGATGTAAGGGGTAAATACTTCAGGAGACGTCTGCCTTTGTAAAAGTCAGTCTTAAGACTGTGTTTGATGAATTATACAATTTGAAACGGTGCTGCAAATGCGAACAAATCCACATAAAAACAACGGTCTTGTCTCCAGTGTCTGCGTGACACTGGTGTACGCATGAGAATGTATTCAGCCTTCAGATTCAAGACAAACTTGCCAACCTTTCTAAACGCAGACTTATAAGTATTTACATCAAAACATCAGTTTCTTTTTTAACTAGGGCCCAACCGATTTATCAGGTTTGAGAAGAGCTCAGCCAGAGCTTTATAATGAGCCCACCCACAACTTCTGGGCCCCAGAGGAGCGGAGAAACATCACTGTGAACATTCATCACAAGTTTGTACACCTTTTTTAGATATGTATTTTGTCAGACTTTTGTATATTATCTAGTTTTGTGTATTATCTGCTGATTTTTGTCTTTAAAATAAGCTCCCTGTGAAGTACTTTCTAAACATGAACGTCCTGAATAAATCAGCCGTATGCTCCTCATACATCGCCCCAACACTGAAAAAGATTTGGCCAGAAATATCAACATCGACCTTAGAAAAACCCACATTGGTCGACCTCTATTTGATATATTTCTATGATTGAAACCTTAACTATAATAATACACGTTTAGCTCTCGGCTATTTGGGTGTATTATTTTTATCTCTCAATCAAATTACTCAAAATATCAGCCTAAATATATATCTGCTATCAGCCAACCACCTTCATATCGGTATCAGGGCCCCAAAAAAATCCAAATTGGTCGGTCCCTATTTTAAGTGGTAAGTGATCCTCTACCAGGAACTCACTGTCCACCACACAATCTCATCCATTTTGGAATAAACCTGTAACATGACAAAATGTGGAAAAAGTGAAGCAGTGTGAATACTTTCCAGCATGTTCTTTTAAAGTGTCTGAGACTTGAATTATATAGTGAAATAATAGGATAGAAAAGTGTTCCATGCAACTCAGTACAATACAGATATACTGTATGCTCAATACACAGAATGTTTCATTGCAACACAACTATAGGGTAATGACTGTTTCCTGTCCTTGACACTAACAAACGTCGAAATACTGTTGAGCCACAATCTCAGATACAACTATGAACAAATCCACATAAAAAAAACAATTGTCTTGTCTATAGTTATACACAAGGCTGGACTGGCAGAAAAAAACTTTGGGTCAAGACTGGCCCTCTAAAAAATCAGTCATATTCAATACAATAGTCGAGGTGATGAGAAAAACAATAAGTACAATAACTAAATCAGTATAAGCTACGAATCGAGGACAATAGCTGCATGTTGTTTCTGCCGAATTCACACTAACACTTCATGGCACTCAACACTTTAATCTTGTCATTTACAACTTGAAGGAACTTTAAAAGTACTTAATATTAAAAAGTGCGTTCCGTTAATGAAGTTCCTCTCGCGACTGCAACACAAATAAACTTCTCAAAACCAACCAAATGATCCCACTGCAGATTGAAGATGAAACGGTAAAACTCACCACAGAGTTATGGAGGTGTGGAGTGAAGATTGAAGTCCCAAAAAGGCCAAACATTGTAAATCCTTTCAATGGAAACTAGAAGATTTCCAAACTGCGACATGGGGCAAGACGGAGTCACCTGACAACTCCCAGAATGCACTTCTTTGCTAATATTTGTCTAAAATGCATAAGAAATAGAGGTCTGAGGTTCTGTGGGTCCTGGAGGGAGTTACAATAAACAATTTCCTCTTATATTGGCAATGTGAGGGGCATGAGTGTTATGTCCCAGAGGCCCATTGCTCATTATAGGAGATAATCTGGGAACCATGACTCAAGAAAGCGCCACCAGAAGGGTATAAAAGGCGTCACATCCCTCTATTGGAGGAATTGTGTAATTGCATCTATGTAATGATAGAGATTCTAATGGCTTTTCCCGCTAATTGTGGGCCGGTGTAAGATATAACGGGCCTTATCTCGATCTGACTGGCTCAACCGGCCCAAAAGTACGTCGGCCCACCGGGAAAACTCACGATGGCCAGTCCAGCCCTGGTCATACATTTATTTTGTTGTTCATTTAACTTTTAGCTTCAGGGCAAACTAACTAATCTTTCTAGCTGAAGTATTTACATTCTAACATCATGGGATCCTCCAACAGGAACTCTCTGTCCACCGCAGATTCTCTGAAATATGATTATTCAAACGGGTCTGAGCTAATCTCCATAGGAAATGTTCATGTTCGCCGAAGTAGCGTAGCCGGATCTTGCAACGAGCCCGTTGGCCTCGAGGCAGCAATTGGGAATGACAAAAAAGCTTTCACTTCAGCTATGATGAACACACTTTGATACCAGAACGTGTCTGGTGATGGATTATGGGCTTAATAAAAGGGAGCACAGACTGTACAGACGTTAATGAACAGAATTACTCAAATCTGCATGAAATAAGGAAAAATACTTCTCCAGGTGTGTTTCTGAAGTCGTGGGTAAAAGACACAAAAGGTCACTTCAACTTTGTTTGCATCAACACGTAGCACTGTAGTCACTGTAGTCACTGTCTCTGCCCTACTATCTTCGGTGGCCAACAAGTGGATTCTGGGCTACCTACATAGTCTTCACCCTGACACGCTTCCACAAGTCGAAAATAACACCGGGCTAGGTCTCAGCTGACAAACCGCTCCTGATTCCACTGCTCCACTTCTGCATGTTGGCCACAGGTATATAAAAAGTCTAATTAAAAAGGCCACACGGAACACGCAAAACGATAGCCCGCTAATAACATCCACCCGTCCGGATCTATGAATACGAGACGTTGCAAACTTTCAGATTAGCATTTGCTTATTTCGGGATGGAGTGAAGAGAGTGACATGGGAAACGGCGAAAGGTTAGTTGGAATGCAGGCGGCACTCGGGAGGGGAAGTGAAATTAGCAAGTCGGATTTCAGGTTACTGCGGAGGATTTGCTGCTGCGTGGCGAACGTTTTCAAGTCGAATCTTGTACATAAGACACCGATATGCAATTTCATGGTTTCAGGGTCACTTTGCCAATTATAATCCTGTGTTTTAGCAACTGGATCCGTAGACTCCTGAACTAGAAGTAGCGGCTCTAGTTCAGGAGTCTACGTGTTTTGGCTAAGATGGCATGAACTAGAATCACTAGAACCGTGTGTGCTACATTCAGTTTATTACATTGGCGGTCGTGTATTGTTTCATTCATTTCATTTTAAGTGCGTAAGGCTTAAATGCGCTGTTCCACTTGGTGACATCATTAGGTGGTGATCCAAGAAGTACTGCACTGTGACACAACTTCAAAACAATCTCTTTTGTTGAATCTTCGATTACTTACTGCTTAAAGGAATAGGCCACCGTTTTTACATACTGAGATATGTTCTTTCCTTAGCTTTGACGAGTTCTTTAGGACCTGTCTGATCTTCCCCCATGGCTTCAGTCACGTAAACACAGCGCAGACGGCATTAGCATTTAGCCTCTCCCCCTCTCCACAATAGCTCCAAACAGGTCAAGATAGAAGCTACCAAGCTCTTCCACGTTTTCCCTATTTAAATATGGTTACGTGAAGTGTTCCACTACAGTATAATATAAGTATAAATAAGTATAATTACACAAAATTAAACAATGTGGATTTTCTAAGTGGATAAAAGGGGGAACTATATTGTAAGGCGTAATAATACCAGGAGCAGTTCGAAATCCGCGCAGTAATCTTCACTTTACTGTGCGGATGCCAAACTACTCCTGGTATTTTATTTTATTGACATTTAGTTAACCAGGATAGTCCCACTGAGATTAAGAATCTCTTTTTCAGGGGAGTCCTGGCCCCAGAGGGTAATCTATTGTACATGTTTTTAGTGGTAGGGGAAACCGGAGTACCCGGAGGAAACCTACGCAGGCACGGGGACAACATGCAATATAGTTCCCCCTTTTATCCGCTTAGAAAATCCACATTGTTTAATTTTGTGTAATTATACTTTGTAGTGTAACACTTCACGTAACCATATTTAAATAGGGAAAACGTGGAAGAGCTTGGTAGCTTCTATCTTGACCTGTTTTGGAGCTATAGTGGAGAGAGGGAGAGGCTAAATGCTAACGCCGTCTGCGCTGTGTTTACGTGACTGAAGGCACGGGTGAAGACCAGACAGGTCCTAAAGAACTCGTCAAAGCTAAGGTAAGAACATATCTCAGTATGTAAAAACGGTGGCCTATTCCTTTAACTTTTTTTTTAGCTTTAAACCATGTTACAATGTTTCCTTGTTATACACCTACAGTAGTGCGTACTTTGCTTAATTCACGAAGTTGTGCATAATCCGGGTCACACCAAAGCAGGGGGTTCCCAAACTTTTCAGGCCGCGACGCCCAAAATCACTCAGTAAAATGTGATTCATGTGTTTATAATGTCAGGTGGAAAACATAAAAAATCTGGTTTGATGATATTTTGACCGAATTTCCTTAAAGTATGCCTTTTTCAAAAACACATCAAATTCAATGTCAGAAATGTCAAAAAAAACATATTGTCTCAAAATCATCTTCAGTGTCCCACAACCCCCACTTTGGGAACCACTGGTCTAAAGTTTCCTCAGCATTTTTAACGTTCATTAACCGTCATTAAACCCGCCCTTCTTCACTCAAATTGCTCTTTGTTACAATGCCCTGGATTTATGAGTATGCCTCTGGCTAAAATGAAGGCTTGCATATTATTATTATTATTATTTTTTTAAATAACATTTAATTCCCCCTGCCAGTAGCGTAGGGCTCTCCAATCGGTTGCGTTCACGTGAGATCATAATATTCTGAAGAGCCTATTGTTTAAAATTGAAAATTCCATGTTGGTAACTATGGTAACGGGCAAAATCCAGATTTTTTTGGTCATAGTTTTTGGCTAATATCTCTGTCTTTATTGGGGGAATTCACATAAAACTAAAATTTTGTCATTGTTTAAGGTCTTCTCTGTCATCACGTATAACCTAAGGTCCAATTATTTCTTCATAAAGGCGTCCAAAAGTGGAGACAATACTCAAACACATGGTCAGAATCAAAGCCTTTTCTGCCATAAACATAATACGCCGTTTTTTTATAATCCAATCACTACCAAATACTGATGAAGTACAACCTATAGAACTAACACAGTCCCTGGTCCCAAAAGCCTGTTTATGCGCCTTGCATCTGGAGACACAGAAGGGTCACGTTTATGAATTATTGACTAAAAACCTCCCGAACCCTCCCTTTAAGGACCCGCTTTATGAGCTCAAACAAAAGAAGACGTCTCAATCCCGTTCCCTCATTTGCACTGATCCCATATGGAACTAAAAGCGTCCTATACATGTCCCGGTGGCTGATGTCTTATTCATAGAGTTTGGGTTGCGCAGTCATAACTCATATCAGTCCATAGAGAAACTAATGGAGCCCTCAGTGTGTCCTCCACACGCTCCGCGCCCTTGGAGACGCTTTCATCTTTCACCGCCTTGTGAGAATTTCCCACTCGATGACATTGCTGACTTTCCCACAGAGCAACATTTAATGATGTTTTTGTATGTGGAACCGCCTTTCAAAACAGCTAAAAAAAAATCTATATATACTGTTTGCTTCACTTCACCTCAAGAGACTTTGTCAGCAGTAATGATCTTTTAGCAGCAGGCTGAATATATAACAATCTGATTCACCGATTGCTATCCAGTTTGGGGAAAGGCGCCCTACATTTGAAGATGGAAATCAACATTAGATGGGTTCGGTGCTGTAAGGTTCGAGTTGATCCTGTAGTAAAAAGTCTGGACGCAAAATTGGAGTCACGAAATAACTTCTGCACAAACTGGGTCATGAAAAATCGGTCAGGGACGGAATTGTGCATTGGAGTCAGACCGTGAGAACCCCCTACAGGAAGTGTTACATTTTTAAACTGGTTTGCATAAGAGGTGAGTGAGCGTGTGCGAGCCCACAGTGTAGTAGTGCCCATTTTAGCGCGCTGGTTTGGCATACGTTTCCGACGCGAGTGTAGAATGTGGGTCGAGTGGATGCAGGTGGAGCGCGGGGGTTTCGAAGCTAACTTCCCGTCAGATACGACAAACGATGTTTCATCCACAGCCCCGCCGTTGTTTCTTTTGGGGGGACACAGAGTTGAATAGAAGGTTCCTGGTGTTTCTCTGGTTCTGTGCTGCACAGTATATCGTCAAAGTGTTTTTATTTTTGTTGTGTTTTTAGCAAACGCCGCCTAAAACAAGAACAAATGGGAACTTAAAAATGTGGAGTTCAGATAAAAAACAGCAATAGGGGCACTGCACTAGGTCATACTCTGTGTGGGATATAGCAAAAACATCAGGTGCTCTTCACGGACGAGGACAGCGAGATACGAGGGCTGCTCGATTTTTGAAAAAATAATATTCCCGATTATTTTTGTCATAATTGAAATCAGTCATAAAAGTACAAATGATTTCAAGTATGCCTCGATTAAGGAGAGGTCTCTGTTTCACACCTGCCCCCTGCTGGCCGGCCCTCACACCTGCGCAAGTAAACTGAGCAGCGCGGCCTGATGACATCATCACACAGCGCAGTTTGTTTTTATGTCAGGCAAAAGCATGAGCCATGGCAGGTGAAATGCGAAGGGAAAATAATCCCAGCGCCGTGAAATAATGCAAGTCTGCTTTGCAAAAAAAAAATGTTCAGTGTAATAATCGAAATTGTAATCGAATTTCGATTAATTGCACAGCCCTATGAGATACTGAACAAAAAACATTATTTAGCCCTCAAGCAATTTGTATCATTGGGCCAAACAGTCTGAGGCACTCTGATGTAGCTTTTAACCTCCGCCATAATGGAGCACATTTTCGTCAGTTTGGCCTTATCCAAATCTTAAAGCTTCTTGACCTGAGAGTTTATCAGCATAATAGCTCAATATGACGATCATTTGAAAGCCAAGGCCTACAAAATTCACTAAAGGAAGACCTTGTTTTTGTTGTTAAAGGGGGGGTATTATGCAAAATCGACTTTTTCAAGCTTTACATCATGTTGTTATGTCATTCCCTCATAAAAAATGCCTGAAGTGTTGCCTTGGCACATTCACGTATTTTAGAGTAATCTGTAAAAACTCTGATGGCGGCCATTTTAGGGATAGGTTTGCCTGAGTCCTCCTAGGAACGCCCCCACCTCCTGGAGACGCCTGCGAGCTTTCGTCACCAGCCGAGTAACCAACCACTGCTCCTCAGCAGAACCCCCTCCCCACTGATGCCACAGACAGCGTGTGGAGGGGGCGTGTCTGAAAGGGTCAGAGGTTCTTAAAGAGACAGAGGCCTATTTCAAGACATTCGCTACAGTCATTTTGAGAGAGACATTTTATACAAGGCAGTTATTCTAGTTTACTGCATTTACAGACCAACAGAAGGTTTGGTCATCATTGTAGTGTGATATAGACTGGTGCTATGTGATTGAAAAAAGCATAATACCCCCTCTTTAAGTTGTTTTTGCCACATAACGTAACTGTAACGTTTTCGTTGTTTTTTGAAAACAAAGCCAACAAAAAAAGTGACAAACAAAAAACGTGACAATTATGACGAGAACGTGATGAAAAAATTTGACGAAAACATGAGGAAGACAAGACAAAAATGTAACAAAAACGTGACGAAAAAGTGACGAAAAAATGTTTGCAAGTTCTCAGGTCCAGAAGAAGCTTTTAGATTTGGGTAAAACCAATGGTGGGGGTTAAGGGGTTAAAAGTCCTTCATTCGAGTGATGCTAGAGTTCACACTGTGCGATTTTCACCACCACATTGGCACCAATTTTGATTGCGCAACAATTTTGAAGTGGTCCGAACACGGTGAAATCCAGCTGCAGACACCTGGAGGAGGAGACACAAAGAAGAGAGTCTGGTCTTTAACGAGAATTACGGTCCTGAATTAGTATTAAAACATAAATTTATAACACATTATAAAGGCATTGGGGTAATAAAGTGAAGATATAATATAATTAGTGGTGGGAAAAATGTAATCAAGTTAATTATGGCCTTTGTAATTAATTAATCGCATTCAAGCATCATTTATTTAGGAGTTGTAATTATTTTTTAGAGGTATATTTTAGATGCTGCTTTGTATTTTCCTGCATCTGAACTCATCTGAAGTGGAGCTGTGAGGCCTGTGTAAACATTTCAAACACTTTTCGGAGAATGATCTTTTTAAATAGGTTTATGTCGGCGCTTAACTGTGTGAATAAACAAGTTAAACAGGCAAATTGTTTTGTGTTGTTTGTGCCTAAGCAACGTCTGCAGGTGTCGAAAGTTAAGTTTCGATTCATATTTTTAATCGCACTAAACCTTATGTAATGAATTAATCGTATTTAATAACAAAAAAAGTCCCGGCCCTAAATATAATGTTATATTGAGTTACATATGTTGGGGTGCCGCGGACTGGGAGAGGCCCTAGAGCTGAAAATGAACCATTTCCTTAGGGCCACCTGTCAGGAGTCGAGGGCGACCGCAGTGCCCGGGGGATATTCAAGACAGCGTGTTTAAGCTCTCGGTCGTACAGGAGTTCTCCATAGACAAAGGCTTTAAGTGCTGAAGAAGCTTTGTCAGTGACACCGATGATCCTGCTTGACAGCAGGCGTGTAAACCTCCGTTGGGAGATGCCATGTGCAAACCTTTTTGCAAACAAGAACAGATGCAATTCTAACATCGTAGCTCTTTCCCTGAGAAAAAGTGAACGCTGTCTCCCAAAGAGGGGATCAAATCAAGCACTGGGTTTAAAACATGACTTTTTGTAAATGAGTCCAAGTAAATAAAACTTTGTTCCGTGATGGGTAAAAAAAAACAGTTTACAGCTGCTGTGCCAATTCATTTTAAGTGCAAAAAGCTTTCACTTGTGTTGCCTGCTCTGCCTTTACGCGGCTTGTTCAGTTTGTTGAGTTGCCGTCAGAAAAAAAACGGAACGCGTCTTTTCACCAACACATAAAGTGCATCAAAGGCTGCATTTCCAAACCGCCTCTGAAAGCTCCCTCTCCCACTCTATCCATCCCACGGCATCTTACAAACGCTACAAATGCATTGGAACACGTCTTGCCAATGCTATCGATCGGCGGGGCTGCTTATGAGAGGGGCCGAGCGCAATCTGGAGGAAGTGCGTTCGTCTCATTGAAAGATAAGAGTCCCGCGTGGTCGCCGAGGAACAGGCGAGGAATCAGCGCTGTAAAGATGCCGATGCGCGCGGTGGAGAATGTAAATGCGCATTCGCCGTATTTCCGAGCCCGTCGGGTCAAGATCTCACAGCGAGAATCCCCCAAGCGCTAACCGGAGTATCGGAGCTTGTTCTGAAACGCCGATGGTTCTCATGAAATATAGATGTCAAATTTGAACATACATCTCATGTTCCCCCCCGCGGAAAAATTACCCTGGGAGATTAGTTGTTGTTTTTTTCTTTCCTTATTTATTTATGTGGATGTTTTCGAGCTGAAGCGCTAGTGGTTGTCAATCATTACTTTGCTGGTAAAATGGCATATGACGATCGGATTGATCGGATTCTGAAACTTTTCACATCATGTACCAGCTGTGGAACCTAGTCGAAAGAATGCTCATGTATCGGCTTCTCTTTATTATCAAGACATTACTGAAGGCAATAAACTATGAATGAACATGTGGGATTGTGTATGAAGTGAAATAACTCAAAATATGCTTTTATGTTGGCATTTTCTCAATGAGCTTCTTAAAGTCGTCACCGTTTCCAACAGTTCTATGAAGTCAGAACCATTTCTAGTGACAACAATGTGAAGCTCCATTGAGAAAATGTCAAAAGTACAAAGCAGAAAGCAAAGTAAAAGGCAGCTATTTGTAAGAATCACATTTTTTTTTTGTAGGAAGCATAATTCCATAAGCGCTCCTTCATAAATCAAGGCCTTCAGTGAGAATCTACGATGTGAATAGTCCAAAAAGTGTTTCCTTTTGCTGGGTACTGTTCATGTGAAATTTCGCGCTCATTCACGTAGATGGGCTTGTGAAGTAATGCAAGAAAGCTGAAAAATGTTAGATTGAGTTCACTCACTATTGCCCAACCATAGAGCGAGGGTTTCAGTGGTTCAAGCCAAGCATCTGAAAGAGCTCTTTCGCGATCAACACCTACTGCGGTCCCGGAAACTCCTCCAGGGATGTAGCAGGGCTGAGGGTTCGACTCTGACTTTCGAGTTTCCAAGGGGCCCTGATACATGACTCGACCGTGGCACAACCCTGGCTCCTAAATGGTTGCTTTTATACGTAAGCTCCATGATGGTTTAAGTTACCGTTTGGGTCACGCTTTAGAATACAGCCCGCGAGTTCCAGGTGTAAGTACGGGTAACAAGAAAGTAATTAGTCTTACAAGGTGTAGCGGGGGGAACAATGTGTAACAAGGAAGTACAAAACGTTGCAAGGGGGAACAAGGTGTAACAAGGAAGTACAAAGTCACACATTGTTCCCCCTTGTGACACATTGTACTGCCTTGTTACACACTGTTCCCCCTTGTAACACTGTGTACTTCCTTGTTACACATTGTTCGCCCTTGTAACACTGTGTACTTCCTTGTTACACATTGTTCCCCTTTGTAACACTGTGTACTTCCTTGTTACACATTGTTCCCCTTTGTAGCACTTTGTACTTCCTTGTTACACATTGTTCGCCCTTGTAACACTGTGTACTTCCTTGTTACACATTGTTCCCCCTTGTGACACATTGTACTGCCTTGTTACACACTGTTCCCCCTTGTAACACTGTGTACTTCCTTGTTACACATTGTTCCCCTTTGTAGCACTTTGTACTTCCTTGTTACACATTGTTCGCCCTTGTAACACTGTGTACTTCCTTGTTACACATTGTTCCCCTTTGTAACACTGTGTACTTCCTTGTTACACATTGTTCCCCTTTGTAACACTGTGTACTTCCTTGTTATACATTGTTCCCCTTTGTAGCACGTTGTACTTCCTTGTTACACATTGTTCGCCCTTGTAACACTGTGTACTTCCTTGTTACACATTGTTCCCCTTTGTAACACTGTGTACTTCCTTGTTACACATTGTTCCCCTTTGTAACACTGTGTACTTCCTTGTTACACATTGTTCGCCCTTGTAACACTGTGTACTTCCTTGTTACACATTGTTCCCCTTTGTAACACTTTGTACTTCCTTGTTACACATTGTTCCCCCTTGTAACACTGTGTACTTCCTTGTTACACATTGTTCCCCCTTGTAACACTTTGTACTTCCTTGTTACACATTGTTCCCCCTTGTAACACTTTGTACTTCCTTGTTACACATTGTTCCCCCTTGTTACACGTTGTAAGAGTACCTGTATTTACATGTGTAATTACTTTCTTGTTACCCGTACTTACACCTGGAACTCGCGGGCTGTATTCTAAAGCGTTACCAAAGTTGGTTACAAGCATTCAGGATTCGTAGGAGGTCGATTGATTGGACTCTGCTTGGAAAATTGTTGGAAAACACTTGCTGAAAGGTGGAGACTGTTACTTGGACATGATAGTTTAATGAGCATTTTTACTTGACTTTGCCATTTCACATGTGGTAAAGTCCATTTGATCGACACACAATGACTTCCAACATTTCAAGACATATCCATTCTCTCCATCACAGACCTAAGTTGTCCCACTTTGAACAATTAGCAGTCATTGTCTTGATTGAATTCACTTTGCGGCGGCACTGACTGATCGACCATGCCGCATCTTCTCTTCTGTTCAGATCGCAGCGGCGCATATTAGCTCGTCTGATGTAACACGTGTTTGCCCTACTGCAGATGGAGGGAGTCTCTCCTCTCACTGTTCTCACATTCTGCCCTCCTCCCACTCGCTCCGCTCGGCGATGGACGGACGGGCGAGTCGTGTCATTTTACAAGTCGTTTGACAAGCACATTTTAGACGGAGTGACACACAGAATCCCCCGCCACTGTCGCCAAAGTGTGGAGAGGACTTACCGAGACAGAGTGTTCCTCTCGGCTATATCTGTATTAACGTTCATTTGTCGTAGTGAAGCTTGGATCGACTGGACTGGGTTGGAGTTGAGGACGTTTCGCTTCTATCCACAACGATTTAGAATGCATGCTTTTCCTCTTCCATTGTTAGCAAAAAGAAAAATCAGCATTTTCAAAATTATGATACTAAATCCACAGACATTTTTCCACGTTTGATAATCTTATGTCCGTGTGCAGCCACAGACTTGAGGCTCATTTAAGCTATGATTTCGTTAACAGATCTGTGCGTTCCAAGCGAATAGTTACTGTCATCGTTTCTAATGTCCAGCATGTGTTATCCTGAGTTGTCGCTTGTGTCGCTGATGAACCAAACCTTCGTTCATCTCTCCCCTCACTCTCTCTGCACATAAGCAGAGCAGTGCTGAGGCTGAGACTCAGAGACAGGGCTTGAGAGCTGAAGGGGCAGAGCTGGAATGGAAATCAAGGACTGTGCCCCCTGAAAGAATACCGCTTCAGTACATTTAAAACCTATAGCTATATAATGAAACAAAGGGTTTTTTTGGGACTGTTTTGGGACCGTTTATCCCAAAACGGTCCCAAAATGACAATGGACAATTATCCTTGGACAGTGACCCAAAACGGTCATTGTCCAAAGATATACCTCATAGCAACCATTGCTACCAGACATTCCCCGAATATCCTCCCATAAAAACTAAAGGCGCGGGACTGGTTCCTTGCCCTTCAAAGCCGATATACGAGCTAAATAAATATTGCCAGCTTACTAGACCCAAGCTAATACACGCCATTTGTCAGACGTTTCATAATCTGTCACAGCTGGACATCGTCACAAAAAAGCTGTTTCTGCCGCTGGAATATCTGGCATGTTTTACTTTCAAAGGGCTACAGGAATAATGATACTTCAGCCGAGGGTCGATACGTTATTGTCTATGCACTGATAGCATCGGGAATAACGCTGAACCCTTAAATATATTATATCTTCGCTGGAGAATAATGACTTTTATGTGAGCAAAGCTGCACGGGGGAGACAAAGCCACAGCAGCCTTTCTCTCCTCCACAGCAGAAGCGGGAGCAGACCCCAGACTGGCCACGTTTTAATAGTTAAGGAACCTCTTTGCTGAACCTCCGCTGAACATTGCAACCCATTTCAAGTCAAGCTGGATGATATCGCGCTGGTATTGTGCTAAAAAGAGTCACTAACACCGGCTCTTCTCCCCCATTATGATGCGCTCTAATCCTGTGCTCCATGAACTGCCCAGGACAGGATTCAAACCACCAACCACCAAAATCACAGTCTAACAAACAGAGCTAAATCTTAATGGTTCGTTTCTTTCCTTTAAGTCTCTAAATGGTCATCTATCTTCGTCTCCTGTCCTCGTAGTACCGCGGCGAGTGATACAGCCCCGTCTTGTGTGTGTCAGTGTGGATTAGCATGGATGACTTGACGTACACGCATCCTCAGTCTCGCTACGTTGTGTTGCTTTTCCCCATTACAAATTCATCAGTTCTCTGTTTGTCCGACGCTAACGCACCGCCAGCCTCAATCTCTGAGCATCTTTTTTGCCGTCTTCCGCACTATTTCACCTAACTCTTCCTCGATTCACATGGTCGTTTTTTTTTTTGGAAGACTGGGATTCCCATTAGATCCTTGTTCTTTGTTTGATTTTCTCGGATGCAAACAGCTGTCTGAGTCCGAGTTTGTGAAAGCTTGGCCAAGGAAATAAGTTTTAGAAGAGACCGTCAAAAGTCTGAAAATGAAGTCAGAAATGCAAGATCGGAACAGTTTGGACATTGGCTGAAAGGTGTATTGACCTACTACTACTACTACTACTACTACTACTACTACTACTACTACTACTACTACTACTACTACTACTACTACTACTACTACTACTACTACTACTACTGCTACTACTACTGTTATCTGATCAAATGTGTTGTAAGAAAAAGGACTCCAGTTTGGACACTCCAAGTAAACTCGTTTTCTTTGCTTTCTTTGTCACTTTTGCATCACAATTTTTGTCCCATTGTTATCGCTTTTTCTTTTCAAGCAGCTTTTAGATTAGGGTAAAGTCAAACTAGACAAAAAGTGTCCGGTTCAGGAGGAAGTTGTATTCAGACCTGCACGGTTTGGTCCACTTTAAACGGATCAGGGTTCTTTTTGAACGCTGGTCCGGATTTTTTATTCAACAAACGAATCCTCTTGCGGATCAAAGAACCGGACTGAGACCCACTTTTTCAGGTGGTCTCGGTCCGGCTTCCAAACGGACTCTGGTCCAGTTCGCTCCAGGTGTGAATATAAACCACTGTTGATCCGAAACAAGTGCGGGATACATGCGCCTTTTTGGGCTTAACAAGCCACCGGAGCAAGGTACCGTCAGAAAAGCTAACGCTAATATTGGATGGATGCTACAAACAATGAGCCGTGGACAGACCTGGAGCCTCCTGGATATTTGGGCAGATGCACTAACACAACTGCGTTCGTGTTTAGCGAGAAAATGAAGCAGACGGGCTTCGAGCGTCTCCTGAACAGCCGCGGTCGTCGCAGCGCGGTGTCAAAGTGGAAAAAACTTCGAGAAACTTAAATGAAAGTACGAGACGCATTAAAGAAGAGGAGGATCAAGACCAACAGTTTATCCTGTGGACATAATGGAAACAAACCGCTCAGCAGACGACCCTTCATCCACACAAAACTCCTCTTCACCAGCTGCTCCGGTGAAGCTGAGGCTAAAGGTCAGTATTTTAGCCTCTCACGTTTCTTTTATTATCATAGTAAGCGTCAAATTTTCATTTTTATTTCATTTGTTGTGGTCCTTGCCGTCCAATGGGAGCCTCGATCGTCACACACGTGTTTACAAAATATAGTTCTCTTGCAAAAAGAACAGTCTGAATACGAACTGCACCAAACGAAAAAAAAAAGTGTGCTTCTGACCGGGACAAACAAGCGAAGCAAAGGACTTTTCTGGTCTGAATACACCCTAAGAGGTTAAATGATGTTGCAGAATACACATTGCCTGACCAAAAAACAGAAAAAAAGATGCCAAAAGAGCCAGTGTTTTTCACCAAGATCTCGGACGATTGGAGAGCACTGTGACCACTGTGCAAAGCCCTCTCCAGCACATCCCAAACACTCTCGAAGGAGTTCAGATCTGGACTCTGCAGCGGCCGATCCATGAGTGAAAACGACGTCTCGCGCTCCCTGAACCGCACTTCCGCAATGTGAGCCCCGTGAATCCTGGCATTGTCATCTTGGAATAAGCCCGACGATGGAACAACCTGGTCTTTCAGGATGTTCGACTGATCTCTTTCTTTGTGAGTGTTGCTGAACCTGGACCTGACCAACTGCAGCAGCTCCAGATCAGAACCGCTGTAGAGTTGGTGAGGTTTTCCCAGGCAGCCGCTTAAAAACTTAAAAAGTTGCAGTAAGTAACACCAGGGTAATACAAAGCGCTAGTATCAGAGACATTAAGTATTAATATTTGCAGAAGCATCACCAGATTGATCCCAAATGCCTCCTGCCTATTCCCATCCCCTCCGCAATAAAACAAAGAACATTTCTTTTACAACACGTCTAATTGCGCGGCGCAATGCTTTGTTCCTGCTATGTCACTGGTTCTCTGCGCTTCTCACTTCGGCTTCTTATAATAACTTCATTGTGCTGGTGGCTTCATTTGCAGAGGGAACCTGGTGTGCGGCTTTACACTTCAAAAGAGAGAGAGAGCGAGAGGAAGACGGGGGCTGGCAGTCGAAGCAATGTGATGTAATGCGCCTCTTAAAAGTGGTGGGAAATTATGGGAGGGAACGGATGAAAATGGGCACATAAAAGAGAATAGGGGATGCAACTTTCATACTGGGCTGCCTCTTACTCAAAGGAAAGCCGCGACCTTAAAAAGCGCATTATGGGAGGAGGAGAAAGATGCAGCTAATTGCCTTCTACTGACTGGTTAGCCCACGAGAAGCTCCGCGGTACATTAACTTATTGCGGAGATGAATAAAAAGGCTAAATCAGTGGGCACCAATTACTTTCCCACCAGGGCACTGACAAGATTCAGCAGCTCTTGTGAAAGTAAGTCAAATATTATAGTGTATATGAGATGAGGGAGTTCGGGTGAGGGTTGGTCAATATAGCTTGTTCATTATATCAACATAGAGGCGCGTTATTCTATAAACCACACTCAAAGTAGGCTGTGTTCTGAAGAATCTCCAGATGAACAAGAGTAGAAATAATCATTAGCACGGGGTCTGGTTGGGTGCTCCTTGTTAGAGGATAACATTAAATCACTGTTTATCATACTGGGTCAAGATGTACAGTCGTGCTATCTCTATCGTAGCCTTGACTGTGGTGCTCAGGCGCCCGCTCTCAGCCACTGAATGTTTGCTTGCGTATCTGTATGACGCTCTGAGAGGGTGTTTATCCCTTTTCTGTGGAAGCATGGGCAGACTTTAATGGTAGGACTAGGGCAATGTCTCCGGTTCATGTCTTCAGGTCCCGCACCGATGGCAAAAGACATCCAGACCGCTGCCTATTTTTCATCTATCCTCTCGAACACCGTTAATAATTCTCTAACACTCCTTACATTATAGTTCCAAACTTCCATTTTCACCACAACATTTAGCTGCATAAAGGCATTCTCCGAATATGGAAATCGGCCTTTTATTGGCGTCTATAACCTGCAGTAAAGATGATACAAGTTGGACGCAGCGTAATGCAATGAGATTCCCCTTTTATGATGAGCAGAGGCGATCGGCTTGTTTTGACCACCCGCTCAGCGATGAAATGATAATTCCATGACACAGCCCTGCCCACAGGTAGCGAAACACTCATGGTTTGTTAAAAGCAGTGAGGAATACTTTGCAGTTTGCACAGAAACGAGACACATGTGGAGTTTGTTTCCAGCTCCTGCAGCGCAGACAGACATGATTCTTCTGCAGTGACTGATCGGCAGCAGCAAAAGGCAGCGAGGCTCGATAATTCTGATTGGCTGATTTGGTCATCGCAGTATGTAAAACCTCAATTTCAATTCGACGAAGGCCCAACTTTCTGGTGTTGTTTCGTTCTACATTTCTGCACAACTTTCAGGCGGATTCACACCAATCAAAGCCCTGTCGCTGTTTTCTGCTCAGGTTTTCTTCCTCTCGCCTGCTAAAAGCAACATCTACATCGAAGCGGCCCCAGTCCGAGCCCGACAGCTGCACAGTGTTCGCGCGAGTGATGTCACGTCTCTCTGTGAAATGTTTAGAACGTGCATCTCGCAGTGAGTTGTCAACAAAATGTCTCGCCTCCCCGTTCAAACCCCGCGCGGTGGCAGTCTCTGAGAGCGTGTGAATTGTGTTCCTTAGAGAGATCCATCGCCTTTTTAATTATTTCTCTGTCACAAAGAAGTGTGCACTTTTTTCCGGCTCGTTGATGAAATGGCGCGAATCGAGCATGACACTTGTAATGAAATTAGAACAAAGGAAGCCACAGTGGGAAAGCTCTCCTTCGATCAGAGCTCTCCGAGTGCGGCATCGCCCAAAACGACTGTATCTTCACCGAGCTCCACGAACAGCCGCCCTACGCCCGATGGTGCGATTCTCACCAAACAGGAGATTATGGCGTTGGTGTGAATGGGCTGTAAAATAAGTCTCCTGCAGATCATACGATATAAACAAAAGCGCAATTTTTCCACATCGTAGGATTGCAATAGAACACAGCAAGTCCATGTAGCTTGTCTGTTTGGAATGTAAAGGCTACTTTGGGATGAATAAAGTATCAATCTAAGCTTTTTTGTAAGCATAACCATTTATTTTTGCCCAAGCTCTCAGTTGTACAGGAGTTTTACATCGTGGACAACGGTTTATTCATTAGAAGTGGCGAACACGATGTTTGTTGACGATGTGTTGGCATTCGTAGAGCATACACAGTTACTTTGGTCCAGTCCAATGACAGTTACATGCTGCTCCAGTCTGACTACAGTCGGCCCAGACAAGTCGCCGATCAGCTCAGAGGGAAGACGGATTGCACTACCCCAATTGAACCTCTCAGATGTACATCGGTTTGGGAAATCCTGGACTAATCTGACCAGGCGAGAGATCTGACCATAGACTGTATATATACTGTAAATAGACAGCTTCTCCTCACTCCTCCCCGTTTACCATAATGACCACCACGGGAATCATGGCGGATTTACAGACTCCTCCTCCCCAGCTTTGACAAAGCATGTTCCTAAAAAGGGCATAAGGGCGGGATCTTCACTGTAGACTCGGCCCTTGCGTGACGTGTAGCTCGCGCTGCTCCAATGCTAACAGTCTGACCCTCATTAAGGTTAGGTTAGATTAGGTTAATTTATTTGTACCCGTGGGTAAATTCGTTTTGCAATTCTGAGAACTAGTCGACACATTAAAACACATTATACGAAGATAAAACATCACACATATAAAATATTTAAACTTGTAAGTGCTCCACATACTAACAGGATGTGCCTTTGGTGCAAAAACAACAGAAATTTAAGCCACTTGACAGTAACAAAGATAAAAAACCCGTGTCAGGGGCAATTTGATCCCGACTTGTTCATAAAGGAAAGGGCAGCGGGAACAAAGCTTTTCTTAAAACGGTTTGTGTGGCTCATTGGCATCAAAAACCGACGCCCAGACGGAAGCATTCGAAACTCTGAGTGCAAAGGATGCTCTGTGTCTTTTGCGATGCTTCGTGCCAGCCTCTCTAACTGTCTGTCATGCAGAAAGTCCAAACTGGTCTAAGTACAAACGAGATTTCTAAAATTCTTCTTACGAAAACCAGCCCGGTCCCCTTAATTGTATCTAACCCAGCGTTATCACAGGAGGGATATCTAGCTCTAGATAGTTACAAAAAAATTGGGACCAGGCTCAAAGGGTCTAAAGTCCAATGCTTTTCAATGGGGGACCAGTGGCGATATGGAGGTACTACGGCAATGGCGGCCTCTAGTGTTGTGGCCATTGGATCCGGCGCTCCCTTCGTTCATGTAACAACGGTGAAAGATTACATGACATTTATTTGTATACAGTAGTATTAGTATTGGTGTGAGACGGTGATTCCTGTGTATTTTAGGAACAGGCCACCGTTTTTTCATACTGAGATATGTTCTTACCTGAGCCTAGACGAGTTGATGCGTACCGGTCTGGACCAAAGATGTTGTTAGCATTTGGCCCCTCCCTATGTATTCCTATAGCTCCGAATGGGGTGAAGCTAGAAGCGATCAAGCTCTTCCACGGGAACACACAAAGACCAGACAGGTACGCATCAACTCGTCTAAGCTCAGGTAAGAACATATCTCAGTATGGAAAAACGTTGGCCTGTTCCTTCAAACAGCTTCAATGGATCCATCCGCCATCACAAAGTATGTTTTCACTGATGGCGAGAAATGTTTTAGCCTTGTTGATATTGTTTCACTCCCCAAGTCCAAGGAATTTGACATTATTTAAAATGTTCAAAGTGTAAGATACCAATACTAAAGTACACAAAAGAATACAGAATCTGCTGAAGGTTCCACCAACAAGTTTTCGTACTAGAGGTGACCGATCCTTCCAGGCTGTTGCTCCAAGGCTCTGGAATGATCTTCCACCCTCTTTGCGCTCTATTGACTCTGTGGATTCTTTCAAAAGCAATCTTAAGACACATTTATTTGTTCAAGCTTTTAATTAGCTACTTTTGGGCTGCTATAATTTCTGTGTTGGTTTGACCCCTTTTTATATTGCAATGTTATTTCTGCTTTTAACTGTGTTGTGAAGCACTTTGTGGCCTTTGCCTGTGAAAGGTGCTATATAACTAAAGATTACTTACTTACAAAAAAAAAAACACTGATGAAAGCATGACTTAAGAATTTTAATGTTTACACCAGCCGTCCAATCTTTGCATATCATCCCTTAATTGACAATATATGCCTTTTGAAAGGCCTTATAGCAAGTCAATTTAGCTGAGTGCTGAAGATTACTGTGTCTTTTCCTTCTCCGGGATGAGCACAAAAGCCCAGACAACATGAATTTAAAGCGCCACTGTTATGCAAATAAGGAACACACCGCTTCCCCCTGACTGGCAGAATGCTTGCCGCCTTCAATTTGAGGCGAGATGCAAAATAGAAAGTATGATGCCATATAAATATTGTACACCTAAGGGGAAAAGCAGACGGAGCGTTAGAGAATTCTTCAAGCTGGGGATGTCAAAATGCTCTCTGGAAATGAGTTACGCAACCTTGACAAACGGATTACGTGTCCATAAACCAAGATTGTGTGGCTACTTCAGAAGAGCAGCCCTATTGTTATTGTTATTGTTGAGAAGTTTTGTGCGTGTAGATGGATTTGTCTGTAATGAGATGAGGACCCACGTGTTGTGTGTGAAATCGTGATCAGATCATGCACACGTCTGATCACAGGCATTTGTGTGCACGTTTTCTATACGTGCATTATTGGGATTTGTCTGCACATCAAAAGATTTGTTCATACGTAGAAAGATGTGTGCGTACATGAAAAAGATTTGTGTGTATGTATGTAAAAAGATTTGTACATATGTAAAAATATTTGTGTGTATGTAAAAAGATTTGTACATATGTAAAAAGATTTGTGTGTATGTAAAAAGATTTGTGCATATGTAAAAAGATTTGTGCATATGTAAAAAGATTTGTGCATATGTAAAAAGATTTGTGCATATGTAAAAAGTTTTGTACATATGTAAAAAGATTTGTGCATATGTAAAAAGATTTGTGCATATGTGAAGATTTTTGCATATGTAAAAAGATTTGCACATATGTAAAAAGATTTGTGTGTATGTAAAAAGATTTGTACATATGTAAAAAGATTTGTGCATATGTGAAGATTTGTGCATATATAAAAAGATTTGTACATATGTAAAAAGATTTGTGTGTATGTAAAAAGATTTGTACATATGTAAAAAGATTTGTGCATATGTGAAGATTTGTGCATATATAAAAAGATTTGTACATATGTAAAAAGATTTGTACATATGTAAAAAGATGTGTGCGTATGTAAAAAGATTTGTGCACGTTTGTGCACGTTTTCTATACGTGCATTATTGGGATTTGTCTGCACATCAAAAGATTTGTTCATACGTAGAAAGATGTGTGCGTACGTGAAAAAGATTTGTGTGTATGTATGTAAAAAGATTTGTACATATGTAAAAAGATTTGTGTGTATGTAAAAAGATTTGTACATATGTAAAAAGATTTGTGTGTATGTAAAAAGATTTGTGCATATGTAAAAAGATTTGTGCATATGTAAAAAGATTTGTGCATATGTAAAAAGATTTGTGCATATGTAAAAAGTTTTGTACATATGTAAAAAGATTTGTGCATATGTAAAAAGATTTGTGCATATGTGAAGATTTTTGCATATGTAAAAAGATTTGCACATATGTAAAAAGATTTGTGTGTATGTAAAAAGATTTGTACATATGTAAAAAGATTTGTGCATATGTGAAGATTTGTGCATATATAAAAAGATTTGTACATATGTAAAAAGATTTGTACATATGTAAAAAGATTTGCACATATGTAAAAAGATGTGTGCGTATGTAAAAAGATTTGTGTGTATGTAAAAAGATTTGTGCATATGTGAAGATTTGTGCATATATAAAAAGATTTGTACATATGTAAAAAGATTTACACATATGTAAAAAGATTTGTGTGTATGTAAAAAGTTTTGTACATATGTAAAAATGTTTGTGTGTATATAAAAAGATTTGTGCATATGTAAAAAGATTTGTGCATATGTGAAGATTTGTGCATATATAAAAGGATTTGTACATATGTAAAAAGATTTGCACATATGTAAAAAGATTTACACATATGCAAAAAGATTTGTGTGTATGTAAAAAGATTTGTACATATGTAAAAATGTTTGTGTGTATATAAAAAGATTTGTGCATATGTAAAAAGATTTGTGCATATGTGAAGATTTGTGCATATATAAAAAGATTTGTACATATGTAAAAAGATTTGCACATATGTAAAAAGATGTGTGCGTATGTAAAAAGATTTGTGTGTATGTAAAAAGATTTGTGCATATGTGAAGATTTGTGCATATATAAAAAGATTTGTACATATGTAAAAAGATTTGTACATATGTAAAAAGATGTGTGCGTATATAAAAAGATGTGTGCGTATATAAAAAGATTTGTCTGTATGTAAAAAGATTTGTGCGTACATAAAAAGATTTGTGCGTACATAAAAAGATTTGTGCGTATATAAAAAGATTTTTGCGTATGTAAAAAGATATGTGCGTATATAAAAAGATTTGTGTGTATGTAAAAAGATTTGTGCGTATGTAAAAAGATTTGTGCGTATATAAAAAGATTTGTGTGTATGTATAAAGATTTGTGCGTATGTAAAAAGATTTGTGTGTATATAAAAAGATTTGTGCGTATATAAAAAGACATACAGTATGTAAAAAGATTTGTTTTGTTATTTAAGCAGCTAGCATTGAGAGTGGAGCTTAAACCAATGAACGTTAATACAGTGCTTCAACACACATGGTCCAACTACTACTACTACTACTATACTGGAAAAACTACAATACATTTACCCGTACGTGATCAGGATTAGTACGTGCCGGACAGCGTGATGAAAATGGCACACTAGCAGATTTATACAGCACGACTCTAAGCTGGATTTACATATGGGCCAATGGGGCATGTCGGAAATATCACTAAAAATAACATCATGTCAACAGCTGACAAATGCAGGTGGGTATGTGTTAAACATTACTACTACTAATGCTGCTACTTCTACTACTACCTCTAATACTACAATGCCACTGCCTTTTGTGCTGATTTAGCTGTTCAGTTCAGCAATGGAATACTTAACACTTAAGCTGGGGACACATTAGAGGAGTTTTAGCCCAATTTGCTTTTATCTGAGTTTGGGAGGAGTGCCCTGATAGGAGGGAATAATGTGTGGTGCCGCTGCTAGTGTGTGGTCTCAGTGTGATCGTGTTCATGACAATTTCACCGAATTAACTGATTATTTAACTGATCACCGTGTCCAAAACCAGCAGCCAATCACAAAAATTCACCCACAGTTCACCCCATCCAACCCGCTCCTGTGGCACCTTTTGAAACCAGGATTTCAGCACGTTCACATTTATCCTCGTCCCTCTCACTGCCGGTGTCTCAACGGACAGGACGCTGAGACTATTTTTCTTGTCTTTTGTTAGTTCTAAAGGTCCTCGCCTCACGGTCGATCACGTTTTTTTGGGAGATCTAACTTGTGACACAAAGCTTTACCAAAAAAAAGAACGGATAGTGTGGTGTCCGGTCATACATCAGAATCTTTGTGTCTGTGCCGCTCCATACTATACGAGTACGGGAGTTCGTATAGATACAGACGGCATCTCTGGAATTGTCCATATATGGTCATGTTTACAAACAGTTAAGGGGGAAAACAAGTTGGAGAAAAATCTAAACATTCTCTAATTATTCAAAAACTACTTTAACAAATGCTGAATTATGAATATATTTTTCTACTAAATAAAGATACAAAGACATGGGGATGAGTAAAGTGGTTCAACAGCCCATAAATACATAAATAACGGAGAATGCTAACATGATGCTACATGTTAGCATCGGGCTAATGCCAACGGTTTGCTAGCGCTAGCTACAACTGCCGTTTTTTCACTTCTACTGAACAATCTGCTGTGAGAAAATATCCATATGGGCCCGATTTACACTTGACTTTATTTGTATGTGATAAATGTGTTCATATTCCACCAGAATTGGCTAAAAAGAGTGGACAATTATGTTTCTCTAAAGATTCTATTTTCCCCCTCGGCGAAGCCACGCCCCCTTCTATGACAAGATGCCGTCTGTATCTATGTGGGGTCTGCATTTTGATTGACATTTAACCCTTTAACTCCCACCTGAACCGAGCACATTTTCTCCAGTTTGGCTTTACCCCAGTCCAAAACCGTCTGGAAAAAAGGTGTGAAAATAGCGACAAAACTGAGGCAAATGATGAAAACAATGATGAAAATGTGACAAAAAAGTGAGAAAAGTGATGAAAATTGTATGAAAAAGTGGCAAAAATGTGACAAAAATGACCAAAACAATTACAAAAAAGTGACAAAAAAATGACAAAAATTTGATAAAATTTGATAAAAATTTGACGAAAAAATGTGACCAAAAAAAAAGACACAAAAAAGTGATAGAAAATTGACAAAAAGTTGCCGAAAAAATGACAAAAATGTGACCAAAAAAAAAAAAAGAGTTACAAAAATGAGTTGCATAACCAACAAAAAAATGATGGGAAAAAAAAATCTGATGACGTGAGGAAAAAGATCCTCTCGGTTCAGGCGGGAGTCAAGAGGTTAAAATATTGTCAAGAGTGTGCAGTAATTTCAACTGCTGCTACTACCGTTCCTACTACAGTACAGTGCAAAAGACATGATGACATAACCTTGCGTGACCAGGATTAGCGGATGTCGGACCGCACAGTGGAGCTCAGTAGAAACATAATGGAACGGGGTTAAGCCTCAACCAGCTAAATTCATCCAAACTCTCCATAATTCTGCTCCATCCCTTAGAGAACAACACTCGTAGCACTATATGGCCGATATGACTGCACATTTGATCACACAACGGTCTGTGCAGAAAATCTCCGTTTACTTGGACAACGCGGCGCTTGATAAGAATCGGGAATTCTTGCGTTTTCAAAAGCAAGAAGCCGGCAAATAATTGGTTTCGGAGTGGTGTGAGACGAGAGGTTTGCGGTCTGTGAAGTTAAAGATGTTTCGTGCTGCAGGCTGTCGTCTAACTTATAGTGCAGTGCTATTGATCGCTAACCCAGGAGAAAGAGTCTATATGTGCAAAGGAGGCCTGACCTACTTTTGCTTTAACCGTCTGACAAAGTTGTAAATGTGCGCAAAACAATTCATTTACATGAGCGGTCGGGATTAGGGGCGGATTTCGGGAGTGATAGAAACGAGTTTGGGCCAAGGCTAGCTGTCTGTACTCTATTACCTCCTTCTTTCACTATTTGAAGTTGTTCAAACTTGTGCCATGTACTACTGGGTTTGGTTTTCTATGGGGTTGTCATAAGAAAACACAAAAATATGACGGTAAAAATATTTGCTTCGGCTCTTTATTGAGAGTTCTCAGACTATAGTGTAACTTTTTGTGCTTAGTTGGAGCGCCCAGTGATCTTGCAGCCCCCGTCCTGGTGCATTTAAGTGAGAAGTACGCGGGGTAGAGAAACACCCATGGCCAGTTGTGATGTTAAGTAGAACAGCCTTTTTCCTCCAATCAGACTCCGCGGCCGGGAAGGGGAGAGGGGGTTGTGGAGGAATGTGAGTGAACGTATGCTTTTGTTTTGGTCGCGTTAACGCATTTACCGGTGAGCGAGTGCCAACCCGTAGCTACACCTCTTTCAACCTGGATAACGGAACCTCGCGCTGAGGTAAATATGGCCCAGTGCACTGATTTAAGCTGGATTTTTTTTTTTTTCCAGGAAAGCGCTCAAGCTATAACAGACAAAAGCAGCGATTAGGAAGATTTATTGACATGTATATTAGTTTTGGCGATCAGACCCCGGCGGTAGACATCGATGTATGAAAATCAGTATGGATGAACAGCTTGTAGTTAGGGATGTCTTCCCCGGAGCCTGGACACTGGTGGTGGAATAGGAGAGCCGTGAAGATGCAGCAGGAAGGACCATGGGCAGAAGAGGTGGAGACGGGGCGGAGGTGGGTCGCAGCGCAGCTGGGAAGCGAACGAACCATGATTTCTGGGGCTTAAAATCGGACGGAGCTCCGATGCTAAAGAGGTGGGGCTCTTACGCTGATGGGCTGAGGTGGAGGAGTGGCACTCTCGGAAGCGACCATAGGCTGGAGGTAGGTGATGCTGAAATAAGTCTACCAGGTTGAATTAACGCCTAGGCTTCATTTCTCACAGAGAACACGGACGTTTTGCTCACGATTGAGTGAATGAAGTTTTAAGTTTGACCTGAGCCTATAATGCTTAAGGACGAACACAAGGCAGTGCGATGTAAATGAGGAAATGAAAATAACATTGTGTTTGGAGCTTGCGCTGTCCTTGCACCAGGCACAACCTCTGCCCCACAATGTCTAATGTGGCCACCATAGCGAGACAGTCATTAAAGGAGCTATATCCTGCTATTTTAGCCATTCCAAAGTTAAGTATAGGCATTTATATGATATATTGTACCTCTACCATTATGGAGCACTCATTTTTGTGATAAATATAAGTGTTTTCTGGAGGTATTTTTCAAACCCGGAAGACACAACGCTTCGATTCAGTTAACTCCGCCCCCTCTCTCCGCACATACTTTACCGTAATATAAATAAACAACAATAAGTGAAGTTACTTCACGATGCAGTTAATGGAGTTGACATCTGCAACACAGCTTCATAAATGGCTAACACACATGCTAATATGCTAACACACAAGCTAACACGCGTTTGGACTGACTCACCCTCTGCTCCATCGTTGTTTACATTATGGGACTCGCGTTGGTTATAAAAGTTAATCCACTTTGGTTCTGGCGAAGGTTCACCAAACATCCATCAGTGACAATCACAGAAAAACACCATTTTGGCTGATAGTCGCTGAATCCCGGAGAAAAAAACAGCTGAGTGGCCTCTTCCTGAAAAGGGTTGAATATAAACTCCTTGTCCCCGTAGCCAAACGCGCTTCTTTTTCTCCGTCTGTGACATTATCGTTAGTTAAGAATAAAAAACAGGTGTCCAGAGTAGGTAACGAGCTCCATCTTCACAGCTGCAGCGCAAACATGACTGATCTGTTCAGAAGCGATGTGTTTGTTTTGGCCACAGCTGACCTGGAAGCACTTCGGGCACATCCTTTTTTTATTTTTTTATTTTATTTTATTTATTTTTTTTTACTCTTTGTTTCTCTCTTACGACAGAAATAATGAAAAAGCTGTTAAAATCAGGCCGTAAGCACAGAATTAAGACATTACATTACAGACGTCGAGCACTTCCGTTCCGTTGTTACGACACAACTGAACACTCAGCCGTTCACCAGGAGAGGGAGGAGCAGCTGCTCAGAGAGCAGGATTCAGGAGGATTACTGAGAGCTGCGTGAATGAAGCCGCAAACCACTCTGGGGGTGTTTTTGATAAGGAAATAGCATAACAACATGGCTAAAAGTTCCAAAAAGTCGATTTTGCATGATATAGGACCTTTAAGTGAATTGACAGATTCACTTTGGATGTTGTTCCTACGTAGAACAACCTTTAGCCACAAAGCGTACTAGATCATTATGAAATCAAACCATAAAGATTGTGGACAAAAAGCCAATCCGCTTCCATCACAGTAATATCTGTCTGAAGTATAAATTGCTAAGCTTTGAAAGCTTTAGCGGTTTGTACTTTCTCAAACTAACTTCCAAATATATCAATAATCTTGCACCTGCGCCGCTCAGTTCATTTATACAGAGACAAAACGGCAACAGTTACCAGAGGCTCCATCAATAACAACTGTACAATCCCTCACTGCAAAACATCATTTGGTCAGTCTGCCTTTGTGCACAACAGTGCAAAGTTATGGAACTCACACTGAACTTAAAACCATATCTGAGTTTAAAATGTTCACTTCTCAAGTTGAGTCTTGGCTGAAAATAAAGCAGAACTGAAACCATTTGTAAAAAGCACTGAGTTTGTGTGCATGACTGAATGATTTGTACATTATAGGTCAATTTTTCAAATTAAGTGTAGAAAGGCCCAACTAGGGTCTGGCATTGAAAATTAGCAGCTATACACTCTTTTTACATAGCATCAGCTACAAACCTGTTATGTACTATATTTAATAGCAATGCTCCTGTCAAATAAAAAAACAAAAAACAAAAAAAAAAACAGCAGCACAGAAAAAGAAAAGCAGCTTAAATTCAAGTAATATCGACATCTGCGACCCAACATGTTAGCTAATGTGCGTAACATGCTAATCTGAGACAAAAGTTTGACCACAGAGAGGATTTTAACAAGTTTGGTGAATCGATCTCGACTTTAAAGGAACAGGCCACCGTTCCTAACTGAGATATGTTCTTACCTGAGCTTAGACGAGTTGATGCGTACCTGTCTGGTCTGTGTGCGTGCCCGTGGAAGAGTATGGTAGCTTCCAGCTTCACCCTGTTTGGAGCTATAGGAATATGATGGGAAAGGCCAAATGCTAGCAACATCTTTGCTCTTTTTGCGTGACTGAGGGCACGTACAATGACCAGACAGGTACGCATCAACTCGTCTAATATCGACTAAGAACATATCTCAGTCTTTAAAAACGGTGAACTATTCCTTTAAAGCTCAAAAAGTTCATGGATTCCACTGTGTGACGTTTACCAGAGGGGGGGGGGCTGGTGTTATGAGCACGGAAATGGGAGGCAAACATAATAATAATGCGATGAAACATGCGTGAATGAAACAAGACATCAGCTTCAAATTTGTTTTAGGATATAGGATAGGATATAGGAGGATATAACCTTACAACGTGGTTCAAAGCTGCAATCTAATATACTACCCCATTTCCCCATGTAAACATATTTTTTTTCCCTTTCATTCCACGTGAAGTCGTCATGCTAATCCCGGAGAGCCCAGGTCTGGGGGATTACATGCGCTAATGTGTTCACGGGCGGCGCACATACAGACGGCTCACAGACACAGATGGAGAACGTAACCTCGCGCTGAGGTAAATATGGCCCAGTGCACTGATTTAAGCTGGATTTACGTGCCAATGTTTTTTCTCCCCCCCCTCATCTTTTTTTTTTTTCCAGGAAAGCGCTCAAGCTATAAATAACATCATCAGAGCACGGGTCACTGTTTGAGATATGCGAGGGAATATGTGCCAATCATGTTCTTTTCATTTCATCTGTCTTGTCTTTGCCGTGAATCACATCAGAGTGGGTTCTTGAACAGCCAAGATGCTTGTTTTATTTCTGATATATATGCATTGAGTCGGCATTGGGTTTTTGGTTCGCAGAGACACGGCGAGAAACAATCAAATGCTAGATTAGGGTGACCAGATTTCCTTCATTCGAAACTGGGACACAATGGACTTTTGAGCTTTTTGAATACAATAGTTGCATGAAAGGCCATGTCCTAATTTCAGTTGGAGCAAGGGCCGATGTGACTCAATGGGAGAGACACGGTTTTGGAAAGAAATGTCTCAACAGAAAATGTCCGCATGTTTTTTTGGAAGTGATTGAATTCACCGACCTGCCACATTCATCTTTTGGCTGGAATTCCTTTCATCTGACCGATATCGCTTGGAATATTGTCTCCACTTTTGGACACCTTTGTGAGACAGTCATTTGACCTTAAGCTTGTGCTGAGAGACAAGACGCTGAACTTTGCGTAATGGCTGGACCTATTCATGTGTAACTGAAACTGTCACCGAGATATTAACCAAAAGTGACAAATTTGACATTTTGACAGTGACCATAGCTCTCAATAGTTGCATTCAAAACATTCTAAAGAGACTATAGTTAAACATTGAGGTAGAGCAGGTGACAATTCCATGCTCCACCTCAATATTAGTGGTTGGGATTCATAAATCCACCGGCAGAAAGTCCCAATTTTACTGGGCCAACATCACGCTCAATGTTTTTGATTATTGTCACCACTTTTGGACACCTTTCAGAGAAAATAATTGGACCTCAGTTTATACACGCTGACAGAGAAGGCAGTGAACTTTGAGACAGTTTTTTGTTTCATGTGGATCCAGTTACAGCCATGGGGTTTTCAGCAGCCTGCTGTCTCTCAGAATGTGATGTCACTATGTTCAGCCGCTATGGAAACCTTGTTCTTGATGTTCACAATGCCAAAAACCATAACATTTTAGGCATAAAATACTGCTTTGGGCGGGTCACTGGTGAAAAACCAAGGATACCTGAGAGAAATCCGTGTAAAATTAACTATGGATATGTAAAAGTTCACTGGTGCTGCTTCGTCAAATATGCCACTTTCTCTGTGGCTGCAGCCGTAGGAGCCTTCAGCTCCAGGCTGACTGTGCCCCGACGCCACGCACTCGCCCTCTCACTTCACCTGGGCAGCGCAACAGCTGCCCATTCCACTGGCTGACTGTAGGCTCATCTACTCGCTAACCACAACAACAAAGTTACGCCCACACAGTGCGCAGCTGCTAATCCACGTTTTGTGATGACCGTAGCTTTCATGTTTGACAACAGCCCTGAGAGCATCTACAAGCTGAAACCTACTAAGCTAACGGATAGCTACATTTACTGTCAGGCTAAAGCCTATGGCTAAATTGCACGCTCTGCGCTCGTTTGATGCACGATTGCGGTCAGCGAGGAGAGGAGAGGGCTGACCACTCCAGGTGGACGGTGTGGTCAGTGAGGAGAGGGCAGACCACTCCAGGTGGACCTTGTGGTCATTGAGGAGAGGGCTGACCACTCCAGGTGGACGGTGTGGTCAGTGAGGAGAGGGCAGACCTCTCCAGGTGGACCGTGTGGTCAGTGAGGAGAGGGCTGACCACTCCAGGTGGACCGTGTGGTCAGTGAGGAGAGGGCAGACCACTCCAGGTGGACCGTGTGGTCAGTGAGGAGAGGGCAGACCATTCCAGGTGGACCGTGTGGTCATTGGGCGCTCACAGATATGAGCGGTTCTGGTTTCTGCAGATCAGAGACGTTAACGTTTGCAAGTTTACTGAACCTGAACCAAAGTTTACACTCTTTGGACTCGCAACTATTAAAATATGCCAAACCATTTGTAAGCTTTTAGTAGCCAGAAGAAAAACTGATTATTTTATTTTGTATGGCATAGGGTGGCAACTTCTGAAGTGTATAGGGCCATATTCCTTTGAATAGTCAATAAAAGTTTAAAATCTATTTTTAAAAATCGAAAATGCAATAATATTTGTATCCTTTTTTATGTACATAATTCAAATAGAAGACAGTATCTTCTGATGTATGAAATCCTTTATTGTCTCTGACCACTCTGTGATGAAACTGAAGCCATGAGAACTACAGTTCTAAAACCAAAAAGTTTAGAGTTCATTAATCATAGAATCTACGGCCCCGTGAACTGTCACCTTTTTCACTATATAGGTGAATGTCTGTTTCAAGAAGCTTTTACATTTGGGTCAAGTCGAACTGGAGAAAACGTGCTCGGTTAAAGTGGAGGTTAAGAGATTAAAAGAAGGCTACACAAAATCTGCAAAACCTAAATAATCATTACCAATTCAAAGTAGACGTTCTATAATGTAGACTAATCCAAACATTTACAGACTAATCAGTAAATCACTGAGCGGCGATGAGAAGTTGTAGACGTCAGAACGTGATCCAACTTTCCAGGCAACTGAAAATGCACTTTATTTCTTTCGCCGTTTTGATCACAGCGGCGAGTCAATAAATTGTACCAAAATAGTGCTGCAATACAAACGCTTTGAAGCGCCGAGTGTACAAACTACCCGGCGAGTTCGCAGTGTTTTTGATCAATGTTGTTCTTTCCAAATCTTTTCTCGGGCGGCCGCTCGTAGAGATGAACAACACGGAGAGTGAGAGCGAGTGGTAGTCTGGAGTCGCCGGGCGAAGGCGCCGGGTAAACGATGGTAAAAAAACCCAAAAAACAACGTATTTGTATTTGTGATGCCAGCAGCGGAATATGCATACCGTCTGAATGTCAAAGGAAGTCTAGTGGAAAAAGGGTTTTGATGAATCCTGACTTGACTGAAGGCAAAGGCAAAGTAAAGTCATATTTCCAGCCAAAACCTATAAGCTTCAATGTGCACTGCAGGTGAAAAGGTGAAAAATAAATCCGTTCGGAGATATCGCTTTGAATCATTTCTCGCTGCTTACTGAAATATGAGCCAGAAATAGAATGTATCGCAAGTTTTATGTAGTGTTTTCCTTTGGTTGTAGGGCATCGTAAGAGCAGAAATCACCAAAGTCAAGTTTAACATTCTAGGTTTCAGAGGCGGGAGACTCGAGTCAAATTTCCGGGACTTGAGACTTACTTGACCAAAGCTCCAAAAAAGACTTGACTTGACTTGGGACTTGGTGTTTGTGACTCGAGACTGAACTTGGACTTGAGGCCAATGACTCTAAATGACTTGCTGTGACTTTATAGTTATTATTTATTTGAGTGAAACTGTCAAAAGATCAGGATTAATTTTGTAAAAGCGGCGCATCTATGTATATAATTACAAAGGCAGGAGGAAATACGACGTGTTTCTTTGAATGCATTAAAAGTTTTCTAAAGACACTGAAGAGGGGGAGATTTACGGACAGGAAAACCTTTGAAACAATGGACTGTAGCTACAGCGCAGACGGAGCCTCCAGTACGACGATGCGTAAGAGCTGGATTAATCAACAGAAATCTTGGGGGCTTTTCGATGTTTTGATGCGTTCACACAAAGTTTACAGACGGGTTCGCGGAATATATTTTGAGCAGGGGCGAATCCGAGAATACAGGGGCTGGGGCAGTACAGGGGAACCACTGACAGAAAAACTGCCAGAAACTAACAAAAATAAAAATATTTATATTTCAGACTGCAAGGAAAAACAGCTCATGTTTAAAAGACTCTGCTTCTGTTTTTGTTTTTGTCGCCCCCAGTAGTTTTGTACATAGACTGGAGCATTTAAAATATATATACATATATTGAATTTTGTGGCGATTAAATATTAATTCGACTTTAAATCCAAATCCATGAGATTTTAAAATGATTTTTAGCCAAAATTTTCTAAATCGCTATATCTTGAGAAAGCACTTCATTTTCAAGACTAAACACGTTGCTGTTTGTGACTTGAGGTGACTTGCCGGCTAAAGCAAAACTTGACTTGACTTGACAAAAGCTGTGACTTGACTTGACTTGACAAAAGCTATGACTTGACTTGACTTAACCCCATGACCAATTGACTTGGACTTGCTTGGGACTTGGACCTTCACGACTTGGACTTGACTCGAGACTTGCATTTAGTGACTTACTCCCACCTCTGCTACGTTTAATTCCCTTTACATTGCACACGATTCAGGATTCAGGCTCCATCCTTTTTGAGGTTTCACAGAAAAAAACTACAAACTTTATTTATCGCACTGTGAGTTACAGTGAATATGACAGGTTTCAATGCTTTTGAAAACATGACTTATTTGGAAGGATAACATCTGTTGTAAGTAATATCGATCATTGCATTTCAGTGAAGCAGCAGTTTTAATGAGGAAATGTGGGGAAGAAAAGTTCTTGTTATTTGAATGTTTAAGCTGCTGGCAGGACGTGACATGGATGGAGGGAAAAGCTCCATAGCAGTTTGACTCATTGCATATTGACAGGACATGGTCGGCACGGCAACAGTTTCAAATTGTTTGCCTCTACTGTAACTATGCCACTTCCTGTCGGTGTCCAATAAGGAAGTGAAACTATATAATATATTATATTATACTATAACATCACAAACATGTTCAAACTAAAGAAAGCTTGTGTTGACTGTGTTTCAGCAAAAATGTGACTAATATGTCATATGCACTTAAAGCACTGGTACCATTAAGCTGTCAAGTATATTGGATACAGCGTAGTAAAATGTCATCTACTCTGGGCTAAAAAATCTCGTGGAATTTGATCTTGCGAAGAATCTTAAGTATAAGCGCAAAAATGACAAAAGTTGCATACATTTCAGGGAACAAAGTTTAAATTAGAAGATTCACTTGATTTTTATACCACTGTTAGTTAAACACTGGCCATGTCCCGAGAGAAACGGAATGTGTCCCGCTGGTCCCGTTCTGGGGAAAAGCCACTATTCTACAAAACATCGGCATTCGCCATGTGTGTCTGTCCAGCCCATGTACAGCCCCTGTTCCACCCACTTACTGTCTGGAGCTGAAGATTTCACAGAGCGCCCCTCCCCCTGTCAATATGGTAAATGGTCTCAACTTATATAGCGCTTTTCCACCTACATTAGGCACTCAAAGCGCTTTACAGCAAGGATCCACTCACCCATTCATACTCTCATTCATACACCAGTGTACGCAGACACTGGGGGCAATGTGGGTGAAGTGTCTTGCCCAAGGACACAACGACAATGTGCACTTTCAGGAGGTGGGATTCGAACCCCCGACCTTCCAATCATGAGACGACCCGCTCTACCATCTGCACCACTGTCGCCCCCAATATAAGGCCTACTAGATACTATAAAACGGTATTTTGGATATCATATGAGTGAACAGTTCTAACAACAACAACAAAAGTCTGCATTATTGGGGTGGAGCAACAATAAGCAGCTTTGCCGATTGAAAACTGTTCCTATACATTTGTTAAGTGGTGACATCACAGCTCTACCTCCAGTTCACATAGACCGGCAGATGTCACAGAACTACAAAAAAACCTCTTCAATACCACAATCAACATTTCTTAAACTTAACAGAGAGTTAGTGAACATACTTATTTATCAGGCCCATTGGCCAAAAATGCTGCACCTACTGCTATAAAAGTAATATTAACCAAATCAATTAAGTCAGTGTTGCTTTAGACGTTAGCATGCTACCGCTTAGCATTTAGCTTCAACAGTTCAGCTCCGACCTCACCAAGAGAAAGCCCTGAACCACACATCTAGCCTTGGGTACAACATAGTGTTACTGTAGTATTTGCTCAGAGTTCATAGATGTGAACCACACATAGTTGACAGTTGATTGATGACAGTTGCTAACCGGTAGCATGCTAACATCTTGAGCAGCTTCAACACTGACTCAGACTGTGACTCTGTTGACATGACAAACTGTAAAAATCACAGAGAAAGGTTTTCTGTTTCCTCTTTGACGTGTTAATTTAGTCTGAGGAGTGAAGCAGATCTTCCTGCTGTAGCTCGACAGACAGAGCTGCTACGTCTGTGACACATTTGCTGGTTTTCTCACATAAACGTGCGTCTCTGGGGCCGTGTTTTAACTGTTACCTTCTTGAGCAATCATTACGAGTGCATAAACATACCACTGTCAATCAGTTGTCTTTCATTTTCATCCTGAATAGAAATGTTGTTGCATGTTGTTGTACTGCATATGTAGCCCACATAAAATGGTGCCTCTTCAGAATAAATGAAATAATAAATTTCCAGTTGCCTGCTGTGACTGCAACATTTGGTCACGTGACCACACCTGCGCGCACCTTTTTCCCTCGCGAGATGTCATTAGCCAATCACGTCACAGTAGTGCTCCTATACAAGCTTCCTGTTCCTTCTCTCCGGCAGAAGGTGGGAGAAAAGCAACAGGACGGCCGCAACAGGTTAGTCTTGCACACTCAATGCTACTTCGCTGTAGTTTTCCGTTGATTTAAACTAAACCTCCGTTGTACATTCTACGCTTGTAGAGTTCGCTAACCGCCGCCGCAGACGCTGGGGTTCTCGCTGTGGGACAGATTATTGAGTGGAAATCGGTGAGTCTTGCCTTGCCTTGCATTGCCTTGTTTTGGAGTTGACATGTCTGGTATTTTAGATGTTTTTAATGCCATGAATGTTTATGTGTTTGAGCAACACACTTTTCACGTGTTTTATTGTGTGTACACAGAAAGAAAAAAAAAGTCTAGGTTCGGAGCGACACGGTTTTGTTGGTTTCGGGTTTATGGACTGAACTATTTTTTGTTGTTTTGTTTTGTTGGAAAACCAAATGCTAACTCAGTAAGGAAAACCAAAGTGCACTTCTATACAACGTCTTGTACATGATTACCTGCAGGATTATATATATTGTAAATACTCTGGTAAATCCTATTTCCACTTAATAATAAGGCAAAGCCACGTAAACGCAATAACCGCCTTGTGTGTATTGTTTCTGCACCTACACCTCCCTGAGCGTATCTATGTCTTCTGGTCCAGCCCAATTTCAATTGAACTAGCCTTTATCCATATATGTTACACAAAATTCTACTTCTGCATTCAAAATGGCCGCCAGAACTATGCAGGATGTCACTGGAAATGGAAACGCATGTATATGATAAACTCATACTTTCCCGTTTAAATAAAGCTTGGGATGGAAAGTTATGAGTTTAATGTTACCATGGAAATCCACCGTTATAGAGGAATCTAGCAAGCATCATCCATCGACCAACATTTGATTAAAAAACAATAAAAAAGTAGTGGAAAAAAAGCTGTGGAACCACCCACTGCAGCGTCTCTCGAAGTTTATAATCACGAAATGCACCAGGAATTCCAGAAATCTTCACGGTTTTTGACGACATAAATCCCGAGCTCTCTTTCTAATACCGTTAATCTCCCAGCAGCTTCCTTTTCACTGACACACGCTCCAAATGGAAGTCCTTCAAAACTGGCAACAGAAGGATCAGATTTGGAACATCATGATTGAAAAAAAGAATAAATCCAGCGGCCGTCGCGTTATAGAAGAATGTTAATTAGCCTCGCCTTATTGTCAAGTGTCGCGCCGGCTGCGCTCCCCGCCCCGGCTCGAAGAGAAGGACGATTTTTTTTTTTTGCGGCCGACTGTCAGACAATAACTGGAGAGCGGCGTAATGGAAGTCTTGGTGGAGAATCAGTCAAAATAAACTCCCGCTCATCAGTAAAACATGTCACACAGTTGATGAGACTCCGACTGCGAGGCAATTTAATGCTTCATTCCTTCGGCACGGCGGCATCGAGGGTGGGAGGGAGGGAGAATGGGATCGAGAGAAGTTCCACAAACTCCTCTTCAGCATTTTACCGCCGATGTTGGGGTTTTGTCGATGATGGTAATGATGATTCGTTGGCGACTAAAACGTGAAGAGACGTTTGAGAGTTTTTGTTGATGAGACGGAAATGTTAGCGTTCAATCAGACGTTCTCAATCAGCCTATATTGTGCGAGTAGTCTGTCTGTCAAAAGCTTGATGCAACTTGAGTTTTCGTAAAGCTGTCACATATAGAAATGACGAAGATAGGACTGAGACTGAAAAGCATTTTCGCCCATCAACTTAGGCCATCGTGTACATTGCGCAACTTTTTTGTCACATTGCAAGACGTGGGGGTAGATACAGACGGCATCTCTGGAATCGCCCATATTTGGTCATGTTTGTTAACAGTTAAGGGGGAAAAAAATTGTAGAAAATCTAAACTTTCTCTAATTATCAAAAAACTGCTTTAACAAACGCTAAATTATGAATATAGTTTTCTACTGAATTGAGATGCAAAGACATGGAGAGGAGCAAAGTGGTTCAGCAGCCCATATAAATACATGAATAATGGAGAATGCTAACCTGATGCTTCATGTTAGTGTCGGGCTAATGCTAACAGCTAGCTCTAGCTACAACTGCCGTTTTTCCGCTTCTACTGAACAATCTGCTTTGAGAAAATACCCATAAGGGCCCGATTTACACTGGACTTTATGCGGTGGCGCAGCGGTTAGTGCTCGTGCCTCACAGCTCGAAGGTCCCTGGTTCGATTCCCACCTGGACGGGGCCTTTCTGTGTGGAGTTTGCATGTTCTCCCCGTGTCTGCGTAGGTTAGCGGTAGGTTATAAAAAAACATGTGCAATAGGTGAATCCTCCAGCCGGGTGTTTCTGACCACCAGCCTGGCTCCACATCAGGGAGATGGGTCCCCGAGTGCCGGCCCATGCTGGCAGCTCACTGCTCCTACAGGTCGCCCATGGGTCAAATGAGGATGGGTCAAATGCAGAGAACTAATTTTTCTCTACAGAGATTAATACAGTATAGATTATAGATTATTATTATTAAATATGTTCCGATTCTACCAGAAAATGGCTAAAGAGTGTGGAAAATGGTGTTTCTCTAAAGATTCTATTTTCCCCCTCGACGAAGCCACGCCCCCTTCAATGACGAGATGCCGTCTGTATCTATTGTAACATCGTGAGCCTGTTCTTCACTGTCTCCTGTCTCCACTGTGCGATGGTTCAACTGCGACTTTCAGGCTTCAGACGGTGATGTATTTTACTGACGAGACACAGACAGAGATTCTAGTTGCAGAAAGAGGAGGTTCCAAAGCATCAGAAACTGCCTGATGCTCATCTTTGGTTGTACGATATAGGGCTGCAAAGTTTATCGATGTCGAATCACAATCGAGGTTTTGACTACTGCAATGATCCAACCTTTTGTCTTCTATCTCTGCCATTTGACTGATAGATGTCACCGATCGGAATAGTGGAGCCTCTGATCTCAGGTTCAGCTGCAACAGTTTAAAGTTTGTCTGAGTTTCCATAAAGCAGACTTTAAAAATGACACTCTGTGACTCCATCCCGGATTCATTTTAGTCACATGGCTGTCCCCCAGAGATACTCCGAATGTCTTGCCTGGCTCTGCCATACTATTCCCTGTCCATTCCACACAGGAAATTAGTCTGGCCACGGAGCAATTGGAGCAGTGTGAACGGGCGGGCCTAACACGCACAGCTTCTCAGTGAAATAATCCAATTAACAATTTGCGGACGTGACGACGGCTGTAGTCCAATTCACAAAATATGAATTGACTATACACTCACGCGGAGGCAAAATCCCAGACTATTTAATCCATGATTAGTTTTGGCTAATGTTAACATAGTGGTGCAAGCGTGTGACGTAGCCTTGTCATTTCTCTGTGAAAGTCGTGATTGGTTCGGCCTTAGCCGCCAATCAGACACTTGTTTACCATGTATGGCCAGACCCGCCTTCTTTCGCGCAGAAATAAGTGGGTGTGGTTTATCAGGCTACTGAATGTCGGGGAAAGGTTGAAACCAAACTCCTCCAGAAGAGGGCGCTGTCCACAAAAAGTAGATTATGGTGTTCTAATGTGGGGCAGTTTGATTATGTAGATCGACAGTCTGAAAGCAACATGACTTCCTTCACTCACCATTGTAGCAGTTTATGCATTTGAATGTATCAAATATAATGGATTTGTTTTTTTTGGTCAATATCATGCAGCCTTGGTACGAAGGTTCTATTTTAAATCTTTGTCTCCGTCTCACTGTATGACCTGCGATTTTCAGCTGCGATCAAAGATTCTCCTCACAACGGGCGGCTGTCACAGACGAACAACACTGCACAGTAGGGGGCGCTGTCACTTGATATTTATAGTGTAACATCCTTCCTCTCCTGCCCTGACATGTTTTCATTCACTCTAAAAACATTGAAAAAGGAGATGGTTCGTCTCACTTTCAGGGGTTCATAATGATGGTGGGCCGTTTGTTGGTGGGTCAGGGGTTTGGTTGTCGCATGGGGGAAATTTGCCTCGCTGGTTTTATGAGCATGTTAAGTGGAGACTGTATTTGTATGCATTGGGTGTATTCCAGCATTTTTCAGCTCATTGTAGAGGCGGAAAAAAAAAAAGAGTTCAAATTAGCAGGAGGAACACATCAAGAAGCAGAGAGAGAGAAATAGAAAGAGAGGAGAGGCAGCGCCAGGCGAAGGTAGAGCGAGAGCCGAAGACAAGTTGTTCCCCATCTTTCTATGACACACAAAATGTCTGCCCATTCATCACATAAACACGAGCATGCACAGCGGCTGCCGCCCAATCAATAACCCCATTACAGTCCAAAAGGCTTTTTATTTGTTCTGATTGAGTCGGGATGGAGGGATGGGGGGGGGGAAGGAGGGCGGTGGAGAGAGACGAGAGGGGGGGTACGGAGCTCATAATTAAAGAAGGATTTGCTAGATTGATGTTCTAATGGTGTGGCTCAGACTGGGGGCGTAAAGTAATACTCAGTATGAGGTACACAGGAGTCTTTGTTAGTATTCTTAAACCAGTCTGCCGGCTGTGACTGTGTCTGCTACACGCACCCAGCGAGAGAGGCAGGGACGGCCATTGTTGCGTTGTCACAGTTAAATCAGCACGTGCTTTAGATGTGCAGATAACAAGCGTCTTCTCCATTAACCAAGGCCGTCTCTGTCGGAAACGTTCAGCCGTTTATGTCAAGAACACGACAGAAAGTTAATATCAAGCATGGGTTTAAATCACTTGAACTCATTTGGACTTTTTTCCCCTGATCGGACTAGCTTTACTTTGCTTGTTTGAGGACATTCCTCACTGGTTCTGAGGTCATCTAGCTTGAAATAAGAAAGTAAAACTGCCAATGGGGCAAGAGCAGTTTTCTTAACCCATTGCCAGATATATTTACCTGAAATAAAGACAAAATGTTTTGAAATGAGTCAGAAACTTCTCAGAACAAGAGAAATCATCTAGGTCAGGGGTGTCAAACATACGGCCCGAGATGATTTAATCCGGACCGTACCATGTAGAGCATAAATCCCAGAGTATTTAAAAAAAAAGAGTAAGTCTCTAGCCCATTCCTGTGTGGAGTAAGGAAAGAGTTCCACACGTGACCAGCAGAGGGCACTGACATAACAAGACCTCAGGATATGAACAACACATTATATAGCCATGTGGTGAATGAACAGTCTGCCCCAGGGCGCCTGTGGCTTCAATAACAGCTGACCACCACCGAGTGAATGAATAATGACTTCAATGTAGTACTTTGAGGAACTTGTGACACAGACTTGTAAAGTGCAATACAAGTGTAAGCCGTTGTCATTAATGAAGCTACAAGTCAAGTTGGGGCTTTGACCAAATCACAGCTTGTTATTATTCATTTATTGGGAAAATGTTCTCTATTATATGCGGCCCCCGACCCGTCGTGGGAGCAGAATTTCGGCCCGCGACCCAAAATGAGTTTGACACCCCGGATCTAGGTCGAACGCCCAACCAAATCTTAACTAGTCAAAAAAATCTCAAATTCAAAACGTTGGTATTGATTCATCGAAGTCTAACCTAACACAAAGCGAGTATTTAAATATCACTTTCTCTCTTGAGCCGCCCAGATCGGTAGAAATTGTCAAGTAGTTCTTGGTACGACCCTCACCCCAGGACCGAACCAAATCTGATTGGGCAGAAAGATTTCAAAACAGAACAAAACATGGTTTAAAGCAACAGCACTGCACCACTGAATCCACTATGATTCTCAAACGTTTCACGCCAAATAACACCGCATAAAAGATTTGACCTTCCAAGTAGCCCCAGGCCTTGCTCAAGATGAAATCAGGAATAAACAGTGTCTAAAATTGGCCCAAATTATGCCAAAACTGCCAAATGTGAACTGTGTGTGAGCCAGAAAAACACCCAACGCGTTTAGGAGCCACTGCGCTAGAGGAATTCATCACCCCTCATGCGTGTCCAGTCCATGTTTGTGTTACTACTATTTGTCGAGTAGCAGCCTCAAAACATGTTCATTCTGATATTGTCGCTTGAATGACAAAACCAGGCTGACTCAAGGCCACCTTAGCTCACAGGAAAGTAACCGCTGATGTTCGATCCTAACCCGGGTAGTCCAGGCACCTGTTCAGAGTCTGTTAGCCTGCCCAATGTATATCCCATAGAACCGTTAGCCATCAAACATCGCAAACTATGAACGGTCCAGAGGTTTTCAGCTGTTGTCACCCCATCTACAACATAAAGCCTAGTGTGCAGACCTTTAGAGATTTCACTTTAGATTAGGGTTGCCAAAATTAATCCAAAACATAATTCATCGCAATTAATCGCATCATATGTGTGGACCAAACACTGCAGCTGGGTGCAGGTTTGTTGTTGGGGAGCCACTGCCCTCTTCAACTGGCCCGCTCTACACCCGTCTTTTTAACGCACCACTCGATGTAAGGGGTTACATCATACACTGTACATAATAAAATATAGATAAATAAGAATAATGCAATGAAAATGCACATAGATAAACATTGTGTTGAGTATGGTAATGACAATTGGAGCAACAAGAACACGGAGTATAATATGTGTATTAATGTGCCCTTATGTCATAAAAACTAGTGAGTGTGGGTGATATTTGGCATCGGAAACTGAAAGAAATATATGAATGGTCGCTTTGTTGCTTGCTTTGTAGGGATCTTGCAGGAAACAACACCGTTCTTGTAATAGTGTTTCGTTCGGTTAATATGTGAACAGTTCAAACAGTGGTTGTGAGTTTGGTTTGCGTCAAAAAGGTAACGAGTTCTACATCTTTTTGCTATTGTTCATTGTTGTTTTGTTTACATTGATTGTACAATGAGAAATGAAAAGTTTTATCATTTTGAGTTGGGGGTAAGGCGCTCATAAGCCTTTGCTTCAGCCTACTCCTTTTGAGCAAAATGTATGCTCAAATAAATAAATAAATAAAAGCACACTTCTGTGTCTGAGCACACACATGACCTGAAAGACTTGTATTAACTACATATTGTAAGCCAGGAGTCTCCAATCTTTTCACACGATGAAACAAGAGTGAAAAAAGAACTACTTATGCATCAAAAAGGCTTGTCTGATCATCCTATATCAACAAAAAATATTTACATTTTGTCCTTATACTTGACTTTTTGAACCTAAAAGATGTTCAATGCAACAAATGTTCAAAGAAAATGTATGTGATCAAGCGACCAAGAAAGGGCTGAACAGATCCCAGCCAGAAGCTGTTGGGCTTTCCCCATAATTATGAGGCTGTGAATATTTGGTTAATGAAATGTGCCGTCAATAATCAAATGGTTTAAATAAGTGTTTCATGTTGGACAAGGATTAAAAATGAATATTTCACAAGTGTAATTAATCGATTGACAGCCCTACTTTAGATACAAATTAGCTTATAAAAATGTGCGCTAATGCTAAATCTAATTAATTTAAGTTTCTGCTTGCTGTGCGGTCGGAATCACATTCAGTGGCCACAACCAAGAAAGTCGTTGTTTTCCTATTCATTTATATGAGGATAGAACGCTCAACTTTAAACGGGTCCGGGATATGACGGCTAACAAAATGTGCGCATTAGTAGGAGCAGGCTCAGTGATGACCCGACAAGGATAAAAGGGTCATCGCTCAAGTCCTTGTCTGCAGCAGCGAAAAAAAGGCAGCAATTGGCTGTGGATTAAAAGGAAAGATAGTTCATGGGCTATTAGATGAAACAGGTGGGTTAGAAGCTGAGTGTACCTGGAACTGGAGATGTCCCAGCTCAACATCAAGGAAGGAGGCATTTTTATGATTTTTATGCTGGCTTCCCCATTCAGTGCGGGCTAACGGAAGCTCGTTCATGCTTTTTGTTGTTGTTTTTTGGAGCCAAAAATAGGACGATGTTAGAGGAACAGGCCACCGTTTTTCCATACCGAGATATGTTCTTGCCTGAGCTTAGACGAGTTGATGCGTGCCTGTCTGGTCTTTGTGCGTGCCCTCAATCACGCGAAACGACTAAAGATGTTGTTAGCATGTGAAGTTGGAGGCTACCACGCTCTTCCACGGGCACGCACAAAGACCAGACAGGTACGCATCAACTCGTCTAAGCTCAGGTAAGAACATGTCACAGTATGGAAGAACTGTGATGCCCTCGGTCATGCAAAAAGACCAAAGATGTTGTTAGCATTTGGCCTCTCCCTGTATATTCCTATGGCTCCAAACGGGGTGAAGTTAGAAGCGATCAAGCTCTTCCACGGGCACGCACAAAGACCAGACAGGTACGCATCAACTCGTCTAAGCTCAAGTGGCCTGTTCCTATGGGACGATGTGAGACGGGATAATGGAAAGTGAACAGGAACCAAGAACATCCGGAGCCTTCCCCCATTTCCTGTTCTCACAGATAATAGTGGTGCTATGTCCATGTTTTCCACAGTCTATGCTCTACTCTCATATTCCAGTTTATGAAATTGTAGAGAATAGCCGTTGTATCTGTTGTTTGTGGAGTAAAACCCTCTGTGTCCCCAGGCTTAAAAGCCCGTGACCCTCTGAAAGTTATTTTGACATCTTTTGGATCCCGCCCTACCTCTGTTCTGGATTACCCAACTGATGTTTTACCTCTTTGCCCGGTCCGTGAAACCCTCAAATCCTTATCTATATTCCTCTGCATCTCTACAGTCGCAGCACTAGCTTAGAAGGCTAAAGTCCCACACAAAGGCTAATCTCCGTCAACAGATAAACTACGTATCTAACAGACTCTACAGGGAGCCAAGGTGCCCTTAAAAAAAAAAAGAAAAGAAAAGAAAAAATACAAACTAAACCTCTCAGCCCTATCTAGTGGACCACACTCCGCTGGGCCGCCCTGATAAGAATAAATGTGTACTTTCCGCACACTGTAGCGTACACTTCTGGCTCCGGGGTGCTAGCCGTAACAATGTTGTCTTCATTGGCATTCTCACCCGCGGCAACGAGCGGGGCTCAGCGGTGCAGCGCATGGCAAACCGCGGGAAATCAGCTGCATAAGTGGGTGAGGGACAGTATGGGGGGGAAGCGGGACAAGTGACGGGATTCGAACGGACATGTTTTATGCATGATCGGAAATGTAAACATAGAGTGCGACCAAGGGGAAGCAAAACACTTTGGGGCCGACTTTGGCGTTAGAATTTCACACTGTACGGCGTTGAATAAGGTGCAGGTCCATACAGAAAGGGACAGGGAACCAAATAAAATGTTATTTCGTCTGTTTTTTAAGACTTGTAGCTTGAGTTTGAGAGCGTTTCCATCAACTTTGGAGAAAGGTTTGCAGCTCCTTACTATGAATGTATGAATGAAATGTAATGGGTCAGATGATGAAAGAGCATGAGGATCCACTTTATTCTTGGTGACCTTGTTTTGAAGTACATAGTTGTTCGAAATGGGCTATAAATATAAGTTTGAAATGACTTGACTTGACACAGACAGAACTGCAGGAAAGAAACGGAGCAAGCGAGAAGAAAAGCCAGGACATGAGTGTGAGCTAGATCCGGCATATTTACAGCACTAGTTGTCTGTTCATTAATGTGCATTAATTGTCCCATTTAAATAAATTAATAAATGAAATGAAGGTCTTGGTGATGTCCGTGGACTCCGAACATATAGCTAATTACTTTCGTTCAAGATTTTTATTTGTCAAACCATGTGAATGATTTGAAATGACCTTTCTCTCGTCCTTCATTGTGGAGCGGTGGGTGGGAGGGAGGGCAGGGAGTTCAGCTTCCCGATGGCCTTGTGTGTGAAACTGTTTTTCAGTTGACTGGAACTGGCCCATAGAGTCCGCAGTCTCCTCCCTGAAGGCATTACCTTGAAGAGACTGTGATGGGTGCAAAGTATGAGGCATGGACAATTAGACATTGGTGTGACTTGGTCCAAGGCATATTGTTTAACCCCGTAACCGAGCACTTTTTCTCCAGTTTCGGCTTTACCCAAATCTAAAAGCTTCTTGACCTGACAGTTTACAGCCTGCAGGCCAGGGTAGCGCCTCATTTGAAAGCTAAGACTTACCAAACTCATCTTTGATTTTGTCCATCGCATTTTCGTTGCTTTTTGTCAACCGATGTCACGTTTTCGTTGCTTGTTTGCCGCGTTTTTGCCCCGTTTTCAATTTGACCCAAACATATCCAGAAAAGCAACAAAAAAAACGTGACGACAACGCAACCAAAAAGGACAAAAAACGTGACAATCATATTGAGGGAGAAGTTTGGATGAGTTCTGCTGGTCTTCGCTTTCTAATGAGGTGTTACATTGGCCTGTAGTCTGTTCACTCTAGTCAAGAAGCTTTTAAGAGATGAAAACCTGATGAAGCTCCTCCTGAAATGGCCACTTTAACGTGGTGGAGGGGTTTGAGCACCTATGTTGTCCACTTGGCAACGAACAAGTGGAAGAAAACGGATGGATGGATGGATGGATGGATGGATGGATGGATGGATGGATGGATGGATGGAAAACCCGATGAAGGCCATGTACCTGGTGCACATTTTTTCTACTTGGTTGTTGTCATTCCTAACTTTCCCATCGCATTTCTAACAAGCAAAATTCTTCAGAGATGAATTTTCTAGGCACGTTTCTTTACTTTCAGTGAATCATACGGTCACAATATTACGGGGCTTCGTGCCCCTGGTAGGGTCTCCCAGGGCAAACAGGTCCTAGGTGACGGGTCAGACAAAGAGCGGCTCAGAAGCCCCTTATGAGAGACCAACAGGCCCGGTTTGAATCGTGAGGCCGTCCTTCCGTGCACCCACCACCTGCAGGAGGAGCCATAAGGGGCTGGTGCAAGGTGATTTGGGCAACTCCAACAGCTGCCCCCACGACCTGGCAACGGACAAGTGGAAGAGAACTGATGGATGGATGTAAAACCTTATGAAGGCCATGTACCTGGCGCACATTTTTTCTACTTGGTTGTTGTCATTCCTAACTTTCCCATCGCATTTTTAACAAGAAAAATTCTTCAGAGATGAATTTTCTAAGCACGTTTCTTTACTTTCAGTGAATCATACAGTCACAATATTAGCGTGCCTTACAATTATAGATCGCATAAAGGTCTTTTTTCACAAATGTCTGCTTGACAAGGACTGGTGAAGATATGGACTTTAAAACATAGAAAGTTAGTGAGTTAAACGGAAATCCGGGTGTTTTTTGTCGTTGCCTCTAAAGCCCACGATCTTGGCGTAGATGAAGCAGTTCGAGCGGGTTCATGTGCAGCAAAAATGCCGAGACGGTGCATAAATGCCGCCCGTTACCTGAGCGTCTTCCCACAAATGCTCACTTACGATGGCAAACGGCTTCACGGACCTGTTTAATGAGCTTTCTCTCCCCGTGTGATATGGAAAGGTGGAGGTAATGGCGAGGTAAGAATGTCCATTTCGTGGCATTTATATCATCTCTGAGGGTTCTCCATCGTCAACATGTTATTAGATGATGCTTAGGGGCCATTAGACGTGTATCCGACCCCACGATAAGCAGAAACTGAATATGTTTTTTGGGATCAGAGGCCACTTTTATATGCTCATTTTTATCATTCATTAGTTCATTAATGAAGGCTTTGCGCTCACCTAAATGAGGCTGAAAACGGAATTGTTCATCATTTGCGATGTCTGATGGCTAAATGCTAAATGCTAATAGGAAAATACATTGACCGAACTGCCTGGCACGCTAACTGTGTCCGGAGGATGTACGCAATTTGTCCTTTTTGATTTTAATTTTGTAATATGATACAATTGTTGGTTAACCCCCGCCTTAACCAAGCACGTTTTCTCCAGTTCAGCTTTACCCAAATCTAAAAGCTTCTCGACTGGAGCTTAAAGACTATATAGCCCAGTGTCGCACCTAATTTGAAGGCTCAGGACCACAGAACTGATCCAAATGTTTATGTTTTTATCGCTTTTTTGTTCCATTTTTTATCGCTTTGTTTGTAATGTAACATATTCATCGTGCCATCCACCGTTTTACTACAAGGTCTTAGCTTTCTAATGAGGCGTTGCACTGGCCAATGGGCTGTCATGAATAACGCAACAAAAAAGTGACAAGAATGAGGTAAACACGTGCCAGAAAAGCAACAAAACACGACAAAAAGGCGACAAAAAAGTGACAAATGCAACATAAAAAGCAACAAAACTGTGAAATAAACGCAGCGGCAGGTCATAGGCCTTAGCTTTCAAATGAGGCATGACTCTGGCCTATAGTCTTTCAATTCCAGTCGAGAAGCTTTGAGATTTGGGTAAAGCTGAACTGGAGAAAATGCGCACGGTTATGGGGAGCTTTGCTGGGGGTCGTAGTTCACTGAAGCGGGGGTCGCAAAATGATTTCGACGCAATATTTTTTTACATTTCTGACGTTGAATTTGATGTATTTTTGATTGAAAATTGAAATTATACCATCATTATAACATCATTAACCTCTCAACCCCCACCTTAACCAACTGCATTTTCTCCAGTTTGGCTTTACCCGAATCCAAAAGCTGCTCGACTGGAAAACTTACAGACTATAGACCAGCGTAACACCTCGTTTGAAAGCTTCTTCCTCGTTATGATTGTCAGGTTTTGTCCTTTTTGGTTGCGTTTTCATCACGTTTCTGTTGCTTGTTTGACACGTTTTGATCACACTTTTGTGGCTTAACCAGTTACATTACATTAAAGGGACTACACAGAGTTTCAAAATGTTAAAATCATCCCCCTACTTCAGGGGTAGGCAAGTTGTCTTAATGGAGGGCCAGTTTTTTTCATTGTATGAAGACGAAGGGCCGAAATGAGATAAATTACTTAAAATTGCTTGAATAAAAGGTTCTTTATGAATTTGAGTCTGTTTGGACTAATCTAAGATAAAGATAAAGATACAAAGGCTGATGCCAATGGAACAAGCACAAAACCCACTTTGAAATCAGACAAATGAACTTTTACTTTTAAAAAGATTTGTTTTTCACTTTAAATTATACAATATAATCTGAATTAAAAGAATAAGGACTTGTTCCATTGGTGATAAGATGTTTCATCTGATCTAAGACCAGACCAAATCTACTCATACTTTAGATTGAATCTATTAATTTGGGTGTTTCTGTCATTTCTTCCTTAAAATTATTTTAATTTTAAGTTGTACATAAAATGACCTAATTGGGTGTATTAACAGTATTTCTCCCATTTAACCCTAAAAATGTTAAAGTACTTTCTGGTTTGTGTCATGATGTTTCTCAAAATCATCTTGAGGGCCAGAGGTTCTGTGCTGGAGGGCCGGATTTAGCCCCCGGGCCTGACGTTGCCTACCCCTGCCCTACATGTTCCAGCCATGTCCTAATGTGTAGAATGAGCTCAGACCTGTTCACCACAACTGCCTCTAAAATCCTGCACTGTCACTCAAAACGTTGTTACTTCGGGTCTGAAGTGCCGTCATGCACGAGCTTAATATAGAAGCTGCAGTTGTACGTAAGACCTGTGGTGGCAGTAGTGAGTATAAAATAATCAACTTGCATCTAGCCCCTTTAAAGGGACTATACAGGGTTTAAAAATTTCAAAATGATGTATTTTCCTCCCCCTACATGTTCCAGCCAAACGAGGGGTTACACCTTTATTCTGTGAGGGCCTATAGTCTGCAAGCTCTCCAGTTGAGAAGCTTTTTCGATGTTTATTTTTGGGTAAAACTGGAGAAAATGTGCTTGATGAAGGTGGGGTTTTCAGAAAGGAGTTGCGAGTTGTTGGTTGAGTGATGTTGGGGGTCGTGGCCTGAAAAGTTTGGGAACCCCAGTCACATGGTGCATGACATTGCCCCATCCAACTCCATGAAGTCTTTGTCCATCTCTGACCAGCGCTGTTGAGGTTGTGAGTAAGTAATACTTTACATTGATGACAAGCTTAATGTTGTTGTGACTCATAAGGAAGACAAGACCATGGACTCGTCATGATCAGGAAGCTCAGGGGCTTCGGCGCGAGCTCACACATTCTTCAGAGTGTCGATGTCAGTTTGATTGAAAGCGTCCTTGTTTTTCTGCAGGTGAACACAAATGTGCAGAGGGGAGAAGCCACAAAACACCGCTCCGAGCACATTTTCGATAAGGAAGAAAATCAAAGAATCAAAAGCTCGAAAGATCTGTTCAGCATATAGCCTCTTTTTAAAATGGAGTTAAAAAGATGTCAGATTTATAGCGGAGAGAGAAAAAAAAAAGCTATATGTCCACGCCAAGTACAGTCTGTGCACAGAAATGAGGGGACGCCTTGGCAGCAGTCTGCAGAAGGATGACCCAGGATGTGTGAAAGAACGCTGGTGGCGAAATGCAAAGGTCAGAGCTGCGGTGCCAGCGCCGGTGCGTGCGAGGACACTCCGGAGAAGCCTCGACAGATTCAGAAAGGAGTTTTTTTTTTTTTTTTAGCTTTGAAGACTGGTTGGCGTTTTATTATGGTAAGAAAAAGAGGACAATGTTGTAATGTGGCTTTCTATGAGGAGCGTGTTTCCCCTGTGTTCCTACCACCATATCAGCCAATATACAGCAAAAAGTGTCCTACTAAAAACAAGGGAAAAATATCTTAAAAGACATTTTGTCATGTTTTAAGGAAAAATTCTGCCAATGGGGTAAGCATTTTTTTCTTGCTAAGAATTCTTATTTCTAGAATATTTTTTTATCATAAAACAAGAAAGAAACACTAAATGTAAGCAAATAAATAGCTAGAATTAATCAAAATGTCCTCAGAAAATGTTATAATTTAAGGAAAACATTCTTATTTAGTGAAAAATTGTGGGATATTTTACTTAAATGTTGCTTGATTTAAGCAAAATGTTCTTAATAAATACTAATATTTAAGGAAAATATTGCCCGGGGACCCATCTCCATGATGTGGAGCCAGGCTGATGGTCAGAATCACCTGGCTGGAGGATTCACCTATTGCACATGTTTTTAGTGGTAGACACGGAGAGAACGTACAAACTCCACACAGAAAGGCCACGTCCTGGTGGGAATCGAACCCAGGACGTTCGAGCTGTGAAGCTGAGGCTCTAACCGCTGCGCACCCGTGCCGCCCCCTTTAAAGAATGGAAAGTATTATCTGTCTGTGAGAATCAGTTCTTAAATTAAGAGTTGTTGTGATCTTATTTTTTCTTAAAATAAGAAAAAATATTCTTTGTCTAATGCTGAAAAAGATTCAAAAAGTTTTTCTTTCTTGTTACAAGAAAAATTAGCATGTTTTTAGCAAATAAACAAGAAAACTTTGCTAGGCAAGACATTATTACTTTTTAGGGAAATAATAAGAACTTATTTCTTAAAGTAAAACATGTTTTACTTGCTTAGAATCCACTTTTTGCACTGTAGAAACCTGCTTCGTTCAACCTATCGAGTTTTCCAGTCTTATGCGGCAGTAAACATTATGCTTTCTAAAAAACAGCAGGCTTTCACTTTCACCAGTGGTTCCCAAACTTTTCGGAGCCGTGAAGCTTTGGGTGACCAATCGTGTACCCCCTACTGTGAATATACATCTAATAACATGTCTCTTTTTGCTCGTCTGGGTGATAGGCTATTATGTTGGCTTCATTAAATAGAAACATATTCAACGAAAATGTCATTTTTTAATTATTTTGAAAACACCTGTTATCGCACAGGCTCCTCTCGCTTTATGACAGGTAGTAAAGAAATTGCACATCAATCAAACTCCTGGACTCTTTACACACTCTCAGGTCCAAAGTCCGATTTTTGGGGTTTGGTTCTGGAGAAGAAGAATTTGAAAGCTCAGATATTTAAAGGGGCTACCTGCAAGTTAGCCATTTTAGACTCACTACTGCCACCTCAGGTCATACGTGTAACTGCAGCTTCTATATTAAGCTCGTGCATGACGGCACTTTGGACCCGAATTAACACCTTTTTGAGTGACATTGCAGGATTTTAGAGGCAGTTGTGGTGAACCGGTCTGAGCTCATTCTACACATTAGGACATTGTTGAAACATGTAGGGGGAGGAAAATACTTAATTGTAACATTTTTAAACTCTGTATAGTCCCTTTAAAGGAGCAATTTCAATCGGATTGTGATAAAAACATGTTTTTTCTTCCAATGTTTCTGTGCAAACTCTTGTCGCACTTTTGTTGGGTTTTCATCCTTGTTTTCGTCGCTATTTTGATGCTTTTTTGTCAGGAAGCTTTTAGATTTGGGTAATGCCAAACTTGGTTCAGGTGGGGGTTAAGAGGTTTATGACGACGTTTCAACTTTCACGGTGTCGTTTTCCAGGAATTGACTACAACATTGCGGCGTTCCCTCGTCTTTTGCTTATTTATTCACAAATATTGATTATGTTTGGTATCCACGTGTAGCATGAAAGGTGACCGAGCTGATGCTGTATATGGTCATTTCCTTTCTGGGAGACCGGAACGGCAAAGTGTTAACATTATACATGAGCAGTTACAAAACTTTAGGTCCCGTTGTCTCCACATGTAGTTTTCTTTATCTCCTACACACTCCACACTTTCCAGTCTTGTACTTAAAGGTGCATTATGTAACTTTATATATGGGGGGGTTAGGGGCTGCAAGTGATCCAGCACTGTATGTGTGGCACCTTTGTGTTCCGTCTCAGCTTCCCTCTGACGCTTCAATGTGCTAGATTTTTTGGTTGCTTTTCTGAAATGAATGTATATTTAACCATGGAGATGGGTCCATCAGCTGAGAAAATAATAAAACAATTGATCCCTAGAGGCCACTGTGATGGGAAAAAAGGCGCTATGCCAAGCACTCATACGCCGCATGGCCACAGAACGGTCAAATACGCACTATTAAAGTGATAGACTGTAAGTTTGCAAAGTGAGGACAGATGGAGTGGAATTTGAAAGTGAACAATCGCATTCCTCCCCTCCTTAACCAGAAAGCCCTTCTGAGTTTGCAAAATGAGGAAAGCAGGAACAGATCAAGCTCCTCCCCCTCCTACTGATTGGACCTGACAGGCTGGTTCACAGGAAAAGCTCATCTCATTGGTCGACGCGGGAGGATACTAGACTCTGACTAGTTGCTGAGATCCGGGAAGGAGGGACTTCACAAAGTATAATATGAACATATGTCATTATTATTACTTCCTTTACATCAAAATGCAGGACCAGGTGCACATTTTTTTTAATTTGTAATACATATAGGCGTCCAGACTATCACTTTAACATTTTATCAGTATATATAAAGTTACATATTGTATCTTTAACAATATTCTTGAAGGGCTTTTCAATTTTAATACCAATATTTCTTTGCCCGATTTATTTAATTTCAAACTTTTTTTTCAAAAAAAATTTCCCTCTGGACAAATCTTTGTAGCTTTCTACATCGACAAAATGAAAACATAAATTTAAACTTGGCTTGATCCATTATTTAGATTTTGTTGCAGAAAATATTGTTAATTTGCATGCATATAATATGCCTTATAGGAAAATGATAAAAAAAACATTGCAATACATATTTTTTTCATATTTATGTCATATTGATATCTGTAAATGTATTATTTCCCTATTCACTTGTAATGTCTCGTCTTAAATCAAACATCTCTTAAAGAACCGGCTGCACCTCGACGGCTCGAAGTCCCCAGACAGAAATAGAACACGTATCCTCGAGCGAACATATCAGTCAATTCTGGTACATATCGAACGCGTATTCATTCGTTTCCAGGCGCTCCCTTCAGCACATAATGACTCCTATACTGTAATTTCCCCATTGACTTTTGTGCCTATGGGCTCAAAAAGCACGTACACGGTCTATAGCCTTCAGCCTGACAACCGTAATTAGCCCCGACCGGACTATCTTAGCCACATTGTGTCTTTGCGCTGGATAAACCCCTCGCTCCTTTCCCGGCTCCTTTGGTCCTCTCCGTGAAAACACACTCTCTCCTTTACGTGGGCGCGAGTAAAGACAACATAATTACGACAATTACTCCCCCCTTTTTTTTTTTTGCTTTATCTGCGGCTGACACGCGCCGGGGCTTTGCATATACGGGGGCCCGCACAAGAGTTCAATACAAAACATAATGGTGGCGTTAGCAAAGGAGCGCTGTCGAAGCTAATGACAACGTGCGGAAGAAATGGCATAATAGTTGAGCAGGAGGGAGGAGGAAGCCAACCGGTGCTTTTGAGCCGGAGATGCCAGGTCACGGAGGGCATTGTTCCATCAGCCGACGGAACGGGCTTTTTATTACAGCCTTTTGCGCCATTGCGGATCTTTGTTGACAATCCAGGAAGCGCGGCCCTAATGGAGGGTTAGCAGGTTTTACGCGATGCGAAACCCCGCAGATCGAGGACAGATTATTTAGATGTTTGCAAAAGATGCGGCGCATGCCTGGATGAAGCCTTCGCTCCTCGCTAATTGCGGCCATTCAGATATCGATCCGACCACAATTGGCATTGATTTTGCCGCCTTAGTTGGTATGTTTTGCAAATGTTGTATTCATAGCTTCGGCGCCGGTGCCTGAAGGGAAGAAACGATGGACTGTAATCATAGTCGCACTGCAGAAAACATTTAATGAAGTACAATATAAGGGCCACAGATTTCTTGACTACATGGCAGACTAACCAAAGCCTCGCAATAACAGAATGATCCATCCATCTATCCATCCATTTATCCATCCATCCATCTATCCATCCATCCATCCATTTATCCATCCATTTATCCATCCATCTATCCATCCATTTATCCATCCATCCATTTTCTTCCGCTTTATCCGGGGCCGGGTCGCGGGGGCAGCAGTCTCAGCAGAGATGCCCAAACTTCCCGGTCCACACACACCTCCTCCAGCTGTTCTGGGGGGACCACAAGGCGACACCAGGCCAGCTCGGAGACATAGTCCCACCAGCGTGTCCTGGGTCTTCCACGAGGCCTTGTCCCACTAGGACATGCCTGGAACACCTCCCACGGGAGGCGACCAGGAGGCATCCGGAACAGATGCCCGAGCCACCTCAGCTGCTCCTTTCGACGTGAAGGAGCAGCGACTCTACTCCGAGCTCCTCCCGGGTAACTGAGCTCCTCACCCGATCTCGAAGGGTGCGCAAAGCCACCCTGTGAAGGAAACTCATTTCGGCCGCTTGTATTCGCAATCTTGTCCTTTCGGTCATTACCCAAATCTCATGACCATAGGTGAGAGTGGGAACGTAGATCGATCGGTAAATTGAGAGCTTTGCCCCGACAGAATGATACCCTTCTATATTGTTTAAGATAAGATAAGATAATCCTTTATTGATCTCACAAAGGAGAAATTCACTTGTTACAGTCGGCGTTCAAGAAGATCACTCAGAGCTAATAAAGTGCAGCTGATACAGAGATTATTGCATTATACAGAGGGGGATCAGTCTGGGACCCATGCCCTCGTTGGCGGCATCAGAAAACTCAAAACGAGCCCGTGCAATCAGATTAGTTTATCCGCGGTCCCGTGTTGTTCGCGAACAGCGTCGCTACACGGGACACGGAAGTCCCTCAATAACAATCTACTGGCAGCGCAAGTGAGAGAGTAAGAGTGTTTTTCCAATCGGCGGCAAATGACCCCAAATACAACGACAGTCGGTGAGTTTGGTGATTCATAATCCTGTGCCTTCTCACCGGTTCATCCAGACACAGACACATCACTCCTGTCTCCGCTCCTCCCTGCAATGGCTCCCTGTCAATTTTCGGATTGATTTGGTCTCGCTCCGTTATATTTAACTGAGAAGTTGACCGTACATCGCCCCAGCAGAGTTCTCCAGTCTGCCCATCAAATGGATCTGGACATGCCCAGGTCCCGGTGCAAACAGTGGGGCAATCGTTCCTTAGTGGTTGCCGAGCCTAAACTGTGGAAAAGTCCTGCCCCTCAGTGTCCCTGTCACATTTTAAGTCCAGATTAAAAACTCATCTGTTGAAACTGGCTTTTAATACTTAGAACGCACTGAATTATGTCTAGGGTGCAATCGTTTTGTGTTTTTAAATAGTTTTTATCTTCCTGTGAAGCACTTTGGTCTTCCTGGTGTCGTTGTAGCCTGGCTTTGCCATCTCGTACTCATTGCGTTTCGTACAAGGGTCTGGATCTTCACAACTGAGCTCCATTAAGGTGGGAGGGGTGAACTCCTTTGAAACGATTGGACCTGATTTAAGCTTAATTTCTGGACATTTAGGAGCCAAGCCAGAACCGATTGAAGAGCTTCCATTACTTTCGTATCCGCCGACATTGCCAAACTACAAATGCGGCACAAATGCTTGACAATGCAACAACACCCGCCTCCCCCGCTCGCTGATTGGTTGGTTGAAATTCAACCGATGTAACGCGGCCACTGAGATCAGACCCAGACGTACATGTAGGGAAATTATAATTGACTGGAGTTTACGGATGGCTAAGGCCAGGCTAGTGTCGTTGTAGAGTGCTATACAAACAAATGTTGATTGATTGATTGTGCAAATATTAACAAAGAACCTCTAATAACATCGCATCAATGGCAGATGCCGGCCTTCGCTGATTGGTTGACTCCGCTTCCAGTTTGCTTGCGTATGCACCGCTGTGGAAATGCAGTTGATGCCATGGTCACCAGACTCAATCACTGGCACAGCGGGGTATAATGCCTTTGCAAACACATTTCAATACATCAGTCGTCAGTACAGTAGTCACAACCAGGGGCGCCGCCAGACATTCTGGGCCCTATGGAAACAAACATTTCTGGGCCCCCTACACTTCTTACAGATAAGATTTAACTCAATAAACATAGCCTGTTAGTCAAAACGGACAAAATACACACATTCAGTGTATGACAGGCCCTAGCACACACTAGCACACCAGAAAGGGTCTGCTTCTCTGGGACCTTAGAATCGTCCTAACCTACCTTACCGCATGGTCACAACAATCATAAAACTGCACTGTCTCCTCTCACAACAGTAAAACTCCCATAGTGAAACGCTTTGACGCCCAGAACAGTTGCATATCCATATCCTGCACGCACTGTAACTACCTAGAAGCGGCAGTGCTCGGCTTTCGGTGGCGCATCCATCTCAGAGTCATTGGATCAAACGGCTTTACAAGAAGAAAGCTCTTTCCGTACCTGTCGCGCGGTCAGCCCGCACTCGCTCGCCGTTAGATCAACACGCGGCGGGCGCAGATGCTTTTATCATGAGAGGCTGACGGAGCAGAGTATTCCACATCAAGTCCGGCGCGGCCAAGCCACAGCAACTACAAGAGAACAGAGGAGAAAGAGACACAAATCAGTATACGGCGAGGAGGTGGTGATGATGATGGCTTCATTCCACTGTGACGGTGAATATTTTCCTCCAGTTTTCTACGTTGAAACTGAGAGTTTAGAAAGAAATGAAGATTAAATCAAGTCACACAAAGACCCGCAAAGGTGCACGATACACAATTGTGTGGAGGCTAATTGTTTGTAGGGCCCCACCGATATATCGGGCCGATATTTGGGTATTTTCAGCTATCGGACGATTAATCTCTATATATCTCCAGAACCGAAAGTGATAGACATTCACAGGCCTCAGGGGAAAAGAGAAGCATACAAAATCTCCTGATTTTTGTCTTTCAAACGAGCTCCCTCTAAAGCACCCAATGTCCTGAATAAAACAGCCCTATAGCGCCCCCTGTTGTTACAGTTCAACACTGACAGAAGCATCATACACAGGATTGTGGACATTGTGGCGTTTTTAAACCTCTTAACCCTAGCCTTGACTGGGCACACTTTCTCCAGTTCCAAATCTAAAAGTTTCTCCACTGGAGCTTGCAGCCTCTAGACCAGGCGTCTCAGACATGCGGCCCGCGGGCCAAATGCGGCCCGCGAGGTAATTTTTTGCGGCCCGCGAGATAATTACTTATTTATATTATATGCGGCCCGCCGGTAAATCACATTAAACACGTTAGAACTACATTTCCCATGAGGCACCGCGCGGTAGCGCCAACTCTGCTGCGGACGCGAGAATGTAAACATCAGACAGGGAAAGGGAGATGCGCCGCTGTCCCTGAATGCATCTCCCACGCTGCCTCCACTGACCAAAACAACAGCGCGTGGTTCCAGCAGCTACACCACGGATAAGTTAAGGCTTATTTACAACCTTAGACACGTAAAGCAAGTGGCGGTGGGCGCGGGGCAGGTGGAGACAGGCCTGTGTTTGTGGATTATGAAGTTTTTCCAACTGGAGCTGAGGACTGACCAGACACGTGAGAATCATGGATAAAGAGGTTTAAGAGCAGCAAGTTCTACGACGGATCCTCAGGAGATCGAGTGCACAGTGAGTGTAGTGTTTTTATGTTTATTCTGTGGAGTAAAGTCAGCCCTTAATGTGCGGCTGTTGCACGGACTTATCTGACATGAAGCGCGTGCGTTTGTTGATGCGTTTGCCCGTGTTACACATTGACAGGAGCGGGGTTGAACTGGTGTGACTGTCCCATAGACTGAAAAACTATTGCTATTCTTCAGTATATGGACAAGCCCGACGCTGATGGTCTATTCACTTTTTGTTTATCCCGATTTGGCGAGAGCCCAACGAGTCAGAGGAGAGCACGGCGGAGCGAGACGTCCCTGCTCCGCCTCCAACCCGGTGTGCGCGGCAGGCGATCTTGTCCACATTCGCCCAATTCTTGACAGATTTTTTGACAGAACGCGACAATTCCCAATAACTCGCAGCAGCACGCAGCAGCGCGCCACCGCACGCAGCAGTGCAGGAGGCATATTCGTGACAGTGCGTAATTATTCGTGCCATTAATCGTAACACGCAGCAACAGTTCGTGGCGGCGCGTGAAACCTCTACCAATTCCACTCACATTCGTGATTCTGGGCCACGAATGTGGATTCGTGGCATTCGTAACGCATCGTGCCCATGTGTAAACCCAGCCTAGGACATTGCAAAGCGAACACATTGCATTGCATAGTGTTTAAAAGCGTCACAACAGTAAAGTGAGGAGCCTTTTCTCTCAGAGCTACATTATCAGGTCAATGAATTTAATCTTTATTAAGGACACATGTGGGAACACATGACCCATAGTTACATTAAAAATAGAGAATATGGAAATGTATTAAAATACTGCAAATAATGACAGCAACATTGACAGTAAAAAATATAAGCCCTATCAGTTCTGACTGTCGGTCAGAAAAAGGTCAGAGGTCAGTGACTCCACATTATTTACATGAGGTGAATCTCACTGAGCTGATCTCAGACACACCAGAGTCTGGACAAGTGTCCAAGTCCACACATTCATCGATGTGTTTATTATATGACAGGGTGAAAATTAACACAGAGCAAAACAAGTTTGTAGCTGATGCTTTTTGCTGGTGCTCATGATCAGCTCCAGTCCCTGGTTGTGCTTTTCAACATTAAATTAAAATGACATTTGTACATTTTGCATTTCTTTAAAAGGCTCACAGACAGAAACTGGACCTGACTCCTGAAAGATCATTCACTGATGCTGAACCAAAATGGGATTAATTACAAAAAACTAATTGTCTAAGTCTGTAATTTCAAATCTAGAAGCTCAGCAAATGTTTGGCTGATTGGAAACCTCTGGAAGCTTAAAAATGTGCAGATAGGTAATGTACAGTCTATTTGAAGTTATATTATAGCAAACAATAAAAAGTTGCTAAATCATAATTGACTTAATATAAAAGGCTTCGTCTGTTGCGGCCCCCGACCAACACTGGGTTCGCATTTTTGGCCCCCGGTCCAAATGAGTTTGAGACCCCTGCTCTAGACGAACATAACGCCTGATTTGAAAGCTAAGACCCACAAAACTGTTGTCGTCAGGTTTTTTAATGTTTTTGTTGCATTTTCGTCACCTCAAACAAACAAACAAACAAGACAACAAAAAACGCATCGGGGTCGACCCGTCATTCCGACAACCCTCCATTGCGACGTCCCACCAATCTGACACTTTTTGATACATCTATTCCGACAATAGTTTTGAGCTGAGCCTGTTCAGTTTGTAAACTCCACTATCCTCAAGGTTAGGGCTAGGATATGGTTAGGGTTAGTTTGTAAACTCCACTATCCTGAAGGTTAGGGTTAGGGTTAGTTTGTAAACTCCACTATCTTCAAGGTTAGGGTTAGTTTGTAAACTCCACTATCTTCAAGGTTAGAGTTAGTTTGTAAACTCCACTATCTTCAAGGTTAGGGCTAAGGTAAGATTAGGATTAGTTTGTAAACTCCACTATCCTTAAGGTTAGGGCTATGGTAAGGTTAGGGTTAGTTTGCAAACTCCACTATCCTCAAGGTTAGGGCTAAGGTAAGGTTAGGGTTAGTTCTCGTAGGCCCACATACTTTTACTAATTATCTTGTGTTTTGAAATGGCAGGACGCTGCACAAAAGATAAAAGTGTCGCCACTCCAACAAAGGGGGGAAAAAAATGTCGGAGTGCCTGGACAATTGGACCTCAATGTCGGAATAGTGGGGTGTAACCAGGTGTAAACGGGTTAGGGTCAAAACAAGTGCCAAAAAAAAGTCACCTTACGACAATGCAAGGAATAATCTTCGATCAGTTTTGTAGGGCTTCGCTTTTAAATGAGGCGACACACTGCCGAACTGGGGAAAATGTGCTCGGTTAAGGCGGAGGGTAAGAGGTTAAAAGCTCCCAAAGAGGCAGAAAAGTGTGTTACCAAGTCAAAGCTTGTACTCTGAATCGCATTAAGGTTCTCCCGTTGACCCAAAGCTTTGTGCGGTGCGCCAACTCTCACCCCGGGGACAAAACCTCACATATAATAATGTATAATAATGTCCCCGTATGCTCAGAGAGGTGCGCCCTGACAGATGGCGGCTCCGTAAGTGCTACTACTATAGATACGGCATAATGAGAAGCTCCCCTATCAGCCCATCTCAGTCGCAGCGGGCCGGACACCTGTCACAACACCGCTCCGGTCTCCGTAACGCCGCTCTCCCATCATAATCTGAGCAATAACTGTCAGGGAAGGTGACACACTCAAACCCCGTCTTTCTCTTTCTCTTCGTGCGGCAAAGGGGAGACATCCGCACGACTTGAATTCACAATGACTTTCTTTGTTTCAGCAGTTTTGACTCACAATATCGGCACTTGTTTTTCCTCCTTCGACGCTCAGGCCCCGTCTACACGTAAGCAGGGTATCTCACAAACCGAAGATATTTTCCTACGATCTGGCCTAACATCCACACAAAACCGGAGTTTTCTGTCGATAAAACCGAAGGTTTCTATAAAAGAAGGTTTCTAAAAACGAAGGTTTCTAAAAACTAAAACTAAAAGCTGCTTAGCTTCACCTCTTTTTTTTATTGTCACTGGATAAAGTCAGAACGGACATGTATCTCAATTGCGTTACAGTAGCAAGTACCTGCTGAATTAATGAATGAGACGGTGCTTTTAATTTGAAGCCGGAAGTCGCTTTTTGAGCGGCCGTTAGGTTAATGCACAGTCAATTATTAATTCTTTTTTTTTTTTTTACTTTTAGCAAAATATAATTAATTATTAGTAATTGTGTTTAAAAAAAAATCCAATGTGAAACATGCACATGTTTAAGCATCAACTTCTTTTTTTCCATTAAAAGTTGCACAGTGCACCTTTTAAGAAGAGCTTTGGAGGATCTGTACTTTAATTGAGTAACATTTTTTTGTTGAGAATTTACTACTTTCACTCCACTACATTTCACAGGTCCTGTGTTTCGTTCATTTTAAAAGCCTAAGAATGAACACACTCCAGGACAGTAGGTGGCGCTGTGCTGAAAAATGCCACTTCACTCACAACAAGGAAGATATTTTGTCCCCGTCGTGTTGCCGTACAGAGTTTGAATTCGGCCGCAATTATATTTTGGAAACCACAAAGTTATTATGCACACTAACTGTTCTCCACAGCAAATACTTCAGTACTTTCTCTTCAGTAACAATTTGACCTAGCAACATTTGCATATACTGGAGTAACATTTGACGATCTTTCACTGAAGTAATGAAACCAAGTACTTTGACCATCACTGGTTACGAGTCGCATCTACCTGCTCCCAACAAACTGCAGATTATATTGTTTAGGCGCACATACACGGTACCGTTAAAATATGATAAGATCCGAGCATGTCGTCGTGGACATGAGAGTTTGTCGCATACTGAATCACAGCAGGGGGTTGGAAATGGACAGGGAGAAGAGAGTGGCGCGTGATATCTCACTCGCACAGCTGCATTAATGGAGAGGTTTTTAAAGGCGCGGCTGATCAAATAATAATGTGGATAAAAGTTGCATAATAAAAAATGGGAGCTGAAACTGGAAATCCAGGTTGATACGTTTAAAAATAGATGACCATTGGGGTGACCACTGCAAAAAAAAGTATTTTCTTTGCACTAAGAAAATACTTAGTACAGTTAAAATGTTTACCATAAACAAAAGTATCTGGGGTAGTACAGTGTCTGGGTCCAACTTAACCCCAACGCTATTTGATGTATGCTTTTCTTTATACCATCTAAAAAAAATAGATAGATAGATAGATAGACCTTTATTGTCCCACAGGGGGAAATTTGTTTTCACAGCCGTCACAGAGACACACACAAAAGACACAGAAGACAAGCCAAAGACAGTAACAGCACACTACGCAGAAGAGAATATGCGGGGGGGCGGGAATTACAGGTCGTTCAATGCGGCTATGGCGGAGGGGATAAAACTTTTCCTGAAGCGTACCCGCTCCCACCGCGGAGTCCTGTACCTACGGCCTGATGGCAGCAGGAACATGGTACCTAAACCAGACTTAAAGAGGCTAATCCATGTGTTTGTCTTCTGCAGGCTTTTTAATTATTTGTTTTAACATATTTGTCAGTTTTTATCGTTTTTTTAAAATATCATAACGAATCGCCTAATGTCGTTAATGTATATAATCATTGTAGTTTCATGCAAAATCACAATTTTTTGCCACAATGAACTAGCCTGGCATCCAGACTAATCTCCGATGTTTATTAATTAATAAACAGGAGACTAGTCTGGCGACCCTGTCGTAGAAAAGCTACTGCTTGAGGCGGGACTAATGTGGGACAACCAAAGCGCATAGCAGCCAATGAGAACATAGCGGATGTGACGACAGAAACAGCGACAAGAAAGTTGTATCATTCGGACATTAACAAAGGCGCTCCTGCCACACGGAGTTCAGTAAATGACTTCTGTCGTTTATGTCAGAAAAACTTAAGAATACAAGCATACCGGAGCATTACGTGAAGTGGTTGCTTGTGTTGAAAAACTACAAAACAAAGGCGCAACAACGTGACGCCCGTTCAGGGAGCTGCTCTGATTGGTCGGTAGGCTCCATATCGCTGCGTCACTTCCTTTGAAAGCGCGCGATGGAGTGTTGCCAGACCCTCTTCTGTAAAGAAGCGGAGTCTGGTTGGCGAGACTAACAATGAACAGGAAACAGACTAGTTTTTATTTGCCCTGTGCTCAAACACACATAAACATGACAGTGATCGGTAGATGTCAGTTTCACATGACCTCAGCACATACACACACGCAAAGGAACGAGCTTGAGATCAGTCCCGAAGCACGCAGAACATTCTGAAGTCACACAGAGGCTCCTCATTGGTCAGAGTCACTTGCATGCGGCTCCTCAAAACCTTGAGAGAAACTAGCAAAAGAACGGTGGATTACACGGATATTCTTCTTAATTTTTCGGACTACTATTTGCAAGCTTTTCGCAGGCAACACAAGATGAAGAGAGGAAAGTGCCGCTGAGTTTGTGGAGTTGCAAAGGACTAGACGAGACGCAAGGACGAGAGAGACTCCTTGCTACTGGGTGAGTGGTTTAACTTACTGTTTACTCCGCGGTTCTGCCTGTGCACAGCGCTCTTCACTTTTAGTAGGACATAAATGAAATGTACTTATATGTTGTGCTTAGGTTAAATGCATTGTTAGTTAATAGTCTGCGGTTTTCTGCTGATGCTCTGAGTCTGAATGACAGTTGATTGTGAGGTTTTGCTGATATGCAATTAAATGTTTCTTTTGTTTTTTAGTCTGACACCCAACACCGTGTACCCGACCGGCAAGTACAGGCTCTCCAAGAGTTTACATCACCAACCGCTACTGCATAAAACGCTACTTTAGCCATTTTCTGATGTTTCTAAAATGGCACCAGTATTGGATTGATGTTTTATGGAATGATTTGATCTGCTGCCTTGTAAGTTTACTTGGACTTGCCTTGTGTAGGAATTGTGCTCAACAAATATTCTCGCCTTGTCGTAGCGTTTTGAGGCAAACATTATACTCTATACTGTATATCTCCTCTGAAGCCCCACCATTGTCTCACGCACATGTTTTAAAATGGCTCCCCTTGGCTGCAGGGCCGGAGCCGGGCTGTCAGAGCGGACCCTGTGTACTGTAGCTTCATGCATGAACAGCCTCACTCTGCTCCTTCTAAAGGCATTTCTCGGGGGACGCGCTCGGGTCAGAGCCTCCATACTCCCATACCCCGGACTTATAATTAGGTTCTAGAGATACAGTATGTTTGGAGCCTGGGGGATTGCAGCGGGGAAAAAAAAAGAATAATAAAAAAAAAAAGGCTTTGACCTTTTCTGTCAGGATTTTTTGAGCCTTATGCAACGTTCGCGGCACAAAGCGGAGAGATTTGCGAGAATAGAGATGGGGAGTACGTGTTGCGTTTATCTGCTATGTTTGGCAAGCGTTCAACAAAATGCACAATATGGAAATGCTATCGAAGCAGCAGCGCAACACTTGGGCCGCTGCTTAATACATCGAGTTGAATATTTTTTTTGTGATCTCTAATTGCAGTAGCTTGCGTCCTAGAGCTCATGTTTGTAGGATGTTGCATATAAGGACACAAGCAAAATGTGGAAATGCCATTATCATTTCAACACTAAGAACCTCCATGGAAGCCTGCACCAACAGTCGGCAAGACTTTATACAGGACAGGTGCATGTGTGTCAATTAGGGATGCACCGATACCCGATACCGCACTCTTGCACTCATGAGGTCCCGATACCAGAAACTGATACCACTTGACGTGTGGCAGCTCTCCACTGAGGAGAAAAAATAGCAACAAACTGGAGAACTCTTTTGTAGAAATACAATATTGCACATAGAGCTGACTTTATCACAGACGACACTCCCTAAATCAGAGTCTGTGCTGGATTTAACCAGAGCTAAATGTTGTTAGTGCTGCAGCGTGGAGTCTGCAGTGTTTACAACATACAGGCTAGTGTGGCTAACAGTTTTGGCGATTCTTACACCGTTTGCCCAGGGGCTTATTCATCTGAAAAACTAACCCAGCGACTGAAAAGTACTCAGAAAATCCAAATTAAAGACGGAAAAGGAGCTGCAGCAAAACAATCTAAATGCTGTAGCTACTCGCGAAGTTGCTATAAACACACGAGAAAATCTACACGGAGCTGAAGTAAAGGAGAAAAGAGACCATTTAGCTGCAGTAATACTATTGTTACATCAAAATATATAAATGAATTAAGCACAAGCATGGAGGAGCTTTTGGACATGAGCTGTTCTGTCTATGATGGACAGTGCAATAAAAAAAATTAATTATATTGAATGAAAAATAAATAAAATAGCATCTGTACAATTCTGATATATATCTATAAACCGTCTATTAACTTCAAAAAGTATGTTGAACTTATAAATCAAAGCACTCGTATCCTATCGGTTCATCCGTAGTGTCAATATCTGAACTGGTAATAGGACTCGTCTTGGGCAAGTTACTTTAAAACTGTTATAGATGCCATATTAGCAAGTACAGGTTTAAAAATGTATTATGTTTGCATGACATATTATTGTTACTGATGTCTTTATGATCTAAAGACATTTGAGACCTACACATTTCGGAAGAGGCACCAAGCAGCACAGTGGAGCTACAGGAAACAAGAAAGAGACAAACAAGGAAGTACCCGGGCAAGACACGCTTAACTTAACTTATCTTTTAAACTGACAAAAATAATTTTGTTTTGACGACGTTAGCTTCACACAACTTCAGATCTTACACACCAGTGTCCAGTGTTGATTTGGTGGTGGTGGGTTTTGAACCTGGGACCTTCTTGCTAACTGCTGCGTTACCGTGCCGCCATTATGAAATGTAACTGTTAATCAACATTAACCTGGATAGATATTTCAGTTCAAATAACAATAGCAATAGTCAATCAGGAAAGGCTCCGGTTTAAATCGTTGGAAGAGGACAGATTTTTGGGGGGGAATCTTAGCTGCTGATTCGATCAAACACACTTTGTTTTAGCCAATCACACCTATGTCTAGAAGAGTAGACTGCCTCTCTTACAGTTTACAGATTTGGATAAACATGGAGTGCTGAGGACGCTGCAGCACCCTATGGTATGCAAGTTTACACATTACAGGCAATATTAATAAAAGGGAAATGAGCACAGAAAAAGTATTTTTGGGAGCAATCTTGTCTCTCAGCATCCACAAACCAAAATATGTTCCCACGGCTCTGTCCTTGGCACAATATGAAGCATTTTTGTAGATCAAAAGGAGATCGCTGCAATGAGAAAAGAGGAGGCAGCCGAGCCTCACAGCGGCACGTCCAAGATCCCGAGAGCTCCGGGACCGTCGCACAGGTGGCGTCGGAGCCAGACAGTAGCATCTCGGACACGATCGGTTCGCACTGCCCCCTGCAGGCTAATCTTAAACACACCTATTGTTGATTCATGTTTGCAAGTCAGCGGCAGCACCCTGCGTTTCTCCATTGTCACTGTCGTTAATTAGTGTTGATAATAAAAGTGCTTGATGTTGCCGGCAAATGTAAAACCCGCCCACTCAGGGCATTACATCAACATTTGTGGGAAAATGATGATATTGCTCGCCAATTTTCTCTGTAGAAGTTCAATGAAAACACCAAACTTGTGATCTAAAGCAGGGATCTTGTTCTGAACATACTGAACACAGACTGCAAACATTTAGGCAAATACAGTGAAGAATAAACAGTGAACTCCACTAGGGCTGTGCAATTAATCGAAATTTGATTAAAGTTTCGATTATTACACTAAACAAATACAGAATTTGCATAATTGAGAAAAAACCCCAGATAAAAACTGTTTTTTTTTGTTGCAAAGCAGACTTGGGACGCTGGGATTATTTTCCCTTCGCATTTCACGTGCCTCATGCTTTTTGCCTGACATAAAAACAAACAGCGCTGTGTGATGATGTCATCAGGCCGCGCTGCTCAGTTTACTTGCGCAGGTGTGAGGGCTGGCCAGCAGGGGGCCGGTGTGAAACAGAGACCTCTCCTTAATCGAGGCAAACTTGAAATCATTTGTACTTTTATGACTGTTCAGAAAACAGAAAATATTCAGCATAGTTTTGTTTATCAATAAATATATAAATAAAATAAAGGTTTTTTTTAAAGGCACGTTTGAATAGATACAGACGGCATCTCTGGAATTGCCCATATATGGTCATTTTTGAAAACAGTTAAGGGGGAAAACAATTTTGAAAAAAATGAAAATTTTCTCTAATTATTCAAAAACTACTGTAACAAATGCTGAAATATGAACATAGTTTCTACTAAATAATGATACAAAGACATGGGGAGGAGCAAAGTGGTTCAACAGCCCATAAATACATGAATAACGGAGAATGCTAACTTGATGCTACATGTTAGCATCGGGCTAATGCTAACGGTTAGCTAGCGCGAGCTACAACTGCCGTTTTTTCACTTCTACTGAACAATCTGCTGTGAGAAAATGTCCATATGGGCCCGATTTACACTTGACTTTATTTGTATGTGATAAATAAGTTGATATTCCACCAGAAAATGGCAAAAAAGAGGGAAAATTGTGTTTCTCTAAAGATTCTATTTTCCCCCTCGGCAAAGCCACGCCCCCTTCTATGACAAGATGCCGTCTGTATCTATAGTCGTGATTTCAATTATGACTAAAATAATCGTGATTATTATTTTTGTTCAATAATCGAGCAGCCCTAAACTCAACTCATTTTTTCCTTTGATTATGTTGAAATATTCCCTGAACTTCATCTCAGTGAATAAAAGATGTTGGCGATCTGAAACATATTCAGTTGCAGTTCCGTGTCTGTCTCATTCTATACAAAGTTCAAAAAGCGTCCCACAAAGTCAAACTAACGCATGACATTGGACCTTCTGAATGCTCCTTGTTTTTATGATCTGCAGTGCTTTACGTAATCCGCTTGTTTGTTTGTTTGTTTGTTCGTTTGCTCGCCTACTGCCATATGCCGCATCACAGAGCGGACGTGCCGCAATTGGCTTTCCTTGTCAGTCACAGAAGCCCTCAATAATGCATGTCCGTCAGCGCTTCCCGGACCCCGCCGCTCATTACTATTGTAAGTCACTCAGGCGCATTACAACATGTCGTTAGGTGGACCAAAGTCAAACACTGGCTCTTTTTTTTTTCTTTGACAGCGCCGCGCTCCCGGCTCTCTCAGAGAACCTCGCGACGGCCGGGTTATGCAATCAGCCACTTAAGTGCGGAGGCTGCGATGGATTTGTGAGTTAAAAATCAAAAACATAAAAGATGGAGTAAACTACCGCTCTTGTCTCACAGAAAAAGACAATCAAATCATGGCGCATTCTTGGTCGCCTTTCGTGCTACAAGTGGATACCACACATCGATATTTATGAACGAGTAAGCACGGGAAACCGGCCAATGCGGAGTGGACAAAACGTCATAAAATAAGCATCGCAAAGGTTCCAGAGATGCCATCTTTATCTATGGGAAATGAGTCAAAGTGCTGTGGAACCTTATAGGAGTCACGTGCCTAATTGGGGTGATTTGGGGGGGGCTCCGAGCCGGTAGGCCATGATGGTGGTAGTACACTAGTGATATGCCCCCAGAATTTCACGCATTCTTCACATTACAGAGCACTTAAATTTCGGATCTACAAATACGACAAAGAAAAGGAAGAAAGTAAAGCAATGCAAAAAGATAAGGTGAAAGAAAAGGGACCTTAGAGGAACAAGCTCATACCAAGCACAAAACACAGCGGTGTTTGGAGAAGCTTGCGGACATCCGAAACATCGACCCGTACAAGCTCCCTGCAGAGGAACGGCACAGAGACCTGGACCATTTACCTCCGTGCACATACATGGACATAGTAAATGACCTTGTTTTTGGTATAAGTTGGCCTCACCAACAGGTGCAGAAGTTTAAAAGCCACAAGTCTTTGGAAAGTGTGTTGTAATTACATTGCATTTAGCAGACACTTATTGAGACACTTAAAATGACAAAGTAATAAAGTGCGTGTTTCGTTAACACGACATTGTTGCGAGATGTTCAATGTACATAAACGTTTTCAAGCTGTTTTGACAGGTCAGAGACTTGCGCGCTCCTTGATGCTGCTGTGTCCATTTAGGTAACATAAAAAACTGTTTCCCATTGTTCCTACGTATTCCATGTCTATCGTGTGAGTTATTGGAGCTGTTTTTAACGCAGGAGTGACTTCCAGGCCTGGTGACACAGTGCGGAATAGTAAGAACCTTGCGTTAAGAACACACGTAAACAATCTGTTTTGCCGCCGGAGTTCCACCATCATGGCGGAGAGGGGGGGACCGAGGGGGGGGGCTCTGTGCCGTGACGACAACTCCTCACTCTCAATAGATACAGGCAGAATCTCTGGAAGATATGCTGCATGGAGAGGAGCAAAGTGGTTCAACTGCTGCTAACATGATGCTAAATGTTAGCATGAAAATGCTAACGCTCGCGCTAGCTACGACTGCATTTTTCTCGGCTTCTACTGAACAATCTGCTGTGAATAAACATCCATATGTAATTGTACACTATCCTGATAAATAAATGAAAAAAAAAAAAAAGAAAAAACTTTTTTTTTTAAATTGCTGCTTCACTGAAATTCAATGATAATTATGACTTACAACAGATGTGATCCGTCTGAATAAGTCATAGTTTCAAAAGCATGCACTTCAAGGGAGAAAACTGGCTAAGAGTCTCAGCATTGACCACCATTGATTTGCGCATGACTGGTTTAAGTTTATCTAGTAATCACTTACTTTGATGGGACTATGCCTTCGGTAAGTATGATTATTAATCATCAATTCCACGAAGGAAAGTTGAACAAAAACAGTTGTGAACACAATCTGCAACCTTCAGCTTCATAAGAGCCACTTCAGCTCTTTTCAAAACAAAGAGCTGCACTCGCCTGTTTTCTTTTTCATCTACAAACAACAATGCATCTGTCTTTTTATTTATATAATGGAAAAGTCTTAGAAATTCTGTTACAGCTTAGATTTGGGGCCCTAAAACTGTAATACAGGTACAAATGTCACTAATTCAGCGCTGTACTGTACTGTATGTATTTTTATTCAGCCCTTGGATGGAACAGCGCTCATTCTCTTATCTATTCAACTTGTGTCGGATCTCCCCAATTACATCTGCGCTGCTGAGGTAGATCCAAGTCTCCGATTGGCCTGGCTTCATTAGTGTCTTATCTAAATTGAATTAGAAACACTTCATCAGGTGAGCGACCCGGCTAACTGTCCGTTCTGATACACGTCCCCCCGGGCTGCCGGACAGTTTGATAAGGCTTCCCGGGACAAATGACTCTTTTTCAATCAGTTACCGGTGGATTCACGGGTGACGAGTTAGAAAATTAGAACATTTAACTAGCTTCACTGTCAGATTTTTACCACACTGGCGTGATCCTCATTTGTGGCACGGCTGAAAAGGTTTGAGATGTGGGACAAAAGTACTTCCTCCAGAGTTTTCAGTTGCTGAGATAACAGATCCCACCTCTATGACTTTTCATCAGGCACTGTGAGTAGCCTCATTATGCAATTCCAAAATACAAAAAAATTACCAAACACAAGTATTGTTGGACAAGTTGAATCTCTGAATCGTCCAAAGATAACATTTTAACTGGACTGTCTGTGGTGTTTTCCTTGGTTCCTCGCTGTCCTTTCGAAACACATAGTGTACAGTAAAGGCTCTACTCACCAAAGCTACTGGCAAAATTGGCTTCCTTTACCGTAATAAGGCGTCATTCACACAACAGCTAAACAACTCTCCGTCAAAACCACAGTCCCCAGTTAGGGCAACATAGTGTCAGCATCAAAAAATACAAAATAAATAAGCTATACTGTGGTGTTACATTTATGCGATTGGTGGCTTTATGCTTTCGCAGATCAAATTCCGTTTAATAAAGTATGACGTCAAGAGGGTGAAACGCTTGCTCAACATTTAGGGTAATTAATTTTTGGAGAAGTCATTGTTCTTTTCCTTTTTTTGTGCCAATTTTTGCACATTTCTTTCTCCTCATTTTACTAGTGCCAACAAGAAACAAGCTTTGACATTTGATAACATTGGTTTTGGTAGGTATGCACTCTACAGTATGCTAAGTATCCACGAAGAACAACACTAAGTTTCTGGTTTGACAAAAGAGCATTATTGTTACTGGACAGGATAGTTTTCTGGTTAGTGGTTAGGTGTAGTATATTCCATGTATATATTCCATGTACAATGTAACTATATGTAACTATAGCTGGCTAATCCTTTGCCCTGTGTTGGTGAGAGTTACAAGTGAGTGAAGAGCTCCCTCTGTTGGTGGATAGAAGAACAACTCCATGAACAGAGTTGAATGAGGAAGTGAAGTTAAATATGACGCTGTCACCGACGCCTCAACATTACAGAGCAGTTACAGAGTGCTGGATTATATTGACTGAGGACAGATCCACAAATGGCTGAGCGGATCGCAGCAGTGGAGGACTATCTTCAAAGAACCACTGACTCTGGGCTGTAACCACAGCTTCTGCTCCGGCTGCCTTCATAACTGCTGGGACCAGAACAACACCAGGAACTGCCCCATCTGCAGGAGAAAGTCATCGAGAGAAAATCCTGTTGTAAACTTTGCCTTGAAGGAGGTCTGCCTTACATTCACTGAGAAACGGGAGGTGCAAGCTGGAGTGTGCAGCTCACACCCAGAGGTGCCTGCGCTGTTCTGTAAAGACGAGGCCAGGGCCCTGTGTCCTGTCTGTGAGTTCTCTCTGCACTCCCAGCACACAGTGGTGCCTTTGGCGCAGGCACGGAAGGACCTACAGGAGCTCCAAACACATCTCCATGATCTGATGAAGCAGAGAGGAGAGGTGCAGTCTTTAGAACAGGCTTATATGGACATACAGCAGCACTCGGAGGGACAGGCTGACGTCTGCGAGAGACACATCAGGGCAGAGTTCGACCGGTTCCACAGGTTCCTGGAGGAGGAGGAGGAGCTCAGGCTGACGACACTGAGGGAGGAGCAGGGCAGACAGTCCCAGGCTGTGGGCCATGAGCTGGGTAAGGTCAGAGAGAGACTGGCTTCTTTGGACCAGAGCATCCAAGAGCTGGAGACACAGCTGCAAATGAAAACAGTGGACTTTGTGCTCTCATACAAACCAGTACAGAGACCGACCTTTCAGCCAGTCCCACAGGTAGGACCTGGACTGCTTCTAAACCAGGCCAAACTCCTGAGCAATCTGTCCTTCAAAGTGTGGAAGGAGATGAAGCGCATAGTCCAGTTCAGTCCTGTCATTCTGGACCCAAACACGGCTCACCCGGGCCTCTCTCTGTCTAATGATCTGGCTTCTGTGAGACAAGCAGACTCTCGCCAACAGCCCCCTGATAACCCGGGAAGATTCAACAAGCATGTTTTTGTCCTGGCATCAGAAGGATTCAGCTCCGACACTCACCTCTGGGATGTGGAGGTGGGAGACCATCCACACTGGATTGTAGGAGTGGCTAAAGAGTCAGTCAGAAGGAAAGGGGACATCCTCCCAAAGCCAGAGAATGGGTTTTGGTGCGTGTTCTTCTACAATAGTACATATTTTACAGTCAATAAGACACTGAACATTAAAAGACGTCCACAGTTGATACGCATCCAACTGGACTGCATCAAAGGAACTTCTCCTTCTTTGACCCCAGTGACATGTCTCTGATTCACATCTACAAAGAGACTTTCACTGAGAAACTCTTCCCCATTCTCAGTGCTGGACCCACGAACGCAGAGTGTCAAAGCAAAGACATCAGGGTCCTGCCCATGAGTGTTTCAATCTGCCTAACCTAAAGTGACCACGGGACATTACTTTTCATAATTGATCATCAAATAAAGCACACAGTTTTCGTTATGTTGACTCTTTGTAAACCATGCATTAGCCATCATAGATATGAGATATCACATACGCAGATCTGTTTTTTTGGTTGTTTTTTTTAGCAAAAAATTATGATGACGGAACCTTTCTTTTTTCATGATTTCATAAGCACCGGACAATAAAAATGCAAATTCTTGCAATTGGTTGTTTTTTATTCTAGAAGAAGTGACTTAAAAGAAGACTACAGTTTGTTGTACTAACTGTAGCTTCAGTAACAGCATCAAGAGTACTGATATTGGTCGGTCCATTCATTTATAGAACACACTTTAAGGTGGTCTGCTTTACGTTAGACAGACACAATGTGAAAGTCGCCTCTATATTTGAAGAGCAATTTGTTTAAACGGAGTGATACCTCCGGCCAAGCGCATGGACCAGTTTAAGTTGATCCACAGCAAAGCTTTCGTCCTTCAGGTTCCATCTTTAATAATAACATTAAGTAAGAGACATTATTCTTCACAGTGTAGTGTGAAATAAAGCCACATAATGTACTGTTTCTCAGTTTCCTAACCTTAACCTCTGAACCGATCACATTCTCTCCAGGTTTTCCCCAAATCTTAAAGCTTCTGGGAAAAAATGTCAAAATAGCAACAAAAAAATCGCAGAAAAGATTGGATTAGATAGAGTTTACATTTAGATTAGTTTTGTAGGTCATAGCTTTCATGATGTAAAGTATGACTAGGGCTGCTCGATTATTGAAAAAATAATAATCACGATTAATTTAGTCATAATTGAAATCACGATTATTCAAATGATTATTTGCTGCCTTTAAAAAAAAAGTCTGTCTGTCTTTATTTATTTATCAAAAAACTATGCTGAATATTTTCTGTTTTCTGAACAGTCATAAAAGTATAAATAATTTCTAGTTTGCCTCCATTAAGGAGAGGTCTCTGTTTCACACCTGCCCCCTGATGGCCAGCCCTCACACCTGCGCAAGTAAACTGAGCAGCGCGGCCTGATGACATCATCACCCAGTGCTGTTTGTTTTTATGACAGACGAAAGCATGAGCCATGGCACGTGAAATGCGAAGGGAAAATAATCCCACCGGCATAAAATAATGCAAAAAAATTAATAATTTCTTTTCTTTAAGTATTAAGTATTATTAATTATTAAGTTTAATAATTGAAATTGTAATTGAATTTCATGGCACAGCCCTGAGTATGACTGTCACATATACCTACAAAGTAATGGTTCTTGAACTTTTCACACCAAGAACCACCAGGCCAAGATCAAGATGAAATCAGGACTATCTGGGTGACAATCTCCCTGAAGGACGAATGACTGTTTTGCTTTGACGGACCACTCCAGGAGAATAATGAGAACTGTGCAAGACTTGTCTGCTGACATACCTGCGAGTGAATGGCCAATCGTTCTTTTCACAGATCAAACCGAACCATAATCACCGTATCGCTGTTACCTTTCCATGTAAGGTATCTCCTGATTGGAACAATGTAATGACCTCTGTTTACATTTCAATCTGCAATCTGCAATCTCTCCATCACGGTCAATGTCATCAAAATGAATGGACCGAATTTGAATAAAACAGCATTTTTTAGTCGTCCAGTTGGGTCCGCAGAGATCCGCGCAGCCCGCCTGGCCCCGTCACATCTCCATGGGTGCACCGCGATCTGTGTCAGTCCTCGTCGTCGTCAGTCCCGGGGCCCAGAGCAACACCGTTCCCACGCCAACGCTCGTCCCACTCTCTCCCTGGTCCCCCCCCCCCCACCCCCGCTCTGGGCCTGATCTAGCAGGAGGTATCAAGGCGAATCATGGCTCTTTTACGGGAGCCGAACCTTTGGAATCCGTTGATTGTCAAAGAATCGTTCAAAAGATGTGTTTCATGTTTATTTTGAGAAGCCAGCTTTGATCTATTCCTATTTTCTGGGATAACTCATCGTTGTGAGGCTGACTTTTGACAAGAAAGAAAGGAAGACGATTCAAGTGTTTACTGACGGACCATCAGAACGGTCAAGGCCCACTGCAGTACTACATGTGGCACTGACGTTAAAGTAGTCTTGGATTGACACACCAATTTGGTATGTAACCAAAATGCTATAGGTTACAGGAACTTCTCAAGATACAGTGCTTAGAAAAAGTAAGTACATTGTCTGGAAATTCTCACATTTCTGCCTGAATTCGTCACTAAATGTGGTCTGATCTTAATCAAAATCATAGGAATGATTAAACACTGTCTGCTTAAACGAATACCACCGAAATATTTACATTTTATCATATTTTTATTGGCCACAACATGTAAACATTCACAGGAGAGCATGGAATAAGTAAGTACACCGACTGAATCTCACTGAACTGCAGCAGTTTTGTAAAGAGGAATGGTCCAAGATTCATCCTGATCGTTGTGAGCGTCTAATCTGCAACTACAGAAAAGCAGTTATTGCTGCAAAAGAAGGATCCGCCAGATATTTAATACAAGGGTTCACTTACTTGTTCCATGCATGTTGTGAAAGTCTCAGTTTTTTCTGCAAAATATTGTGATAAACCTGTGAATAATTTTTTCTATTGATGATATCACGTTGTCCAGGCCCTGAGGCAACAAAACAGCCCCACACCATGATGCTCCCTGCCCCAGACTTCACAGTGGGGATAGGGTTTTGATGTTCCATTTTTCCTCCACACATGACGTTGTGTGTTCCTCCCAAACTATTCAACTTTGGTTTGCGAAAGAGCACTATATTCAGTGGACTGTTGGACCCAAAGTTGAACAGTGAATGTTTATATGTTATGGCCATTAAAAATATGATCAAATGTAAATGTTTGGGTGGTATAAGTTCAGGCAGACACTGTTCAATCATACATGTGATTTTGATGAAGATCAGACCACATTTAGTGACTAATTCAGGCAGAAATGTGAGAAATTCCAGACGGTGTACATACTTTTTTTCTCTGCACTGTATTGCACTATAGGATCTAGATCAGGAGTATCAAGATGTGGGTTATAGATTGACGGGGAAACCCAAAATGCCAAGAGAAAACCCTCCTAGACACGAGGAGAACATTCCATATTTCCGTGTGCTTTCTGTTATGGCTCTACGGTAACGGTTTGTAAAGAACCGAAGCCGGACTATATATATCAACATCACATATTACATCAATATCATAAATTCTAGCCAACGTCAGCTTTAGTTAGACCTGCAGTCTGGCCATGAACACAAGCTTGCAGCGCCTGAAGCGAGTTCCTTAATAAGGTGAATACAGTCATGGTACATTTGAAAATCCAGGGGAAAACAGAATCCAAAGTCGTGATATCGGACTTATTGGCCTCATGCACAAAACAATACAGGAAGTCTGTGGAAGATGTCCCCAACACACAATACATTCCAGTCGTTACAAAGGCCGTAGTATGAGGGACGGCTGTGTGTCTTTTTGCTCGCCATGTGACATTCATGTGAACTGTTTGAACCGGATCTCTATTGTGTAAAGAGACGGATCTTTTCTTCAGTCAATTTTACAAAGAACTCCCTCAACCGAACACAAGAATCAGCCCGACAATGGAGCAGCAACACAAGCGAATACTTTTTGCGCAAAAGTCAAATCCTTTTTTAGTGGATTAACACTAAAAATGATTTGTCAGACACTTGCAGAATCTTTTTATTCGTTGTGGGGCAAGATTTAATGTGCAAACACGTTTTTCAAATAAAATTACAATGGGAGTATTATTCCCATTGTAATTTTCGATTGTTTAAATAAAAAAAGGGTGGCTTTTCTCATTTATGTCTTAGATATTGTGAGTTATCTGGCGTTAATCAAATTTTATATTAAAAAGAGCCAGTCTTTTGAATGTCTCTTTGAAATTAACGGATCCCAATGTCTCCCAAAAGTCCCATCTCTACTTTTTGCTTCAGAGTATTTGGCGCCAACTCATCTGGAGGCCTGTGCATGGTTTAAGATACTGCTCATGTTTCCATTAGTTGTGGAACTTCATACATAATGCAATAATGATCATTATTTGTCATTAAATTACCTGGTTCTGGAAAAGTAATCGGCAAACTCCTGATAGATTTCTGACGGTATCTAGAGTCGGGTACAAAGCTGCTTTGCTTGGTCGGCTGTTTTTTCCCCCCACGCACATTTGCTCGCAGCCAGAAACATGGCGGATTTCCACGGTACCAGTGAATTTATAGATATAGACGGTGTCTTTGGAATATATTTGACGATATATTTGACGATATAATTGACAACGGACAAATTACTTCAAAATTCCAGCCTTGCGCCTATTGAAAAGATGAATGCAAAGATATACTTCTATATTATTATTACTATATTTTTTATATTTTTTTAGCGCCATACTAATTTCCTCACAAATATGATCTACTCAAGCAGTTTACATCCTTCATTGCATCATGCTATGTGCTAAATTAGCAACGAGTGCAGTTTTTTCATCCATATGGACCCGAGCTTGGCTTGACTTTATTGGTGTGTGATAAATATGTGTTAGTACTTTTGGATAAGAACTCATATGTCGGAGCTTTGTTCCTGGACTTTAGGAAGGCATTTGACGCCATCAGCCATAAAGCCCTACTTCAATGTCACATTTTAGTTTCTCTTATAATACTATCCAATGGTTCAAGTCATATCTCTCAAACAGAACACAATGTGTAATGATTGATGGTGTTCAGTTGCCTTACCTCAGCTATCTAGTAGGGGTCCCACAGGGATCAGTCCTTGGGCCCTTATTATTTTCATTATACATAAATAACCTCCCAGGCATATGTCCTTACCTAAATGTTCAAATGTATTCAGATGATACAGTCATTTTTCCTCATGGTACAGCAACTGACAATTTTTCATCCAAGCTTACAAATGCCTTAACAAAGGTCCAGATCTGGCTCAAAGACAACTGTCTAGTCCTCAAAACCAAAAAATACTATGTGTATGACATTCACCAAAAGACCAACAATCTGGAGGCCTGAGCACGGTTTAAGATACTGCTCATGTTTCCATTAGTTATGGAACTTCGTACATGATGCAATAATGATCATTATTTGACATTAAATTACCTGGTTCTGGAAAAGTAATCGGCAAACTCCTGACAGATTTTTGACAGTATCTAGAGTCGGGTACAAAGCTGATTTGCTTGGTCGGCTGTTTTTTCCCCCCCACGCACCATCCCTGAGTGCACCGAGTTCTTATATTGTTACAAAGCAAGCTGCCCGTCTCTGAACTCGCTGAAATGTAATCTTGTCCTTCCCCAGGTTCGGGTCCCAGGTGGTGGCACAATATTCAAGAGTGCTGCGAACTCGCCACTTACAGGCGATGGCTTTTGACTTGTGAAGGGCAGCGTCTGAGGTTCCGACCAATAAAACTCCAGGTGTAACTCAACTTCTGTGGCACTGCGTTAATTTGTGCCGTAGGTCACTACAAATATAGCTACACCCCTAAATACTTCCCACAGTACCATTTTGAATCTCGGGGTAATCAATGGAAATGGCCTATCATGTGCTCAGCAAAAAGCTTGGTTGAATCAATAGTAATTTCGAATGAAGCTCTTAGAAGCGATTATGTTTGCTTATGGCTGAACGATGCAAATTATTACTTCAATAGATGGTACAACAAACAACCGGTGTTTGCCAGGGCACGGGAAAACAGATTTACTGGAAAGAAGAGAGACTGTAAAAAGGGCCGCCGGCTATTTTTGTCAAGAAAAGTCAGATCATGCATGTCTGCGAGGATTAGTGATGAGATCCATTGCATTGCTTCACTCAAGGCCACAAACTTGCAGAGAAATTTGAGGTGAGCAATACTGACAGAAGAGAATACACGGATGGTGTGGACGATCGGGGCATGGAGATGAACGACCCGCTTTTCAGATCGCCGCAGGGTCATGACGGAGAATCCGAATTAACCACATGGCAGTTTGGAGGGAGCATAGAAACGCAGAGGACAAAAAGTTTACCATTTACCTGAAAAGCCATCAAGGTTTTTGCCAAAAATACCTACTCGAATAAACAAATAAAATAAAGTAAAGTAAAGTAAAGTATGAATAAGTTTCTGCTCAAATTAATAAATAAATGAAATGAAATGAGTGAATGAATATGCTTCTAGTCCGCCAGAAAACGGTTGAAAATTGTGAAAAACATTGCAATTCCCATGAGAGGTTTTCTTACCCCTCGGCTAAGCCTTGTATGACACGTCTGTATCTACTGTAAAGTGATGATTAAAGTGATCAAACGTAAAATATCAATGCCGCGGTTTATACGCCACACTCATGCATGAAATGTCCACTCTGAAACGACACAAAGTTCCGTTCAAACATCCACACTTCTCATTCAAAGTCCTTCCACAAACCCCCCTTTTCCACTTCCCTCCGCTCATCAACAGCTTCTACGACTCTGGCTCTCATCCCCCACTTGGACTTCAAATGTGTCCTACAAATCCCCGTACTCCGCGCACATATTAATAATAACAACTGACTGAGTGAAGGTTTCCCTCCGTGCCAGTTTAGTGACAATACCAGCCTATGTTCTGACTCAGACTTTGGCAGCGGTCGACTGAAGGCTTTGGCTGTGCGAGCGCTTCCATGTGCACCGCTCGGAACATTGTGGATTAGTCAGAAAAGGGGAGTTTGATAATCCCACCTTTCTGTCTCGCACGAGCAGCGGGAAGATAGCGCAAGAATGCTCGACAGCCTGTCTGGAGGTTTTTTTTGGGGGGGGGACTTTTTTCCCCCCCCCGATTTGTGCCCGAAATCGTCTCGACAAGCGTGAACAAGTAGATTAGTACGTTTGGGGGATTTAAGTAGCAGAGAAGGGCCAGATTGAGTTGTGGGCACGTACGGGGCGATGGGGAGTTGATTTATTTAAAGCCACACTGCGTAACATTTCCCCCGTGGAAAGTTTGTTTAAGTGGGCAGATCATATCCTATTTTCTCCAGTTTGGCTTTACCCTAATCAAAAAGCTTCTTGGGAAAAAAGCATCAATATAGCCACAAAAAATGAGAAGAAAACAAGGATGTAAATGGGACAAAAATGTGACAAAAATTCAACCCAAGACTGACAAAAATTCAACAAAAATGCGACAAAAACTCGACAAAAAAATGACATAAATTCAACTAAAATGTGACAAAAATTGAACAAAAATGTCACAAAAACTCAACAAAAATGTCACACAAAAAAAAGAAAAAAAAAACATACAAAAGGTGACAACACAGTAACAATGCAAGGAAAAAGATCAATTTTGTGGGTCTTAGCTTTCAAATGAGGTGTTACACAGGCCTATATAATAGCCAAAGAAGACAGAATGCATTTGGTTTGGGCGGGTGGTAAAAACCTTTCTATGGCGAATTAAGCGATTTACATAATACATAGAGCAAGACGATATTCTCATATTGATCTATCCATGAATGGGAACGATAATGTAATAAATACGTTGAGCCAATAACGTAATAACAATTTACCGGACGATCATGTAATAATTATTCCATTATGACGTTGCTGTGTCCTTGGGCAAGGCACTTCACCCCCCTGCCTGTTTGTGAGGGTGAGTGGTTGGTGGTGGCCCAAGTGTCTCCTGTATCTGAGGACTTCTCCCACCGCCGACTAAACCACAGTTTGGTACAATGATAATGATTTATAAAACAAAACACTATGATAATGCTGTAGTTTCCCTTTCCACTACATACAGACAACTATTGTAGCCACAGCTGCCCTGGGTAGGCTCCCAAACTGTGCCTTTTCGACCACTGCCAAGCACTTACACATGGCCCACATTCAAACATATGCAACGCTCTTGAATAAATGCTTAGAAAATTGCTTGAATTGTGCTTGAAATAAGACTTTTAATGCTGATTTTAATATGGTTTTGACTCGTCTTGAAATAAGATTGCCAATGGAGCAAATTTGCTTCAAAAAAGAGAAATTAACTTGAACGCTTAAAATAACATACAAAAAAACCTTGAAAGGAGACAAAATAGTCAAAGACAAGAAAAATCTGTCTAGTTCCATTGGCAATCATATTTCAAGACGAGTCAAAACCTAAAAAAATCAAAATCAGCATTAAAAGTCTTATTTCAAGGACTTTTGAGTCATTTTTGTTCTGTGGATGAGATTTATTTTTTTCTATATCCCAAGTGCCTTCCCCAAGGACGCGGCGATGTCATGCACTTGTCTGAGGAGGGACTTGAACCGACAATCTTTCCGTCATAAAACAAACTGCTTTACACTCTGGGCCACCGTCAGGAAAAGTCATGTGTGACGCAAAGTTACGGAGGGGAAAAATAACAGAGTAAAAAACAATAAAATACAAAAGCTGACAATGTTGTTTTACGTTATTATTGACATCTGTGAACGATTATTTCAATAATGTTATAATTATTACATTATGGGTCGGTAAATCGTTGTTCTGTTATTGGCTCAACAGAGTTATTACGTCATGGCTTATTACATTTTGAAACTGGCCCATATCATCGGTTCCTACAATCCATTTTCAATTATAAAATCAAATCACGTTCATGAAGCTGATGAACGTTGGCCTATCTTTTATACAAACCTCAGCTCAACCAATAACAAATGCTTAAAACAAAAATCTTCCATTGTTTCCAAACTCCAAAACTAGGGTCTGTTTCTACCAAAGAAACTCCCATGACGATTGACCAAAGCAAAAATTGACCAAAGCAGATTTTTTGATTAAATTTTGATGAATTCTCCAGCCCTATTTGATTCTACCACAGAGGACCATGACCAGGCTCTGCCCACAGGCTGCAGTTGCAGGAATGACTTAGAAAAGACATAGCTGTGCATCATCGTGGTGCCGCGGTGAACACATAAGCACAGAACTGATCCAGCGTTGGATTGGGCTTAAAAAATGTGAAGGACAGTTTTGAGAGTTTTTGTTTTCGATGACGCAATGCAGCCAACGGGCAAGGAAAGCCTCATGGCGGAGTGCTGACATTGTGCCAGAAGGCTAGGAGGCTATAACATGGAATCCTACAATGATATGGAATCCTACGGGGACTTAACACGTGTCAAAAACAACTTAAAAGCCCGGCTCCAAGGGATTCTTTGTTTCTAAAAGTGGAATTTCCTCCTTATATGTTTATCCACGCTGGTTTTTGTTCTGTGGATTTTAAAAGTTTGAGCTCTTCTGCTTTGATTGATGGACCCTGGAGAACCGTGGAGGCCCATAGCCGCTCTGAACTTCGGCTGCAATTCACCCTTTAGCACCACTGTAGATCCGGGGGATGTTTTTAATGAAAGAACAGTGCTACAACAAGGTTTAACCTCTTAACCCCCACCATAACCAAGCACATGTTCGCACGTTTTGTTGCATTTCTATTGTTTTTTTTGTTATTTTGTTGCCTTTTTTTAAATCACTTTTTGTCGCCAGTTTTGCCGGGGTTTTGTCCCCTGCTTTGTTATGAACCTTCTGCGCAAATTCAACCTGGCAGACCTACCAGCTGCATTCATCACCTCATCACCAGCAGCTCACTCCAATCATCCAATCACAGGCCCAGCTCAAGATGCACCTTCACGACAGCCAATGGTCATCCCCACTCCAGGCGCTCATCTGGTCATTCACGCTGGGCTCACACCAAGCGGCAAAAAAACGCTTTCCGTCGCTCAGCTTGCTCTACTTCCTTCGCCAGCCCCCCTTGTGCAGGAGCGCGTGGAGGTGGGTTTGAGACGCAGCTTTTGCGCATGAGCCAATTACGCACAGGTGTCTGTCAGATCTTGTTCTGTGGTTGGTGGAGCCGCCGGAAATGGCTCTGTATTTGCATAGCGTTGACATTTTTTTAACGCTAGTGTCCGCTCCGTCCGCCCGTATCTCGCCGCTCTCCTGTGGATTTCCGGAGGCTTCTTTCCGGTCGCCAGGCAGCATAGGGAATGAATGGAAGCTCGCCGCTCTCCTCTCCCTCCGCCGCTCTAGGTCTGAGCCCGGCGTAACTCAGCTGTTTCCCAGCTGTGCTACGACCCTCCTCCACCCCATTTCTCCGCCTGGCCTCTCCTTGGCTCTGCTCGTTATCGACTGGCCAACCCAGGTCTCTTCTACCACCACCAGGGTCCAGGCTCCGGGGACAATTCTGGCTGGATCATTCATCAATGCCTGGCCTTTTTATATCCACCGGGGTCTGAGCCCCAATAATGATTCATGTGTATTAATAAAACATTCATGGCACCAGTCTTTTTGACTTGTATCTGTTGCTTCTTTGTTTTTTTTGTAACCGTTTTGCTTTTTTGTTGCTTTATCATCACTTTTTCATCACCTGTTTTGCTGTGTTTTTGTCACTTTTTCGTAACCGTTTTGATGCTTATTTTTGTTGCGTTTCCATTCTCATTCAAGTCTCATTTTTGTCACTATTTTGACAGCTTTTTCAAAAGGCTTTTAGATCTGGGTAAAGTCAAACTGCAGAAAAGGCGGGGGTTAAAGGAACAGGCCACCGTTTTTTCCATACTGAGATATGTTCTTACCTGAGCTTAGACGAGTTGATGCGTACCTGTCTGGTCTTTGTGCGTGCCCTCAGTCACGCACAACGACGAAAGACGTTGTTAGCATGTGGCCTGTCCCAATGTATTCCTATAGCTCCAAATTGGGGTGAAGTTAGAAGCTCCCACGCTCTTCCACGGGCACGCACAAAGACCTGACAGGTACGTATCAACTCGTCTAAGCTCAGGTAAGAACATATCACAGTATGGAAAAACGGTGGCCTGTTCCTTTAAGAGGTTCACGCTCAAGATAGTCGATCTTGCACAATGCTTCCTTAAAATAAAGGTTACAATAAACTCCAAAACATCAGTACAGTACGATGTCAGTGCAATATTATAATTTCTAAAGACGGTGACTGTCTTCTTTTCCACGATCCGACTTACAAAATTATACCCGCTGCCATGAACTGTCAAACTCCGTGCACACCCAAAGCCTGAGCACGAGGCCGCGCCGTGTTACTCAGTCGGCGGCGCTTTCATGTCACACTGGGAGATTTTCTGTTTTGATTTGGGTTGTTTATTTGAGCGAGATGAATCAAATCTTTTACCTGCCGGAGGTCAAACGGGAAGGCACAGCATATTTTCAAAAGCCTGATTAGCAGCGTTTCACACGAAAACACTCCACCGGATGTTTATCCAATCACAGCTCGCTCTGAATGCGTGTTTTTCCCCCAACATTTCAATTCGAGATACGCTAATGGATAGTTCTGAAATTGTCACCACTTTTCCGCGGTTATACAAACGGAAAGCCTCAGTCTGAGTTAAGGGGATGTATTATGCAACACTTTATCGGTTTGAACTGTGTTACAATGTCGTTCCCTCATGAATAGCACACCTCGAGTTGTGTTTTATTATGCGTCTGCGCCTACATGCTACTGTTCCGTCCAAATGTCCAAAATTCACTGTCTGGTGTCTGTAGATGCTGGTTTCCCGACTGCCCCCAGCCCAAAACATGCGCCTGTCCGACACACAGAAGCTGTAGTCCCTGTATTTGTCAGTGCTCAAATTACCTTCTGTGTAACCGAAAGGTTCAACTGCTGAAGTGCTCTGCTCTGTGTTCCCTGGATCTCGTTGCGTAGCAGATGGAAGAAAACCCCCTTCTGAACCCAGTGCATTTTCCCCAGTTTTGGCACTAAACAAATCTAAAAGCTTCTTGAAAAAATGCGTAGCAACAAACACGAGAAGAAAACGGGGATGAACAAAACCGCGTCAAAAACACTATGAAAAAATGACAATAAAAAAGTGACAAACGCAATGAAAAAGACGCCAAAAAAATCGACGAAAAGGCGATGAAAAAGAACATCAAAAAAGAGACGACAACGCGGCAAAACGCAAGGAAAAAGATTTGTTTAGATCAGTTCTGTAGATCGTTACACTGGCCTATAGGCTGTAAACTCTCCAATCAAGAAGCTTATAGATTTGGGTAAAGCTGAACTGGAGAAAATGCAATTGGTTAAGGCGGGGGGTAAGAGGTTAAAGTCATCACTGGCCATATGATTTGTTACCGTTAGCTGACAGTGAAAGCTTATATTGTTTAAAGCAATACTAAGTAACTTGTTCACCTTACTAAATCCTTTCCGTAGTCCCTCTGGTGTTAATGGGATGATTGGGGGGGGGGGAGGCTAACAGAAGAAGCTAACAGGCTAACGGGCAAAGCTAACTGCAGGCTAGCGCCACTTAAACAGTTACAGCCAACTTTGTCTGAAAAAAAATATCTCCACTGTGTGATTGGATGTACAATATCCCTCTCTCTCCCTTTGTCTTTTCTGTCAGCGTAGTATTTACTCTCACGGACAATTAGTGAGTAAAAAAAGGTAACATGCTACGACACCTGCAGTGGCGCTTATGACCTCTAGGGGCACGAGTTACTTAGTACCGCTTTAGTTTCACGTCACTCCCACTGCTCCAATTTGACATTCTGACCACCCGTTATTTCAAATCGTAATTGCTGTGGCACAATTATGCGTGTGTCCCCGTAAACTAAATTTAAACAAGTCTCCTCATAAGCCCACAAAAGCACCTCTGCTTTTCCTGCCTCTTGAATTTTTACACATTTTTACACCGAGACCCGCACAGCGCTCCTTCTCTCCTTTTCATTCTGTCTTTGCCCAGAAACACTTAGGCTAACGACGTGTCCAGAGTAGTTTAAAAACTAGAGAATCTGCACAAAAGGATCTTTTATAGCATTGAATTCTCACTGGTAGGGATCGTTGCGCACCTGTGAAGTGCACGACCAACGCGGCGGTGAATGAAATAAAAATGTAAAGCGGGAAAAGCAGACTCCCCCTGGCTCGTTTTAACAGAGGATGAACCACAATCGATACTCGCTTTGACCGAGGGGGGATGTAGTATTTGTTTAACTATTGATTCCCCCGGGCACAAGCGCTTATTTGTGCGCTTTAGCCTCCGCCACTCCAGACTGTATTCAGAGAGCTGACTCAGCACCTCAGAACAATGTACGGCAGCATCGGCAATGAATAGAGATGCGTCATCCCTTTTTGCAACATGTGTGGGAATGTTGCATCGGAGGACATTTTATCTTGGGCAATTAATTACCTTTTTAAAATAGTTTTTCATTACTATTTAGAGTTATTCCAGGTATTTGATCTATAGCTTGCCTTCAGACTCGTGAACACTAAATAACCTATTAATTCTACAAATCCTGTTTATTAATTTTTTTAATCTGTTTTTTTTCATGCCTTTATAGACTTATTATATATTTATTACTAGTTTGTGTTACATCTTGCACAACTGCACTGAAAAATCCTAGTTTGTGAATGTATCTTCACTGACTGAATCTGTCCTGATTCTATACTTTGGATAATGTCACATTTACTTAGTATTTTAGTTCTGAACATATAAAGGTATTATTCAAAATCAACTTTTTCAAACTTTCTACCGCATTGTACGGTTGTTCCCGCATCAAAAGCATACCAAGAGTTTTGCAATCCTTGATACTTTCTCAGATTGTTTGTGTATTGTATAAATCCTTCCGATACGTATAGCACAGCACAGCCATCTGAGCAGAGCAACAATAGGGAAACATTTCCTCCGGAGCTTTGCTACAAGAAAATAAGTGACTGCGCCTAGAAATTCTCTCCATAAAAATGATGAACTTAACCGGTGACAAACTGCAGCCCTGGCAGAGACCCACTTTCTTATATATGTGGAAATAAAAGATCATATCAAATAAAAAGTTAGCCATTTAGCATAATGCGCTAATTGCCACTAAAGGGTTGACCCTTATGTTATATAGGAATCACAAAAGGAATGTGTTGATTTTTCTTTATCCATGAAATTTAAAAATAAATCTTTAGCCCAAAACACCCTTGGATTAGGTTAGTTTTTCCATTCTTTCCTTGCCACTTTTTTCTTAGTTTTACCACAAGAAAGCGGAAATTAAATCTCCAAAGCTGACAGGACACAAATTTATAAATCATAGATGAGACGAGAAACATAAAAAGACTTTCAACTTCAAACCCACCCAGATTGTGGAAACACTTTTTCTTTGTAATTTTGTCCTAAACTGACATGAACTTGCGGTAACCCCTGTTTGGCGTTTCGCTGAGCAGAGCAAAAGTTAGGAGTTGATGTAGCAGCTCGAGTTTGTTTGTTTTGTAGAATGACTGTCAGTAATAATGGCCTTTGAGCTAATGGCGTGTTTAATGAGCCTTATGCATATTCATTGAGTCTGTGTTCTACACATGAGTAAATAGCACAGTGGTTTAAACAGTGGTTTATAGAGTTTGTAATGTCGTATGGCATTGTGGAATTTGCTGTTGACTTTTTCCACAATGATCTAATGGTGATTTCAAAAGGCAAAATACATAACGGCATTTGTACACTACAGGGATGTATTTACCAGTAGTAACTTGGCAGCTAATGAAGATGTTCCACGGCTCTTTTCTCCATGTTTTTCTTTATACATGTTTTGAGCAATGTTAGTCTATGGAAAACTACTCACAACTACTCACAAATATGGCAGATTTCCATGATCAGACAGTGGATTTCTAACATTCTGGTGAAGGTCTCTGGTTTCAGAAGATTCATGGATTCCTCTGTGTGACATTTACTGGAATGTGGGCAGGTGTTTTGAGTCGGGAAGAGGGAGACCGATTAAAATGCAGGATTACTGAAAGGTCCTTTTGAGATTGAGTTCTAGGTTGCTTGTTCTATTTATGCCTGGTTAGTTACTTCAATACAACCATCAACCTAAAACATGGAAAAGGGTGTCTAATTCCCCGATATTGAAATGGCAAAAAAGACTAGTATTTGTCAAGTCCTTTTGTCCCTGAATTGGTTCTAGTACAGGTCATTAAAGGTCATGATTAATCTTGGGGCAAACAATCGGCTTATTTGATTCACAATCGCTCACACAGTACATTCATACCAAGGCAAGGTGTTTGAAGTGCCTTTTCCAAGAAACCGAAACACAACAAAAGTCCAGGTTTTGGGGCTGGGATCGAACCAACGACCTCCTGGTTATGAGACGACCGCTCACTAACTGGCCACTGGTCACAAAGTCCAACCGACGAGAACACGTTCAGACTGTGCAGAAGCCTCGATATTTCTTGTTACACAACACCTCTCAGTTTCTTGACACTATTGGCTCAGCTCCCAACGGGGGCGATGATGCCGTGTTTTTGCACCGGGGCTCGTGGGTAATGGAGTCCCATAGAGAGACAATTCCCTTGAAGGCAGCGCTGGCTTTTGCTGCGACACATTTGAGAGTGTGGACGTTTGGAGTAACAGCGAGGCAATTTTCATCAAAAGACAACGGCAGAGTCTGTATTCACAAGGGACAACTGGGTTTCTTCATGTTTTCCTACAGAAGAACACACTTTCACAGCGCCCAGGGCCAGTTTAGCTTTCAGTGATCCCTATGCAAGATTTAAAGCGGGGGAGCATCAAGCTTTCCACCTCGTAAGAATGTTTTTCGTGCATCAAAAACACGCCTGGAGTTGTCCTGCGCAACTATTCAAATGTGATGTGGTACTTTTCCGCAGGTGAAAAAGCCATTTGGGGTTTGGACATGCTGTTTTCCGTGTAAAATTGACTATGTTTTGCATATTTTTGGGGAAGAACGGTATTTAGAATGACAAAGCCTCGAATTCAAGGCCATCAGAGCTGCTTACTAAGGCGAGAGAGGGAGAAAGAGGTGGTCCCGCTTCAAGTGAGGAGCGCTGTGGCTCTATGAACTTGTAAAATACACATTCGTATGTCTGCGGGTTTTGGACGGTTTTCTATACATTCTTGATGAGCTCGCTGGTGTCGCAAAGGTTGGGTTTTCTGGCTTACTTTGCTTATAATCTGATTGCTTTACATAGTTGCTTAATACCTGAATATGGATGTCAAGATTAACCGGTTTTACAACAAGCTCACGTGTGAAGACTAAGGACACTCCGCCCAGTGTGAAATCCAGCACAAAACAATATTCCAATGTGCAGAGAGAAAATCTTATCCATTTCCATAGGCTTACTGCATAATGTTGCCAAAGGAAGAGTCCCAAAAGAACCATGTGCAGCTGCGTTTGTTATGTCATGGTGAAGACGAAAGTGGAACTGTGCGAGCCTATGGAAATCAGATGATATTCATTATTCTAAAATCATTATCTTATTAGGCCTATTGCGATCTTTTACATTACACATAATGTTCAATAGGTTTTCAATCAAAACTACCCTTAAATATGAAAAAGGTGCATGTAATGAATGATGCTGGGAGCTATGTTGTCGGGGGCTTCGTGCCCCTGGTAGGGTCTCCCATGGCAAACAGGTCCTATAGGTGACGGGTCAGACAAAGTAGAGCGGTTCAGAAGCCTCTTATGAGAGACCAACAGGCCCGGTTAGAATCGTGAAGCCGCCCTTCTGTGGATCCACCACCAGCAGGAGGAACCATAGGGGGCTGGTGCATTGTGATATGGGCAGCTCCAATGGCTGTCCCCACGACCCGGCAACGGACAAGTGGAAGAAAATGGATGGATGGATGGATGGATGGATGCATGTAATGACTTGTTTCATATTTGTGAACATTTAGACAGTACTGTAAAGGATTTGAGAAATTATCAGAAATTGTGTTGGCTAAATGTGAAAATCGGGAATGACTGAAAATCGCAATCTCTATCCCTGAATGACTCCGCTATCAAACCAAGGCAAGTCAAGTCGACTTTTAAAGGGTTAGTAAAATCTCTCAGCTGTTGCCTAGCCTTGAAATTACATACAGCATGGAGCCATGTACCAAGAACACAATAATCAATGGTTGTGCTCAACAAGTGTTATTAAGGCGTCTTAGTCAAACGACATGAATGCCTGGGCACGTAGGACTACTCAGAAAGCAGAAAGAGCCACATAATAAAGAAAATAATGGACCAGCCTTGCAAACGATTCATTGGCGCAGTATGGTTCCATCATGGCATACTTCTTTTGCCACTGCTTCCATGCACAACAAGAAGGTTTTGTATAATCTCTCCATTTTCAAGGGGCTTTCCATCATAGTAAAGGTTTTAAAACGGAAGTCGTCAATGGGTTGCTTTCAGGTCCGAAAACGCAGCCCTTGGCAACGATTTCCCTGTTACCTTGAAATACCAAAGCTAAGGCGTCCACAAATATCTTTTTTAAAAAGCCTGGCAGAAGCATATGAAATAATACCTTTAAATATTTAGCATATGTACAAATGCTTCGGTAAATAATCCAGCCACATTGCAATGCACACTTGGCAACGCGCAAGTGCACACAGGGGGGAGTGAGTGTCTCCGCCGGAGTGCAGATGCCGAATGGGTGACAGAGCTAAAATATTTATACACGGATCTTAGCAAGCGTGCCCAGAGATAGATGGAAAGATGGCGGGCGAGATGCGAGCTTGCGAGGGAGAAGGCATCAGTCGGGAAAGATAGAGAGAGAGGGAGAGACGGAGAGAAGAAAAAAAATAACGTGATAACTGAGTGAGATAGCGAGCGTTGAGTGTGCCTCACAGATGCCAACGGAATCTAGGGCAAACCAAAAAAAAACAAGGCATAATTCCAAAATCTACTTTGGCCAACTGTGCGGCTATGTGTAATCGTGTATCTGTTAGGGAGTGTATGCCTTTTTTCACCTGGACATGCAAATGTAGCAAAAAGTACCAGTCACTGCATATTTTCGTGGGCCAGTAAAAAAACAAATGTGAACAGATAAATGGAACCAAGATCCAAGCATCAGTGTTTTATTAATACCAGGGTATAGTCAAGAATTGTTGTCCATTTGTGTAGTGGCCAGTCTGTGGTACTGAAATGCAGCCCAGAAAGAACTCGGCGGCACGTTGGCGAAGCGGTTGGCGTCCTTGCATCACACCAGAAGGTCCCAGATTTGATTCCCGGGCAAGGCTGGGCCTTTCTTGCCTGGATAAATCCAGACCAATGTCCGCTGGCTGCTCTGCTTTATGACCACGACACTAGTGGCCACCATTGCTGTAGTACCTCCGTAAAGCCGCTAGTCGCCCATTAGAAATCATTACACTTTAGACACATTAAAAACAACTTTAGAGCCTGGTGCCTAATTTTTTTTGTACTTTCTACAACTAGATATTGCTCCTTAGTTCAAAGGCACCAGGCTGTTTTTTGTAAGAAACATTTTAGAAATCTCGTACTTAAAGAGGGCCGGACTGTTGCGCGAGCTACACGTGGCTACAATGGCTGAGTTTATAGTGAAGATCCCGCCCTTATGCCCTTTTTAGGAAAATGCTTTGTCAGAGCTGTGGAGGAGGAGCCTGGAAATCCGCCATGATTTCCCCCTCGAACGTGGTCACTGTGGTAAACGGGGAGGAGTGAGGAGGAGTAGTCTAATCTTTTTAACAGTCTATGATCCAAGGCAAACAGGAAGCGGAGTAAACCAATCAGCGAAGGGCAATCGGCGGTGTTACTAGCGGTTCCACTAAAACATGTACAAAAGGATCCCATGAAAAACAGATTGTTAATCTCACTGGGACTTTCCTGGTTATATAAATCATGTAGAATCATGCTACAACAAACCGCTCGTGTTCAGATGACAGCGCACTTACAGCTTGGTCAGATTGCGTGGTGATAAAGTATCTATTTTCACAACATGGAAAAAAATACGTAAAGCGATAAAGCTCCAGTCAGCTAAGTCATTTTGTCCAGAACCAATCTTTCTACTCTTTATTTTGTTTATTTGCTCAGGACGGTGTAGGCTAAAGAACACACTTGGGACTCGTGCATGTTTCCATCTGTTGTTCTGCAGTCACAGTCACAAACACACCGTCATTCTTCCTGGCCTTGTGGACATGTTTTTTTTTTCAGAGATGGTAAAGTAAATCACACAAACCTGGGATTGCTGTGGGCGAAGAGCGCTAACCATGAACAGAATTGTTCACTGGGAGGTTCAGCCGGACGTAGCAGCAGAAAACAAATTTATTTTATGTGGTGAAGATTGGGGAGTAAACCGTGGAAGAAAACCTGCCGGCCCTGGAGAAGACGGATCTCCCCTGTGTCTCCCAATCACGGTGAGTGGATATTGTTCACCATTCCATTATTGGCCTTGTTTTTATGGTTTAATAAAATAGATTAAAAGCATTGAGCGCGGTGAACTTGCCCTGATGGGTCTTTCACAGTTTCTCTCAATCGGCTCATTATAAAGCAGGGGAACGCCCTGCTCTTACATGTAAAGAACTCCACTGGTCATCAATTCAAAAAACAATAAAAATGTACAATAATTAAATCCTACACGTTACTACAAAACATGTAACATGTTTATTTAAAGGAGCTATATCGTGCAAAATCAACTTTTTTGGAGCTTTTAACCATGTTATAATGCTATTTCTTTATCAAAAACACCCCAAGAGTGTTTTTTGGCTTCATTCACGCAGTTCTCAGCAATCCTCCTGAATCCTGCTCTCTGCTGCTCTTCTCCTGGAAAACCACCGAGTTGTGACACTCTGACGTTTTTTTATGTAATAGTGTCAAACAGGAAGAGCACGACGTATGTTTTTATTGATACTACAGTAAAGTTGTTTGAGCGGAGAGGGGGCGGAGTTTACTGAATCAACGCGTTGTGTCTTCCGGGTTTGAAAAATACCTCCAGAAAACACTTATATTTATCACAAAAAAATAGTGCTCCATAGTGGTAGAGGTACAATATATCATATAAATGCCTATACTTTGCTTTGGAATGGCTAAAATAGCAGGACACAGATCCTTAAACATATGCAATAAATATAACTTTTGATTTATTTTGGTTAAAACACTACCTGCCTGTGTGGCTCGAAGTCACATTGTAAATGGCGCAACAAAACATCTTTTATATTTTGTTTTGTGTTTGGTGGCACCTTTTATAGGCTTTGTCTTCTTTGCGCTCCTTTTCATTCATGTGAAGCTATTCATGAAACAACGTGAGAAAAGTAAATGACACGACTGAAATTAGTTAAAAAAAATGAAATGAAATGAAATAAAAGCAACAAAAACAGAAAGTCAAGAGTCCTGACTTGTGTGACTGATGTTTTAACTTGATGGTGCAGGGACGGAGCTGACACAGGCAGCAGAGGGACTGGGGCCCCACAGCAGAGGGACTAAGGGGGCCCCACTGGGAAACAAAAACTCTGGATGTTCACTGTGAATGCGTGAACCCTCTCGCCCCACGCTAAAAGATGAATATGGACCTCACTATTTCTGAAATCCTGGCTATTGAATTGGTTATTGAAATCGATGACCAACAAGTCTGGGTACTGGATCTCATGGAACTAAGATCCCAATGCAGCCGCTTGAGTCAAAGTCTGATCCAAGTCTGGTTCTTTGCACATTTATTGAAAGCTGCCTGGTTTCGCCTGAATTAGCGGCATCAGATACCAGATTTAAGTGGTCAAATCATAACAAAAACTGGTAACACTTTACATTACGGGCCGGTAAGTCTTTGGTACTCACAGAGGTAATTCTAGATGCTTAATGTGGTACTTACGGTGGTACTTACAGTGATACAGTGGTAATTCTAGGTATTTATTGTGGTACTTACAGTGGTACTTATGGTGGTACTTACAGTGGTACTTACGGTGGTACTTAAAATCGTACATATGGTGGTACTTACAGTGGTAAAAGGTACTTATTGTGGTACTTAAAGGATAAATAGTGACAATTACAAGTTATGTACTTCTAGATACAGTGGTAACTCTTAGTAAGAGTTGTTGTTGTTTTATACTCACAAAACCAATAAGTACCATAGATGTATCTAGAAACTATCACTTAAAGTACCAAAGTAAATAGAAGTACAACCTTCATTACTAAGAGCATTACCACTGTGTCTCTTACAGTGGTAACTCTGTGTCTCCCTAACCCTAATCCTAACCCATTACCCTAGTTACTAGTAATTACCACTTTTAGTACCATAATAAGAACCTAGAATTACCACTGTAAATGCTAGTAGTTACCACTGTAAGTACCACAATAAGTACCTAGAATTACCACTTTAAGTACCACTTTAAGTACCACAATAAGAACCAAGAAGTACCAAAGTAATTACCACTGTAAGTACCACAATAAGTACCACAATAAGTACCAAGAAGTACCAAAGTAATTACCACTGTAAGTACCACAATAAGAACCACTGTCATTACTAGTAATTACCACTGTAAGTACCACGGATTTACTGGCCCGTAATGTAAAGTGTTATCAAAAATCCAAAAACTTTATGAATAAACTGAAACTTATTGCCAGAAGTACCACTGCATGCCACATTTCCCCCATCTCGAGGTTGCATTGCACGCATCCATGTTTCCACCGCAGCTCAGACACACATTCCCGCGCTCTACCTTTGTCTACGGAGAATTGGATGCTTTCATGTGAAAGGTGGATCGTGTGTGAGATGAGAGTTATAGGAGGAGGGGGCGGGCGGGGGGTATGTTGGCACAGAGCAAAGAGCATGGCAGATGGCGTCCTGACTTAACCAAACGTACTCGCGGTAAACATTTGCACGGTAAACAAGTTTAAAAAAAACACATTACGTCACCGCAGAGAAGAGAGCGCTTAAACTACGCTGGAGAGGTTGTTGTAGCGGCACCAGGGCTTTCAGTTTGGCTTGTAAGGAGTAAAGTAAGTAAAAAGTAGAACCATAGATCAAGCAATTTACGTCACACACAAAAAAGGCTGATTTTGAAGAGGGCAGCTGGTTATTAGACTGTGATGGAAACGTCTGGTTTAGCAGCATGTTGTGGCGCATTAGAGGAGCTGGATATAGCCTCGTCCAAACAGCTGCAGACTGTTGCATGAGTCATGACGCTCCTCTACCTGCACGGATCTCCAACGAAAAAAACACCGCCTTCAGTGTCGGGCAGTTTCAAACCATATTGTCTTGCTTACCTTTGTGTTTTTCTTTTATACGTTTAGGAAGCTGATCCACGGGATATCACCCACTTCTACGTCAGGTCGGGATTGGTCTGGATTGGTGGTAAAATGTCTGTCTGACTTTTTTCGTTGTTGTTGTTGTTGTTCAGGATATTTCCCAATTCAACAATGTCACGAATCGTGCAAGGTACTCAAGGCTATTTTTATATGGTGTTATCAATTGTAATTTCAAATGTTCAACAGGACATAGCAGTGCTTCCCACAGGTTAGAAGGCAATGTGTGGTGGTCGGCCAGTGGGAGGAGGTTATTAGTTATTATTATTATTACAAGTTATTATTTGAGATGACTGGAAACAAAACTTTCTTCACCCAACGATCGTAACCCATCGATAATTATTCTCTACAAAGTATCTACAATGCAGCTTTTTTGCTAATTCTACACCAGACATGTCAAGCTGGCGGCCCGCGGGCCAAATCCACCCCGCGAGATGATTTAATATGGCCCCCGACTTGTAGAGCATAAATTCCTGAGTATGTCAAAACATTTAAGTCTCTAGACCTCCTTGAAGGAAATAACCAGAATGCTCATTCCAGCCACTAGGGGGCAGCTTAAATATAAAAAAAAGGAAATTCTTCCACACATGTCCAGCAGAAGGAACTGACATAAGAGATCAGGATATATAAACAACACATTATAGCCAAGTGGTAAATTGACAGTCTGCCCCAGGGCGGCTGTGGCTACAATTGTAGCTATCACCAGTGAGTGTTGAGTGAATTAACAATGACGACAGTGTACGATGAGAAACTTATGACACAGGCTTGTAAAGCGCAATAAAAGTGTGAACCATTATTATTACCGTCCCAGGCTTTTGACCAAATCAGCGCTATAGCTCAATATAATTCATTTCTTGGAAAATCGTTCTCTCAATAGTATTTTCAGTGTAAATATGCGGATGCTTATTTATCGCCTTATATACGGTCCGCAACCCGCCAACGAAGCTGGATTTCGGCCCACAACTCAAATGAGTTCGACACCCCTGTTCCACATAGATGATATGATACATAACACCGCTTCATCAGTGTCTCATGTTTGTTTTCATTCATTTATTTCTCATATATGTTTTCCAATGGCTCCAATTCTTTTTTTACCCCTCCATTGTAAATAAGATACCCCCTATTAACTGTTACTTGTTTGCACCAATGGCCGCTGGCTGCTCTGCTTTGTGACGACGACACTAAGCTGCCATTGCTGTAGTACCTCCACATAGCCACTAGTCTTCCATTGGAAAACATTGCGCTTTAGACACGTTAAAAACAACTTTAGACCCTGGTGCCAGCTAGATATTCCTCCTGTGGTAACGCTGGGTTAGTTACAATAAAAGAGGCTCTCTCGCACTAATGAGGGTCGGACTGTTAGCATTGGAGCTGCGCGAGCTACACGTCACACAAGGGTCTACAGTGAAGATCCCGCCCTTATGCCCTTTTTAGGAACATGCTTCGTCAGAGCTGGGGAGGAGGAGCCTGTAGATCCGCCATGATTTCCCACTCGAACATGGTCATTGTGGTAAACGGGGACGAGTGAGGAGGAGCTGTCTATATATATATATATATATATATATATATATATATATATATATATATATATATATATATATATATATATATATACAGTGTATGGTTTGCACATTATCCTGTTCTTCTTTGATTGCACATGTTCCTGTCTAATTGCACCCTTGAGTGTTCTTGAGAGCTGTTGTAAGGAGTACATTTCTCCATTGTGAGATCAATAAAGGTTTCTTTTCATATATTACCAATAAAGGTCTGCACATCTAACAGTCCCTGCAATTTTCGAGATGTTGTTTAGGATATTTCCCAAGGCAAATATGTCAAGAATCGTGCACAGTACATACCACCCAAGGCTATTTTATATGGTATTATCCATTGTTATTTCAAATTTTCAACAGGACCCCTCCTGTTTTGACCCCTCCCCTGAGAGGGTGGACCGAGAGTTCAAAAAGGCCTTTCCAGCTTGTGCGTTGTCCTCACCTCCACACACCCCAGTCCAGTCGACCACATTTGAAACTCTCCGCCACGATTCGAACATTCCTGGACGACTGAGAGCCTGCACGAACAAATCCACTTCACCACTTTTCTAATTCGACTTACGGAACTGTCAGTGAGTGTTTACCTCAATCCCTACGGGGCCTTTCATTTCGAACCCACGTGTCCTGACACTGTGTCCTTGAGCAAAGCACTTAACCTGCCTCACCCGCAGTGCGAGTGTGAATGGGTGAGCGGTTCCTCTAAGTGCACCCGGCGGAGGTGGAGAAGAGCTGTGTAAATTGAAACCATTTACCCTACACAAACTCCCACGTGCTTCTCCCGGTGACTCACAGCTCCAGTATGTGCCGACACGGTGACCCGCGCGTGGGCTCACCTACAACAGCCCCACAGTGTCAGGACAGGCACAGTCTGTACACGGCTGTCCATCAAGCCACGGCGGACACTGAGGCTGTCCATTAACAAGACACGTCCTTTGGTTGTGCACAGAGTTAAGGTTATAAATGACAAAAGAATATGCGCTTCCGACAGTTACAGCGTTCTAATGCGGAGTACGCTCGCCAGTTCTTGTGTGGATTTTCGTCTTGGAGATGATGGATTTTCAGCCATGAAACGGTGTCAGGTCAGAGGTTGGAACGATGTTTTCGAGCCACGGTGGTCCGTCAAGACCAAAGGCACAAGTGATTCTCCAAAGTAATATTAAAATCCAAAGCAGTTTCTATATAACACACAGGAAAAGACTCAAAGCATAAGCCGAATGCCCATCTCGGGTCGCCCGTTGCATTATGGGTAATGGAATTTCTTTCGGCTCCCAAACAATATTGATAGTTAGCGTAAAGCAACGAAGAAAGCTCTGAGTTGGACCGTTTTGACCGCTGGAAAGTTGATGATTTAAAGCGAGACACGGCAGGTGAAAGTATTGATTTTTCACGCAGAGGTCGAAGTGGAGATTTTTATCTATTTTCCTCCCTTTACATCTCGTCAGAGTATAAAAATGACAAAACTCACCCTGCATGATGTTTATTTTATGATGTTTTGTCTGCGAGGTGGGGGCAACCCGGAAGTAGCTGCTGCGATGCGTAGAAAGTCCGTCTTTCAAGCGGGTTTTCATTCATAAATATTGACAGATTTTACATCCACGTGTGCTGCTAAGGGTCCCTGTGATGACGCTTCCACCCAAATATGGTATTATTCCTCCTACGAGACGCTGGTGCGGAAATGCGGAAGAACGGGCCGAGCATGAGCACTCGCTACAAAACTTCAGGGCTGGTTTTCTCTGAATGAGAGAAGCCGCACTCGGGCAGAGCCTGAGCCCTTATAGAAGCTCCCACAGGCTCCAAACTTTACAGTCTGAGACATAACAATATTTTGAAGGCTTTTTCAGAGGGATTTTTTAATATCTAATTCCTAGCCTGATTTACTCAGCTTTGAAACAAAAAAAAACAGGCGAAATTTGAGTTTTTACAGATTTTATCACTGATGATTAGTTTATTGAAAAACTAAACAAAATATCCAAAATCCCCTCTGAAAAAATCCTACTTACTAATATGTCAATAAAATAAAACCATAAAATTTAATCTGGCTCAATTCATTATTTTGATTTCGTTGCCCAAAACATAAAATGACAGAAACAATGCAATACATTTTTTTCTCATATTTATATCTGTGATGTTCAGCAAAAGTTTCAAATTGATATCTCTACATTTATTTTTTTTTCCCTATTCACCTGCAGTGTCTCGCCTTAAAGCGTTTTTGTCGTCGTCGTGGAGCTTGTTACGATATTAGCACAAAGTCTATTTTTACAACCAGGGCTGCGTACGGAGATAGACAGAAACTGAAAGAACTGAAAGACCGTTCATGAGTAGAGATGCTTCAAAAGTGACGACCAGTCCATGTTCACAAAGTAGTTGAAATAACTGTGTGAGAAAAACATTTCTGACCCTTGAAGGCGACTGAGAGCGACAAAGTGCAGGGTCTGAAACTGTGGCCTCATGTCATTCAGTACATTTAAACTGGGACGAGAAATAAAAACGTAGAATCCTTCTTTTTTTGTTGTTGTTGTAGGAAGTGGACAGTAAACGAAATCTTTTTTTAATATTATTGTGACCACAGAGATCCACATACACATATGCCATCTAAAGGGATCTGATGGTGAACAACATGGCTTATCGATCGCTAATTTGACAGATGGAAATGTACCCACTATATTTAACATCAACACCGGTTTGAAACTTTTCCCTGTGATTTCAAGACGAATTTAAATGATTTTAAAAAAGTGTCTGTGTCGGGCTGATCCCAGGTCCTGTCGTCCCCCTGTCCACTATGGTCCACTATGGTCCACTCATAGAAGAAATGTCACTTGAGACTTATAATCTTTAAACCAATGCCCGTAAGCCTTACTGTTCACGGTTATGGCTCAATACACTTCAGTGTTCACGCTCCGCTACCTGAACTCGCTCACACATTTCAGGCGGAGTGGTTTGTTTGGTCGCTGAAATTAGGAGCCTGATCGACCCACGCATGCGCAGTCGAGATGGGCATTCGGCTGGGACATTGTTAATGGAGTCATTACAGCTCCATCTATATGTTTGCTTCATATGAATTACTGCATTAACGGGATCATCACTTATCAAGATAATTGTTAGCAGCCGCATGACTCTGCGAAAGTTCTGCTTCCGCTCTACTTTAAGTCACTGAAAGGTTTGAATCCTTTGTTAATTATGACCTGGTTTGATGGATGATGTCTGTGCTTTTAATCACGATTTCAGAGAAGCAGCAATTTAATGAAGAAAAGTTGGGGAAATCTATTTTTTATTTGGAAATGTTGATAAAGGAAAAGTTCCATCGAATTCTGACTCACTCATGGCGTCACTGGTGGAACGTGGTCGGCACGGCAACAGTTTAAAAAGGTTTGCCTCGACGTGTGTCACTTCCCGTCAAAATCCAATAAGGAAGTCAACAAAAAAAAACATCACGTAATATGTCAAACCAACCACTTAGATAGATAATGCCTGTTGTAAGTAATAATTACAGTTTTATTTCGGTGAAGCAGTGATTTTAATGAAGCAAAGTTGAGAAGAAAAGTTATATTTATTAAATGCTTTCAGTTATAGAGGGAAAGTCTGTCTAGCTCTTTTGGATTAAAATGGTTGGCATGGCAACAGTTTAATGTTGTTTACCTCTATAGATACAGACGGCATCTCGTCATAGAAGGGGGCGTGGCTTCGCCGAGGAGGAAAATAAAATCATTAGAAACACAATTTTTCACTCTTTTTTGCCATTTTCTTACTTATTTATCACTTATTTACTTATTTATCACATACAAATAAAGTCAAGTGTAAATCGGGCCCATATGGATATTTTCTCACAGCAGATTGTGCAGTAGAAGTGAAAAAACGGCAGTTGTAGCAAGCACTAGCACTAATGCTCGATGCTAAAATGTAGCATCAAGTTAGCATTCTCCGTTATTCATGTATTTATGGGCTGTTGAACCATGAATAATGAATAATTAGAGAAAATTTTCATTTTTTCAAAATTGTTTTCCCCTTAACTGTTTTCAAAAATGACCATATATGGGCGATATCAGAGATGCCGTCTGCATGGGCGCAGATAGCGGGGGGGACGGGGGGGACATGACGTACCCAGATTTTCATTCACCTGGATCCGTCCCCCTCACTTTTATGAAGAAAAATATCTTGCAAGCATTTTGCAATGTGCGAAACAGCGCCTCCCTTGACCATTCACTTTGATATGCGGCGAGAAACGGTATTGCGCTCATGTGTTTGTGTTGACTGGGCTGTGCGTGTGTCAAAATGCGAAACGCGAGCTGTTGGTTTACTTGGTTATCAGACAGTGTAGCCTACGTCAGGACTGCTTTTTCATACGTCATGTGGCATGCTTGGTGAGTGATTAGAAACCGTACCAATACGCATTATTGTCTTGCAATGATGGGCAATTAAGTTTGATAGGTTGTCATGCCTGAGCAGCTTTGTCCCCCCCAGTTTCAAAAACCTATCTGCGCCCCTGGCCGTCTGTATCTATCTATGTCACTTCATGTCAGTGTCCAAAAAGGAAATGGAACCGTAAACAGCACACACAAAAAAATGTCCAACTAAACAAAACTATACTTTTTTTCTTCCTTTTTTTTTGCATAATTAAGCTCGTGCATGACAGCACTTTGGACCCGAATTCACGCCTTTCTGAGTGACAGTGCAGGATTTTAGAGGCAGTTGTGGTGAACAGGTCTGGGCTCATTCTACACATTAGGACATGGCTGGAACATGTAGGGGAAGGGAAATGAGTTTTGACATTTTTAAACTCTGTATAGTCCCTTTTACTATGTTTCAGCAGAAAATGTGTCTAAATTGCACTTTAAGTCAAATTGTGTTACCTTTGGTAGAGTTAAAACATAGTGATGGCATCCGTGTGGTACAACCTATACTTCCTCTGTAATCTTTGCAGAGCCTTCACAGACTGTGTTTTTGCTGCTCGGGGCGTTCACACAGTCAACAACTGAAGCTCAAATCTGGGGCTTTTTTTGTTTTTTAGAAAAAATATGGTGAAGTTGTAAATTAGCTCTGTCAGCGCTATGTACAAAACTCGCTGCTTTGACTATGATATAAAAGTCTATTTGTGGCATTTCAAACTAGGGATGCACCGATCCGAGACTAGTATCGGATATCGGAGTCGATACTGAAAAATTAGGACATTGGGCGTCGGCTACAAAGATCCGATACTGAACCGATGCCATTTTTGGCTCTCACCGCTTTTAAAAGACAACTTTTACCACATAAATCTAATATGGGGGCATGCTGCATCATTGGAAAGCCGTTAGGATAAGTATGCTAACGAAAACTAATCAAGGCTGGGACAGAAACTAACAGAAATACATAAAGTAAAATAAAATAAAATAACCACTGCTCAAAGTGTTTGTATTTCAGCTTCAGAAATAACTGATCTAACATATTTGTAATGATCAGATCACTTCATGTGAGTTGTTTATATTAGTGTAACTTAATGTAACTTGCTGTTTTGATTTGATTGATTTAAAGCCTGTCATGCACCCAAGGACATTGAGTATAGAAAAGTCCATTGATCCTTGTTAAATGTTGATCCAAGACTTTATTAGATATCAAGACAATAAAATATGACTCCATCGATCATAAAATGGAGAAAAGAGTCAATTCAGTTTTAATTTTTCAATTTCAATTTTTCACTTTTAAGAAAGTATCGGTAAATATCAGGTATCATGCTCAAAACCCAGCATCGGTATCGGTAGCAAAAAAAGCTGGATCGGTGCATCTCTATTTCAAACCCAAAATCGCTTTTGCCTGGAGTCTTGCTGGGACAGTGAGTGATCTGCACTGTATGTTCTGATCTCCGAGTGTAGCCTGAATGCACCATAGCGGAGACTTTTACTGACTGTTGTTTCACGGCTGAGAAACCTCTAATCATAATAACGAAAGCGTATAACACACCGCTTTTGTGAGGATGTGACTGGCTGATTACGTTGTTTTTGTATTTGCAGAGAAAAGGGAAGCAAACATTTGGAAAGATATGGTTGAATATCTTTTCCACACGCACATCTTCTTGTAATTGTCAGCTATCCCCCCCCCCCGTACGCCTGCACGCTCTCCATCGCCCACAGTCCAGTCCAGTGTCCGCTTGCATTATGGCGCCTATTCATTTCAATTATAACCACCAGGCATGAGTGCGGCCGATGAAGAAATGCAATACAGGCGCATTATCGGCCGCTATGTAAACCCAGTACGACTCTGGGGAGCGATAAAAGAAGGGAGGGAAAAAAAAAAAAAAAAAAACAATCAACCCGAGGAATGTCTACGGTTTATGTTTGTCCGAGGGTGCGATCGATGGGAAGCGCTGATTGAAATGAACTCGATGAAACGCGACGGTCAAAAAATCCAGGCGGTTCCTCAGGAGAATGGGACTGCTTTCCCCAGGGGTGTATGGGATGTGAAGGGATTAGTAATATATATGAGAGGGAGCAGTGATGGGAGAGAGAGGTTTAGGTGTCGCTGATGGCTACAGGTCACAATCACCTGGCAGGAGGGTTCAACTATTGTACATGTTTGTGGAGCAATCTGGAAAAAAGTGTTTATTTTCTTCTAGATTTGAGTGGCTAATTTCACCAAATCTGTCCATGGGGCAAGTTCTGAACACTTTAATGAAGAAAACCATCTACAGCAGTGTTTCTTTCAAGTGAATAAAGTGCGATGAGACCTTTTTTTTTCTTAGTTTAAAGTGATGTCTGTAAGTTTGCAAATTGAGGAGACATGGAATGTAACCCCTCCCTCTATAACCAGAGAGCCCTTCTTAGTTTGCAAAATGAGGAGAGCTCCTCCCCCTCACTCTTGATTGGACCTGACAGGCTGGTTCACAGGAAAAGCTTGTCTCATTGGTCGACGCGGGAGTATACTAGACTCTTGGGCTCCTTCCGAAACCATCAGATTGCTAAGAGCTCTTGCGCCAAACCGGATGTGCGTCAGCGTCCGCCATGGCAAGTTGCTTCTGAATTGGTAAGTCAGTTAGGAAGTAGTTAGGAAAAGGAGCCTCGATGCCACTTTAGCATAGGGACCTCTGATGCTAACTATCATAGCCACTTTAGCATAGGGACCTCTGATGCTAACTATCATAGCCACTTTAGCATAGGGACCTCTGATGCTAACTATCATGGCCACTTTAGCATAGGGACCTCTGGTGCTAACTAACCGGTGATTAGGAGCTATGTGCCATCCCATAAGCCACTGCACCAAATCCCCCCCACCCCCCTCGCCCCCACCCTGGAGTGATTCATGCGCAACCACTGTTGATTGACAGGAGCACATTTAATAATAAAAATTATAATAATTAAAAAAAATAAGATTCTGCACAAGCCAAACTTTATAAAAGTGATAAATCCATGTTGTCGTCCCCACAGCTCAGTCACATGTCAGTGTTAAAGAGTAAACTCAGTAAACAGATTAAATGCTTTTGTTTTCATTTAGTAGAAACTTAAGCCGCATGGATCATTTGCATAATGTAGCTTTAAGAAACAGCTGTTGAAATAAAATAAGACTAAAGGGAAATGTTTGGATCATATGGATTTATTTTTCTCCTTAAATGTCTTTGTTTGGACACTACGTTGTTGTTGGACACTGTACACTAGGGGGCGACATGCACTTTTGTTTGGCCTGCACTCCACCAATAACTTTAAAGAAGAAGAAAAACAGCTGTTGGTGATGTCACTTCCCTTTCCCCTGTTTAAGGACGGACGGATTCTGCTGAAGCTCTAGTTCACTAACTGCACAGATCTAACAGTCGACCCCATGAAAGGTTAAGGAGTTAGTTGCTAGCGTTAGTGCTTAGAGGCTACAATTTGATGGTTTTAGACGCAGCCTTGCTGAAATCTGGGAGGGAGGGACATTACAAAAATATTGTATAAATAACATATATTATTACTAATTTAAAGTTTAATTTAATAAACTGATTTGGCACATTTTTTTAAAATCTGTAAAACATGTAGACTTCCAGACTTTCACTTTAAAGCCACACCGCATAACCTTTCACCCAAAAGAATCAGATAAAATCGAAGCATTTAGTTTATTGCAGATGTTTGTGTCGTTGCAGAATGCCACTACATGAACTTCTCCTCAGGCCTGACTGAAACTTCACTGGGGGCGGGAAGTGGACGTCTTTAACTCGTCTCCATGGAGATGTGGACTAAATACTAAACAGGTCAGGTCCTCGTCCAAATCCATTCTTTGAAGACGCACTGCAAAAAGTAGCATTTTCTGTGTCCAGCTGGTCATTAGCAGCATGGTTTTTCTTTTCTTTTTTGGCAACAGTAGAATATAAAATGTTATGCGGTGTTTGCCTGGCCAACCAATCATCCACTCCTGCTTTTTGTCGCTGTTCAAAAGCAGGACCGTCTGGAACTTTGCTAACCGCCAATCAAATCTTGAAACGTTTTATGTCGATCCAGTCACAGGCCGCGTTGTCACGACGGGAAGACAGAACTAACCACTAGCAAAGTATTTTCTTAAATGTACTGTTTTTTTTGTCCGGTTCCGGTTCTTATATTGATTGAAACAGCCGTTGCACATCCGTGTTGATTTCTTCTACATCTGAACAGAGTTGCTAATGACCCTTTGTATCATTTTATACTTGGCGAAAACGACATAGATCTTTCACATTTATCTCTGCTGTTCTGCCATCGTAAGACCATTAACTTCCTCCACACCGCATGCTGCCTACTTCATATATTATCTCTAATTGGTTAACCCCTGAACCAAGCACATTTTCTCCAGTTTGGCTTTACCCCAGTCCAAAAGCTTCTGGAAAAAAGCTCTGAAAATAGCAACAAAACTGAGCCGAAAACAATGATGATGTGACAAAAAAGTGACGAAAAATTTATGAAAAAGTGGCGAAAAAATGTCACAAAAATGCCACAAGAAATTGACAAAAAAAAGGACCAAAAAAAGGGCAAAAATGTGACCAAAAAATTACAAAAATGTAATAAAAAATTGACGAAAAAATATTTTAAAAAAATGGACAAAAAAATGACCAAAAAAGTTACAAAAATGAGTTGAATACCCAACAAAAAAATGATGGGAAAAAAATGTGATGGCGTGAGGAAAAAGATCCTCTCGGTTCAGGCGGGAGCTAAGAGGTTAATATGCTTGTCAATCACACCCATCAGGAATTCAAAGAAATCACCCCTGATCCCAGATACACATCTTTGTAAAGAAAGTGTGGCTTAAAGCGTAAAAAAAAGTACAGAAGTAACTCAAATCCAGAACACTGAACACAGGAGCTCCCAAGGCTGTGTTCTGAACCCCCTCCTGTTCACTCTGCTGACCCATGACTGCCCTCTAAAGTACGACTCAAACCTCTTCATCAAGTTTGCAGACGACACAACAGTGGTGGGTCTCATCGGCAAGAGAGACGAGTCAAACTGCAGGAGTGAGGTGAGCAGTCTGACCATGTGGTGCACACAGAACAATCTCTAAATGTGGAGAAGACAAAAGAGATTGTTGTGGACTTTCGAAGAGCACAGGTCCAGCATGCTCCTCTAACAATCGACGGTGCTGCAGTGGAGAGGGTGACCAGCACTAAGTTCCTGGGTGTGCACATCATGGAGAAGCTCTCCTGGACCATGCACACAACATCACTGGTCAAGAAAAGTAATCAGCGTCTCTACTTTCTCCGCAAGTTGAGCCAGAGTCCCAGCCTCTGTTATGTGCAACTTCTACAGAGGGACTATAGAGAGCATCCTGACCAGCTCCATCACTGTGTGGCACGAAGAAGATCTGCGGAGCCCCTCTCTCCACCCGCCGCACCTGCAAAGCCGTGAGAATCACCAGAGATCCTGTGCGAAATCCACAGGCCAGGTCCAGTCGACTGAAGAACAGTTTCATACACCAGGCCATCAGGAAGCTGCCCTCCCCAACCCTCACTAAAGAATCTCTGCAGAATCTTTGAATTTACTTATTTGAGTAAAAGCACAGATACTACCGGTCTAAATATCACTCTAACTAAAGTAAAAGTTGCTCAGTCGAAGTATTACGTGAAAGTACTGAAGTATTCGCTGTGGAAAACACGACTGGGAACTTGACGGGGACAAAGTTTCTTAGTTGTTGCGTCATTGGCAGTGACGGCACAGCGCCACCTACTGTTCTGGAGTTACTTTTTTTTTCAGGCTTATAAATGGGTCGGCCAACTATTGCTTTTTTACTTTGGAGCTTGTGCGGAAATGTCGCGGAGTGGAAAGCATCATATTTACCTTTCAAACAAGGGAGTAAAAGCGATAAGTTCTCAACAAAAATACAACTCAAGTGAAGTACAGAGCCAGATCACTGGAGGAAGAGCGAGAGACAGCCGTGACGGGAATAAAGGGAGTGAGAGAACACTGAAAGGAGAGAGAGAGAGAAAGACAAATGGAAGACGCGAGGGAGAGAAAGAAGAGCGCCTGTCCTCACAACAACTGTTTGCAATTTGCATGATGCCAGGACAAATAGAAGGGGGAGCGAGTCAGGGAGAGACGAGCTGTTATGAAACACGGGCCTTATTAAAACAGAGCTGTTGTGGTGGCGACCGCGAGGTGCAAAGGGACGGCCATTAAAAACTGTGGTGCACCGATGTACTGCCAACTAGCCTGCTTTATTGCATTTATTCAGCTATTTAACGGTTGCGCGCATTGTGGTGGAATGATCATTACGTTGTCTGTAAGCCAGAGTAGCATAACAGTGAACAAAATGCCCGACATCGATAAACTAAGCATTTGAAAACATCCATTTTTCATTCTATTAGCTGGTTTTCTCCTTTAACATCTTTTAAACCCCGGGATTAAAAGGGACCTCAGGTAAAATGTAAATATTACTGATGTCCTCGGAGTTTCCATTCCCGTGCACATCTGCCATGTCAGTACACAGCATTCCAAATGATTATGCAAATTGTATTTCAGTGTCATAAAGGTAAAAAAAAAAAAAGTTTTTCAATGAAACTCATGGATGGTATTGTGTTTCAGGGCTCTTTTAATCACTGACATCAGTTTCAGACGCCTGTGATTAGTTAGTTATCAGGTTAAGCCCAGTTAAGCAGACCACCATTTTCAAGCAATGTGGGAAAGAAAAAGGATCTCTCTGATGATGAAAAGTGTGAAATAGTTCAATGCCTTGGACTAGGTGTGAAAACCTTTGATTTTTCACGAAAGATCAAGCTTAATCATCGTACTGTTAAGAGATTTGTGGCTGATTCAGAGCACACACAGGTTTGTGCAGATGTAGGACCCTCCAGAGGCTGCAGTTGTGCATAAACCTTCTATCCGACCTCCCCTAAACTGTTAGTTGAATTCTCACGAGCAAAATGTCTGCAGTGGCTCAGAAATGCATGAAGACTCATTTTCAAACAGTCTTGTTCACTGATGAGGCTGTGTAGCCCTGGATGGTCAGATGGATGGAGTAGTGGATGGTTGGTGAATGGGCACCATGTCCCAACAAGGCTGTGATGTCAGCAAGGAGGGGCGGAGTCATGATTTGGCCTGGAGCTGGTCGGCCCCTTTAGGCTCCCTGGTGTCCTCTGAAACATATGTGGAGTTTCTGATACCTGATACCTCTGCATCACTGCCTGCTTGGGCATAAAAGGAGAGAAACTCATGATGTGGACCCCCTCCACCCCTGACCTCAACCCTATTTTGAAAATCTGAGAAAAATATCATTTGCATAAATGGATAATAACTGGGTAATTTCCCAGGTGAGTCTAGTGCCGTGTGAATCGACATGTCGGATTTTTGAAAGTTTTATCATGCGATAAAAGCATTACTCCGACGCAAATGCTTTTTTTTTATCCATTTAAAAAGCATAAAAGACAAAAACTACGAGGTTACATAGACGTGAACCGGAAGCCCCATTGTCATGGCGGCTCTGATGGAAAGTTGTGATGCAATTTTTGTGTGTGCAAAGTTTAGACAGAGAAGGCCGTTTCAGAGCGACCGGATCAAAAGAGAAAAGATACGGCTGTTTTCTGGTCACACAATCATTTTTTTCACTCAAACTTGGCTGTAAATACTGTTTAAGTGGTGCTATCTTTGCCCATTAGCCTGTTAGCTTCATCTTCGTGATTCCATTAGTGTGTACTGGTGCCTCCGACCCGGTGGCAGCGAAGTTGCAATTGTGGTTTTCTGGCCAGAGACACCAGGGGGAGATGAAAGACCCTCCGAACATCCCATTCACACTTGCATTACCTATAGAGAGACTACGGAAAGGATTTATTAAGGTAAACAAATTACTTAGTACTGCTTTAAAGGCGAGATGCTGCAGGTGAATAGGATTTCAATTTGAAACTTTTTTTTTGTAGATTACTAACATGAGTTTGAGAAAACAAAAGTATTGCGAGTTTTCATTTTATGTTTTCATATGAAAATAAGGCTTTTTATGCCTAACGATGCCCCAAATGTCCCATATTTTTGGCAACGAAATCTGAATATTGGATCCAGCCACGTTTAAATTCAATTTAAATTCCTTGAATTCATGGTTTTATTTTGTAAGTAGCAAATACTTTTTCAGAGGGGATTTTGAATATCGTTTTAATAGCGAAAATAAATAAAAATGTTTATTAGTGGGAAAAATCTATGTTGGTTATATGTTTTTTTTGTTTGTTATTGAGCTTTGAATCCAAAAAACGAGGTGCAAATCAAATTTTTACAGATTTGTTTTTATTATTATGAGATATCCAAAATCCCCTCTGAAAGAATCTTAACATTATTTAGGTTCAGTTGCTGGAAATATACCCCTCCTGGAACTGCCGCCTTAACGTGGCGGAGGGGTTTGAGCACCCGAATGATCTTGGGAGCTCTGTTGTCGAGTCTCCCATGCCAAACAGGTCCAAGGTGACGGGTCGGACAAAGAGCGGTTCAGAAGCCCCTTATGAGAGACCAACAGGCCTGAGATTCGTGAGACCGTCCTTCAGTTTCCCCTGGGGGAGACTGTCGCGACTGCACACATCTGACCATCACACAACATCATCGTGATAGGGGAAACTGGAGTACCCGGAGGAAACTTACACAGACATGGGGAGAACATGCAAACTCCACACAGAAAGGCTGCATCCAGGTGGGAATCGACCCAGGACCTTCTAGTTGTAAAGCGAGAGTGCAAACCGTTGTGCTACCGTGCCGCCCGGTACAGCCCACGGACGATCATAAACCGCACCTCTCCTATTAATTGGTGGTCCCCAGACTAAATATCACCATAATTTGTCACGCGATAGCCAGGCTTTGAAAAAAAGGCCATTTCTGCTCTTTCTTTTTTTTTTTTTGCATAAAGTGCTTTATTTTTATATGAAAACATGAAATGACAGAAAACTTGTAATACATTTGTTTCTCATACATATGTCCACAACAGTGTTAATTTCATTGACTAAAATATTGAGTCTCAATTTTAGTCAAAGTGTTATTTTTGACGACTAAAATTGGACTAAAACTAAATTAAAAGTTTCTCATGAGACTAAAACTATGACTATAATGTCCAGATATTTTAGTCGACTAAAATAAGACAAAATAAAAATGAAGGGGAGAGACTAAAATCATCCAAACTTCTGTTGACCGTCTGAAAGAGCCTCAGATCATGTAAATTCTCTGCCAAAGGAGCAGCTCTGAGCTTTGTTCATGTGGAGCAGCTCCATGAAGCAGAGGAACAAGATTAAATATGATTATAATGAATATTATCAATGTAAAGTCGACAAAATTCGTCTTAAATTTAGTCGAATAAATTTACTTGCAATTTTAGTCGACTAAAACTAGACTAAAATTGAAGATATTTTTTTGACTAAAACTAGACTAAAATCGAATTACATTTCCGTCAAAAGACTAAGACTAAAACTAAATCAAAATATGTTGTCAAAATTAACACTGGTTCGCAATCTACCGCAGAGCTTTCAAATGCATATACCAAAGTTTATTTTGATCCCCTATTCCCCTGCAGCGCTCGCCTTAATCGAAAGCTACATAGAAAATCACTACATTAAACCTCGATTTGTGCACGACCGTGGGAATAAGTGGCTCTTTTAATCTAAATGTGACTTAACCCAGCACAAACGCACTTCCTCCCTGTAAGCGGTGGCTGTGTTTGTTCAGCGTCTCATAATATTGTGCTTGTGTACGTGCGTGGCCGGCTCAGAGGCGGACCACCCGCGGGCTCCTGCCAGCGCTGCACTGACTGAAGGACATGACGCCTGCATCGATCGCCCCGAGCTCCGCGACAGCTGGGAGAGGCGGCAAATGAGTGCAGCGGCTGACGCGGGGAGGTGGGGGGGGGGATTAAACCTGCACGGGACGGAAATAGGACCAAGTCAGGGCCGTAAACACACACACAGGGCACATGGAGCAGTGTTGATGTTTACTAGAAAAAAAAGTGCCGCTGTTCTTTCAGTCTCTGGACTTTTTTTTGTTTTAACCTTCAGTCAAGATTGAGTCAAACATTTCTCTTGTTTTGTTTTCTGTTCGATTTACTCTACAAACAGCGATAAAAATGTAGTTGTCAAAAAACATTTTCAGCCAACAACAAATATCTTATAAATCGTTAATGCTGCAAGGCTTAAAACTTGGATGTTGAAGTGCAAATCAAATTAGCGCAGAAATGTTATGAATGGAAATCGTTGAAGTCATTCATGAAGAGGATAGTATTTTAGCAAAGCAGCTGTTTCTGAAAATAAACAACAATCGCTTGGTTTTAAAGTGGAACATTTTTGCACTGCCAATGCCGTTGATATTCTACATTTTATTTTCTGTTCTCATTTTAGTATTTATGTTTTTTGTTTATTTATTCATTGTGTCAAACATACTTCTGTTCTTTGATTGCACATTTCCCCGTCTATTTGCATTTGTTTCTTGAGAGCTAACGTAATTCCTCCATTGTGATGTCACTAAATGCATATCTTGTCTTATTTTTGTCCTAAAGTTTATTTTTCCTTTGTTAATCGATCAACCTTTATTGGTGTTACAACAACACCTGCTGAACCAAAGTGCTTTAAGTGCAGTATACTAAAAACTAGGGATGCACTGGTATCGCATATCGTAGCCGATACTGAAAAAAATACGATATCGGGTATCGGCCTCAAATATCTGATACTGAACCGATACCAGTTTGCCTCTCGACGCCTTAAAAACACAACTTTTGCCACCTAAATCAAAGTGAATATGGGCATGCTGTATACCATTTTAAAGCTGATTGCTAAAGCTAGCCGTAGCATGCTAAGCTAGCCGTAGCATGCTAATGCTAGCGAAAACTAATCAAGGCTGGGTCAGAAACTATAATAGAAATACCTAAAGAACCTAATACAATAAAATAACCACTGCTAAGCCAAGTGTTTGTATTTTAGTTTAAAGGGGGGTTTTATGCAAAATTGACTTTTTCAAGCTTTGCATCATGTTATTATGTCATTCACTCATTAAAAACATGCCTGAAGTGTTGCCTTGGCACATTCACGTATTTTTGAGTAATCTGTAAAAACTCTGAGGGCGGCCATTTTAGGGATAGGTTTGCCTGAGTCCTCCTAGAAACGCCCCTAAAGCCTAAAGCCTGTCATATACCCAAGGATAATTAGAGCAGAAAAGTCCAGTGATCCTTGTTTAATGTGCATCCATTAGTTTATCGATATCATTGATAATTGATCTTTGAAATCATGACAATAAAAGATGACTTTATTGAGCTTAAAATGATGGAGAAAAGAGTCAATTCAGTATTTCACTCAGAGAATGTCACTTTTAAAGAAAGTCTCTTGGTATCGGTAGGCTAAAAATTGGATACAGGCAGATGCTCAAACCCCCCGTATCGGTATCCGAATCGGCAGCAAAAAAGGTGGATCGGTGCGTCGCTACTAAAAACGTTGTCAGCACAACATAGAAAATGCTACAGGCAGAGTGTTCCAAAGCCTACAGGACCAAAGACACACCTGGAGTATTTCACTTCGTTCACGCAGTTTCGGGCAAAGTAAAGCTATTTAAATTTGCTGTTTCTCCTCCTATGGTGCACTCCATTCTGTACTTCCTGGATACAATTGCGTCATTGTTCAAACCCCAAAACTGTCCACCATTTTTAAATCTCATAATGCAACATTATATCGGATCTGAGCCGTTCTGCTCAAAATGTGCTTATGAAGCTGTAAACCTGCTCATATTACTAAGTATTAAGAGTCCAGGGCCAATGTAAAGTTGTTTGCCCAGATCAAATGTTACAGCCAGCCAATCACCCTAACCCTGACCCTAACATTGGTCCTGGGCAAACAACTTTGACATTGGCCCTGGACTCTTCATTCCTTGGTGATATAAGATCAATCATAAACCACACTGTAAATTGAAGCTGAAAGTCATTTTGCCAGCAGGAGGAGCCCCAATCAAAGTCTTCACCATCTCTATAGCGCCTGTATTCCATCATCACCCTTTAATTCTTACAGAGACATAGTTTCTAATTATAAAACGTAAATTCTCAAAGGTGAGGCTCTAAAATAATGCTCCATATGTACATGTCCTCCCCCTTTATGTGAGTGCCTGTGTGGATCCCCGTAAAATCCCGCCTGACGGGTGGATCAATAAGAGGGCGGGGCCTAGATAGCACCCAGAGGTAAAATTGGTTAAGTGGGTGCAAGCGCGGGGGCGGCGGGTCAACCGGTGGACAAGGGCAGCAATTTAGATAAATGTATTTTTGCTGATTAGCCGCTGGAACAAATCAAGTAAAACATGTATTCATTCACTGCAGTTAACGCCACACTGCAGAACATGATGCATTATTTCATTATTTCGGGATCAATCTATCTATCTTATATGTTATGTCACAAAAGATAGGTTAACAGCTAAAAAACATGATAGAAAAAGTAGCGAAAAGTGCTAGTGAACAACTGTTGGCATTAGCAATCCCAGAAATCTTTTTTTTTTTTTCGGTTTTGACGATGCAATCAGTATTTTTGGCTGTATAGAATAAAATAACATAGAAAACATCTTTAGGTTTAATGATGTTATAAAACGCAGTTACACCACTCCCCAGCAGTTTCCCTCCATAAACAACTACTCCTGCAGGAATCTCTATTGAAATGACAGTATAACATAGCAAAGTGGATTTTTTTTCCCCTCCTCCTTCACTCCTGAAAAGATTATGAAAGTCGGTCCCTTGGTGTTGCGGGCGTTTTTTTCCTTCCATCTGTTTTATTAGTTCATCACTGATCATCAAGCAGAACATCAAACAACACATGTTTACTTTATTGCTCCACTGCTGCTGCTCATATACAATTCTCCAAAGCCTGGACTTGTTTCTTGCTATTCCCATTCCCCCAACGCAAAAAAAAACATATATAAATAATGCCTGATGCTGAGCAGAAAATTGAGCAGATTGAAGGGTGCACGCCATGATGCTTTGTTGTGGTTAATGTACAGTAAAGGTAAAGGTAAATAATCCAATGCATGCTTTAATTTCATTACCGCTGTGTTCCCTAGTGAGAATCCTTTGAAAATAAACATGAGACTGTGAATAGCCTCGCCTTTCCTCAGAACTGACCCGTAGCTTTGCTGGGGGGGGCGGGACAACACCAGATCGTCTCCATGGAGATGGTTTAACATACACGTGTTCTCTTTAAAGTGCTTTGTTCTGACCATGCTAAAGTGGCATTGTCGGCTTTACAAGAGGGTATGCAAGTGATGTCACAGCATAGCAACAGCGTGGCAACGGGAGCCAACGCCAATTGTACATTGCTGTTATTTTGTGTTTGCAATGTTTTCATTAGCTTTACTTAGCTTAGTAAAAAAAAAGAAAAAGGAAAAGCTATATTTTTGCGGTAATATGTATGTTTTTGAGATATAGTAACTTTATTTTGTCTTCTAGATGAACAGCAACACCATTGAGGGGTCCAAGGGGTCTACAAGACAAAACAGGTTGGGAGTCACTGGTCTGTAAGGTAGATACAGGCGGCAACTCTGGAAGTGCCCATAAATGGTCATGCTCGAAGCTGTCAGGGGGAAAACAAAGGGGGAAAAGAACCTCTCTTTCACCCACTATTTCACCAGCTACTTTATTGCTAAATTATGAATGTTTCTACTAAATAAAGACTGAGACATGGAGAGGAGCAAAGTGGGTTAACAGCCCATAAATAGGCTACATAATGGAGAGTGCTAACCATGACTCTAGCGTTAGCTTCATGCTACATGTTAACCGCTAGCTGCGAGTGCCGTTTTTTCACTTCTTTTGGGCAACTTGTTGAACTTTTAAAACCAGGATGAGACAAGACAATCAAATGGACATAATTTTGACTTGTATTTGTGTGTGGTAAATATACCTATAGTCCTATAGTCGGAAAATGTTCCCCTCGGCTTGCCCCCCCCCCCCCCCCCCCCCCCCATTCAGGTGAATGTTGCGGACTCTCAATAAAACCCCAGAGGAGCATTTCCTGGAGTGGGAGGGTCCCATTCCATGACATCAGCAGGTGGAATACGGCATTTTCAGCTCTTGGAAAAAATACATTTCGCAAACTAGGTATTGTTTCTTTTCTTTTTTTTATCATGAGACAACACTATTGCTGAAAGCTGAAAAAAAACATGGGTTTAACATACAGGACCTTTAATTAGCTTTTGGTTTGGGTCTGCCTTAAAGGGAACATCGGCGTGCGCCTCCTGGGGCTGCAGTAGACTCATTATAAGAATACCATGCAATAATCAACTAGCGGTTAATAATTTAAAACGCTATCAAATTCACTCGGCAGCTTTGCAAAATCCCTTGTTGGTAATATGCTGTAGCCAGAAGCCAGAACTGATCAAAGAGTGGCTCACTGCACAGAAAAAAAGTGTGTATAATTGATTACTTTCTCCCGCACTACATTAAGAAGAACAGGGGGGAAATACTACTGAATAAAGTACATGTTAAAGTATTTTACATCTTATAAGTATTTATTGCATTACTTAGCATTAAATAGCAAATATCCACAATAGTTGTTCTACAGGAGATTCACTGTTCTTTATCTAATAATAATGTTTTGGAATCATTTGCGACATATACACTTGGATTGGATGTCTAATGCCCCCTGCCGGCAAAACTGAGGAATTTAGAAGGGATTTTTTTTTTTTAAATTACAGCTTAGTTGACCCAAACCCAATCCGTGTAAAAACAAAAGAAAAGTCTAGCTTTTGAATCAATAATATTCTTTGGAACAGAGCTTTGACCCTTTTATGTTACTCCCAACATCCTTTATTGTATTTTCATGTTTTTTTGTTTGTTTTGTTTTTATAGAGCTCTGGGTTACCTGCCTTTAACTAGTCCAAACCTGATCCAACCCAGCACAAACCAGTCCAGCCAGACCTGATCTAAAACGGCTCGAAAACCAATTGAAACCTCCTCTAAACCAGTCAAAACCAGCATAAACCAGTCCAATCCTGGTCTAAATCAGTCTAACCTGGCCTAACCTGATCTAAACCAGCACAAACCAGTCCAGCCAGACCTGATCTGAACTTGGTCCTAACCAATCAAAACCTCCTCTACACCAGTCAAAACCAGCATAAACCAGTCCAAACCTGATCTAAACCAGTCTAAACCTGGCCTAAACTGGTCCAAACCTGATCTAAACCAGCACAAACCAGTCCAGCCAGACCTGATCTAAACCTGTTCCAAACCAATCAAAACCTCCTCTAAACCAGTCAAAACCAGCATAAACCCGTCCAAACCTGGTCTAAACCAGTCTAAAACTGCTCTAAACCGGTCCAAACCAGTCCAAAACTGCTCTAAACCGGTGCAAATTAGGTCGGTACTGGCCCGAACCTGCTCTAAACCAGCATAAACCAGTCCAAACCTATACTCGTCCAAACTGGATCTTTTGAGTATTACAAACTTGGTAGCGATAGGCAGAATTAGAAACAACCTATGACTTGATAATGTGTGCTCTACCAAACGGTTGAGCCAGCTATTAAAGGGTTAAAGTTAAGTTCCCATCGGATTCCATGTTATTTCGCTCTTTCTGGAGTCGCAACTGGCCACCAGGGGGCAGCATCGTTGCGATGTCAGCAGCCTGCCCCAACTCCCTTTTCCTTTTTTTTTCTTTCATCAGAGCTGGATTTTTGACCAGTTTCGAAAAACACGAGCTTTTGATTTAACAAATGGACATCTCTAACTCAATCATGCCCAGCCTTGGAAAGGACAGATGACTGCCCATCTCTCAATCAATTGCAATCACAAATAAAAGCGGTGCACCGAACGCTTGTGAAAATTAATGCCGGGAAGGGGGCTGTTCTGGGAGGGCCCTGTAACCCCGTAACCACTACCCTGGCCCAAACACAGACTCCCCTTTGGCCATTTAATCAGTGCATCACGAGGCTATTGAATTGCTGTGTTGATTGTTAACCAGGATCCTCCGTGGTCCATACATGCCGTTTTGGCGGTAGCTCACTACGGTTGATGGATTTTGCAGCAGGGAAAGACTTGAAGTACAGTTTTCCGCTGTGTTTATTATCGTCTGATGTGCTGTTGTGGCTACGGCCTTCATAGCAGAGTAGATTAGGCCCATTTTTGACCACATTGTTTATTTTGTGAAACAAGCAGCTGATGTGATGCACAAAGAGGTCAGAGTGCTAGTTCTCAACGCCTGTCCCTGGTGGGGCCTTTGTACACAAAAACAACATTAGCATGACTTCACACACTGATTCATTCATCCACTCTCACAACAAGTCTAAAACGCTCTCATACTCAAACGCCCACACACCTGCAGTATGTACAAATCTGAAAAGAAAAAAGTATAGCAATAATGGAAACAAAAATGATAAGTGATATTTACAAATTTAGGAGCCTTAATGGAAAAGGCCACCGTTTTCCCATACTGAGATATGTTCTTACCTGAGCTTAGACGAGTTGATACGTACCTGTCTGGTCTTTGTGCGTGCCCTCAGTCACGCAAAACGACTAAAGATGTTGTTTGCATTTGGCCTCTCCCAATGTATTCCTATAGTTCCCAACATATCTCAGTATTCCTTTAAGGGAAGCTTATTGTATTGAGCTATTCACACGGGACAAGGCCTCGTGGAAGGACCAGGGACTATGTCTCCGAGCTGGCCTGGTGTCGTCTCGGTGTCCCCCCAGAACAGCTGGAGACTGCTGCCTCCGCGACCCGGCCTCAGATATAGCGGAAGAAAATGGATGGATGGATGAATGGATGCATGGATGCATGGATGGATGGATGGAAGGATGGATGGATGGATGGCTATTCACAAGACACAAGTCACTGGTGGTGAACATTTTAAACTCTAAAAAGAAACTCCTACATCAGGTCTAAACCAAGATGATAAAAACACTGACGCAGCATCGCTATTCGCTGCTGAAGCTTAATGGGAAATGGGGGTAGGCTCCGAAAGTTCCTGTCTCCTATGAACTTTACATTGAAACTTTTTTTCCCGTCTTTAAGTCATTATTGAACACAATGCTTGTCTTAACACGTGCAACATCATACTATTTCTATCCTTTTGCTATATATATATTTTGATTTCCGCCCTATTCTAAATATAGGAGCTGGCTCCAAAAAACAGCCAAATTGCTTGCAGGCAGGAGCTTCATTAGCCTGCGCTGAACGCTATGGAGAAGCCACCCTCACTTAGTCTATCACTATTCTACAGTCTATGGGTTAAACCAATTCTGAGCCAGGTGTTTTTCAACAGCATACCACAACAGCTCACAAAAACATCTTGGTGTTTTAGGTTTTATACACTTCATATTACACTGCCCTAAATACATTGTACCTACCAAATGTATTACAGTGTAAGGCTCTATGTCTTATTATGTACCTCCAAACTACTAATACACACATAATTCCAGTATGTAACCCATAGGTACAAAGCACATTGCATTGTACAAAATTTTGTAGGTACGCTGTATCAAGGGTAGTGTAAAATAAAGTGTCACCATAAAACAACGCCAGATGAAAGGAAACAATTGTCTAACATGGTAGCTCAACAACAGTCCCGTTTGCACCAACAGCAGGTGCTCTATGCATTACTCTGAATGGTAATTGAGCAGTTACAGATGGGAGTCATTAGGGCCAATAGCTTTCTTGACCTCGGTTCAGTAAAGGCCAGGACACTTAGGGCCCGGGCCGAGGCTATTAATCCAGCCAGCACTCTGGCTAACTACAGTACGAGACCTGCCATGGTTCACTACGTTGTCCATCACCTGGAGGGGATAAAGTTCCTCCTCATTTACATCATTTCTTTAGCTTCTGATATAACTTCATGCCCGAATGAAGCGCAACGTTTTTTTTCCCTTACGGGGTCAAAATGGTGATGTAGAGCGCCAAAGGCATTCATGTCCTGCCCTGTAAAGCGTTAATATGCGCAGATTTAATTTAGTTGTGTATTGTGTTCTTTTGGAGGACGGATAATACACCACCATCATCAACTATTCACAATTCACAATTGAATCATACAAATCTTTGCACAACAAATCACTCTCTCCACTCCAATTCCAAAGTCATAGCCGTGTGAACTACAAACTGAGCTCAATGGAAAAAAAAATAGCTTGTATCCGGAAATGGATAGTGTAGATAGAACAATACTTTCAAGCAGACTTGTCAGAAACATATCTGTAATGTAGCAATTTTGAGTAATCTTCACGTCCCTGGTTCTGTTGAGCTCTTCAGTCTGCACTTCCTGGTCGTATTGCCCCACAGGAAAAACACGAAACCAATCCACTGCCTTTTCAAAGCCCATAATCCAACATCGGATCAGTTCCGTATCGTTCCGTGCGCAAACTTTTCTCACTTTGCTCACACTGTTGTTGTTAACCACGCTGTTTGATCAAAGTGAAAGTTTGTTTCTACGAGTCATTCCCACTGCAGCTCCAGGCAAACTCCTCATCAGCACTCGCCTCTAGATTTCAGTCAAATGACGTTATTTGAAATGATAAAATGTAGCATATCAAAGCGTACAGGCACAGGAAATAATGTTTTTAAGTCTGTTTTAAGCCTCAAATGCAGGATATGATGCCTTCTTTGGGTCCCTTATTATTAATATTTAACGGTCCTGTCTCACCAGCCTGGAGACTAGTTGGAGACTCAAGTTGCCACTGGTCATGGACATGTCTCCGAGACGTCCCCTGGAGAGAGCACGGAGACTTTTTCAAGTCTCCATGCTCTCTCTGAGACACTGCACAGATGTCACAGAAACGTCACAGGGCTGAGGACAAGATATAGAGTTCATAACGTTGGCACAACTGCTTGAGACCATGCGGAGACTTGGAAAAGTACATTTTCAACGAGACAACCTGGAGACTCTCCTTATCTCCAGGGGACGTCTCAGACAAATCTATGTGTCTTTGAGTCTCCAACTAGTCTCCAGGCCGGTGAGATAGGCCCTTGGAATGCGCAAAATCAATTCGAGTTGTGGAGACTTTGCGGAAACAGCCAGTCACGGCCATACCTGTCATGTTTTTGGATTTCAAAATGCATGACTTTTTCCTAGCACCTGCTGCCAGCCGTCTCACCAGCCCAGTCAAGCTCCAAGACGGGTCAAAATATGGTAGTTTCCCGGCCAAAACGGGAGAGTTGACAGCTATGGTCGCGTCAGTCTCCGCAACGTCTCCGCAAGTCTCCTCCGGTGACATAGGCCCTTTAAATTTGAACTGTCTATGCAAAGAAAAGACAACATTTTGAATTGGCCTGGAACGCCCTCTGAAGGCTGTAGTGGGAATGGCACATTTTGAAACAGTGAAAACAAGCTTTCCTTTTCAGCTAACGGCATGCTAACAAAATCGATGGAACAGTAACACAGGTTGGCGCACTCCTTAGAAGAAGAAGAAGCGACCAATGTGAACAAGATCACTCAAGACCATCGGGAAGTGTTGACAGTCATGCTTTTTGCAGCAACCAACCCTAAAATCTTAGTCCGGGGGGCGTGTGATTGCAATGGATTCAGACACTGCTTGTTATCTGCCTCCAAAGCCAACAACTCGGTAATCCTCCTGCTTGGAATCACGAGGATTTTGCGCCGAGGTGTGTACACTACTTGTGAGGCTGTTGATAAGAAACGGCTGGGAAACGCTGGAAGAGTAGACGGGAGCAGATTTATTTAGACTAGGCCGAGAGCACGGGAAGAGATCTACCGATATTGACCGCGGTGACAGTCAAATTTACAACAGTGCATAAGCGGGAATCCATCTACTTAGCGAGCGCTTATAACCCGGCGCGAGTCCGAGCCTAACCTGATGGGGCCCTTATTAACTATTGATTAGCCACGAAGAGCGATGTTGTATTGGCGTCCGCCGTCTTTAGTGCGAGAGCGATATCAGCGGGCGATGGATTGCTCGGCATGTGGTACGCAGGGGGTATGTTTTTTTTTTGTTTTTTTTTTAAAGTGGGGGAAATTATGCAAAAATCAAACTTATTCTGATGCAACGGGCGCGCCAAGTCTGGAACAGTTTGGACACATATGCGCAGCAGACACCAGAACAATTACAGCAATTTCGCTCCAATCGCTCTAATCGAAGCTACAAATGCCTGCATGTCTCACGGCGCCGCTACAAATCTGCGTTTTAAGGCGAACATGCTTGTGGGGAATCGCCGCTTGTGCCATAAGTTGCCCGATCACCCGAATCCACCTTGGCAAATTCCAGGACAAAAGTCGGTATTGCTTTATATTAAGTATTAATAAGCAGGGCTAGGATTAGGATTGGCTATGAATAAGCATATTATCCATGGCCTATTAGCATGGTAGTTAACAATATAATGATCAGCCTACTATTATCTGTATATGCATGTTATTAATGGCTTACCAGTATGTTAAGTATATTACACAGCTAATTCAATGACTGTGTAGCATCTGAGTTCCCTTCTGATGTCAAGGCCGAGCTCTCACTTTGTCAACAAATGGCCGATTCCCGCAGCAGCAGCAGCAGTAGCTCCTTGTGCTTTTTCAGCGAAGGAACTGGCAAACAGACCTGTTTATTACAAAGCAACACGCGGTTCACGAGAGCTACCTTTGTCAAGATATCAATTTGATTGACATGTGGATTAACCGCCCAGCCCTGGACCTTGATCAAGATCAAATCGAGGGGGTAAATGATATATAAAAGCATTATCGAAGCATAAATGAAATAAACTCGAATCAAGAGTGCAATTGCTTTTGTTCTAGCCAACAAAAGGTAAACTAGGGATCTAGATGTGTTTGAAAGGATCACCAAATATGTGCAAAAAGCTACACCCACTTCAAGATCTCATTTCGAGTCAGGATTTGCTATTCTTTACAAGGATGTGTAGTCTGGGACGGGGCGTGATTTCTTTGAGTTCTCGATAGGTGTGCACAAGCATATTAATCGATCAGTGAAAAGGCATGTATGGCACAAGTAAACACAGAAGCTAGTGGTTTAACGATGCATCGGCCAGTAGAGTGGAGACCAATTTTGCCACAAAACCTTGAAGGAACAGGCCACCGTTTTTCCAATACTGACTGAGATATGTTCTTACCTGAGCTTAGACGAGTTGTTAGCATTTAGCTTCCCCTCTTCTCCTCTATGGACCCAAACGGGACCCAAAAGTTAGAAGCGACCAAGCTCTTCCACGCTTTTCCTATTTATATATGGTTACGTGAGCATTTCCACGATCCAAGTATAGTTCCATTAAGTTAAACGTGTCAATTTTCTAAGTGCATATAAAGGGGTACTATCTTTCAAAGGCGTAATAATACAATAGGAGCACTTCGACTTCACTGGGCGGACGTCTAAGTGCTCCTAAGATATTATTGTGCCTTTCAATATAGTGTAACTAGACTTGGATCGTGTAAATGCTCACCTAACCATATATATATAGGAAAAACGTGGAAGAGCTTGGTCGCTTCCAACTTCACCCCAGTTTGGAGTTATAGGAATATGCTGAGAGAGGCCAAATGCTAACAACATCTTTGGTCTACTTGCGTGACTGAGTGCACACAAAAAGACCAGACAGGTACGCATCAACTCGTCTAAGCTCAGGTAAGAACAAATCGCAGTATGTAAAAACGGTGGCCTGTTCCTTTAAAGGCACTATACGTCATTTTTACCATTTTCAGTCAAAATGTTATGAAATTTTTACCGTCATGGCGATCCGTTGGAGTCAGTATGTGATGAAAAAGGTGAACCCCTTTGCTTCACATATTGACTACATGGGTTGACCATACACAACATCAATAAATCATAATATAATGCAAACTTGACGCATCAGGTTGATTTTACAACAAAACACAGACACACAAAGCGAGAGAGGCTGGCTATAATGCACGTTTTAGGTTTGATCAGGAAAACCAAAGACCATGTGCGCTCGAATTATTTCGAACTGCACAACAGCCTGGGAACCATGGCCCAAATTTTCCGGTGGATTTGGGAACCAATCACAGAGCGAGGAGGGACGCAAGACGATGACGCACTATTCGATATACGGAAGCTTGTAGTTTATTTACGGATTAAAAAAAAAAAAGTTTATTTACGGATCCAACATGACAGCAGCAGACACGATGGTATTTTTCGATCAAGCTTTAGACCTTGTTCTAAATAGTTTATCTCAAAAGTTTACAGCGAGTACGTCATACGTCATCTCATACGATGATACGATTGGCTGTGGCGACGTGCAGACGCATGATAGACTTTTTTTTTTTTTCGTATCGCCCAATAAACGAGTATGGACGATCGTAAACCACACCTCTCCTACGAGAAAATGCATTGGTGGTCCCCAGACTAAACATCACTTGTGATTTTAGTCCGGTGTTAGCCAGGCTAATGAAGAATAGCATTCTGATAGAAAATGCAAACTTCACACAACTTTGTCCAGTTGACGAGTGTGACAACAGTTCATATATAGCCGCTAATAAAAAAAACAACTTTGTCAAGTTGACGAGGGTGACAACCTCTACAGTTCATATATAGCTGCTAATAAAACAAAAATCCATTAAAATGTGAGCAAGTTAACCAGATAAAACATATATTTCCTTTTCTCAACAGGCTCTGAGTATGGAGTGGCTTTGGCTAACTTCCTGTTAGCCAGTGTAGGGTAAAGGCTGCTTCCTGTCTACATTTTAACATAAATAAGAAATAAAATTAAAAAAAGTCCATAAATGTCCAGCCGAGTGTCTTTCATAAAATTTGGTTCAGACTGTGGAGCAGAGAAGAAGAAGAAGAGCTTTATTAATATAGCGCATGGTCACAAAGCACTTTACATGACACAATTTTACATTCACTCCACACTCGGTGGTGGTAATCTACCTTTGTAGCTTCAGTTTCCCCTGGGGGAGACTGACAGAAATACTGTCGAGACTGCAAACATCTGCGCCAATGGTCCCTCTGACCACCATCATTCATTCATTCACGCACACACACACACATGAACACACACACACACACCCACACACACAATCTTGTACTTCTGTTTTAGCGAGGACACTAATATCCATGTATGAGTGTATTACCTAGGGGCCCTTAAGGCTAGGACCCTAAGGTTAGGGCCCCTAACACTAATCTAAACCCTACTCTAACCCTAACCCTAAAACCACATCTTGACCCTCAAACAGTCCTTCAAATAAGTAAAGACCAACTAAAATGTTCTCTCTTTACAAATATGTCCTCACTCTGTTGGTTAAAAAATCAAAATGGTCCTCACAATGTCGTAAGTACAAGAATGCACACACACACATCATTCATCCTTGCCTATTGTACATGTTTTTAGTGGTAGGTGAAAACTGGAGTACCCGGAAGAAAACCTACGCAGACACGGCGAGAACATGCAAACTCCATACAGAAAGGCCCCGTCCAGGTGGGAATCGAACCCTGGATCTTCTTGCAGTGAAGCGAGCATTATGCAACCGTTAGCTTGTAGCTTCGACGCTAAAACACTTAGTTATGAACTTCACCAATGCAGTGCTGTATTTACATCTTAAGTAGGATAAAGATTTCATATGTTGTAAGTCATCATCCAACACCTGCAGTTTTCCAGCACCAAGGTCAACCAGTGAACCAGCATGTTTCATTGTGCTTGGCTTTTAGAATAAACACAAGCGTGTCACAAGTCAATTACAAACCGGCAGGGCTTAGCGCGCACAGCTCTACTATGTACGGCCGACAGCGGACTGCGTGAATTTCATTTGTAACTGGTTAGCGAGGATGTTTTCTCGTCGCACCTGATGCCATTACGCTTACAGGGTGTGGGTGCACATAATAGGATTGCCATTTAATCAGCCAGTTGTACAGCTTATGAAAGACAAACCCACGTTAACTCCTCAGGGCCACAGAATGTTTTCTATCTGATGGGAAGCGGTTCAAGCTGTAGAGTTAAGATTCACACTTGTTACGGGGCATTGGGACACGATTGTTGATGAGACTGAAAAAGTTGGCGTCTGCAGGTACAACTTTTGTGTGGCGGAAATGACTTCTCATGTATAAATCGATGGGAGGAAGAAGTAGCAGATGCAAGCCCACACATTCAAACCCAAATCTGGAAAAAAAAGAAAGCAGCGTCTTTCCTTTAAAATAACGTTTCAGCGAGAGGTCTTTGCTGTTTCGACTTTACGGACAACCACTCTGTGTCGGGCATATCTACATGACACAAGGGCTGGCACAAAGTCTAACGCCATCTCTGTCAGCACCAAAGAACTCAGATGAAATAGCCTTTTCAATAGTATAGCATCACAACGTGGTGGCATTCTTCAAACACGCGCACTCGACAATGGGCTCTTGATCTACAGCAGACACAGCCCGTTTGCATCAATTTCTTAGCCAAGATCCGACTTTGTGCACGAGGATTTCGTAAGTGTCTATCATCCTCAACGTGGTCCCATGTAGGGCTGCAAAATGTTCGAAAGTGTGAATGGTGCCTAATGTCGGTGGAAAAGCGCCGTGGAAGTTAAGACCTTTTACCATTTATGTTTTGAGAGCAAGATTCAGTTCACTGTAAACACGTCCAAGAGCGTTAACATTTAGCCAAAATGTGACAATCGCTGAGGTCTTCCCTCAAACGCACAGCTACCCTTTGCTTTGCTAACAGCCGTCAAAAAAAAAAAAAAAAGGAAAAACGCTTGCTAGTTTCAGTCATTATTTTTCAACTTAAGATTCCTTGCACTAATGAAGTCATTGTATTATTGCTGCATTCATGTGAACTGGGGCGCTAGTCTTCCCGAGATGTGATGTCATTGCCCCCAGTGGGTTTGTGTTCATGTGCTTTTTATGGGGACAAGTTAGCCTGGGAAATACCCATGCTGCTGTGTGCGCTTGAATCATTTCCAACTGCACAACAGCCTGGGGACCAAGGCCAGTATTTTCGCATGGATTTGGGGACCAATCACAGAAGGAGGAGGGACGGCAAGATGATGACGCACTATTCGATATACGGAAGCTTGTAGTAAAACCTTTGGTAACGCTTTAGAATACAACCCGCGAGTTCCAGGTGTAAGTGCGGGTAACAAGAAAGTGATTACACATGTATGTACTGGTACTCCTACAACATGTAACAAGGGGGAACAATGTGTAACAAGGAAGTACAAAGTGTTACAAAGTTGAACAATGTGCAACAAGGAAGTACAAAGTGTTACAAAGGGGAACAATGTGTAACAAGGGAGTACAAAGTGTCACAAGGGGGAGCAATGTGTAACTTTGTACTTCTAAAGTGTTGCCAAACCGTTTTAAAAATAAAGTTTATATACAGATCCAACATGACAGCAGCGATTCCATCTTTTGAACAAGCTTCAGACCGTGTTCTAAGTAGTTTAGCTTGAATGTTTACAGCGGGTACGTCATACGTCATCTGATGGAGACACATGATAGACATTCGCAGCGCTCAATAAATGGCTATGGACAATCGTAAATCACACCTCTCCTATGAGAAAATTCATTGGTGGTCCCCCAGGCTAGGGACAAGTGGGGATTTTGACGTCATCAAAGAAAAACTGTCTTTTATCAATGATTAGTGCTCTGCTGAGCTAACTCAAAATATCACGTACGTCACGTTTATTTTTGCTAGCATTAATGTCGGCCATTTCTCTTTCAAATTTGTTGTTGTGTTCACACTAACTGGAGAAAAACTAAAAAGCTCATATTAGACCAAATCATGTTGGTCCACAATCAGGTTCAGAAGTCGGGAGGCTTGTTTTGACCCGATTTCCCCAGTTGTTTCCCCCAGTCGAGCAAGTGTTCATGTGCATTTTCCTGAGTAAAACATTGTCCTCCTTTCCAGTGGACCACATGAATGCAGCAAACGTCTATAATGTAGAATTGTCTTCACATCCAGGTTTAGAAATATAAATACTGTATATATTAATGTTACTGTGGCACAATTTGAAGAAAAACACATTGCTCACAATTTATGTTAATGTCCTGAGAATATAGTGAAGTAATCTATCACAAAAGTAGTATCATCACCAGGGCCAAATATCATTTTCGATATATCACAATTCGTCTTGTTGTTGTGATACGCGTATTGTATCGTAAACCATGTACCGCAATACTGTGATACACAACGCAGTTCTCGAAACTGTACAACACGATACTGTGCAAATGCATTCCACATAAAGTAATGCCTGTTTTGGTGGTGAATTGTTTTACAAGAGCGCCAGACTTCTAAAATGCCACTGCCATTCGCACCTTTCAAAACGTCACTCTCAATGTCTAATTTACATCGGACTCATAACTTTTGGGAACTCGGCTCGTCGCTTTCTTAAATCCTTCAGAGAAAAGTTTTGCAGTTCGTAAAAATGACACATCATACTTCCTGAGCACATCAGGACATATCGTATCAGTCTCTCTGTATCGCGACAAAAGGGCATTATCGAATATCGGATGTCATGTGCGGCCCTACTGTACGAACCTTGCACTTGTGCCGCCTTAAAAAAAAAAAAAAAGTCAATCTTTGGAAATCGCAATTCGAGCGATGTCCCAATTGGAACGATCGCAGTCGATAGTGATTACTTTGTGCGGTCCCATGTCGCTTTTAGATATACGGACGGGTGAAGCCATTTTCGCTTGATCAGCACGATGCGTTATCCATGGTGCTGAAGTCTCTCTCTCTCTCTCTCCCTCTCTCTCGCTATCTCAATTTTAACCTACGATGTAGCTGCCACCAGCTGAACCAATGCCTCAGCCCGGGCCACCCATGCGATTAAACTGCGCAGCTATTCCTCTTTTATCCATCTTTACCCACAGCATAGACTTTTTTCCCCCCCCCCGCCTGTAGTCAAGTAGTCAACGGGAATCCAGAATGGGGGAGAGAGTGTGTTGGCGTTTTGGGCACTGTTGAATCATGCACATGCCCATTAGGAGCTTCGTAAGTAAAAAATAAAAAAATAAAAAAAATAATTTAAAAAAATAAAAGGGTGAAGTGTCGTGCCACGGCCGGCGCTCATCGCAGCTCTGCAAAAAAAAAAAAAGAAAAAAAAAAAGGAAAAGAAAACACGGGCTATCCAGGCGCTTTTATCCCCTCCCTCGAGCACTAAATCCCCTCACTGACACATCTGTCCACGGCGCGTAATGCCAGTCCGTCCCGTCGTCAACAGCCCGCCGCATGCAACACATTAATAACGTTTCCTCCAAAGCGTCAAATAAGCGATTCCCCCCCCCTTACCCCGCCGAAGCGCGCGCCGTACGCTACTCGCGCGACCCAAACCAATGCGCTATAGGACGTTTTGGAAACTACAATCGTATGCGCTCGTGTTGCATCAATGCGAGTGTTCAGTGTGGAAGATGCCCCCCCCGTCTTCGCTTACAGCAAAAAAATAGATCAGCGTGCGTAAAACGGGGAAGAAGATGCGGCTTACCGTTGCGCGGTTATCCGTTCCTCGTCGGATCCCAGAAGTAGAATTAAAAGAATGTATGTTGTTTTTTTGTGTGTCTTTCTTTCACATGCACTGGTCGCGTCGCAGCGGCACTGGCAGTAGCAGCAGCGCGGCGGGAGAGCACTGACACACGGAGAGAGAGAGAGAGAGAGAGAGAGAGAGAGAGAGGGAGAGGGAGAGAGCGCGGAGAGAGAGAGAGTGGGAGAAGCGGAGAGGCGGGCGAGCTGCAGCGTTAAGAGGCGATGTATCCATAAAAGCGTGAATGGGTGTCATGTCATAATGAGGCGATTTGTTTTGAAAAGACGGTTCTTGGCCTGTACGCGGATACGTGAAAGGTAGGTGGGGGTGGGTGGGGTTGGGGTTGGGGTTGGGTGGGTTGACATCGCGATGGATGGTTATAGATCAGTAGGTTATTTAGTGGAGTAGCTTGAGCCCTTTTTTCCCATCTTGTCATCTTTTTCCGTTCACTTTAGCGCTAAATTTGGCGTAAATGTTACCGAAGAATTTATAGTATCGTTTTTTTTCTTGCCATGGTCAGTGAAAGTGCATTCACAAACTACCTGTAGGTAGGCCTAGTTATATAAGCTTAACAACTCGAGCTAGGCCACTTCAATTCAGTATTCATTTATTAATAATCAAAAAAATAATGCATCGGTTTTATATAGCGCTTTTCTGGACACTCAGAGACGCTTTACATTGCACTATTCATTCACTCCATACTTGGTGGTGGTAAGCTACTATTGTAGCCACAGCTGCCCTGGGGTAGGCTGACGGAATGAAGGCAACCAGTCTGTGCCATCGGCCCCTCTGACCTCCACCAACCACTCACTACATTCGCTAGGCTTCCTGGTGTTACCAAGCGGTCTCCCATCCAAGTACCGACCAGGCCCTTCCCTGCTTAACTTCCAAGGTCTGACGGGATCGGGCATCGCAAAGGCGGTATGGCGGTATTTATTCGTCTCGAGGGAAATTTGTTTTGAACGCCTCATTTGAAAGCTAAGACCTGCAAGGCAAGGCAACTTTCTTTATACTGCGCATTTCGTACGCAAGTTAACTCAATGCGCATTACAAAAGAAGATACGCAAAATTTAAATTAGGTTAAGTTAAGGCAAAGCACATAGAATAAAACATCAAGACATGGGAAACACACAGTACACAGTTTGTTGACTTAGGCTCATTACATGTTCATAATCCTCAAGCTCGGCCTCGTTTGGTGCCAGAAACTTCTTCCTTAGCGCAGTGGTTCCCAAAGTGGCGGTCGCGGGACCCTGAAGTGGGGGCGCAAGATGATTTTAAGACAAGGGGCCAGATGTTGTGCTGGTGCACTGAGGGGCGCAGGCTCTTAGCGAATTATTTTCAGAGTGGCGAAGCTATGTGCTTTGCGCCTTCGCCACTTGCGTCACAAGAGGAGGTGACTGCTCTGATTGGCGCTCCGGTGACAGTCATTTCCTAGTTTATGTTGCGCTGCCTTGTGTTCTTTCTTAAAGGGACTATACGGAGTTTAAAAATGTTCAAATTAAGTATTTTCCTACATGTACCAACAATGTCCTAATGTGTAGAATGAGCCCAGACCTGTTCACCACAACTGCCTCTAAAATCCTACACTGTCACTCAAAAAGCTGTTACTTCAAGTCTGAAGTGCCGTCATGCACCAGCTTAATATAGAAGCTGCAGTTACACGTATGACCTGAGGTGGCAGTAGTGAGTATAAAACGGCCAACTTGCATCTAGTCTCTTTAAAGGGGCTGGAAGCAAGTTCGCCATTTTATACTCACTACTGCCACCTCAGGCCATATGTGTAACTGCACCTTCTATATTAAGCTCGTGCATGACGGCAATTCGGCCCGAAGTGACACATTTTTGAGTGACCGTACAGGATTTTAGAGGCAGTTGTGGTGAACAGGTCTGAGCTCATTCTACACATTAGGACATGGCTGGAACATGTAGGGGGAGGAAAATACTTAATTTTAACATTTTAAACTCCTTATAGTCCCTTTAAGTATGATAGGCTCTCAGGTCAAACTAAAAACTTTATTTTCCCCATCGTGAACTAAACAATGCTGACATTGAATTTGATGTTCTTTGAGATGTATTTTGTTTCTGAAAACAGCAGTGTGAAATTAAGCCAAATGTCATCCAAACTTACATCATCAAACCATATTTTGAGTGTTTTGCACCTTGCAGTATTATAAATGCTAATTACATTTCACAAAAGAGAGTGAGTATTTGGTTGAGTGATTTTTGGTGTTGAAATCCTGAAATGTTCAGGAACCCCTGCCTTGGACCATTTGTCATTCAAAGAAGTACAATAAGGTCCAACATTCCACATCATTATATTGTCATTGTCATTCAAATAACAGACACATTTCCTTGACGCATGTAACAGTGCATAATGTTGTGCATCGATAAATGGTGCAGATCTCATGAATAAATGCCCATTCTGTAAACATGACACATCAACAGTATTATGTTGCAGGCACAAAATGTGCGGTAACATTCTTTCTTCCCAGCACAGAGGCATTTACATTTGAGACAGGATTGTGATATATGATGAGGATAATCATCATCGTGTCTGGTTCTTTATGTTTTCAAACATCAGACATTTTGACACAAAAGGGGTCAAAATGAGCATGGAAGTAAACACATTTTGATCACATTAAATTTGGCAACTTACCAAAAGTTACTAGGTTGAATTCTAGTTATCGACGGAATGTAGAACAGTCACTTGTTTCTGCTGAGTTACATGGAAGGAACAGCTATTGATAAAGTTGCCTTTTCTCACTGAAATCAAATGTTGTCCCAGAGGGGTAGATTTACCTCTCATTTTTAAAAGTAGCCCTTTAGACTCGAGCAGTTGAAATATAGTTCAAAGCAGTGCACTGTAGCCTTTACAGTTTCAATTTTAAAATGTCAACTTGTTGGCTCTGAGCCAGATGGAAGCGCCGCAACATCTGGCTGTGACGAAGCTTACGCTGTCGGAAAGTGCGAACCAAGATGAAACGGTTCCCTAACGCCAAGAAGTAATAATCTACGAATCCAGCTTTGTTTTTTTTGCTTTGCGTTTTTTTTGACTGACTGGACTAAATAAATCATCCTTTCTCTGTTTTGAAAATGACAATCCTAAAAATAGAACGCAAATCTACGTGCCTCAAACATCCATTGTTGGTGACTTATTGGAACAGTGTGCCAATGATCTTTGTCGCCATCTGCACATTTTGAACTTGTCGAAAATGCATGCACGCCAAGTCTGCTCTCAAATGGAACCAGAATTGTGGGACAACTGCTTGGCTGCCGCGTGGCATTGCATTCAAATTGTCCCAACAGAAGCCTGCGATGTTCAACAATTGCCACACACAGCAGCGCACAGTAAAGTGTAAAAAACTGTGTCAACCCTCTGAAGTTGCTGTGATTTCAAACGAGTGCAATGGAGAGTTGACTAAAGGGATAACCTTGGGTGCTTGGCAGGGAGAGAGACGTCAGCGATGTTATGAAGAGGGAGATGTAGATTTGACCTAAATGCTATGGGATGTGCAGATCATGTATCGGTAGCAAACCAGCATCATATCAACGTCAGTACCAAGAAATGAGTGTTGATGCTAATTAGCACAATGTACAATAAAAATCCCTGCTGCTGGACATTCATCATCCAAACAGAGATGTATTAAAATTAGGCACCAGCTGTCCTTAAAGAGACTATACGGAGTTTAAAAATGTTAAAGAGGGGTATTATGCTTTTTTCAATCACATAACACCAGTCTATATCACACTACAATGATGACGAAACCTTCTGTTGGTCTGTAAATGCAGTAAATTAGAATAACTGCCTTGTATAAATGGCTCTCTCAAAATGGCTGTAGCGAATGTCTTGAAATAGGCCTCTGTCTCTTTAAGAACCTCTGACCCTTTCCGACACGCCCCCTCCACACGCTGTCTGTGGCATCAGTGCTGCTGAGGAGCAGTGGTTGGTTACTCGGCTGGTGACGAAATCTCGGAGGCGTCTCCAGGAGGTGGGGGCGTTCCTAGGAGGACACTGGCAAACCTATCCCTAAAATGGCCGCCATCAGAGTTTTTACAGATTACTCAAAAATACGTGAATGTGTCAAGGCAACACTTCAGGCATGTTTTTAATGAGGGAATGACATAATAACATGATGTAAAGCTTGAAAAAGTCAATTTTGCATAATACCCCCCTTTAAAATTATGTATTTTCATCCTGCTACATGTTCCAGCAATGCCCTAATGTGTAGAATGAGCTCAGACCTGTTCACCACAACTGCCTCTAAAATCCTGCACTGTCACTCAGAAAGATGTTAATTCGGGTCCGAAGTGCCGTCATGCACCAGCTTAATATAGAAGCTGCAGTTACGCACAAGACCTGAGGTGGCAGTAGTGAGCATAAAATGACCAACTTTTATCTAGTCTCTTTAAAGGGGCCAGATGAAAACTAAAGATATTAAGGGAGAAAACTTGCTAAAAATCTCCACTTCGACTACTGCGTAAAAAATCCATACTCAATACTCACAAAGAGCATAACACAAGGCCACCAGGGGGAGCTATATCCCTGATTATGATCATTGACAAGGAGTAGCAGTCGATAAACTAGCTCTTATATTTTTCCACACAAAATAAAATAGCTCCCGATCATGGGCGCCAATTTATGTTCCTCCCAGTAGGAGCCCAGTCAGGATCAATCTGACAAACTCGTGGTTGCGAAGCCGGCGCTCTAGCTATGGAGCTAAACCAGCAGAGCAATGGACCGCCACCGTGTGTGTATTTTAGACATAAAAGGTCGCCTTAACGTTTGTCACATCACTCACTAATGAGCTGCTGTTGAGAGTTTCATTGACAAATGCAGCAAAAAAACATAACTTTATCTGAATCTCCTGCTGAAATAACATCAGATAAAAGACCAAAAACAAACAAATAATTTAGCTCACCTTTTCTCCAGGCAAAATGAAGACGTGTTTATATTTATAATAATCCTTCATTGTGTATGGCAAGATAAATTATTGTACAATTAATGCCAGAAAAGACTTGAGTAAATGTGATATTTCTGTGCGATCGGATGTTTGAAAAGAGCCTTGTAGGGCTAAAGTGGACCCGGAAGTAGAGCGATGACATCATCACTTAACAAACGCCCCCTCACTTTTGCCCCTTTTTGTTTTGTCCCGGCACTTCCGTTGTACAGACACTTCCGGCCGAGCGCAACGGAGAACGAGGAAAAACATCAAATCTGATGTTTAGTCAATTGATTTGTGCAAAATGTCCAATGTTCATTTGCACCAAGTCAACACTGCACCGTTGCCTATTTATTAAACAAATAAATAAATAAATAGGCAAGACAAGGCACATTTGTTTGTAGAGCACAATTCATATCCAAGGCAATTTAAGAGTGCCTCACAGCTGCATAAAATTAGAAGAAAGCAGAGAAAATCAATAAAACATCAGCATAAAAGTTAATCAATTACAATAAATTACAAGAGTGCAGGTAAAATACTTTCAGTTGTCATATGCACGGGTAAAAAGAACTGTTTCAGCCTGGATTTGAACATTGTCAGAGCTGAGGCCTGTCTCACATCCTCATGAAGACTGTTCTATTGTAGCTGCATGAAACTGAAACGCAGCCATATATGTAGAAATACTTCAAAAACAGACAATGCTAACCAGGAAGCTTGTGAAGCAAACGTTAGCTTCATGCTACGTCAGCTAACTAGTGCCATTTTTTTGCTTCTACTGAGCAATTTGCTGCAAAAACATCAGTTTCGGTCTTGACTTTATTGGTGTGTGATAAATAGATTTATTGTAGAAAATGGCTAAAAAGAGTGAAACAATTGCGAATACCATGAGAGGATTTCTTCCCCCCCGGCTAGGCCACGCCTCCTTGGGTGACACGTTGCCATCTGTATACATTTATGATTAATATGTTACTAAAGTAAATTTGACAGTTGCAGTAATACAGTGATTGACCAAAAAAAGGTGGCCACCTGGAGTTAACTAAGCATTGAGCCTCCTAGCCTCCTATAGGTTGCGTTCACGTGACGTCACATTTTAAAGAGGCTAAAGTTCTATCAAAATCTATCTCAAAGTTGATTGTCTTCTCTGTCAGCATATATAAGCTAAGGCTCATTTATTTTCTCTGAAAGGTGTCAAAAGTGGTGACAATATTTACTCAAATGAGTGTGATGTTGGTCAATAGACGGGCCTTTCTGTCATAAAAATAATATGGCGGGTTTGTGACTCTAATCACCACCAAATAATGATGAGATCCAAAAAATATTTCTCTCTCGTAAAGTTGCATTGGCCCCTGCCCTCCATCTATGACATCATCACATTGTAGAACATGTGACATCACAACTTTCTCAAGACTTAAAATTGAGGCGGTGGACAGCAAAGAGTTCCATAGTGGTAATTATGATCATTGTCAAAAAAAAATCTCAGTTTTTGGTCAATATCTCTGTCATTACTGGGACAATCCACATGAAACAGTGTCTATGAACTCCATTTTCTCTTGTCCAAAAGTGGTAGCAATATTCAAAAACATTTGCGTGATGTTTCTTTGTAGAAAGGACTTTTAGCCATATGGTTAATATGGCTCTATACCCTTCATCGGGTGCATGAGAGTTTGTGAGAGTTCGCTCAACCAGTCCACATGTGTTTTGTGGATCTGTAGAAAGCGTTCGACCGCGTCCCTCTTGTTGCCCTGTGTTGGGTGCTCCGGGAGTATGGGGTACAGGGCCCTCTGTTAAGGGCTGTCCGTTCCCTGTATGACCGCAGCAGGAGCTTGGTTCGCATTGCCGGCAGTAAGTCAGACCTGTTCCCGGTGCGTATTGGTCTCCTCAGGGCTGCCCTTTGTCACCGGTTCTGTTCATTACTTTTATGGACAGAGGGTGTCCGGTTTGGGAGCCTCAGAGTCTCATCTCTGCTGTTTGCGGACGATGTTGTTCTGTTGGCTTCAACAAACCAGGACCTTCAGCACGCTCTGGGGCGGTTTGCAGCCGAGTGTGTAGCGGCCGGGATGAGGATCAGCACCTCCAAATCCGAGGCCATGGTTCTCCACCGGAAAAAGGTGGCTTCCCCTCTTCAGGTCGGTGGGGAGTCCTTACCTCAAGTGGAGGAGTTCAAGTATCTCGGGGTTTTGTTCACGAGTGAGGGACGGCTGGAGCGTGAGATCGACAGACGGATCGGTGCGGCGTCAGCAGTGATCCGGTCGCTGTATCGGTCTGTCGTGGTGAAGAGGGAGCTGAGTCTTTAGAACACATGAAACCAAGCAATTGACATTCAGATTCAGATTTGGAAGTGATTGGAATCACAAAACCTGCCCTATTAATTTTTTGGCAGAAAGTCCTTTCATCTGACCAACATCTTGCAAATGCTTTTGAATACAGTCACACCTTTTCATGAAAAAATATAACTGGACTTTACCATATTGTTCCCATTTTGGGATCTGAGCAGCGGTGGCACCAGATATTTGTCCAAGGAAGGGGTTGGGGGGTGCTACGATCTTCCATTGGGTTCTCAACAAAACATATTTTAGAATAATTTAGTGCGCACAGAAGAAGCGCGGCATCAGTGCTGTTCATGAGACTCTGAAGGTGAAAAACATCAATTATTCAAGCAGTGGTCAGAGTTGAGATTTGTTGTTAGATTTCTCCTTTAACATCATAGTTTTAAAGTCAGAGTAAAAAACATCTTGCAAATGCTTTTGAATACAGTCACACCTTTTCATGAAAAACTACAACCGGACTTTACCATATTGTTCCCATTTTGACTGTCAAGGATTTTTTAACCTGCCCACCACTTCAGTTTGAAACTATAGGCTGTTTAGAATGTTGTGATGGCACATGAACGCCACCCACGGCTGCATGGGCGATTGTCTTTCAGCTGACAACACGGTATTTAAACTTAACTGATGCAGTGAGCGGCATCTCATTCCTGAAACAACCGAATCGAAAGAGAGAGGGTCAAATCATTGGCATGCATCAAGCGAGAGAAAACAACTAAGGAGCTTGCATAAACTAGCAAAGTTGGCATAGGAACAGTCCAACGTATTATTCTACAAAACCGGAAGGATCGAGGAGAACCACTGTCTTGTTTTTTTTTCCCATGACAGCTGTGATTTTTGTTGGTCCCCTGTGAGGACCAGAGGCTGAGGAGGTAACCTGGCGGGCAGAGAGAGTGCGCTTATATGAATAATAAGTCATAGGGTAGCAAATACAGTGTTTGTGGTTCGGCTGACAACTACAAACCCCTGCCAGTGTGAGCGAAAGAAAAAACAAAAAAAACATGTTGACTCCAGCCCTGCATCTTGAATAACGCTGATGAAAAGATGTGTGACAAGCTGCGACAACACTGAAATATGGAGTGGGGGATCTCGGGCTGTGTTTGCGCCGCAGCCTGGAGGGTGAGCCTTGTTAGACGCTCGCGCGGAGGTGGCGAGGGGCTTGCCTTCTGCTCGGTGCGCATGAATAAAACAATATGTTCAAGGTGCGAGCAGACTCAATTAACACCCATGCATCGCATTCCTCGTCGCCCTCTCTCCTCTGTCTCCTCCTCTTCCATCTATCTGTCTGTTTGTCTAGATCCATCAAACACCTACCTGTCTGCCTATCTCTCAAGACAGCATCTTTCTATCCACTCTATCTAGCATCTGGTATCCATCTGTCTATTTCAGTACGTTTCTATATCTATCTCTAATCTGTCTGTCCGTCTGTCTGTCTGTCTGTCTATCTAAATATCTATCAATCCATTCATCCGGTATCTATCTATCTATCTATCTATCTATCTATCTATCTATCTATCTATCTATCTATCTATCTATCTATCTATCTATCTAAATATCTATCAATCCATTCATCCGTTATCTATCTATCTATCTATCTATCTATCTATCTATCTATCTATCTATCTATCTATCTATATGTATCTATCTATCTATCTATCTATCTATCTATCTATCTATCTATCTATCTATCTATCTATCTATCTATCTATCATCTATCTATCTATCTATCTATCTATCTATCTATCTATCTATCTATCTATCTATCTATCTATCTATCTATCTATCTATCTATCTATCTGTCTATCTGTCTATCTATTTATGTATCTGTCTGTCTGTCTATCTAACTAACACTCCTGCATTTATCTCCTTTCATTCTTCCTCTTCGTTAAACATCCCACATTGACCCGGACAACAAAGGCTGCCTAATCTATACGGACGACCAAGTTCAAAGGCCATTTTCATCCAATGCATCTGTTCTCACGGTCAAGTGATAGTTTCACAGTTTTGTTCTTCATAAGACAATCATGTACAGGACATGCGTGTGGAGGTGTAGAACTAGTGCAACATCGAAGCGGTTGCGTTGCATGGATAGTACGCAGCCGAAAGCGCTCAAGGCGTAATGAACTCGATCTAATTTCCCTTTGCAGGACCAAAGTACTTTGCAGTGACAATGCATTTTCTGCACGGCCATAAAACCGGGCTGTGAATCCAGTCACTGAGGTTTTATGTGCGGCCGGGATGCAGAGCCTTTGGGCGTTATAGTGCAATGCAGTGCACCGGCTTATGGCGATAGGTGTTTCTTAAAGGGGGGGCGAAAGAGCCCATTACTCAGCTTTTGATATCGGAAAACAGCGCAAATGTCTGAGGTGGACGGGCAATAGGGCTAACGTTATATCCATGTGAGATGAATGTTCTCCCTGTGAAACTGACATTCCTGTGGGTGCTCTGGATTCCCTGTTCACTAATCATTCAGTCCGTGATCATGATTTCTAATTTCAGTGTCATTTCTGGAAGCGTACCGAAGATAGAAAGATGCCATGCTTTATTTTCATTATGATCATGGCGCTCTCTTTCTATCTAGGGATTGTGTTGAAATGGAGGGATATGACTTTTACTGATCTGAGCAGCGGTGGCACCAGATATTTGTCCAAGGAAGGGGTTAGGGGATGCAACGATCTTCCATTGGGTTCTCAACAAAACATATTTAAGAATAATTTAGTGCGCACAGAAGAAGCACGGCATCAGTGCTGTTCATGAGACTCTGAAGGTGAAAAACATCAATTATTCAAGCAGTGGTCTTTGAGATTTGTTGTTAGATTTCTCCCTTGACATCATAGTTTTAAAGTCAGAGTCAAAAAACAAACTCACCCTTTTTGATGCTTATTTATTAAAGCGTTGTCAATTTGCATGCTGTTTTGCTTTGGTCTCCTACATGGACCTACACAGCGCTTTTCTACCTTCATTAGGCCCAACACACTTGGATTCACTCTTTCACCCGTCACTGTCTCATTCATGCATTCACCAATGTACGCAGACACTGGAGGCATGTTGGGTGAAGAGTCTTTCCCAAGGACACAATGACAGCGTGCAACTTCAGGAGCTGGGATTCGAGCCCATGACCTTCCGATCATGAGACGACCCGCTCTACCAATTGCATGATGCTTCCTTGTCTTTCCTATGTATATTCAATCACAAATATTGTCAAGTTTGGTGTCCATGTGTAAAACAAAAGTTGACCGAGATGGTTCTTTTTGGGAGACAGCGGCAAAAACAACACATGTACAGACGCATGTGCAGACAGTAGAGTCATCGAAGGGTCGACGGTTTGAATTCAAACACTGGTGTATGAATGGATGAATGGCTCAACAACATCTCTACTTTGGCAGCTCCTACCGACTATTTTTGTTTTGTTTATTTGGTTGGGACAGTGCATGTTAATGAACATACTGTACATGGGACTCATGCATGTAAACAAGCCATGCCGGAGTGTAGCCTTGGGCTAATTTGCATCCGTCGTCCCACACTCAAACACACTCTCATTCCTCCTGGCCCATTGTATATGTTTTTAGTGGTAGGGAAAACCGGAAACCGGAGTACCCAGAGGAAACTACGCAAACACGGGGAGAACATGCAAACTCCACACAGAAAGGCCTCGTCCAGGTGGGAATCGAACCTGGGACCATCTAGTTGTGAAGCACGAGCGCTAACCACTGCTCTACAAACTTGCCAGTCTTTGAAGTACCAGATAGATTTGTTAATATCTAATTCCGAGCCTAATTTTGAAACAAAACAAAAAAAACACCAACACAACAGATTTTCTCACTAATGAGTAGCTTATTCAAAAACTGAACAAAGTATCCAAAATCCTCTTTCTTTTCAATGAACTGATTATCACATACTGTTACACATACACACTGTTGGCCCTGTTTCCTTGTTTAGACTTTGGCTTGCTACGGGAGGACCCTTGTGTTGGATTCAGCCGCATAAGTTAAAGGGACTATACAGAGTTTAAAAATGTAAAGTCTTTTCCTCCCCCTACATGTGAATGAGCTCAGACCTTTTCACCACAACTGCCTCGAAAATCCTGCACTGTCACTCAAAAAGTTGTTAATTCGGGTGGAAGTGCCGTCATGCACAAGCTTAATATAGAACCTGCAGTTACGCATAAGATCTGAGTTGGCAGTAGTGAGTATAAAAAATGCCAACTTGCATTTTGTGGAGCCAGGCTGGTGGTCAGAAATACCCATAGACTGTATATACAGTATAAATGGACAGCTTCTCCTCTCTCCTCCCCGTTTACCATAGATACAGACGGCATCTCTGGAATCGCCCATATATGGTCATCTTTGAAAACAGTTAAGGGGGAAAACAATTTTGAAAAAATCTAAACTTTTTCTAATTATGCAAAAACTACTTTAACAAATGCTGAATTATGAATATAGTTTATACTAAATAAAGATACAAAGACATGGAGAGGAGCAAAATGGTTCAACATCCCATAAATACACTAAAAAACGGAGAATGCTAACATGATACATGTTAGCATCGGGCTAATGCTAGCGGCTAACTAGCGCTAGCTACAACTGCCGTTTTTTCACTTCTACAGAACAATGTGCTGTGAGAAAATATCCATATGGGCCCGATTTACACTTCACTTTATATATATGTGATTAATAAGTTCATATTCCACCAGAAAATGGTTGAAAAGAGTGAAAAATTGTGTTTCCCAAAAGATTCTATTTTCGCCCTCGGCGAAGCCACGCCCCCTTCTATGACAAGATGCCGTCTTTATCTATAATGACCAACGCTCATGGGGGAAATTATGGCGGATCTTTAGACTCTCCCACCCCAGCTCTGACAAAGCGTGTTCCTAAAAAGGGCATAAGGGCGGGATCTTCACTGTAGACTCGGCCCTTGCGTGATGTGTAGCTCGCGCAGCTACAATGCTAACAGTCCGACCCTCATTAAGTACGAGATTTCTAAAATTCTTCTTACAAAAACCAGCCTGGTCCCCTTAATTGTAGCTAACCCATCATTAGCACAGGAGGAATATCAAGCTCTAGATAGTTCCCAAAAAATTGGGACCAGGCTTTAAAGTTGTTTTTAACGTGTCGAAAGTCCAATGCTTTTCAATGGGGGATCAGCTGCGATATGGAGGTACTACAGCAATGGCGGCCCCTAGTGTTGTGGCCAAAAAGCAGAGCAGCCAGCGGCCATTGGAAACACCTGGCTGGAGGATTAACCTATTGCACATGTTTTTACCACTCACCTACGCAGACACTGGGAGAGCATGCAGACTCCACACAGACAGGCCCCGTCCAGGTGGGAATCGAATCCGGGACCTTCGAGCTGTGAGGCGCGAGCACTAAACGCTGCGCCACTATTGAAAGAAATCTTCCCCCCAAAATCCTCGTGAAACACTGGAAATGGTTTTGAGTCCCGACCCACGAGTCGAGAACCACTGCAGCGTAGGATTTGTGTTTTTGGCTTTACATGTCATGCGCGCATAACAGGATTTCGGCGAGTAGAAAATAATCATGTTGCAAAAGCAGATCAACTGACAAGGCAAACTGCTTTAAACTTACAGGCTCCAAAAGTGGGCCGTCTGTTCTGTACTCACGCTGGGAAATAATCGACCCTGTTACGAAACTGCACAAGCACACTTCTGATTAGTAATTACATGGCGTGAATGTTTGAAAAGCCTTTTCTAAAAACTCCCCACTTCCCCATATCCTTTGCAGTTATTTGCTCTGACATCACTGCGCTTCCGTTCCCTGCGGAGTAAAATTATGTTTTTTTTTTAAATCATGGCCTGTAGACGATAAAGAAATGAAGATTTGGGGGGGGGGGGGGGGGGGGTCTGGTGTGGTCCCTGCTGACAAGTCTGTGGTGATACGGATAATTGTAGGTGTCTTTTTTTTCCCGCACGTCTGACAAAGCGCACAATACAATGAGAGGAGGAGGCGACGCAATTAAGTCTTTTATGTTTAATGGCTGAGCTCCGCCGGCTCCGTTTCTCTTTCATCTACTTTAGGCTTTACAATCTTGCGTTAAACGGGCTAGATGCAAGTTAGCCATTTTGTACTCACTGCTGCCACCTCAGGCCATACGTGTAACTGCAGCTTCTATATTAAAGGGGCTAAATGCAAGTTAGCCATTTTATGCTCACTGCTGCCACTTCAGGCCATACGTGTAACTGCAGCTTCTATATTAAAGGGGCTAGATGCAAGTTAGCCATTTTGTACTCACTGCTGCCACCTCAGGCCATACGTGTAACTGCAGCTTCTATAATAAAGGGGCTAGATGCAAGTTAGCCATTTTGTACTCACTGCTGCCACCTCAGGCCATACGTGTAACTGCAGCTTCTATATTAAAGGGGCTAGATGCAAGTTAGCCATTTTATGCTCACTGCTGCCACCTCAGGCCATACGTGTAACTGCAGCTTCTATATTAAGCTCGTGCATGACGGCACTTGGACCCGAATTAACACCTTTTTGAGTGACAGTGCAGGATTTTAGAGGCAGTTGTGGTGAATATGTCTGGGCTCATTCTACACCTTAGGATGTTGTTGAAACATGTAGGGGGAGGAAAATATTTAAACATTTTTAAGCTCTGTGTAGTCCCTTTATAGTGCATGTAGGTAAACATATTTTTCTTTTTGTTCTCTAGTTGTCCGTTGTCCCGAAAAATGATGAAATCTTTTTTCCCCCTTGACATCTTAGTTTACATGAGTATAAGAAAGATGAATAGCAGTAGAGTCTAAACTGCATCTTCTTGTAGAGCTGCTCTATGTTCACTGACCAGTCCAGCTTGGAGATGCAGCGCCTCCTAAAGTCCGGGACCATCTCCTTTGTCATGGAGGTGTTCAGCTGCCAGTGTTCAGGTGACTCCAGGTGACTCCCCCCCAAGTGTTCCACTGCAAAGTATAATTACACAAAATTAAACAATGTGGATTTTCTAAGCAGATATAAGGGGGGTCTATATTGTAAGGCGTAATAATACCAGGAGTAGTTTGAAATCCGCGCAGTAATCTTCACTTTACTGCGCAGTAATCTTCACTTTACTGTGCGGATGCCAAATTACTCCTGGTATTAATACGCCTTACAATATAGTCCCCCCTTTTATCCGCTTAGAAAATCCACATTGTTTAATTTTGTGTAATTATACTTTGTAGTGGAACACTTCACGTAACCATATTTAAATAGGGAAAACGTGGAAGAGCTTGGTAGCTTCTATCTTGACCTGTTTTGGAGCTATAGAGGAGAGAGGGAGAGGCTAAATGCTAACGCCGTCTGCGCTGTGTTTACGTGACTGAAGGCACGGGGGGAGATCAGACAGGTAAGAACATATCTCAGTATGTAAAAACGGTGGCCTATTCCTTTAATATAGAACCTGCAGTTACGCAAAAAAAACCTGAGGTGGCAGTAGTGAGCATACAACTTGCATTTTGTCCAAGTTAGTTTAAGTTAAGTTAAATTGGTGCTGTGCCTGAAGTCCGGAGGTGTACAGAGTGAAGAGGAGAGAGGCAAGCACCGCCCCCTGTGGAGCTCCGGTGCTGCTGGTTACGGAGTAAGAGATCTTACTCCCCAACCGGACAAATTGTGGTCTGTCGGCCACTATGAATAGCTTTTTCAAATAGCTTTCAAGATCCCCTCTTAAAATACCTTAGTATGCAAACAAAATAATGCAATCAATTTAAACCAATCCATGATTAAGATTTTGTCGCTGAAAATACAGGCATAAAATACATATAATACTTTTTTTTCTCCGTCTCGCCTTATGCCACAGTCGCTTCAAAACATTTTTTTGAAACCTGGTCCAAGGTTCTCTTTTGATTCAAACATTTATCTCAACCGTTCACTCAGACGTCGGATTATTTAACACATTTTCCTTCCGATAGTTTCTGACTCTTTCGCTCTCACACAGACACGTACACTTTCGATCAGAATATAAACAGCTTGATTAAACTTGAATTCCCAGTAAGAAGTAGAATGGTTCAGCTCATTTGAACTGAATATTCCTTTGTTAGATCCTCCAGTCCTGAAACAGACCTAAGATCCAGAGAGAAAGTTACTCCGTGGGAAAAATCAATGACAGAAGTTGAAACTCGCTCTGAACTAGTTACGACTGCGCTTATCAAAGGTCTGGCGTCTTTCGTGCAACTTTCAACCCCTTCTCAGCAAGCCCTCGGTTACTCGACAGACCCCCGGGCGTAATTCACAGTTTCCAGGGGGATTGTTTACAAGACGCCCTGATCTCAGCTGAGTTCTGCAAGCGTTTCCATGACAACCAAGTGTAGTATTGAAATGGACGACGAGAGGGAGAGAGAGAGAGAGAGCGAAACCGAGAATGTTGCTATTGTTTTTTGTCTTTGCTTTTAAAGCAGGCAACCATAGCCTATTTAACCGACCACCTGGGACCGACAAGGCTGTCCGCTCTCACCGTTAATATTCTGCAAGTGTTTCGTATTGATCTATATAAGCAAATTAGGGTGCTGCAAGTGTATGAAACAGTAAAAAACAACAATTAAGTAATAGTCTTCCACGGAAAGTAAACGTTCCAGTGAAGATTTACACAGTTTGGTGCACATAAGAGTCCAGTCTACTCAGAGGAACTGTAAATTCACTCTCTTCAGTGCTACACTTTAGGTCACACTCTATAGGCTCGAGCTTGTGTTTCTAAATGCAGACTGTACACCTGCTCCTTTGCCCTGTGCCCTTTAAGTGCCCTTCTCACGAGCAGGATTATTTTTTTGTCTTGTCTTTTAGTGTTCTTAGACATTTGCCCGACAAAGCCAACATGTGCTGAAAATACAGTTTTAATTCTGAACCAATTTCCTTCCTCCTCTCGAGCCCCCGTGTTTCCCCCGTTTGAGAAGATGGCACAGCCCATCTAAGACACGGGAGTAAAGTAAACTGAGGAAACTCGATACATTTTAAGTACAAACCAGCGCGACATGACTGGATTATTAAGGGGATTGGCGGTTCTGTTTTGTCGCGCTGGACAACAAGAACTGAAGCTCCAACAAGGACTGGACGTTCTTCCACAGTCTTGGGCCATGTCTGTGGAGAGACTCACTTCAGCCCTGGGTCTATCTATAGCCTGTCCATCCATGGGAGTGGATCTCTCCTTCTGTGGTTCTCCCCACGGTTTGCCTTTTCTCCCAATAAAACAAAAAACAAATTCAGCGTGCGCTTCATTTCCAATAACAAGTCTTGAGGCCACACTGCACTCCAGTCTGAGTCATGGTTGGACGGAGTCATGGCAGGATTGATGTGGACGCAGACTAGTGCACTTGAAGGTTCATTTCTCCGACACTATTTTAATTATTGCCACTATTTCTCCAAGGCAAAACTCCATATACAACAGTCCAGTGCACATGTGTCATGGTCCGCCGTGACTCAGCGGAACTGGGACACACATCACCCCCACATCAGCTCCAAACGAACACTTTTTGGTTGTTTTGCACTAGAGTAGTTAAGGCTGTGTTCACGACATTGTAGAAGGGTCGGAGCAGGGGCCTATTAAAACTCAATGAGAGAGACGCACTCATTTTGAATCCTGTCTCCACTTTTGGACGCCTTTATGAGACAGTCATGTGACCTTAGTTCATTTGTGCGGAGACAGAAGACGTCGATCTTTGGGACAGTTTTTGTTTCACGTGGATAGGTCCAGCCATTACAAAGATATTAACCATAAAGCAAGTCGAAAATTCGGCATTTTGACGCTTTACCATAGTTACAATAGAGTTCTAGCTGCACCAACTTCGTTATAGAATAGTGTGATGTCATGTGAACGCAAATAAACGACCTCTTTCACACTAATACCAGCTACTAACAAATACTAGAGTTTCAATGTCCATTTTTTTTACAGCAGAAGAATGAATTTCTGTCCACTGCAGAATTTCCATGACCTCTGTCTTCACCTGTCGGTCTGTGATAGACTGAAGACTGAGCAATGCGGCCTCAGCCTTTTAAATGAAAGTAAAGAGCGCTCTGGGGTGGCATGTCACTGCCACTCACGGTGTCTGTCCTGAAGTGTAAAAACCGAAGAGAGTGAATTTACTGTTACCCTGGAGACTCTGGACTTCAAAAAAACTCCACACTTTTGTTAGACCATTCTTATTCATGTGACTTTTGGTTGGCAATCGGCCGTTTGGAACTGTGCCTACTTAAATATGAATTAAAACGGAACCTCAAATGAATGGACAAATCAAATAGTAACAACTCTGTAGTGGTGGGCAGAGCTCCAAACAGCCAACCACAATGACAGAGCCTGAGAACGTTCTATGCCCTGTCATCACATGTTGGAAAATCACAAGTACGTGACTCTATAAATCTAGTGCCTATTTGGCCAATTATTTGCAATGAATAAATCAAATACAGTGGAGTGAAATGATGCTGTAACGAGAATGTCACAACAATAAAAAAGAAATGCATTTTTACTCATTTCAACCAAATTAGTTATTTCCTTAAGCACTGAAAGAAATCACTTCACAGTTAGTCATTTGAAGCGTTCTCACAATTGAAATCTGGATGTGCACTGCCCTCTAAAGGTAGACGAGGGTGTTACACTTCAGTGAGAAGGACTTGCCTCATCAAAGGAGAAGGCAGCTTCCCTCCCTCCCTCCCTCTCCTCTCCTCTCCTCTCCTCTCCTCTCCTCTCCTCTCCTCTCCTCTTTCTTTCTTTCTTTCTTTCTTTCTTTCTTTCTTTCTTTCTTTCTTTCTTTCTTTCTTTCTTTCTTTCTTTCTTTCTTTCTTTCTCCCTCCCTCTCTTTCTCTCTCTCTTTCTCTCCCTCCCTCCCTCTCCGGCTTTTTTCCTCTCCCTCCTTCTCTTTCTATCTCTCTTTCTCTCCCTCCGCCCTCTTATTCTTTCTCTCTCTCTTTCTCTCCCTCCCTCTCTCTCTTCTGTCCCTCCCTCCCCCTTTCTTTCTTTCTTTCTTTCTTTCTTTCTTTCTTTCTTTCTTTCTTTCTTTCTTTCTTTCTTTCTTTCTTTCTATCTATCTACTGCAAAAGAATACATTATTCCTTCAAGTTAGCGAGCATAATATGTATGTATAAGCACTTAAATAATGCGCCATGATTGAACGAACACAGGCCTTGGCCTCTTCAACACAGTCTGTGCCATCAGCCCCTCCCACCACCAACGAACCACTCACTACATTCACCAAGAGGTTAGAGTCGTTGGTCCGGCGACACCAGGCCAGCTCGGAGACACAGTCCCACCAGCGTGTCCTGGGCCTTCCACGAGGCCTCTTCCCACTAGGACACCGGGGAAAAAAAATAAAGCAACAATTTTTATTTGCAGTTATATGTGTTTCACACTTGACATCGCCGTGTTTGTGCCCGCGACCCACAGGCACTTTTTCCCTTGGACGCAAATGTTTGGGCACCCCTGGCTTAGAGTAACACCCAGGAGCACCTCAACGTCCGTGCAGAAATATCTTCACTTTACTGCAAGGACGTCGAAGTGCTCCTAAGGTGTTATTACGCCTTACAATATAGTACCCCTTTTTATCCGCTCAGAAAATCGACTGCAGAGAGCTACAGCTCAGGTGGGGGAAACTGTCCACAGAACAACAATTAGTCCCACACTGCACAAATCTGGCCTTATGACAGAGTGGCATTGCCTGAAGCCACACGGTCAGTACATTTAGGACGACGGCCATCACAGAGCAGCTGTATTTGAAGTGAGATTAGATCACACACAGGTAGACTCTATTTAGTCATTGGGTCAACATGTGATCATTCACAAATCTTCATTCAACTTCTGAAGGAAAGTGGTTGCACTAAAAGGAAAGGGCCCCTCCTGGAACCGCTACCTTAACGTGGTGCAGGGGTTTGAGCACCCGAATGATCCTGGAAGCTCCGTTGTCGCTGTTGCTTTGTGCCACTGGTAGGGTCTCCCATGGCAAACAGGTCCTAGGTGACGGGTCAGACAAAGAGCGGTTTAGAATTCCCTTATGAGAGACCAACAGGCCCTGCTAGAATCGTGAGGCCGTCCTTCTGTGGACCCACCACCTGCAGGAGGAGCCATGAGGGGCTGGTGCAATGTGATTTCACGACCTGGAAACGGAAAAGTGGAAGAAAATGGATGGATGGATGGATGGATGAATGGATGGATGGATGGATGGATGGATGGATGGATGGATGGATGGATGGATGAATGGATGGATGGATGGATGGATGGATGGATGGATGGATGGATGGATGGATGGATGGATGGATGGATGGATGGATGGATGGATAAAAGGAAAGGGGGCCCGGTACTTACGCACATCCCATTTTTCAGTTTTTTATTCATAAAAAAAATCCTAATCATGTATACATTTCATTTCACTTCATGATTGTGTGTCACTTAGTGTGTGTCTTTCACATCAAATTTCAATTAAATATATTTATGTTCATGGTAAATAGCGTGTAGTACGGTATGATGGACAATAAAAGTGCTTAAAGTGCACTTAAAGGGACAGTGAATGGATTACAAAACAATCACAACAAATAGTAACAGCATACAGGGATTAAAATGACAACCTTGTTAAAAACGTCCGTGAGTCTGAGAGAGTGAGAGCAGTGATTCCAGGTTTACTTTATTTGGGCAGAATTCCACTCATGAGCAGCAGCCAAAGGACATAAGGCTAAAAGAGGACTTGTGTTATACCTTTCAGAGGGAGGAGTGTGACCCAACATAGTTTTGTAGTTGAATATGAGCCCGTGGATGCTACGATGAGACTCCAGAGACGGCCTGAGAGTAAAGCAAACATTGATGTGTCCTGTAGGGGGCGTTTGTAAAGTACTTCTGAATGTCCACTTTTGATATGAGAATGTACAACCTGAGTATTTATGAACAGCATTAAGACTAACCAAGCTATACCATGACAAAATAAATGAAAATGGAGGCTTTAACACATTTTAAAACCTAACTTTTGTAAATGAAACCCATCTGTCAATACAGGGAAACCATGGAGAGCTGCAAACAAGCTTTCCCCATCCTCTCAGAATTTGTCTTGTAAAAGTGGCACGCCTCAGACCGGAGAGGCGAACGCAAATGCAACGTAAACAAGAATGGACTGGAACCTTCGGGCCGATTTGACTTTACGAAACACTGTTTTTACAGCGCAAGGTGTCCGAGGTGAGCTCCGGGCGCAGGCAAATGAGCCGGGGCACAGCCTCCTCTGCCTCGGCACAGATAAGGACGCTCGCTTTTTTCTTTTCCCGTTTGACTTTGGGACTGAAACCGCAGCTCTGTCTGAAAAGAAACACTGGCCGGTTCATTAATAGAAACACTGATAAGTTACTATTGAAATATATTATGGAAAAAGTGAAAATAAATACAACGAAACAAAATACAAAGAAATGTGCAGTCGTAATAAGTCGCCATATCCCTGCGAAACCAAACTTTTATCCCTGTGATAACATTGTTGTTCCCCAAAGAGAAACATATCTCCAAGCAAACGGAAAACTGTCTCATTTTTCTCCAACTGACTTTGTCAGTTAGAAGGCTTATTATAACCAAAGAAGCATCCTGTCCAGCTCATTTATATAAGGGCTAAAGTGTTGTTTTCCCCATTTCCAGGAAAACTTTGCAACTTGACTCAGGCCAGTCCAATCCAAATGCATTGCACAAAGAAGGGTGACAAAAAAACATACTGACATAGTGAAAGGCAATGCATAACTGCTGCTATTGCGTTTGCTTTGTTGGGTAGCCTGTTTCAGAATTGTACTTGGCCCGGGCCGTCCTGGAAAGAAAACAATGTGGCCCTTTTTTGCTAAATTTGCAACTTTTCTGGCAGATTAACTGGAGTCCTCTTTTATTTCATTCCTGGATGTTTGAATAAATCAGCAAATTTCTATAACCGTTTATTGAGCCATTAACGCTACCCAAAAGCAAATTAAACAGAAAGAGTGTGTGTATGACTGTCTGTGGTGGAAAATGACGGAATAAACTGGATGAAAACCTAAAGGATGTGCGACTATTAAGCACTTTAAATGTATGTTACAAAAACCTACTCGTTCAAGAATACAATAGGAATGTAAACTTGTCTGTGCTGCAGTTGTTGTCGCCTCTTGTCTGCTTTTCCATGTGACTGTCCTTGTTACTTTCCACGCTATTCAAATTAATATATCAAATACATACAGCAGAATACTAGGGCAAGCAAGAGGCAACCGGTGCTTGAGTGGGATCTTGCTCTTTTAATGCATGGACCAGGACACCCAAAGGCTCCTCCAAATGTACAATGACGAATAGGTTGAGCAGGAGGTGGGCTGGTGCTCAAAGGGCGCCCCCTTTTGGCAACAGCTTCCCAAATCTTGCTTCTTTTAACGCATAGATCAGGACACATTGAAATGTACTGACAGATGACAAAACAGTTAAGACACACAAGAAGGAAACTATATGTTTATATATGCATGTACTGTCCATGTACAGGCATATATAAATATGGCATTGATGGTACTATGTGGTAAACTCAGTAAAATGTGTTGCTTTGGGAGAATTTGAGGTTTATTTTGACCGCAACATTGTCCTTTTTCTTACAAACGCCACTTTTAGTAATTACTTTCTAAATAAACTGTAACACCCTTGAGATAGAGGGTACATGGTTGACCACTGAAAGGCCAAAGGGGTACGAAAGACAAAAAACGTTGGGAACCACTGCTATATGGGGCAGCATCAGATGGCAATGTAAGGCATTATTCTAAACCTGATTCTATACATCAGAAGACTATGTAAACTTATTTCCTATCTTTGATTATGATTATGTATCTATATCCTAAACTATATGTTGATCATGGTTATGTACATCTTAATTGTACCATAATGAGCTGGTCTCAGAGAACAAACCAGAATGTTAAAGAACGGCAGTTGTAAAGCATGTAAATACATTGAAAGGGGTAGGCATAAATAAGCATTGTTTGTTTCAGCCTACTCCCTTTTGGGCATTATTGTGTTTCTTTTTCTTTTCTAACAAATTGGAACTTGGAATTGCTCAAATAAAACCTAACTAAACTCTGACTTTCACCCACTACTACTAAAATGCAAAGTGTTTTCATTGCTGTTGGATTGGATTTCGTTACCAGTCGACATTTTCAACACATCCAGGATTTTTGCCGTTTGAGAGAAGATGGAAAAAGGAACTTACCACGTGTATTTGTAACTTATGAACTGAAGATGATATGTTGTTTTGCTAGCATTACAGGAACAGGCCACCGTTTTTCCATACTGAGATATGCTTTTACCTGTGCTTAGACAAGTTGATGCGTACCTGTCTGGTCGCTTCTAACTTAACCCCGTTTGGAGCCGTAAGAATACACTGGGAGAGGTCAAATCCAAACAACATCTTTGGTCTTTTTGCGCGACTGAGGGCACACAGTTCTTCCATACTGTGATATGTTCTTACCTGAGCTTAGACGAGTTGATGCGTACCAAAGTGGTTCAACAGCCCATAACACTGAAAAGAAAAAAAACAGACAATGCTAGCCAGGAAGCTCATGTTAGTGTGGCAAGACGAGTGGGGGTGGTGTAATTTAGCAGGATTTAAATAAAATGGATAAACCAAACCGACAACGCCACCGGAGAGAAGGCTCCGGACCTCTGAAAAGTCTCGTAGGTTTGTTCATTGAGAGAGAGAGGACAGAGCATGTTCCAAGAGTATACGTGATGTTTATTTAACCACATTTGTTTCATTTCAAATCTTTTGTTTGCAGTTCCATTATTTTAATATCACGGAAGTCGTTAAGCCCATAGTTCATAGTTTCATTCGGTTTTCATAACATAAAAGTCCATACAAAATGGACACTAACAAAAACAAGGCGGCAGGAAGACAAAAAGCGGGGACATGACCGAACCCCTCGACCTATAAAAATTAAAGATAATGTCGGACTGTAACATAAAAGTAGGAAAATGACCGTAATGCTAGCTGGCTCATACCGTCGCAATAATGTGATAAACTCCCCGGTCAAAGCCAACGCTACCAGATGATAGGGAGTGAAGAATGAAGAGTGGGCTGTATTTGATCTCTTTCCCAAAGTGGTTGGGCTCGTTCCACCCCGAACCGCACAGATGGGGAAGGGGAAGATGCCATCTGGTAAGGTTATGCGCCGTCACCGGTCTGCTGGCACGTGGCTAACTGCCTTTAGCCATCGAGGATAGTGCCCTTTTGTCAGCTGCGAAGGAGAGGAAGAAGGCAAGGTTATAAAAACAAACAAACTGAGCAATATGATGATTGCACTCTGGCACTTCAGCTTATTCGTTAATGATTATGCCTGATGGCCCCTCACTTCCACTTTATTATTAATCTGAGTGCCAGTGGCTAATATTTTGAGATGGGTGAGGTTTGAAAAGACGTACAGCATTTCCATTGATGTCACAGATTAGTTCAAGAAGTCATTTTGAGGACAGAAGAGCTATACATCACGACAACATTCAATTGCTGTTCAGGTTGGAAATAAAGCACCATTAATAATTGCACCATTTTGCCAAAGATCTGTTTGCAATCTAAGACTAAATCAAAGAAGTAACAGAAAACCTTTCTCTGTGATTTTTTTTTTTTTTTTTACAGACTTTGGTGTCAATAAAGTCAGTCAGTGTTTAAGCTGCTTGAAGCATAAGGCCATACAGTTAACACTCCTATGACTCAAACTATGTGCCTCTTAATCGACTAGCCTAATAGCTTGGCTCTGTCCTCTGTCACATGTTGCACCCAAGACTAGGCCTTTTGAGGTTGGTTCAGGGCATCGTCTTGGAGAAGTTTGGATAACCTCTAGCCCCGGAGCTGTAGCTAAAATCCAGCTCAGAGGTCTCCAAGCTTTTTCACCCGGTGAGCTACTTCTAAATAACAAAACCATCAGACCTACTTTTGCTTCGAAGACACTTGTGCAACAATGCGACTGAGGAGGAGGAGTTCCCCCGGGAAGGTTTGTAGCCTAGATATTTCAACAGCATTTCAGAAAATGACTTGGATTTTGTCCATGTGCTTCACTTTATGTACCTAAATGTTTGCAGATTCTGTTCAATTCTGCAGAATAAAAAGACAATTCCTCTAAAATGTGACTTGACAAGCGCATGAAGAAATGTAGAAAGCCTTTGGTGAGCTACCAAGACCGGGCTGGAGAGCTACACGGTTGGAGATACCTGGTCTAGCTAATGTTGCTGTAGCTAAGGTCTAGCTAATGTTGCTGTAGCTAAGGTCTAGCTAATGTTGCTGTAGCTAAGGTCTAGCTAATGTTGCTGTAGCTAGGGTCTAGCTAATGTTGCTGGAGCTAAGGTCTAGCTAATGTTGCTGTAGCTAAGGTCTAGCTAATGTTGCTGTAGCTAAGGTCTAGCTAATGTTGCTGTAGCTAAGGTCTAGCTAATGTTGCTGTAGCTAAGATCTAGCTAATGTTAATGTAGCGTAAGGTCTGATGTTGCTGTAGCTAAGGTCTAGCTAATGTTGCTGTAGCTAAGATCTAGCTAATGTTAATGTAGCTTAAGGTCTGATGTTGCTGTAGCTAAGGTCTAGCTAATGTTGCTGGAGCTAAGGTCTAGCTAATGTTGCTGTAGCTAAGGTCTAGCTAATGTTGCTGTAGCTAAGGTCTAGCTAATGTTGCTGTAGCTAAGGTCTAGCTAATGTTGCTGTAGCTAAGGTCTAGCTAATGTTGCTGGAGCTAAGGTCTAGCTAATGTTAATGTAGCTTAAGGTCTGATGTTGCAGAGGCAGTAACTCTAGGCAATTGTTAAGGATCAAATCCCAAAGTTTCAGATTTCTTAAAGCATGGCCTTTGCTTATCTGCAGTGAGGTGCAGGTTTTTGATGGCAGTCATCAGGGTTGCCTGGTCCCTGAGGACAAACCTACTTTTACACAGCCCATGTGTTCCTCTGATGATGTGGAGCCGCCCCTTTCTTCCTCTCTCACTGAATAAGCAGCTCAGTGCCTGGGGTTTGAGATTTTCTCAAGTGAAATAGAGGTTTGTAACAAGAAATAAGCCAAATATATAGCTTTTTCACCCATGACAAGGCAAAAAAAGGCTGCCCAATTCCGCGGTTTTACAGTGGACATGGCAACCCTGGTGGCCACAACAACAAAAGTCATGTGATTCGCATGTATACAGTGCTTACTTACAGTATTCATGCTGCACCATCACGGTTGTGTGGCATTGTATCTGCTGCAGCACTCTTGTGGGTCTGAAGAAAGTGTTCCTCTGAGCTTGTGTCATTACTGTGAGATAATCAGACCTGTTCCCACTGTCACTAGTTCTGTTTGTAATGTCTAGGTGGAACCAGGCGGGATTTTGCTGGTTGTTATCTGCAAAAGTCGCAAGATGTTTGGATATGGCCAATTGGAAAAAAACAAAAAAAAAATAAATAAATAAAAACGTCAGCCCGGGTGACTACTATCCCTGATGAAGGTGTTTTGTTGTCCAATACACATGACATAAATTATCTTAAAACATTGACTTAAAGCTTTGGGGAAAAAATGTAAATAGAGAGCTTTGATGCAGGAAGTGTCTTGGTTTTTGTTTCATAAACATCAACGAGCAGCATTTTTCTCCCCTTTTGGGGGCGCGGCTGTGTCACGCTATATTTACTACATTAATTGCTTACTGAACAGCTTGGCCAGGTATTAGTCAGCCCAAATGAGAACAAAAGGTGGACCAAAGGCCTGACGTTTGAGCACGAGGCACACAGCTCCCAGACAGATCCCTCCTCATAAGACATGCTGCATGACTGCTGCTGGGCCTGTGACTTTGCATCGACTTTTGCATCGGTGCCAATCACAGTAAAAACAATTTTTGGATGTTAAGCAAATGTCAAAAAAATATACATATACAGTGCATAGCTTACAGTCATCATCAGTCTCCTCAGGAATGGCCACAATGAGCTGCCTCATCTTTGCACTACTGGGCAAGTTGTTTTCACATATTTATGTCGATGTCAATTTTTTAAAGATGGGTTTTTTCATTTTCTACCATGTATTTGATGTATTTTATTGTGTGTATTGTGTTATTCTAAAGTAGGGTGGATATGACAGCAAAGGAATATGAGCAGCACTAAGCTAGATTTGACCATCGAAGACACTGCGCAAAGAGGACAGGCTGCTAATTTTTAAAAATGGAATTCATGTGGGTTTTGTAAATGAACTTTGAAGATCAGAACTTAGACCCTTGTTTTCTATCGATCTAAATTATCTGTGATCATTCTTCAAGTGCTTCCAGAAATGGGGTATGGACGGGGTATGGGGACCCTTACAGGTTCTCGAGCTAATCGGAATACCTGAAATTAGTTGATAGCCTTTTTCAAAGATACAAAGAAAGTTATTTGAGTTATTCGAGAGTCTAGCATAAATCATGACCAAAATCTGAGCTGTTAGTGCCTTGCTGCTTGCATATTGTGTATTGTCTTATATTTCTGCACTGTTCACCTTTTGTTGTTGTTTTTAAATATGCCATGTAAATCTGATTTGATTCTCTGATCAACAAGGTTTCGAGTGGTCTGTCATTCAGAGTACGAGATGAGTCCCACGCTTTCCACTGAACAGAATTAAAAACTCACTTGTCCCGGCTTCATTGTGGCTGTTTCGGCTCAGAGTGCCATGATGGACTTTGAGATAGGCATACATAGGGCTGGGCAGTTTATTTTAGCAGTACCCAGCCCCAGGCAAACTGTATGCATGGACAATTGGACAAAATACTTTAATTGAAGGTAGCTTGTTTGTTGTCTGTTTATATATGTATGAAATGGTTTGTCTTGGGCGATTCACCCGTGCCGCAGCCAAGTTTCCCAACTATCTTGATCTTTTTGATTCAGTGACTGTTTACTAAGCTGTGACGGTATTGTTCCCTGAAAGTTGTACTGCGCGATTTTTAAACAAATAATCATGAAGCACTGGGACGTCCGAAATGTGTTGGAGAAGTTAGGAAAGAGTTTTTTTTTTTGCATCGCTTGTACACAAAACACCAAGTATAGGACCTTTTAACAGACGGACGCTAACTGATTCTTCATCTGTATTTTCTTTTTGCTCTTCATTTGCGCCACAGGTTTGCTTATCCAGCTCCATTTCGCCCTGTCTCTAATCGAGGACTCGTCGAACTGTACGTGCAATATCCAAGCATTCTATTCCATTGCATATTCCTTTGTTGGCTCACTGCTGTATGTGCTTTTTTTTCCCCCTTGTTCGCTGTTTTTTTTTTCTCGTTTTTTTTCCAGCTACAACCCCAGCCAGCACCACCGCCCCCGCCACCACCGCCGCCCCCGCCGCCCCCGACTCCCCATGCAGTTCCCACACCGAAATCAAAGACGCCTGGCGCAACTTCGCCTTCGCTCCGGGCGATTACACGACTCTCCCAACCGATATTTTCCCAATCAGCGACAGCAGGAAAAAGAATGAATGGCTGCGCTTTATGGGAATCGGCGGCGACAGAGTTGTAAATGTCTGTCACGATCACAATGTTGGCGGTACAGATAACCACATCTACATAGGGTCCGAGTACCCGCACGTCAACCAGACCACAGTGGAGGGGACGGCCTACGTGCGCGATTCACTATCATGCGGTACTAACGTGTTCACTGTGAAGGTGATGTTCTGCCCCGGAGACTTCTTTCTTTACAAGGCCACAGCGTATCCGATACGAGATGTGGCGTTTATAACATGTAAGAGCACATTTTCTTTACCTTAAGAATTTTTTTTTTCTCACATTTTTTGTTGTTTTTGTCACTTTTACTCCACTACGTTTGAAAGAGAAACAAAACTTTCTACTCCATCACATTTCTTTAACCCCTTTAACCAAATTTTTCTCCAGTCTGGCATTATCCAGATCTTACAGCTTCCTGGCTTGAGAGTTTACAGCCTACAGGCCAATATTTGAAAGCTCAGGGCTACAAAACTCACCTTCAAAGCTTCTCCCTTGTTTTTGTGCTCACGTTTTAGTCATTTTTACCACATTTTTGTCACGTTTTCGTAGTTTTTTGAAGACCCCCCCCCCCAAAAAATGTGACAACAATTCAACAAAAAAAACGACAAAAATGTGACTGTATGTATTGTGTGAAATATTACGCAGTGTGGATGTAATTAGCTTCATCAATCAGGCTAGGAATGACAATTTCCCATATAAAGCTATGGAGAAACATTGAATCAGTGCAATAATTAAACATGTCACTGTGAAGATGATGTGTTTTATGTTTTCAGGTGTAAATGTTCAGAGACTGAATTGGCCCAAAACCTGAAAATGGAAAGGAATAGAGTTGTGCCTGCAGTGTGTCCCCTTAAAGCAGGGGTGTCCAAACTTTTTTCATGGGGGGCCGCATTTTGTAGCGTACACAGGGTGAAGGGCCGTAGATCAGTAGTTAGTGCCGCAAAACCTTCGACTAGCAGAGATTTAAATTGTGCCCCATACCTCTATTTAAGCTTAAAACCTTCATGCCAGCTCAGTCTCACAATAAAATCTTAGTTGTTAAGTTAGAATTGTATAGAATTATTACATTTCAAATAAAAAGGTCCATCTCTGGTGATGTGTAGGCTACCGATACAGCAAGAGGCCGAGGGCCACCATAAATTGGTCTGAGGGCCACATTTGGCCCCCGGGCCGCACTTTGGACACCCCTGCCTTAAAGGAACAGGCCACCGTTTTTCCATACTGAGATATGTTCTTGCCTGAGCTTAGATGAGTTGATGCGTACCTGTCTGGTCGTTGTGCGTGCGCTCAGTCACGCACGACGTGACCAAAGATGTTGTTAGCATTTGGCCTCACCCTGCATATAGCTCCAAACGGGGGTTGAAGCTGGAAGCTACCACGCTCTTTCACGGGCACGCACAAAGACCAGACAGGAACGTATCAACTCGTCTAAGCTCAGGTAAGAACATATCACAGCATGGAAGAACTGTGTGCCCTCAGCCACGCAAAAAGACCAAAGATGTTGTTAGCATTTGGCCTCTCCTAGTATGTTCCTATAGCTCCATGTGGCTCTTACAGAGATGACCGTACAACGATATGATGAATATCGATACACTTTTATTCTGTCCCATGATATCACTCTCACTCTCTCTGCTGTGCCTTTGCATCTCTTCTCTTCAGATCATTACCACTGCACAGCGGAGTCCTGTGGGCCTGACTCGCAGTGCAGTGTTGGAGGGGGGTGCGTCTGCGCTGCTGGGTTTGAACGGCTGCCGGATGTAATACCAACTGCGGAGTCCTACGGCTGCACAGGTAAATACTGAATACTGAGTCCATGTGTTCTAATTGACCTTTTGCAAAAGCCCCTTATCGAAGTAAAATGGATTGCAATGTGCTGTTGAGGAATATGTTTAAAATATGCAATGAAGGGGACACTTCGCTATCGAGGCTGAAGCACCAGTGTGCTCTAGGTAAAACGAGTCATGCCCTGGCAATACTGGGTTCTATTCTTCTGTTAGTCCAGGATTAAAATATGGCCGGTCCCCACGGACAGCCCCTTCTGCCGGAGGAGAGAGGCTACAGACGTGGGCATAGACAAGATATATTTAAGCCACCATGTCTCAATAACAAATCCACAGCAACTAAACTACAACTTCCTGTAACACTTATAAAGTAAATAAGCCAGATACTCCAGAGTGACTATGTCCAGCAACGACAGCTCACGAAACTCACAGCAGACGACGATATGGTTGGTAAACGAGTAGGGGTGGGAACCTCTGGGTACCTCACGATTCGATACTTTGTGCGATACATGGCTCACGATAACCTTACGATATGCCGATAATACGATACATCGTGCAAAAATAACCTACAATACATCGCGATGTTTTAAAGGAACAGGCCACCGTTTTTCCATACTGAGATGTGTTCTTATCTTAGCTTAGACAAGTTGATGCGTACCTGTCTGGTCTTTACGCGTGCGCTCAGTCACACAAAAAGACTAAAGATGTTGGCATTTAGCCTCTCCCCCCTCCTCTTTGGGGCCATTCGGGGGTTAGGTTCGAAGCGACCGAACTCTTTCACATTTTCCCTATTTAAATACAGTTACCCAAGTATCAATATATCGGAATAAAAAGTATTGGTGTCGTGTCATCCCGCAAAGTATCGTGATATAGCACAAAATCGATATATTGTCACGCCTATAAACGCGTTTATCGGCTTTGGACGGCGAGAAACGGGTCCGCGCCTTCAGTTTCAATGGGACGAGATCCGGGCGATGTCTGGGAGCAACGGTTTCTATGAAGTAGTATGAAGTTTCTATGAACAATGACCGTTTCGGGGCGGGGTTGTACAAAAGGTTCATCCCGTACGAAAGCGCATTGAGAGATCGGTGTTCCGCAGCACCTGCATCATGTCTTTATCTCGCGAGTTTTGACGTCAAAGTCCACGTTTTTACCGCAAAGCGAGCGCAGTGCTTTGTGAATTTGGTTGTGAATCTCAAAGTACTCTCCCCATCACTGGTTAGAAGAGAAAAATGACAGGCTGTTTTTTCCCTTGTTTGTGTATTTTAGACATCGACGAGTGCACAAACACCCCTGGCCTGTGCGGCGATAACACTGTGTGTACGAACACCCCTGGGACGTACACCTGCGCCTGTGCGACCGGATATGAGACGACCAACACCTCACTGCCGGTCTCCGCTTCAAACGTGTGCATTGGTAAAGCACTCAAGCTCTAGCTCTACTGTACCAAGCTCAGACTATCTCACGAGCTTTGACATGTTGAAGGATGCTTTTTTTCCCCCTCATCAAAACCACACAACACCTCGAGAAGTTTTGTTCCTTTCACGCATTATTATTAAGATCCCCAGGGGGCTAATAGTGTGACACTCCCCCATCTGCTGTAGATGTCCCAGTGGCAGCATTATGTGATACCGTTATGGATATGACGGGGGTTGGAAGGGCTGATATTATTAGTCGGTTAATTTGATGTATTTCTATCTCCTAAGTAGCCTAAAATTATGTGTTATGATCATTTATTAGAATTTCTTTATGTCTATATGTTTCTTTATGCTACAAAGCTACTTCTTTTGCTTCAGCTTCAAAATGGCTTTTGGCTTTAAATATTTAGATTTCGTGGGCTGCGTAAGACGTGTGCAGAGCAGTTCTGTGAAAGGTCGGAGCACGTTTCGGAACGTGGCCTGAGTTTGGTGTTTAGTTCCTGTTTAAAGTTCTCATTCGTTGGTTCTGATCCTTGTTGCACTTGAACTGCCTTCTCTGTACCTGGAATTATGTTGTGTTATTATGTCATTTATGTACAAAGAGGCCTGAGTTGAGTTGAGTGCCACGATAATACAAAGCGTTTATTTTACTTGTGTATATTTTCAGATATTGATGAGTGCTCGGGATCCGTCTGTGCTAATGGCAAATGCATTAATAACGTCGGAAGCTACAACTGCAAATGCAACAAAGGCTTTCTACTGGTCCACAATGGCGTACCGGAATGTGAAGGTTTGTGATTACGTGATACAGTACTCCAACTCTAAAAACCATCATTAGAGGCTTTAAATTACTGTCAAACTTACATTTTATTGATCACTCTGACAAGTCTTTTCTAAAGTCCTACATAAAAAATAGTATTCACAAGTCAGCATTGAGTTCTTGGGTTGTTTATGGTAAAGCTAAAATGTGCCCGTTTTGTGAGATAATATATTAATGGTTAAATAAATACATATTTGTGTTAGGAAATATTTTTAAAAATTGCAAGATACCTACAGGAACAATGAGCGGCACGGTAGCGCAGTGGTTAGCGCTCGCGCTTCACTGCTAGAAGGTCCAGGTTCAGTCCCCGGCTGGACGGGACCTTTCTGTGTGGAGTTTGCGTGTTTGAATGTAGTGAGTGAGTGAGTGAGTGGTTGGTGGTTGGAGGGGCCGAGGGCACAGACCGGTAGCCTCGCCTCAGTCAGTCTACCCAGGGCAGCTGTGGCTACCACCACCAAGTCTGGCAAATAAAGTGCAATACATAATAAGTGTAAGGCATACAAGTAAGGCAAGACACTGCAGAAGAAAAGGAAATAATGTGAATAAATATAAATAAATCAATATATAATTGAGATTATCTTTTGAAAATGTTGCTGTCTTCTGACATCGATGTGAAAAAATGTGTTGCACGTTTTCTATTACGTAATTTTATTTTGGCATTTTATGTGTAAACAAAGGCAAATAAAATGCTATATTTTGCAAGATAGAAATCCAATGTTTGGAAAGTGCTGTGTTTGTCTATATGTGCATATTAGAGAGATTCAGAGAAAGTCTGCAAATTAACTCTTTTGGGGATTATAAACTCAACCAAGATGGCTTTTGAAAGTACAATGTCTGATATATATCAGGGCAGGACCGATTATACAGTGAAATAATAAGAGATCATTATTGTTATTATATCCATTGTTTAATGCCAATTCCTGGTTATAAAATCAGTCTAAAAGTCTTGACTTTGTGCTTCTCAGACATCGACGAGTGTTTGGTGGAAGGGCGGTGCGGCCCCAACGCTACTTGCACCAACCACATTGGATCCTTCGTCTGCGCATGCGACACTGGCTACATAGCGACTAATGAGGAGCTCATGCCCAACCGCACCAACATCTGCATTGGTACACCGTTAGCTAAGCAGCTAAAGGCACGGTAGAGCGCTAGTGCTTCACAGCTAGAAGGTCCGGGTTTGATTCGCACCAGGACGGGGTCTTTCTGTGTGGAGTTTGCATGTTCTCCCCGTGTCTGCGTAGGTTTCCTCCGGTTTCCCCTACCACTAAAAACATGTACAATATGTTAATCCTCTGGCCAGGTGTTTCTTTTTTAGCCTGGCCTTCACATCATGGAGATGGGTTTCATATGCTTATATATGAATAACCTCTATCAAAGGCCCTAATTTTATATATTAGTAATGAATGCTGAATATGGTCATAGATACAGACGGCATCTCTGGAATCACCCATAAATGGTCATGATCGAAGCTGCCAGAGGGGGATAAAGAACTACTCTTTCATCTCATCCATTACCCCATCACTACTTTAACAAATGCTGAATAATAAATATAAATAATTAAAAAAAATATAAATAAAGATACAGAGACATAGATCGAAGCAAAGTGGTTCAACACTCCTTTAATACATAAATAATGGATACTGCTAAGAATGAAGCTAGCATTAGCTTCATGCTACACATGCTAAGTATAGCTACGAGTGACAATTTTTCACTTCTACTGTACAATCTGTTTGTGAAAAAAACATCCATATGGACCCAAGTCTGACTTGACTTTATTTGTATTTTGCGTTGCCATCTTTATCTTTGGCCAGTTCATAGAAGGGGGCCTAGCCAAGGGAGTAAAGAAATGTGTTATGGGAATGTTTATTTATGTGAATCACATTTTTTCACTCTTTTCAGCCGTTTTTTTGGCAGACTATGAACATATTTATTACACACCAATAAAGTCAATTGTTCGGGTTTCTTTTTTAAGTATTGTTGGGCTGCTGAACCACTTTGCTCCTCTACATGTCTTAGTATCTTTATTCAGCAGAAAAATATATTAATAATTTAATATAACAATACTTTTGTTAAAGTGGGGGTATTATGCAAAATGGACTTTTTCAAGCTTTACATCCTGTTATTATGTCATTCCCTCATTAAAAACATGCCTGAAGTGTCGCCTTGGCACGTTCACGTATTTTTGAGTAATCTGTAAAAACTCTGATGGCGGCCATTTTAGGGATAGGTTTGCCTGAGTCCTCCTAGGAACGCCCCCACCTCCTGGAGACGCCTCCGAGCTTTCGTCACCAGCCGAGTAACCAACCACTGCTCCTCAGCAGAACCCCCTCCCCACTGATGCCACAGACAGCGTGTGGAGGGGGCGTGTCGGAAAGGGTCTGAGGTTCTTAAAGAGACAGAGGCCTATTTCAAGACATTCACTACAGCCATTTTGAGAGAGCAATTTTATACAAGGCAGTTATTCTAATTTACTGCATTTACAGACCAACAGAAGGTTTGGTCATCATTGTAGTGTGATATAGACTGGTGCTGTGTGATTGAAAAAAAGCATAATACCCCCGCTTTAAAGCAACGGTGGAGAACATTTTACTCATTATTTCTATTATTTGGTTGCAGATTTCCCCGAGTGCGAAAGGTGTAGAACGCTGGTGGATCCATATAAACACATTTACCAAAGCCTCTGTGGGCCGAACTGCAACTGCACTAACGCCATCGGTTCCTACCACTGCACCTGTGAGCACGGCTACCGGCTCGACCACGCTGACAAGATGGCCAGCGAACTCAACCCGTGTCTTGGTAAATATGCTGTACAGTCTCAAATGTGAAGAGAGGACCAACGTTTTGGAAAGCAACATTGTGCGACACATGACTGCATGACTTATATGCTAAAGCATCGATATCTGCAATGTACGCGCTGCATAACTGAGGATATTTTCGGACCCTCCAGATATCGACGAGTGCGCGGAAACCCCCGGTATATGTGGACAGGGGACTTGTTGCACAAACGTACCGGGAACTTTCCATTGCTCCTGTCCAGAAAAATTCTACCCCAACACTGGCCTGGAATGGTTTGTCGGCTACACCTTTTGTGAATGTAAGAAATGTTTGCGCTAATGTAAGAAATGTGTGTGCTGTTTATTTATCTAACATTCATTAATATGCATTTGTTTTCACAGGGGTTCAAAAGAGGCTAAATGAAATACCGTGCAATCAGGTAGGTACTAGAATGAGATCAAATAAGCCTAAGCCAACATTAGGTAATTGTCCTTTCGCAAAACCCCGCCCCAAAATGGTCATTGTCCAATCATGCCTCATAGCAACCATTGCTACCAAACATTATCTGGATCTTCTCCCATAGAAGCCAAGGTGAGACTTGTTTACCAAAGGCTGTAAGAACCGTCCCCTTGGGCGTCTGTGAGCACCTGCCGTGTTAAGGCGAGACACTGCAGGTGAAATCACTTTGAAACTTTGGCTGTATGTCACTGACAAAAAAAGAGAAAAAAAAATGAAATGCAAGTTTTTAGTCATTTAGTGTTTATAACAAATAAGCCATTTTAAAGCTACTCTAAGCGACTCTTTTTGCCAGTCCGGCACCGATGCATTACTAATAAGCTCTTCTAGATGCGCCACCATGTGCACCACACTAACAAACTGTGGAAGAAGACAGTTTGTTAGGTGCGGCACCTCCACCTCGATCACCCGTTTATAATAATAGATCCTGCCTCACCTCACAGCACACCCCAACACACCCCACCCACAGTTTAGCATTATGACAGAAGTTTACAAAAAGATGGTGAACTTACAAACATCTGCTGAGTACACCTGCTCTGATGCAGCTGAAATCCTCATGTTTATTACTCTGATATCTACAGGAGCGGTCAGGTCCTTTTCCTCCTTTTTTTCCCTCACAAAGCAAAGCAGCACCGGAGGAGAGGCTGAGGCATTCAAGGGTTGCGGGATTAAAAAGTACTGTGCTGTAAACTTAATTTTAAGTGGAATTATTACGTTCTAAATGTCCAAAAAAGAGAGACTTTCATGAAAGTTGCAGTTTAGTATGTACTGTATGTAAATCTCAAAATATTTACTTTGAACATATCTTATTTATGTGGATGAATGTAGCTCATTGAATGCAATCAGAGCAGAGTGTGATCTAAGCGTGGGCAATGGGGGAAAGCCAGGTGAGAGGAGGGGGTGGTGGTGGTGGAGTTCCTCCTGATGGAAAAAAAATCAAAAAGACATCGCTTAAGGCAGCTTTAAGTGGAAAAAGGTGGAAAAAAACCTTTATTTGGTGCGACACAATCTTAATGATGGATGGAGCCAGGTTTTAACTTATGGTGTCAATTTGTTCACATGTTAGATTTTAAAACATTTTCAGAGGGGATTTTAGCTTTTGATTTTTCTTGGATTTTTAATAAACTAGGTTTTTTGTGGAATATTCAGGCTCGGAATTAAATATAAAAAATCCTACTGATAAAACCTTGAAAATATTGTTAAGAACCATATTGGAAAGTCTGGAGTCTGCAGGAGCTGCTGATGTGGACTTTTTGTTGTCCCTCTGAGACAAAAACGTCATTCTGAGAAACAAAGTCAAACTTTGCACATTCTTTCCTGTAACTTCTGCTCGACACACAATAAGGAGATTTGGATGACACCGCGACAGTCATGTACACTCCAAACATGTCAATATTTGTGATTGGATACGCACGAGAAATGCGAAAGAAAAAGGGACAGCGTGATGATTTGGATGATCTGGATTTCTGTCATTCGCGGAGTGAGAGAAAAAGGCTAATTACTCATCGTAGCGGGTGAGTTTGGCCGATGTTTTACTGTCACATGATAAAAACGAGCTAATGTTAAGGAACAAAACCTGCCACAAATCAACCACGAAGACAGGAAGCTTATCGTTGGACGGACCGACAGATTTGAGCAAACTGAAGCACAAGGACACCTGTGTTTTGGAGTTTTGCTGGGATTACTGCACGGAGGAGCAGAAGTCTTTGCGGTCCGCGGCAGATGGACAGAATGTTTCCCTGTCTTCATCGTTACAAAGGACTTTAACCTCTTAACCCCCGCCTTCACCGAGTGCATTTTCTCTTTGCTTCAGCTCTACCCACATCTAAAAGGCTGCCATCTAGGCCAGAGCAACACCTCATTTGAAAGTTAAGACCTACAACACTGATCTAGAACTGATCTTTGTCTTCGCATTGTTGCCGCCATTTTTTTTTGACATTTTGTTTCATTGCTTTTTTGTTGCATTTTTTTTGCCACATATTTCTCTAGATTTTTCACTTTTCCATCACATTTGTGACTCTTTCATCCTCTTTTTTGTCCCGTTTTTTGTTACTATTTTGACAATTCAATTTCAGTTCACTTTTTTCCGGACTCGTAGTCCATACACTTTTTTCCAAGAAACTTTTGGATTTGGGTAAGGCCAAAACTGGAAAAATGTGCTCTGTTCAGGAAGGACAGCTTTATGGATGTGTTTGTAAAGCGGGTGATGAAGCTTGAGTGAAGCGTGAGTTTGGTGAAACTGCACCGGGCTAGCACGAGTGTTCAACCTCTAGCTTAGCCAAATAAGATCAGAATAATTCATTTCACAGGTGTATGTTCGCTTCCTTTCTCCTTTGACTCAATTTGATCTGCATTTGTGGGAATTGTGAAGAGAGGTTTCTTTGCGATGGTAGGGGTTAAGAGGCTGAAGCGGAATAAATTAAGATGCAGACATGAGTTTTCATAAAGCGCCAGGTCAGGACACAGGAGAACAGCGGCTGCTAGTGATTTATGTTAAGAAACAGTCAATATATTTGAATTCAAATCAAATCAAATCAAAACTTTATTTATAAAGCGCTTTTCATACAGAGTTGTAACACAAAGTGCTTTACAGATTAAAAGCAGTTCCCGCCCACCCAACCACCCACTCTTCCAAACAGACAACAACACTGCTCACCCCACCCCCCTCCCCATAGCCACATACACACACGCAGGCACACACACACACACAGCCACACGCACACACGCAGCCACACACACACACATACACGATGAGATAATGGACGTAATGCTGAGTCTGGGTACAGATGAACCAGGTAAGGAAATGCCATCAGAGGAGCCGTCTGCACCAGGAGCGGTACATCAGCCACAGCCACAGGGCACCACCACCGGACACCCAGCGGAGGTGCAGCAGAAACACCACACCTCCATCCGGGCACCCAGAGGACAGTGCCCACACAGCCACAGCCGACCACCGCTCCCGGGGCAGAGGGCTCCCTCAGAGGAAACACTGGAAATTCTAAAAATGCAAAAATGCAATATACAAATATATACATAAAATAAATAAAAATAATAATAATAATAAATAAAATAAACATATATATAAAACTAACTAAAAACTAGTATAATAAGATAATTATAAACATAAATAATAATAAAAATAACTGAAAAAATAAGTAAGTAGAAATCAGCTAAAAGCTAAGCTAAAAAGGTGGGTCTTGAGCCTGCTCTTAAAAACATGAATGTTCTCTGCGGCCCTGAGCTCCTCCGGCAGGTCATTCCAGAGGCGAGGGCCGTAATACTGGAAAGACGCCTCGCCATAAGTCTTTTTGTTGACTTTAGGAATAACAAGGAGACCTCTGCCAGAGGAGCGAAGGGGCCGTGAAGGTTCATAAGGTAAAAGCATTTCTGAGAGATAAGAAGGACCAAGACCATTAAGACATTTAAAAACCATTAAAAGAACTTTAAAATCGATCCTGAAACACACAATTCTTTAATCCTGACTGGCATGACGTCATGCTTTGTTCCTTTTTTAGGGGAAGACGAAAGAGGGTTGTTTTTATGATGAAGTCAACACACAACTGAACAACCTCACGACCGTGCCCGTACCGGTGAGTTTGGTGTACATTATTACAAAACTATACCGAAATTATAACAATCCTTCCAAACAACACTAACACTATTTGCTTATTTTTGTTCTTCCTACAGACACTTGCCAATGGAATTGCAGCTTGCATGGTAATAATTCATTATGTTACATTCATTAACAGTCGTTAGCTACCCAAGGAAGTTAGCATCATGTTCCTACACAACATTCCGAGAAGCGGCGTAGTATGCGGACAGTTTGCGAGTCGCCTAGTCCGGGAGACTTTTCAGTGTCCGTTGCTCAATGTATTTTTCCTATTGCTGCTAGCATTAGCCATCAAGCATCACAAATTATGAATGATCCAGAAGTTTTCAGCTGTTGTTAGCCATCAACCACATTTTCTGTAGATGAGGTCAAAGCCTAGTAAGAAATCATTCATGAATGTACAGACATGTTGCAGTTTTTTACTCATTAATTGTCCGTGAGAGTAAACACTACCCTGACAGAAAAGACAAAGGGAGAGAGGGATGTTGTTCATCCAATTAAGCAATGGAGATATTTTTTTCACTTAAACTTGGCTGTTAATACTGTTTAAATGGCGCTAGCCCACAGTTAGCCTGTTAGCGTAGTCTTTGTGATTCCGTTAGTGTGTATTGGTGTTCCGGGTCGAAGCAGGGAAAGGGAAAGCGTGGTTTTCTTTATTGGTGTGTGATAAATATGTTCATAGTCTGCCAGAAAACGGCTAAAAGAGTGAAAAATTGTGATTCCCATGAGAGATTTTCTTCCCCCTCAACAAGACCACGCCCTCTTGTATGACATGTTGCTGTCTGTATCTATTGTACTTGTTTTTTTTACTTTACCTCACCTTAATCAATTGTTCAGCCCCAAAGAGTAGCCTACTATAACAATCTTGTAGGAAGTTGCAGGTGTGGGCCCACTTGCCGTGAAGAGCAGAGTTTCCAGTTCAGGAGATGGGGCAGTGGGCAGCGACCTTCTGGACCTCTCTGATCGCTTGGTGGAAAGAATGGTTACCATAGGTTACAACCAATCCAATGTAAATGTTCGGAACTCAGCAGTGGGTAAGATACAGTCCCCATAGCACTAAGTCATTAACTATGACAAATTGTGAAAGAATTGGTCGCTAATCTAATCTTTGGTGTAGATTTAAATATAGAAACCTATGGATACGCTGGGCAAAATGAGGAAGGCCCACCGCTGGCGGCCAATGGAAACACCATGGAAATCAACATGGGCGATTTGGCTGCAAACAACAATGGTAAGTCTGCTGAAAACCCGACTAGAGCACGCGCAGGGCTTCAAGGAAAAAGGTTGGAATCCACTGGATTAATAGATTCCATGTTTGTAGCGATCTTACATATATTCATCATTGTCATATCGCTGTTCAAGATTACGATATTGTTTTAAAAGTCTATTATTCATATCAATTCTGTTTTATGCAGACCTGTGCCAGCCTCAGGCACCGCCCACAAACAAAGAAGCATGATTTTACTCGAGTTTGGGTTAGCAGAATGTAGGCGTCAGAAAGTTGTGCTATGTTTTGACCTAACAATATGGTCCTGTATGTATGTGAATTGTTACAGTTGTTATTAGTTGAGTTCCCAATGGGAATAAGTACTATAATAAGCACATAAGCTTCAGCTTCAGCCAACTCCTTTTGAGCTTCTATTACTGTGTAATGATATGACGTCTGTAATTAAATTAATGTAAACAGCTCAAATAAACTAAACTAAACCAAACTATGTATGAGTCGGGGGCGTGACACTCAAATGCATGTTTTAAGGTTCAAAAACATAGTTGGTGGGTAGCTAATAGTTGTTTATATTATACAGTATATGTAATTGTGTAATTGTTCATTCAACAAAATGAACAAAGCACATGGACAAATGTACCTGGTAATGTTGTGCACACAGTGTAGAGTGATGGTGGTAAAAGATATTGACTCAACAGCAAAAATAAAAGGATAACAACTACTACTGGCTACTGGCTACTACAGCCAATTTAAAATGACTATTCAAGATTGTTAATAATGTGGCACCTCCACCACTAAAAAGGTTTGTCCAATTAACATCTGATCAGATGGTCAGAACAACAAGGTCAGCAGTCAATGGCCAAAATCAAACATGTCAGCATTAAAGAAAACAACAACAGCAACAACCAAATTTGACATCTGATAATGGTAGGGGCGGGTATAGACTATAGAGGAACATGCTTTCCTTTTAATAAAATGTACTTTTTAAAAATTGTGTATAAAATGTAAATACTGTCTGTAAATATTATGAACTGTATTTTTTATGCTTTTTGTAGTGTTTTGTAATTGTCTGTCTCGGGGACTGCAGATGGAAATTAGCTCCAAGAGCTAAAGTCTGGTACAAAGCATATTTTCATGTGCTGATTAATGCTCCTGTACATGTCCCTGTCAAATAAATAAAATAAAATAAAACTGCTACTCTTAAATATACGTAATATGCAACCTTTAAGCTTTAAGGCCTTGCTTTACCTTGTTGGTTGTCATGTGCAGGTTCTGCTGCGGTTGCCTTCTACACTTTGAATGGCATGGAGGCTCTCCTCAGCCACAATTATTTGAAAACGGAGAACAGGACGGAGATGATGTCAGACGTGATCACCGCTGTGCTCCCAATGATGAACAACACCAACATCACCGATCCCGTCAACTTTACCATTCAGCACAAGACGGTATGCTCCCCTACCCCGCAAACATCGACCTAACATTTTTCCTTTACAATCGATCTTTGCTTTGTCCAGCCAGTGCATGACGGTGGCATGGTGACGTGTGTGTACTGGAAAGTTGAAAAAGACGATAACGGCAAGGTGACGTTCATGGGCTGGTCTACGGATGGCTGCACCATAACCTTCTCCAACGAAAACTACACTAAGTGCAGTTGCAATCATCTCTCTACATTCGCCCTCATTATGCAGATCACCGAGGTATCCCATCTTGAATTTGAAAACACAGAAACGTTGATAGGAAGATAGCTTGGCACACAACCAGAAGAAACAAGCAAGTGAGAGTTTTATTTCATTCAGGAGGCTCCACCGCAAAACGACTTCCTCGACTGGCTCAACAGGATCTGTGTGATCGTCGGACTCTTCTTCTTCGGCCTGGCCGTTCTGACCTTCCTCCTGTGCAGCTGGAACCCCAAAATCAACAACACCGCCCGCCTTCATCTGTGTCTCAACCTGGGCTTGTCTCACCTGCTCATGCTGTTCACCGCGCGCTATGTGGACGACAGGGTAAATCTTCAGTTATGGATACCTTCTGCAACTTCTCACAACCATTAGAAACAACATTCTGACATCCAGACGAAGCAACTATCAGTCTGTCCCACCCCTAAAGTAAATCAAGGAAATATTCCTTTTTCAAGAAAGGTTCACTTATTTCTTGATTTCTTTGTGCAATGTATAGTCCAAGTTTGAGTGCTTGGTCCACATGTCCACCTGTCAGTCCTCTAGCCGGTAGTTCCAAAAGATTTTGGAGGCGTGTACTGTACCCCCTGAAGCTTTGGGTGACCAGTTGCATACCCTGTGCTTCGACGCGATTGAAAACACTGTCGCGGGAGTGTTTTCCTTCGTCCCAGTGGACCAGGATTCTGCAGCTTTTGTCACTCAAACGTTGGCGTCGTTCAAGTCGTTGTTGTGAGGGCTGACGCACAGCCTTATCCGTGCTCCCGGTTTCCGTGGAGTTTCACGCACTCGGGTCTTGAGGTTCGGTTCTGGAGTGGACGGTGTTTAGGTCCAGAACAAGCACATGCCGTTTTTTACCGGGTTCATTTCTAGCCAATTGTGATTAACAAACATTTCTTTCTCCAGATTTTCTTAAAGTCCAAGGCTGATGCCATAATTTACAAGTCAGAGTTGAGTAAGTCTTGGAAATGACAAGTCTTGGAAGACAAGTCCGAGCCTGAGTGTGGGACATCATAAACCAGCAGAAATGACAGTATACAAACTGAAATGCACCAGAATATAGGAATTTATACTTGTTTAACTTTCTTTTTCTCATATGTCAGGATGTAGTTTTTGTCATCCTTTGGAAATACGAGTATTTTTCTCCTATTTGTCTTATATGTTGGATTACATCATCATTACAACATAAAACAGACTTTTACACCTCAAAGCTGTTACTTGTTTAACTCATTTTACTACTTTTTTAACTTCTATCGGTAAAGTATGTGACTTCTGCACCCACCCCCGTATGTGCGTCTCCACAGCTGGCTTGCAAAGTTCTGGCCGGTCTTCTCCACTTCCTGATCGTGGCCAGTTTCGTGTGGATGCAGCTGGAGGCCGTGCAGCTCTTCATGCTTGTGCGCAAACTCACCAAAGTGCAGGTGATCAAGAGAGACGGTCTGCCCCGGCCGCTGCTTTACTTCGTGGGCTACGGAGTCCCGATGGTCATAGTGGGCGTTTCGGCGGTGATATATTCGGATGGATATGGCCCGGCGTCAGGCACGTAAGTAACAAGCGGGGGGGGTTATTATTATCTGTTTGTGTTTTGTGCTTCTTTTATTCTTGTCATGTGTCCGTCCTAGGTGCTGGTTGTCACGCGAGAGAAACTTCAACTGGGCCCTATCAGGACCGGTGATCGCTATACTTGGGGTGAGACGAAACAAAACAAACCCTTTTATGATAGTAGAAGGTCAACACGTTCCTGCCTGTCTTTTTTGAAGTTTAACAAAAGTCTGGGCTTTGTTTTTGACATATTTTCCTCAGGAAAAAAAAAACAGTTCACATATCATGCAAAATCGAGGTTTAAACCATGTTTTAATGTTGTTCCCTCATCAAATACATACCCGGAGATGTATTTCACAACATTCACGCAGTTTTGAGTAATCCTCGGGCAAAACTGTTAAATTTTGCTGTTTCTTCTTCTACGGCGTCAGCGCCTCGTTCTGTACTTGCTGATTACAATTGCTTCATATTTCAAACCCAAAAATGTTCCTAGACATTTTTAAAGCCAATAATCCAACGTTATTGATTCTGAGCCGTTCTGATCATGCACTGCTGGAGCAAGAGGAGCCCCGTCACGATTTTCACCAGCTCTTTCGCCTGCATTCCATTGTTACTATTCAATTCTTACAGACATATTTTCAAATTAAAAAACGTAAAATGTCAATGATGAGGCACCCAAAATAAGGTTTTTAAGTCTATTTTTAGGCTCCAAATGCATGTCCACTTTTAAATAGTCCGAATGTCCACCCCAGCCCCTAAGTCCTTCTTTATTCTTTAGTGCCGCACTATATAGCAGACTATACAGTGCACTCTGTTGGCAATTGAGCGCACCACATCCACTAAAGGTTCACTAAACTCCGGTAATAATGTATTTCTGTGATTAAGACCAAAGTCATGTTGCAATTGAAAATGCATGGATGAATATTAGTTCGGTCAGAAGCTAACGTTAGCAACTTTTCACCGCAACAATTTATCTTAAGGTGGTTTATTAATTGAAAAGCACGATAATTATTATATTTCTGTTGTGTTTACACTTAGACTTTTGAGTGCACTACATTTTCCTCTCTGGATATTCAGACGCCACTACAGAATGGCGTGACCATTATATAGTGCACTCTATAGGGATTAGTGTCGACATTTGGACATGGCTTCCACAAAGTTTGAAGTGTTAGCTTCTAAGAAGTATAGAAAAGATCTGGAAGATGTTATGTGTCTATAGGTACAGACGGATTTGATCATATATGGTCATGTTCACAGCTGCAGGAGGGGGAAAACAAAGAGGGAGAAGCACTTCTTTCACCCATTACTCTAAAACTACTTTAACAAATTTGGAATATATTTTTCTACCACATAAAGATACAGAGACATGGAGAGGAGCAAAGTGATGGAGAATGCTAACTATAATTCTAATGTTAGCTTCATGCTACCGATGCTAACGCTATGAGTTTTTCACTTCTCCTGGACAATCTACTGTGAATAAACATCAATCTATCCAACTAATTAATATTTATCCACAAATACTGAACGATTTGGTTGGTCTTTATTGTAGAAATACATGGTGATGCTACTTACTGACTCCCAACTCACATTTTGCTAAATACCTTGTGTTGTCAGCTGAACTGCTCGCTGTTTTGTGCTACTATTTGGAGCTTGAGAACCACCATTGCCAACATGAGGAGCGGTGCGTCTGGTTCTAAAGAGACAAGGTGAGCAAGTTACTCTTCCAAATTCTGCTTTTTAGAAATGTACCTGTTTGTTCACACGCATTGACCAAAACCATCTCTGCAGGCTGGTAGTGTTTAAAATCTTGGCCCAGTTTGTCATCCTGGGCTGTACCTGGATTCTGGGCCTGTACCAGACAAACCTATTCTTCCAGGTCTTATTCATAGTTCTCAACTCGCAACAAGGCACTTTCCTCTTCATCGTCCACTGTGTGCTCAACAAGGAGGTAATTATCCAAATGTCTGGCTGAGTTGTAGCAGTCAGTTCTGGCACAGATATGCTTATTTTATGCATTTAATTTTAGATTCGTGAAGAGTATATCAAATGGCTGACCTGCTCGTTCAAGAAACAAGACAACGAGGATGATGCCGTGAGTTGACAAAGGCTGTTGTTCTAAAAGAAAACACACATTCTAACTGTATTTTGGCCCTGCTTTACAGAAGGATCTGCCGTCAGTGTCGGAAGATTTGGATAAGACCAAATGAGAAACCCATGGAAAGGCAATCAAGAGGCCCATGCATTTAGATGGATAGTTGTCTTAGTACCACAAAACGCTGTAAACTGTGCTGTCTTGATCTGATTAGCCTTCTGCGTGCGGCTATATGAACATGCTTATATTCTGTGTATTGTAAAAGCATTGTGTATGACATAAATGTATAGCTTACATAGGAAGGAATCATTTAAATCTTGCAAGAAAAAATTACAAATATAACTGTAGTCTAAACGTTTGCTCAAATAGAGAAAGAACATATACGTATATGCAAGTATAATTAGCTGCAAAAATCAATGCTGATCTTATATATATTTTAGTTAAAACTGAAAATGTAAATGCACATGATATTGATTAATGTCAATTTTGGTTTGGGCGACGGAACTCTTTTCCATTTATTGTATTACTGTTTTTTTTATATATATATATTATTTATGTTATATTGTATTTATTATTTTTTTTTTTTTTTGCAATGAAAGAAATAAAAGTACTAACTTGCCACTTTTGGAAATGTATATTATATTTACATTGTGCTAAAATGTGAGAGGCCACAGCAGATCCCTGGAAAACGTCAAGGCAACTTTATTTGTAGAGTCCAATTTTTTTTACACAAGGCAAGTCAAAGCGATTCAGAGAAACATAGAATTGCAAGAATGCAGATAAAGTCAAAACAGTGAACACAGATATAATTAATACCTTATCTTAGAAAGCTATCAAAAAGACATATCATGATCATATTATGTATTTTCCAAACCCTACTTGCTCCAGCAATGTCCTTTTGTAAAGAATGAGCCCAGACCTGTTCACCACAACTGCCCCTAAAATCCTGCACTGTCCCTCACAAAGTTGCTAATTCGGGTCCGAAGTGCCGTCATGCACGAGCTTAATATAGAACCTGCAATTACACGTAAGACCTGAGGTGGCAGTAGTGAGTACAAAATGACCACTAATCTATAATAATGCATTTGATTTGCTCTTGGTCGTCTGTGTTTGATGTTGTTGCTAGGGTAAAACATCCTGGAGAACATATTTGAACAATAATTAATAAACCCATGAGGACATGCAAATTAAGAACTGAAGTGGAAGATCAGTCGTCTGTGGGCAGTGGGTTGTCTGCAGGCAGCCGGGCCCCAGACTGGAACGCGTGGCGGACCCTCTCCCAGAACAGCTCCCTGTGGCCCCGGGTCCCGCCCCAATTCAGGTACGTGCGGCTCCTCATCAGCTTCCTCATCCTGAAGAACGGGCTCAGCTGATCGGACGAGAGCTCTTCCAGGAACAACAAGATCAACACGTCCTTCTGCTCGTCCAAAAGACGGAAACTGAGCACAAGAAACTTCACACATTAGACACAGACTTGTGGATTGTGGGAATTCCAAACATGTCCGTATTTGTGAATGGAAAACATGGAACGTGGCCATGTCTGAGTGACTTCGATAAAATGTCATACAATAACCATCGTAAAGGGAGTGTTTGGTCAATCTTTACTTTACGTTAAAGAAGGGAATGTTTTCAACAGCAATGAACTTTACCAATAGCAAGAGAAACCATGTGTGAAGAGCAGTACCTGGCCATCTGTATCTCGCGGGAGCACCACTCGCTGAGCAGGTACTGGTGGCTGATCACACACAGAGTCTTCCTGCTGCTGTAGATGGCGTCGGTGATGTTCTCCATGATGGATTTCCCTGAAAAAAACATCAAACACTGACGACCAAAAGCAAACGGAGTGTCAAATAGACATCAAATGCATTCTATAGTTATACAGTGGTAACCAATATCAATGATCACCAATACACAGCTGGGGGCCACATTAAGAACTGCGGAGCTTGTGCCTGGCCCTAATACAATCCCAAGTATGTCTCTAGTTACATTATGACTACATTTAAGTTTAAGTTTATTGATGGAATGGCCCTTGATGCACCATCTTGTTTTCGAGAGGGTCCATGAACACAAAACACAAATTACAGTTAACAAAACACAGTACATTATGCATACAGGACAAAACACACATCAAGACAGTCACACAGACAAAACAAACTGATTGTTATGAATCATGTAGAAAATTGCACTCATAACTACGTAAGATCAAATCCCTGTGTAAGTTTGTATTCATGGCGAGCTAGCCAGGAGACACCAAATCAGGAAGGGGATATTTTGAGGCACCTCGGATAAACATACTAAAACTCTGTTCGTGTAGCTCAAACCACATTTGCTTCCAACTTGACCTTCAATCAATGATCAAGGTCACAACCAATTTCAATAATTCAATAATTTGAGCACCGTAATCTAAATCCAAGTTGTCAGGGATACACTGTGAAAACTGAACATGAAAAGTCAAATTTTTTCTTCAGGTACATACCCAGAGAATATTCTTTCTTTGTATCGATGCTTAAACTGTCTGATATTTGGACATCGTTTCAGGTCTACATGTAATTTATTCCATGTTTTAGGACCACAAACGGAAACTGGATGTCCAGTGGCATGGGCAATTTTAAATTGATCCAAGACTCTTAAATTGTATTTTCCCACTCTTTCAGAAAAGCAACTGTTGAATTTTTAGAGGTAGCCACTTATTTTTAACTTTATACATCAATTGAGCAGTTTTAGAAGTGATCATGTCATGAAGTTTTTGAATTTTGGCTTTAGTAAACAGTGGATTGGTATGATCTTGGTAACCAGCGTTGTAAATTGTTCTTATGGCTCTTTTTTGAAGCTTTATATAGCTTTATAATTGTTACCCCAAATTTCAGCACAGTATATCAAGTAAGGCGAGAGCAGTGAGGAGTAAAGAGTTTGCAAAGCTCTTATATTTAAAACATGCTTTGCCTTGCTTTCCTTACACATTTTTACTATATGGGAGACTCTCTAATTGGAAAGACTTTATCTCTACTATTGGACTTTTTTCAAATGAAAATACTACTCCAAAATTGAGCTGCAACTGAATCAGTGTCATTTAATAAATGAAGCTCGAGAGTCACCTGGCTCGAAGTCACGATGGTGCAGACACAGCTTCCAGCCCTGCCGTCCCTCCAGCTCGGGCAGCAGCTCTCTGTAAACCCACTCCTCGTCGTGGACGTTGTAGGACACAAAAGCGTCGTAGATCTCGGCACAGCCCCGCCTCCTCTTCTGCCGGTGGTACACAAAGGCCCGTAGCAGGTAGAAGCCGTACAGCAGATGGAAGCGCAGGAAGTGATGGAGGAAGGTGGAGAAGAGCGTGAGCAGCACCAGAGCAGAGCTGCAGATGAAGCAGAGGAACCCAATGGACTCCCAACACCCGCGAATGTCAAACTCTAACAGGAGCGCCCCCTGGTGAGACTCAGGAGACACACAGCTGTACTGAAACGCCCCGTTCACATACACCTGTTTGTTCCTGATAGTCCAGATAATGAATTCAAGGTTAGAGCAATTGCAGACAAATGGGTTCCCAGAGAGGTCCAGGTATCTCAGTGAAGGAAGTGCCTCAAACACAGTCTTATTTATAACAGACAGGTCATTGTTCTGTAAGATCAGCGTCTGAAGCTGCGTCAGATTGGCCTCAGAGAGGAAGTCCAGAGATTTGAGATCGTTTTCAGACAGATCTAGAGTTTGTAAGTCTTTGAGTGGCTGAAACACTTGAGAAACTGGAATCCAGTTTACATTTTTTATAATTCGAAGATTTAATAATTGAGGCGTGTAACTGAATGTTTCTGAATCTGGAGGCCAAAATGGACAGAAGCGCAGTTGCAAAGACAGCACTTTTAAATCGTCCAAACCCCGGAGGAAACCTTTTGGCCAAATAAAGCAGAGATTGTAAAAAACATGGAGGCTAAACGTTTGCAGGGATGGCAGATTAAAGTTCTGCTGGAGTGAGCGCCCCCTGGAGTGAGCCGGAGTTCCTACATCTGCAGAGGTCGAGTCAGTTAATACAAGCAGAGAGTAGCTCAAGGTTCTCAGGTCCGTGAGTCCATCAAAAGTCCCCTCCTCCACCAAGATACCTCTGTCTGATTCAAGCTGTAACTCAGTCAGATGGGACATGTTTCTAAAGACTCCTTTTTTAAGCTTTTTGATATTGTTAGCGTTTGCATTCATGACCAACAAGTTGGACAAACTGCCACTCAAACTGTCATCAATATGTACGATTGAATTTAGTTCAATGTCAAGCTTCTGTAGGCTCTGGAGATCGTGCAATACGCAGCTTTTCAGCTCAGTCAGTTGATTGTGGCTAAGGTCGAGTTCTGTTAAAAGGACCAGACCGGAGAAGTCCAAACAGTCGAGTTTTGTGATGCTGTTGTGTTTGAGTGACAGAGACGTGAGAGAGGACATGTTCCTGAGGGTCAGAGGGACTCGGGTCAGAAGATTATTCTCCAGGTTCAGCCTCGACAGACGTGTCAACATTCGCAGTGAGGAGGATGATAAGTTCGTCAGGGAGTTGTGCGAAAGATCCAGCTCAGTGAGATTAGAACATGGGAGAAGAAGGAAATCATTTAAAACAGAAATATGGTTGTACGCTAAATATAACGTCTGTAAAGTCTGAATCTTACAGGCCCAGTCCAACAAACCTCTGTCTAAACGGCCAACACCACTGAGACGAAGGTTCTCCAGAGATTCCAGGCTTTGGAAGATTAACTGATATGTTTCATCACTGAAATGAGTGAAACGCAAATCCAGAATCCTCAGACTTCGGACAAAGGCTTTATTTGAAACATCCCATTGAAGGTCAGTGGGGATGGGTGATATATGAAAAGTCTGTAAATGTGGAAACACATCGGAGTGAAGAGTGAACTTACGAGTGTAGCCCAGGTACAGTTCAGTTATGTTCACTGGAAATGGAAAGCTTTCAGATTCAAACACACTGAGAGGGTTTGCGGTCAGGTCGACAAGCATTGACAACGGACAAAATGAAACTATGTTCACAATGTCACTGATGCTGGAGAGCGCATTACCTGACAGACGCAACCTATTCAGCTTTGTCAAAGAAACAAAGGCAGACTCTGAAATATGTGTGATTTGGTTATCTCGTAAATTCAGACCAGTGAGGTTGGACAGTCCAGTGAACATGTTGTCTGTGAGTTCTTTGAGCCTGTTTCCTTTCAGACTGAGGCGAATTAAAGACAATAAGTGTGAAAATGTTTCGTCCTCAATACTAGAGATCTGGTTGTTATTGAGGGTTAGGATCCAGAGGTCAGTGAGACCAGAGAAATCACTCTGTCGGATCAAAGGAATGTTATTCCATGATATGTCCACAGACACTGCAGATTTGGGAATGTCGTCGGGAATTCTGGATAATTTTTTTCTAAGGCAGAAAACTGTGTGTGGATTTGTGGAGTCCATTGTGCAGTTGTGCAAAGAATAAAACCATGAAGGATGAGGCAGAAGCAGCAGAAAGAGAAGAGAGAACAGAGGCTCCATCTGAGACAGCTCCTGTAAACACACAAACACCAGTGTATCTGTCGGTGGCCTGCAAGACAGAGGCGTGTCTTGAAGTAATAGGCATGTCGTGAAGTAATGTAGGCGTTTCGTGAAGTGACGTTGCGCAACCCGACACTACAAAGCAATGCACGCTCCACGAGTAACCGCTGTCGTGAGGTTTATGCTCAAAATGTCCCCTCAAACAGTGAGACTGGAAACCTTGATCCTTCAGATTAGGCATTAAAAATCAAAGCATTTTAAGATTAGGGTCAAGGACAGGTTAAGGCTTGCATAATCCATAGCAGAAATTGGTGTAGTGACGTCACTTCACGGCATGCCTACTTTTCCAGAGAAATTGCACATACTGATAACCTGGCTAACGCCATGCTGCTGTGTGCGCTTGAATCATTTCGAACTGCACAACAGCCTGGGGACCATGGCCCAAATTTTCGCATGGATTTGGAAACCAATCACAGAGTGAGGAGGGCCGGCAAGACGATGACGCGCTATATATATATACGGAAGCTTGTAGTTTATTTACGGATAAAAAAAAAAAAGTTTATTTACGGATCCAACATGACAGCAGCAGACACGATGGTATTTTTCGATCAAGCTTTAGACCTTGTTCTAAATAGTTTAGCTCAAAAGTTTACAGCGGGTACGTCATACGTCATCTCATACGATGATACAATTGGCCATGGCTACGTGCAGACGAATGATAGACTTTTTTTTTTTCCGTATCCCCCAATAAACGACTATGGACGATCGTAAACCACACCTCTCCCACGAGAAAATGAATTGGTGGTCCCCAGACTAAATATCACTTGTGATTTTAGTCTGGTGTTAGCCAGGCTAACATACTGATACAAATGACCATAATACCAATGACGCAATAAAATGACCCTGTAAAAAAAGTGACATTGTACAGCTAGTATTTTGCTCTTAATAATCAAAAGACATCCTTCTTTATATTACTTTTAACTTAGAAGGTTCACTTCCTGTTACACTGTCTTGTGTTGTTGGCTGGCCCTTTTTGGATTTACTAACTATTGATTTTTACACAGACTGTACCACTGTACTGATGAAACTATTAATGCCCTGAACAATTGTTAAGCGCAACAAGATTAGAGTGCAGTTTACAGGCATTGTGTCTCAGGGCTCTTTGAATCACTGATTCAATCTCAGATGCCTGTGATGATTAGTTTTCAGGTTAAGCCCAATTAATGGAAAAACTACTGAAAAAGGATGTTCCACATTATTAAGCAGACCACCATTTACAAGCAATATGGGAAAGAATAAGGATCTCTCTGCTGATGAAAAGCGTGAAATAGTTGAATGCCTTGGTCTAGGTTAACCTGGCTAACACCAGGCTGCTGTGTGCGCTCGAATTATTTCGAACTGCACAACAGCCTGGGGACCATGGCCAAATCTCCGGTGGATTTGGGAACCAATCACAGAGCGAGGAGGGACGGCAAGACGATGACGCGCTATTCGATATATGGAAGCTTGTAGTTTATTTACGGATAATTTAAAAAAAAGTTTATTTACGGATCCAACATGACAGCAGCAGACACGATGGTATTTTTTGATCAAGCTTTAGACCTTGTTCTAAATAATTTAGCTCAAAAGTTTACAGCGGGTACGTCATACGTCATCTCATACGATGATATGATTGGCTGGGGCTACGTGCAGACGCATGAGACTTTTTTTTTTTTTTTTTCGTATCGCCCAATAAACGACTATGGACGATCGTAAACCACACCTCTCCTACGAGAAAATGAATTGGTGGTCCCCAGACTAAATATCACTTGTGATTTTAGTCTGGTGTTAGCCAGGCTAGGTCTAGGTATGAAAACCTTCGATATTTCATGAAAGATTAAGCGTAATCATCATACTGTTTACAGATTTGTGGCTGATTCAGAACACACTCGGGTTTGTGCAGATAAATACACAATATGGACCGTTTCTGCACAAATAACAAATACATATACGACAAAAAACATCAGATTAAGAGAACAGCTGCTACAAAACAGCAAACAGGTATTTGAAGCTGCTGGTGACTCTGGAGTCTCCCGGACATCAAGGTGTCGGACCCTCCAGAGGCTGCAGTTGTGCATAAACCTTTTTATCCGGCCTCCCTTATACTGTTAATTGAAGCTCATGAGCAGAAACGGCTGCAGTGGCTCAGAAATACATGAGGACTCATTTTGAAGCAGTCTTTTTCACTGATGAGGCCGTGTAACACTGGATGGTCAAATCAATGGAGTAGTGGATGGTTGGTGAATGGCCACAATGGCCCAACAAGGCTGGGATGTCAGTAGGGAGGGGGCGGAGTCATGTTTTAGCCTGAAACTCTCCAAAGACTCACAAGTTTAATGGATTTAAGAATTTTGAGGCTGCTCTCACAGAAGGGCTCCTATGTTAAAATATAACTTGACCTGTTAAGATTTTTTTGATTGAAATAGTTTTTTACTTTAGTAAATAAGACCTCCTAAAGCTGCAAATTTTGCAAATGACCATTTTCAGTTCTTTACAACCTATAAAATGTATTGAAACGCTGCTGTGCATACTAATTTGGAACAGTACATTTTAAGTTGTTTACATTTGTTTTATTGGGGGGGGGGGGGGTTCAATCACATTCGCGGGAGTGGATGAACATCTCACTCACCGCATGGACCATCGACTACCTCACGGACCGACCACAGTATGTGTGGCTGCGCAGCTGTGAGTCTGAAGTGGTCGTCTGCAGAACCGGGGCCCCTCAGGGCACCGTCCTCTCACCGTTTCTCTTCACCATCTACACATCGGACTTCACATACAACACGGACAGCTGTCATCTCCAGAAGTTCTCCGACGACTCCGCCATCGTGGGCTGTGTGTCTAAGGGGAACGACCTGGAGTACCGGTCAGTCATCCTAGACTTTGTGGACTGGTGTGAGCGCAACCACCTGTGCTTGAACATCAGTAAGACGAAGGAGATGGTGATCGACTTCACGAGGAAGCCACTACCGCACACACCGCTGAACATCCAGGGGGAGGACATTGAGGAGGTGGAGAGTTTCAAGTACCTGGGTGTTCACCTCAACAATAAACTGGACTGGTCCCACAACACCAACTCCCTGTACAAGAAGGGCCAAAGTCGCCTCCACCTTCTGAGGAGACTGAGGTCCTTCGGAGTGAGCAGGCCTCTGCTCAGGACTTTTTAGGACTCTGTGGTCGCCTCTGCTCTCCACTACGCTGCCGTGTGCTGGGCCCCGGGCAGCACAGAGCGGGACAAGAAGAAGAAGAAGAAGAAGATCTTTATTTATATAGCGCCTTTCACAGACATATAGTCACAAAGCGCTTTACATGAGACACATGAGACACATTCACTCCACACTCAGTGGTGGTAAGCTACAGACTGAACAAGCTGGTCAGGAGGGCCAGCTCCGTCCTGGGCTGCCCCCTGGACTCTGTGGAGGAGGTGAGTGACTGGAGGGTGTTAGCCAAGCTCACCTCCATCATGGACAACACCTCCCACCCACTGCACGGGACTGTAGAAGAGCTGAGCAGCTCTCACAGTGGATGACTGAGACACCCTCAGTGCAGGACGGAGCGCTACCGCAAAGCCTTCATCCCCACTGCTGTCAGACTGTACAATAAGACTGTGAAGTAACAAGGTTTTTGATGCCAATGAGCCACACAAACCGTTTTAAGAAAAGCTTTGTTCCCGCTGCCCTTTCCTTTATGAACAAGTCGGGATCAAATTGCCCCTGACACGGGTTTTTTATCTTTATTACTGTCAAGTGGCTTAAATTTCAGTTGTTTTTGTACCAAAGGCACATCCTGTTAGTATGTGGAGCACTTACAAGTTTTGTATTTTATATGTGTGATGTTTTATCTTTGTAAAATGTGTTTTAATGTGTCGACTAGTTCTCAGAATTGCAAAACGAATTTACCCACGGGTACAAATAAATTAACCTAACCTAACCTAACATGTGCAATAATTTCTGTATCAGCCGACTGTAACAAGTAAATTTCTCCTTTGTGAGATCAATAAAGGTTTATCTTATCTTATCTTATCTTCAAATGATCCTCTAACAGTTAAAGATTTGAAAATTATGCTGACTGTCATTTGAGTTTACAATTTAGAAAATCTGAGAAAAATATAATTTGCATAATGATTGCTAATGTAGTGTATGTTTGCAAAAAGGTAAATGATCTCAACGTATACATTGCTTTTCCACCTTCATTAGCCCAAAGAAGAAGAACAGTTTACATATACACCAGAAATTCAACTTAGAAACTGGTGAGATATGATCTGAAATTATCTGCATAATATGGTGTTCAGTTTCACATTTTTGCTGATTGTACACATTTTTCATTGTCATGGGTGGTTGAAAAAAATGACTATCATTGCAAATGCTGGTATTGGAACATACGTTGTATCATTGACATAAAAGATCGACATCGAGGGTGAGCAGGAAGTTGATCGTGATCTACAGTAGATTGTCCACACAGAGCATTTGTGCAACTCTGATACAAATTAAATAAAATACAAATATTCATGCTATAATTAAGTTTCACTGTAATGCCACTGTAGAATTAGTAAATGAAATGGAAAAAGTACTCACAATCTGCCTCTGCTGCTCAGTTGGACCAGGGCTGAACCACAGACCGGACCTGAGTCTACACTTGAGTCTCTCTGATGCCGTTGTTGGAGGCTTCTGCTTCTAAACCGGTCAAACCGTTTGCTCCACCACAAACGGGAAGTCTCTGCTCAAAGGCACAAGAGCAGGGTGATAAGATAACATGTCAAACATCAGAACTCTGCACAGTTTATACAATGCATGACTCCCATAATCTCCCATTGAAGAAGGAGAGTTACTATAGTACTACTAAGTAAACCCTGCACCTGAAAGTACTTCTCTGTCATGTACAAGTCACTTAACCTCCCTTGATGATGCAAGAGTGTGTCTGGCCAGCTGACTTAAACAGTTTTTCACCCTGTCTTCCTGCTAGCAGACTGACAGCGCCATCTGCAGTGCGACTTCTTCAAAATGGTGTCCCAGGCGTGGGAAAGTTGGTAAGGCCCCTTGTCCCGGTTCACAGTCTGGGGGGTTCGCTCCTGGATCTCGATGGCCTCTCTGATCCAACCGTGGTATTTATTGCTCGCTGTGCCCACAACATGGACATTGCCCCAGTTTGAGTTCTGTAAAACTGTGCTGTCTTGATCTGATTAGCTTACTGGATACTGCTGTATGTCCAGTGAGGAAAAAAAGTATTTGGTCAGTTTCCCATAGACTTTGGCCAAATACTTTTTTTCCCCACTGTACATGCTAATATTCTGCTTGTGTACGACATAAATGTTGCATAGGATGAAATTGAACCCCTTAACCCCCGCCTTAAATGAGCACATTTTCTCCAGTTCAACTTTAACCAAAAGTAATGTCATTTTTGTAGGTCTTAGCCTTGAAATGAGGCCTTTCTCTGGCCTATAGGCTGTAAGCTCCAGTTCAGAAGTTTTCAGATTTGGGTAAAGCTCAACTGGAGAAAATGTGCTTGGTTAAGGCAAGGGGCTAAGATAAGATAAGATGAGCTTTACTGTCCCATAGGGAAATTTGTCTTGGACTTGCCATGCTGTGGTTCAGACAAGAGGTTAAAGGGGACATATTATGCAAAATTGTTGTGAGCTTAAGCTGGTGAAGGTGGTTTTCTTGGGTAGTTAGGGGACTTGAAAGTGTTTTCTGATTGATGCACGCATGTTGGAGGAATCCTGTCTTTGTGTGGTCTGTGCTCTGGATATATATCACGATAGGTTTGCACCTATCGTGATATATTCCTGCAGTATGCCAAGGTATCTCTCACGCAAAGTATGTCTTTTAAATGTGTTCATGATGTTATAGTGCACATGTGCCCCTTTTTTATATATATTCAATTGAAAAAGAAAAAGTAAAAAAACTGCCATCTCAGTAAACAAAGGCGCTGGAATACACGCTGAATTTATTTTCTGCTGTTGTGCAAACGTTTAGCTGCTCATTTTCATTTCTAGGAAAAAACAAATCTCCACGAGCGTGTGGCAAGGCAAGTTTATTTGTAGAGTACAATTCATACACAAGTCAATTCAAAGTGCTTCACAGTTGCATACAATTACAAGAAAACAGATAAAATCAACATCAAACAACAACAACATAAACATGAATCAAATACAGTAAAAGGCAAGAGTGCAGATAAAATACTTTCAAGTGTCATATGCACGGGCAAAAAGAACTGTTTTCAGCCTGGATCTGAACATTGTCAGAGTTGAGGCCTGTCTCACATCCTCGTGAAGACTGTTCCAGATTTTAGCTGCATGAAACTGAAACACAGCCTCACCGTGTTTATTATTGACTCTGGGAACCACCAGGAGACCCCTCCTTGAAGTTCTCAGGGCCCGAGATAGTTCATGCGGCTGTAACATGTCAGAGATGTATTTCGGTGCTAGACCATGAAAAGACTTGTACACAAGCAGAGCTGTTTTAAATTCTATTCTCTGCATTTGGGACCACAGTACAGCTGCATAAAAAAGAATGAATGTACTAGACAACACATACTGTATATGAGGACAGCGTGTTTTAAAACCGAGGCTGTGTGGACTCAAGCTTTTTTCAGGGCAGAGGGCGGATTTATAAATGGCCTGTTATGTGTAGACTAGGCCTAAAGCAGATCCCTGGAAAACATCAAGCAACTTTATTTGTAAAGCCCAATTATTTCCACAATGCAATTCACAGCGCTTCAGAGTTGCATACAATTGCAAGAATGCAGAGTGGTATGTTTTCTATTGTGTGTCAGATTGTATATATACTGTATTCAGAGGTGGGCAGTGCTCAGTTGCGATGTCTACGAGACCAGTCTCCATGCACTCTCCGCTGAAATCGAGCATCCAAGTCTGAACATCCGAGTCATGACCTATCGACTCACCTTATAGTGACTCACCTACTAAAGCTCTGGACAGATACTTTAAAATATGACTGAAACAATTGAAAATGTCCTTTGTTCCTCAAATGAAAACATGATCAGTGCTTTCCACAAACTCATGGCAATCTTTAATCTTGAAAACTTAACAGGAACTACGTTTGCTGTGATATGAATGTATGATCTGTTGGTGGAGTGAAGAAAACTGAAAGCACTTAGTTTTACTCAGGATAAACTTGAAACAAGCATCTGTCTCTGATCAAGATGCTGCTTGATTGGCGGAAGCCCAAAATTCTCCAAATTATTGCCTGCAGTGGGTCAGTCGTCTGTGGGCAGTGGGTTGTCTGCAGGTAGCTGGGCCCCAGACTGGAGTGCATGGCGGACCCTCTCCCAGAACAATCCCCTGTGGCCCTGGGCCCCGCTCCAGCTCAGGTAAGTGCGGCTCCTCATCAGTTTCCTCATCCTGAAGAACGGGCTCAGCTGATTGGACGAGAGCTCCTCCAGGAACAACAAGATCAACACGTCCTTCTGCTCGTCCAACAGACGGAAACTGCACACAAGACACGTCTCACATTAGACACAGACTTGTGGATTACAGAGTCTCGTCAGAGGGATTCCGTGCTTCATGTGGATTTTAAAGAAGGGAATGTTTTTAACAGCAGTGTCTTGTCTGAAATTAAATTTACAAATAAAAAGACCTGGCCATCTGTATCTCACGGGAGCACCACTCGCTGAGCAGGTACTGGTGGCTGACCACACACAGAGTCTTCCTGCTGCTGTAGATGGCATCGGTGATATTCTCCATGATGGCTTTCCCTGAAAAAAAAAACATAAATACAAACAGTCAACAGCAAACTGAGTGACAATTCTAGTTACATTTTGACTGTTATGAATTACGTACAATAAACGACCCATTACTGAGTGAGATAAATTCACCGTGTCAGTTGGTATTCATGGCGAGCTAGCCAGGAACAGTTCCTGGTTACCTTGCCATGAATATGTTAAATTCAAAACGGAAAATTCTGCATTGGTTGCAGAAGCCATTCCATGTGGCTGTGATTACTAGTCATAATTGCAGAAATTTAAACACTAAAACTGCTATGCAAGAAGATACACATTGGGGGGAAACATTGAGCAACCCTGATCAATGAGACAGTGCCCTAAATTGGACAAACGTCACTCCAAAATGGTGAGGAAAGCATGGGCTTTCATTTCATTGATGTTGAGACCCCTGCAATAAACATTTCAAAGTTATAGACCTGTCACCAAACCACATTTAAATAGAAAAATAAAAGACAAATCAAATTTTTAATGCTTTATTTTCTGACCTTCGTGACCCAACCTCAGATAAGAAGAAATGGATGGATGGATCAACTGTCCAACCTCCAGAGAAGGATATAGCTTTATAGAGTTCATATTTATTGACGAGGTTCAGGAGCAGAACCATGCCTCAACCAATCTCTCACTCTTTGCATACCAACCACACTTGCATTCAAGCCAAGCCTCGACATCTCAGTTCGTCTGAAACTGTCGACCCCACCCACCATCCCTCCCTCCCTCCCTGTCTGTTCTGCTTAAAGGGGGGGTCCTGAAGAGCTGGGTTCATCCGAGACAGAGCCCCCACCCACTGTCTCAGTTTCACTCCACACTATAACCTCGAGTACAAAATCTGCAATTAAGACTTTGTTGTAGCATGGTCCTTGCTAGTGAATTGGCTCATGTTTGTTGACCTTAGAGACAACAAATCTTGAACTGGGTACTTTGAAGCACCTCCGGCAAACATCATTAATCAGAGTAGCAACCAATTTGTGGACCTTGAATTGACCATGTTCTTTTTGGGGCTCTTTTTTTGCAGTTAGATTGACATGTCTATTTCACTGTTGACTTTGTCTATTTTTACCTTTTCACCAATGTGGGAGACTCACTAGTTGGGGACACTTTTCAAATATGAAAACGACCCCAAAATTGACCTGCAATAGAATTAGAGCCATATAATAAATAAATGAAGCTCGAGAGTCACCTGGCTCGAAGTCACGATGGTGCAGACACAGCTTCCAGCCCTGCCGTCCCTCCAGCTCGGGCAGCAGCTCTTTGTAAACCCACTCCTCGTCGTGGACGCTGTAGGACACAAAAGCGTCGTAGATCTCGGCACAGCCCCGCCTCCTCTTCTGCCGGTGGTACACAAAGGCCCGTAGCAGGTAGAAGCCGTACAGCAGATGGAAGCGCAGGAAGTGATGGAGGAAGGTGGAGAAGAGCGTGAGCAGCACCAGAGCAGAGCTGCAGATGAAGCAGAGGAACCCAATGGACTCCCAACACCCGCGAATGTCAAACTCTAACAGGAGCGCCCCCTGGTGAGACTCAGGAGACACACAGCTGTACTGAAACGCCCCGTTCACATACACCTGTTTGTTCCTGATAGTCCAGATAATGAAGTCAAGGTTAGAGCAATTGCAGACAAATGGGTTCCCAGAAAGGTCCAGGTATCTCAGTGAAGGAAGTGCCTCAAACACAGTCTTATTTATAACAGACAGGTCATTGTTCTGTAAGATCAGCGTCTGAAGCTGCGTCAGATTGGCCTCAGAGAGGAAGTCCAGAGATTTGAGATCGTTTTCAGACAGATCCAGAGTTTGTAAGTCTTTGAGTGGCTGAAACACTTGAGGAACTGGAATCCAATTTTCATTTTTTATAATTTGAAGATTTAATAAATGAGGCGTGTAACTGAATGTTTCTGAATCTGGAGGCCAAAACGGACAGAAGCGCAGTTGCAAAGACAGTACTTTTAAATCGTCCAAACCATGGAGGAAACCTTTTGGCCAAATAAAGCAGAGATTGTAAAAAACACGGAGGCTAAACGTTTGCAGGGATGGCAGATTGAAGTTCTGCTGGAGTGAGCGCCCCCTGGAGTTGGCCAGAGGCCCTACATCTGCAGAGGTCGAGTCAGTTAATACAAGCAGAGAGTAGCTCAAGGTTCTCAGGTCCGTGAGTCCATCAAAAGTCCCCTCCTCCACCAAGATACCTCTGTCTGATTCAAGCTGTAACTCTGTCAGATGCGACATGTTTCTAAAGACTCCTTTTTTAAGCTTTTTGATATTGTTAGCGTTTGCATTCATGACCAGCAAGTTGGGCAAACTGGCGCTCAAACTGTCATCAATATGTACGATGGAATTTAGTTCAATGTCAAGCTTCTGTAGGCTTTGGAGATCATGAAATACGCAGCTTTTCAGCTCAGTCAGTTGATTGTGGCTAAGGTCTAGTTCTGTTAACAGGACCAGACCAGAGAAGTCCAAACAGTCGAGTTTTGTGATGCTGTTGAGTTTGAGTGACAGAGACGTGAGAGAGGACATGTTCCTGAGGGTCAGAGGGACTCGGGTCAGAAGATTATTCTCCAGGTTCAGCCTCGACAGACGAGTCAACATCTGCAGTGAGGAGGGTGCTAAGTTCGTCAGGGAGTTGTGCGAAAGATCCAGCTCAGTGAGATTAGAACATGGGAGAAGAAGGAAATCATTTAAAGCAGAAATATGGTTGTACGCTAAATATAACGTCTGTAAAGTCTGAATCTTACAGGCCCAGTCCAACAAACCTCTGTCTAAACGGCCAACACCACTGAGACAAAGGTTCTCCAGAGAATCCAGGCTCTGGAAGATTAACTGATATGTTTCATCACTGAAATGAGTGAAACGCAAATCCAGAATCCTCAGACTTCGGACAAAGGCTTTATTTGAAACATCCCATTGAAGGTCAGTGGGGATGGGTGATGTATGAAAAGTCTGTAAACGTGGAAACACATCGGAGTGAAGAGTGAACTTACGAGTGTAGCCCAGGTACAGTTCAGTTATGTTCACTGGAAATGGAAAGCTTTCAGATTCAAACACACTGAGAGGGTTTGCGGTCAGGTCGACAAGCTTTAACAACGGACAAAATGAAACTATGTTCACGATGTCACTGATGCTGGAGAGAGAATTACCTGAAAGAAGCAACCAATGCAGCTTTGTCAAAGAAACAAACGCAGACTCTGAAATACGTCTGATTTGGTTATCTCGTAAATTCAGAGTAGTGAGGTTGGACAGTCCAGTGAACATGTTGTCTGTGAGTTCTTTGAGCCTGTTTCCTTTCAGACTGAGGTCAGTTAAAGGCGACAAGTGTGAAAATGTTTTGTCCTCAATGCTAGAGATCTGGTTGTTATTCAGGGTTAGGATCCGGAGGTCAGTGAGACCAGAGAAATCACTCTGTCGGATCAAAGGAATGTTATTCCATGATATGTCCACAGACACTGCAGATTTGGGAATGTCGTCAGGAATTCTGGATAACTTGTTTCTAAGGCAGAAAACTGTGTGTGGATTTGTGGAGTCCATTGTGCAGTTGTGTAGAAAGTAAAACCATGAAGGATGAGGCAGAAGCAGTAAAGAGAGAAGAGAGAACAGAGGCTCCATCTGAGACAGCTCCTGTGAACACACAAACAGGACACAGATAAAGACCCTGTGTGTCTGACACCCATAAACAAAACAATACACCAGAATAAAGTAATATTTCAGAAAGCATTTGCATTTACATAGAAACAGTCAGTGTGAGTCAGTGTGCTATCTTGACATGCTGTCTTTGAGCTCAGTGTGGAGATGGATCAAGAGAATTTTAACCACTTTAAAATCCTGTAGTTCTTCGGACGCTGAAAGAGTTAAGGTCCTTAAAGGAATAGGCCACCGTTTTTACATACTGAGATATGTTCTTACCTAACCTTAGACGTGTTAATATATACCCGTCTGGTCTTTGTCCGTGCGCGCTAGGGTGCATCAAACCCCCTTAGGCCTTTCAATTCCACCTACCTTTTTTGGGGGGTGAGGTTCATGCTAAATAGCAGCTCTGCAAAATTTGAAGCCAATCAGAGTTCATCTAAGGGTCCCACATTGACACCAAAATGTGTTTATCGGCATTTTAATGGGGTAGGTTGAGAAAAAAATTCAGAATATAAAAAGTATGGTTTTGTTTTGTTTTAAAGTTATATAGTTTGTTACTGTTTGCTTTCAAGACATTGTATGCAAAATGTCATTTCATTTGCTCAAAAAATGTAAAAGTTATTGACATTTTAGTGCTAAAATAAGCTTAAAACTCAAGAATCTATTGCGTTATGAGAGATAATCATATTTTATTTTTATTTTTGGCATATTCATACAAAAACTTTTGTAAATAAATAAGTAAGCTTTATTCTGAAATGGTGCAGCACCTCCTGGGTTTGTCCCAGAGCATGGTGTCCTGCACTGGTCAGCTCACCTCCTTCCTCTTCCTCCTGCAGCTACCTCTGTTCCACAACAGTCTTTCACCATCTCCTCGTTTGTCCCTTTTTTGTTTTCTGTAGCTCCTCTTGTGACGCCTCTAAGTGTGTCGGGGCTATTGGTGCCTCTTCAGAGTCTCAGAAGAAGAAATTTGTAGGTCTCAAATGGGTTTAGCTGGTAAGCTAGCATTATGGTTTGCTTGTCGCCACCATGTTGGTGAAGTACTGCAGATGCATGTTTGGAATGCCCTCAGGATTGAGGTGTCACACAGTCCAGAGATTTAATTATTTCTCAGGTTCAGGGAGAAGTTTCCTGCTGTCACATACAGTGACAAGGCAGACCTGGACATTCCAGTGTCCACCAGAATTACAGAATAGCAAGGATAAAATCATTGCAAACTGTAAGGATTTCACCAACATACGGTTTGACAGAGGAGACTACAGGGAACTAGTTTCTCTGACCCAGTTGTACCTCAATTCAGATGATCAAGTCCATCACAGATTCCATCAACCTTGTGCTCTACATCGAGCTCGTTGAATGGCCAAACTACTGTATTCAATGAAGATTGACTTGCTTGGCAATATAGAAAAGGACTCTGTGTTTAGAGGAAATCAGTGTACTCTGCTTCATCGCTTTATGCAGTTTGTTCTTTATTGCTATGCACCATGGTGTCTTACCTCCTCTATTCCTTCAAGCACCCCAAGAAATGATCTTCTCCTTGTCAACTCTCTGCATTCTTATAAGAGAGATCTAGCATCGGTACAAGTTGCTCTGAAGAGCTTAGCAAATTATATGTGGTACTGAACAGAAGAGCCGGTGCCACTGACCCTTTTCTGTCCATCGGTGCCTGAGAATGTGAAGGCAAACATGATGGCTACTAGGCCTGAAGACATGGCTATGCTGAAGAATAAGCATCTGGTTGTCGAGGGCATTATGCAGTTCAGAAGCTCCTTATGATGAGAGCCCATCAAGGACTGTTATGTCACCTAGAGATGAACGAGCGCCATGGGGCCGTCCTCCTGTGGACCCACCACCTGCAGGAGCCGCCACAAGGGACTGGTGCAGTGTGATATGGGCAGCTTGGACTTTGCCTGGCCTGCCAGACACTCCTCCTTTCTGTTCAAAAGAAGAACCATCTGGGCGGCTGCTCGCAGCCAATCATTTCACGATTTGACCTACATCGGTCCAATCATGATCATGATCAGATCATGTTTACTCCCAGACTAAATGTCTTTGAAATATCTATGAAAAAGCAGGTAGTTTGACAGGCCAGGCAAGCAACCCGACAACGTAAAAGCAAAAAAAGATGGATGGATGCGCTAAAAATGCAGCATTCGCACTGACTTGAGGACTTAAAATATTATATATTTCACAATTTTCAAGCAACTATGCTCTTTTTTTCATACATTCAAGCTTTTGAAAACCATGCTAACTCATTATGAAAAGAAAGGATTGTTTTTTTGTTCTGAAAGATTTCTAGTTCCCCTACCCTCTAAAATTATAACACGAATTTTCGCAATATGCACATGTCATGTGGGAGACCTAAAATCTGTGTAATCAGGCCCAAATTTCACATTTCAAGTGTTTTCAATGAACCTTACCACCAAAAAAAAGGTAGAGTTGATCAGATAAAATTTTGAAAATCATGGGGGGTTTGGTGCACCCTAGTGCGCTCTGTCACGCAAACGGAGCACATACGCAGCCCCTCCCACATGTCACATAGCTCCAAAAAAGCTCACGATAGAAGCTACCAAGCTCTTCCACGTGTTCCCTATTTAAGTAAAGTTACGTGAAGTGTTTTCATGCGAAGTATATTTACACAGAAATGTAGCATGTCGATTTTATAAGCAGATACATTGTGAGGCGTAATGATACGAGGAGCACAACGCCCGCACAGTAACTCCTAAAGACTTCCCCCGCTCACTTCCGTCAATAGAAGCGCACGGACAAAGACCAGACGGGAATATATATTAACACGTCTAAGGTTAGGTAAGAACATATCTCAGTATGTAAAAACGGTGGCCTATTCCTTTAACAAAGGGAATTGCCTGGCTAACACCATGCTGCTGTGTACGCTTGAATCATTTCAAACTGCACAACAGCCTGGGGACCATGGCTGAAATTTTCGCTGTTCGATATACGGAAGCTTGTAGTTTATTTATGGGTGAAAAATTTAAAAAGTTTATGTACGGATCCAACATGACAGCAGCAGACGCAACACTATTTTTCAAATCAAGCTTTAGACCGTGTTTTAAGTAGTTTCGCTCGAAAGTTTACAGCAGGTACGTTATACGTCATCGGATACAATGATACGATTGGCTATGGCTACGTGCAGACACACAAGAGAGACATTCGTAGCGCCCAATAATGACGATCGTAAACCACACCTCTCCTACGAGAAAATGAATTGGTGGTCCCCAGACTAAATATCACTCGTGATTTTTTTTCTGGCTTTAGCCAGGCTAACAAGGGAAGGGGACTTTCATTCACTCCATAGCCGTGTGGTGGTCAGCTACATTTTGTGAATCTGTTGTGACAGAAACGCGGCTGGCAATTTCTGGAGCAAAAAAATTAAAATATTTATATATATTTTGCATAGGAATTACTATAAGTTTTTCACTACTTAGGCATCACTACAAGTCATAAGGTGTCCAAAACAGCTTCAAATATTATAACAAATAAACAAATGAGGACAAGGATAAAAAGTGGTTGTCATTGCAAATGCTGGTATTGGAACATATTGTATTGACATGACAGATCTACATCTGGGGTGAGCAGGAAGCTGATTGTTTATGATCTGCAGGATTTCCCACATTTGGGCAACTCTGACAAATAAATGTATAAAAGAAAATAAGTGCTATAAAATTAGGTTTCAATGTAATGTGACTGTAGAATTAGTAACTGAAACAAAAAATCATCTTTACCATTTAAGGAACAATTCAAAGTTGTTACTCACAGTCTGCTTCTGCTCCTCGGTTAAGCCAGGGCTGAACCAGACACCGGACCAGAGTCTACACTTGTGCTGTTGGAGGCTTCTGCGTTTGAGCCAGTCAAACTGGTTGCTCCACTACAGACGGGAAGCCTCTGCTCAAAGGCATGAGCGCAGGGTGAAAATATGTCAGATATCAGAACTCTGCACAGTACAAAGTGTGTGCATGATCAGACTCCCACCATGTCCCATTTAAGGAGAGTTGTTAAAAACACAATCAATGAACTACAAAGTAAACCTCAGTCAATCTCATCAGCAAAAGGTTTTTTGAGTTAAAGGAATTATTACCAATGATCCGTTTAGTCCTTGACCTGCTTGATTATCTTGTTTCTTGACATTCATAAGGAACATAACTTCAACTCTTAATCACTTAACAAGTTAGGGTTTGGAACCTTTTTCACCAGTGCCATAAAGGCATTATCTACCAACGGCAAGTCCATTTTATTCAAAAACGACATACCTCCCCACGATTTGCAGTGACCCGCGGTGTCCACCAAGGCTGCCCAGCTGCCCCTTATCTTTTTTTACTTGCTGCTCAGCTTCTAGCTTGCTATATTGTTGAAGGCAACGATACCGATAGCTGGCAGGGAGATTTTGATCAGCCAGGTGGCAGATGACACCACGTTGTTTCTACAATCCCTAAAGCAATCTTTTTGATTTGAACAGTTTTCCCAGGCGTCAGGTCTCTGCCTAAAGTTGCATAAAGTTACATTCTCTAAAACCTTGCAAAGCCATTGTTTTGCACAATGTCCCTAAAAAAAGAAGCGACTTACTTGGGCATTGCCATCACTAAGGATGAAAATCGAGTAAATTGAATTTTGTTCCAACTATTGACAAAGCTGGTAAACAGTTTAATCAATGGCCCCGAAGGGATTTGTCTCTGAATGGGAGAACATTGACACTGATCTGCTCTGCAATGTTCTTAAATGTAGTTTCAAATGTCGGTAAGACTATTGGCAAAATGATGTACAATTTCTTGTGGAAGAAGAAAACTCACTACATCAAAAACTCCTGAAGGAGGGGGTTTAAACTTTTAGATTTTACTTCTCCAAATTATACATTCCAAATGAATGGAACAATCCTAATTCAGTCTGGAACTTTACTCCAAAGCAGATATTTTCAAAACTCTGATTTATCTTTTTTACTGAAATGTAATTATAACATTGAAAAATGACCCATCCAGTCAAAGTATTACTTGCCTGGTGTTCGTTGTATAAGCATTTACAGCTCTTACTTATGTTATTTGGAATAATTGCAATATCCTATACAAAAACAAGTCATTGTTCTTTTCAAACTGGGTGGGAAAAGGCATTGTGTATGTGAAACAGCTGTTTAATGTACACAATGTGAATTGCCATTTCATGAATTATTCTGAATTCCTAAATACTTTTTCCTGTGACACCTGTATCATCTGTTCTGTATCATCATGGATACAATCCCCAGTGGTGACATTGTTTAAAGGAAACACTTCCGCCACAGTCATAACCGATGTTCCAGTGACTCAAACAGCAGTGGGAAAGATAGGCTTTTCTTCATCACAGTCGGTCCGAAACCGCAAAATCAGATCTTTATTTCAAAGTAAAGGCGCCATGCTGGCAGCTCACTGCTCCTGCAGGTTGTCCAGCGACATTGATGATGGGTCAAATGCAGAGAACATATTTTTCTACTTAGATTTCCCTGCAGGGATTAATTAAGTATAACTTTACTGAACTTAATCAAAAAATCAGGTATAGGGCCTTTAAGTTCACAAAGGTCATGTTGGCACAGGAAGGAACAGGCAACCATTTTTCCATATTGAGATGTGTTCTTAACTGAGCTTAGACGAGTTGATGCGTACCTGTCTGGTCTTTGTGCGTAGGCTACCCCTGGAAGAGCTTGGTCGCTTCTAACTTCACCCCCCTTTGGAGCTATAGGAATATGCTGGGAGAGGCCAAATGCTAACAACATCTTTGGTCGTTGTGTGTTACTGAGCGCACGCACAAACACCAGACAGGTACGCATCAACTCGTCTAATCTCAGGTAAAAACATATCTCAGTATGGACAAACGGAGGCCTGTTCCTTTAAGGTACATAACACACAACATATAAAAATAAAGATAACGGGTTGCCAAATAAATAACGTGAAATGTGAACGGAACGAAATTGTACCGGGGACACAGACTTTGACAGCAGAATCCATGTTAGGAGCCCCCCGAACGGCAGGTGGCAGCACGCCGGAAGTGGTCACAGCTTTACGGCACCCGAAGAAGATTTTCAACAGGGACGCCGCCGGTGCATTCAAGCATTTCCCAGGGTAACGACGTTTCTACAACACTGCGCCTCTTTACTCCCTTGTCTCATAATTCACACCGTCCACGTTTATGCTGGCGTATAAAAACACGCTGAAACACCCACAACAAAGCCCCTGAACGTGCCTGGGATGCTAATTGCTAAGCAGTCGGTCCGCAAGCTAACTGTGCTAATGCTATCAAAATAAAGAGAACAATGCGCCGCTGCGTGGCGATTTAACCCAAGTTTAGGTCGTTGTATCGTGTGTCAACCAGTGTACTCTACTTGGGGTATTGAAATATTAAAAGAAATCATGATCGAACACATTTTAGTCCATGTACAGTCCTAGTCCAGTGCTCTGTTTACTGCTCCCATTGAGCGTTATTTCTATATTGCAATTTCTTCATGGATCATTAATGCACTGCGATCTCTCATAGTTCTAATGTAGCATGTTTTTACCTCTACTATTTAACACCTACCCTTTATATGGTTTGCAAGCATGATTTGTGATGCCAGTTCTGCTTGTTTTAAGACTTTGAGTGAAAGCATCTAACGTTACTCATTTGGCAACAATGAAAAACAGTGCGGTCCCTCTGCATCCCTGAGTGACTGGGCTGTTAATCTGTGGCTTAGTCCTGGTTTAGACTTAATATATTCTGTAAATCCTTGAGTTAGTTTAACAGCAAACATACTAAAATAAATACACCTGAGCTTGACCTGTTTTGTCTATTTCCAGTGGCCAATTTGACAAAAAAGTGGGATAGACGACAACCATGACGTCCCTCGTAAGTACATTCCTCTGCTTTGATAATGTCAATGAAATGTCCAAAAATGAAATGTGCAAGAACCCGCGAGTCAGTTAGCAATTGAAATTTGAGTGACGGCACCAATGTACAGTATGTGATTTACAGTGTATGCATACATTTTCTCTGTAAGCAACATAATACTCTGTGAATAAGAATAGCTGCTTTATTTAGTAGCTAATGGGGATCTAAATAAATAAACAAATAAACAAATGATGCCTGCTAGCTCTGTTTAGACCTTTTAGAAACACATTATTAAATGCTTTAATAGCTTCTCTTGCAATATTGCTCCTGACCATGTGCACTAGTACCTAAAGACTTAAAAATAGTGCTCAAGACAGAGTGAAATAGTGCTCAAGACAGAGAACTGAAAGTATTTTATCTACACTCTTGCCTCTTACTGTAATTGATTAATTTTATGTTGATGTTTTTATTGATTGTATTTGTTTTTCTTGTATGTTATGCTGCTTTAACTGTGAAGCACTTTGAATTGCCTTGTGTATGAATTGTGCTCTACAAATAAACTTGCCTTGCCTTCCCTTGCCTTGCCTTGTACCTGAAATCAAGAAATCACAAATCTAATCTCTCCATTTGCTTTGTTGCAGGGAAGCAGTAGCTCCTCCGGCACCGAGTACACAGTACGAGTGCCCAAGTGAGTAGCGGGCACTAAAAACTTGAATCACGATACACATCATGTTAATCTGTATTTTTGTCTTCAGAAATACCACTAAAAAGTACAACATAATGGCGTTCAATTCCGGAGACAAAGTGGCTTGTTCAACTTGGACACAGGTTGGTTTTATTTGTTCATTATGGTTCATTAGTTCATTATGTTGAAATCGAAACAGCTTTATGTGACTTAGAGCTCGATATGGCCTCAAAACGGTCATTGTTTATGTATTTCTGTAATCGGCCCTGCTATACATTTTTCCAGGCTCGTATGGAGCGTGACATGAGTGCCCGACGCATTTATGGAGAAGAGGAGGCGGCCGATGGCGCAGCAGGCAGCGAGTTTGGCAAAAAGCAGAGGGAGGAGGCGCGCAGGAAGAAGTTCGGTATCGTGACGAAAGAGTTCAAAGTGGAAGACCAGCCCTGGATTCTCAAAGTGAATGGAAAAGCAGGCAAGAGGTGAGCATCAGCGGCATTGCATGTTTGTTAGGGGTCATTTTTCTTGAAGTATTTAGTAGAATTAGTTTTTAACTGTTGATGTTAAATGCCTGAGAAATTCAAGGTAAATATCTTTGAAATTACTGATGGTTGAAATTATTTTCTTCTAAATTTGCTGAGTGGTCAAGGCTGTGGTCCGTTTCCAAGTTGACATCTGAAATCAAGCTATTTTATTTTATTTTACTTGTTTTTTTTAACTGAACCTTTTTGTGTTTTTTAGGTTCAAGGGTGTGAAGAAGGGCGGCGTTACAGAAAACGCATCATATTACATCTTCACACAGTGCCCCGACGGTGCGTTCGAGGCCTTCCCTGTGCACGGCTGGTATAACTTCATGCCTGTGGCCAAACACCGCACTCTCACGGCTGAGGAGGCCGAGGAGGAGTGGGGCAGGTGAGAGATTTTACACAAGAACAGTGTTAGTGATTATTGTGGTGAATACGAAAAGGATGTTACAAACATCTCATGAACTTTACAAGATTTAGGGCCAACAGAACATTTAACATCCAAGTGTGTTCCTGGACACAAGAACCTTTAATAGTTTAAATGAATCCAAAAAGACCAAAAATAAGGTCGTAACGTTTGCTGTGCAAAGACATATCTTGTATCGACAACATGAACAACAAAAATGTGTGACATATTTTATTGCTATTCTATCTGGAGAAGGGTCCACGGACGCAGCACTGCAGGCGCCCACTGCTCCTGATGAGATGCCCCCACTGAAGGATGGGTGAAATGCAGAGGGCAAATTTCCCTACGGGGATGATAAGATGATAATGAAAAATTATCACATTTAATACTGTCACATTGTGATGGGATTTCATCATAAATTAGTATCATGTGAAACTTTTATTTTGACAGGATGGTAGGGGACTCTTAGTATGTTGATTAGGGTGGCTGCTGCTAACTGAAAGCTACATAAGCTTTGTCTTATGTGATAGCTACTTTATAAACAATAATATGTTCAATATATGTGCACAATCCACTGGGGTCGCAGGGTTTAACAGTAGGAATGCATCTATGAGAGGGGAGAGCCTTTTTAGTGACAGTATTTGGGTTTCAGTACCCGAGGTTTGCGTCTTGGAATTTTTTATATTGTGATAAATAGTTCAGCCCAATTAACTCAACTGACATTTCTTCATTTATTACATGATGCCAAAAGTTACATATTTCGGAATGAGCACTTTTACGTTTAATTTAGAGTGATTGTGAGAGTGACTAACGGTTTGTTTTGTTTTTGCTGTAACAATTCAAACTTTTTGAAAACAACACACACAGTCAGTATTAAACTCAGGTTGTATTATATTAATAAAATAAAATCATGGGAAGAGGGTCGAACATACATTTGAATTGGACTAAATTATGTCTAAAATGGGTGTAAGCCATGTTTGAATCAGAACACAAAACACCTAACTTGCGTTTGTAATCAAATTGGGAATTAAAATGAATAAAGTCTAAAATTGCAGATGACTCTGAGTACCTGAGTACCACCTGAAGAAGCCCAAGCACCACCACTGATCTGTTTGTTTCCCCTCAGGAGGAACAAGGTCGTGAACCACTTCAGCATCATGCTCCAGAGGCGCCTGAGGGAGCAGGAGCGCGGCGGCGACGACGACGATGACGAGGGAGAGAAGTCATCCAAAAAGAAGAAGGGCGGCAGCCGGGGCGGCGACCTGCGCATTCACGACCTGGAGGACGACTTGGAGATGAGCAGCGACGACAGCAACAGCAGCGGAGGGGAAGGTATAGTCATTGTCAATGACATCCGCTAGTGGGGAGTAACCATGGTGATGCTCGCTAGACATCACAAAATCCTAAAGAGCCGTTTAGAATAGAGGAAGCGGGCCGTCAGGAATACTATGGCGGTCACTGGTTTCTCTTTCATTTAGCATATTATAAGATGATGTTTAGTGGCTCTTGGATGTGAATCCGACCCCACAAAAAGTATGATTTAGCTTTTAGCTCAGAGGACACTTTTATTAGCCCATTCTGAGTAAAATCTTCAATGAGCTGTATCCATTAATGATTTCTTGCGAGGCTCTGAGATCACCTAAATGTGGTCGATGGCTTGACAACAGCTGTAAACATGTGGATCTGTCATAAATCGTGATGTTTGACGGCTGAATGCTAACGGCTATAGGAAAAACACCACAGAAATAAAAGGGAAAAGCAGCGTATGAATGTGGACAGATAGCGAGTAGACTAGTCCGGGAGACTTTTCAGCGTCTGTTAGCCTGCTCAATGTATTTTCCCTATAGCCGTTAGCGTTAGCCACCTAACATCCCCAATTATGAACGATCCAGATGATGTCAGCTGTTGTGAACCTATCGACCACATGTAGGTGAGGTCAAGGCCGAGTTAAAAATCATGAATGAATGTACAGACCTTTTAAGATTTGACAAATTAGCGTCTAAAAGCATCCGCTGTGGTTTCTGCATTTTGTGGGGTCGGATACACTTCCAATGGCCACTAAATATCATCTTTAGAGGTCAACTGATATAGGATTGCAGGATGTAATAGGATAGGGGATTTTACAATATCGACTATTGGCTGATTAGCCGATATCTCCAGGACTGAAAGTGCCCGTTTTTTGCAATGGAAATAGCAAAGTCAGGGCTTTAAAAGGAGTCCTAGGCCTCAGGGAACCTGAGGAACATCACAATGAAAATTGGTTTGCTACAAGCCACGCTGCATATAATTTTACCCAATAAATACAATTTAAATACAAGCATTTATTTTCTGACAGATATTTTCATCGTTGAAAAATACCTCATAAAGGCACACACAAAGTCTCCTTAGACATAACAATAATTTTACCAGGAGTGGGTACATCACCAGCTCGTCTCCATGGAGATGTCGACTAAACGCAGCAGAATTTGAGATTTACAAAGGTTAGATCCTCATCCAAATCCATTTTTTGATTACGCACTGCAGTAATAGCATTTTCTGTGTGGAGCTGGTCATTATGTGCATGTTTTTTACTGATGGTAACAGTATAGTTCAAATGTTATGCAGTTTGCCTTTAAATATGTTTCACTAAACCTCAGTCAATATGTACACTTCAAAATGCTTCACAATGACATGTGGGTGCCTGTTATTTTGAAGCGCAGAACCTGGAGAATTCAAAACTGGGAGGGAAACTAGGATTGAATCACCTGAAGTAATACAATAAAATCGGCCAGTGCTGGAGTGGCCAAGTATTTATGTTTTTGCAGGGTTATAGACCAGACATTTGGAAAAAATGGCTGGTGCCGATTTTCCAAATAAAAATAAAAATCCCCAAAAATCTGCATCGGCCTTAGAAAAACCCATATCGATCGACCTTTAATCATCTTATATTATGTTAATGATGTAGAGACAACAGAATTTATATAAATGCCACGAAAAGGACGAAACATACCTCAACATATGTTAGTAGTTGCGCCTGTTTTCCCTATTCATTTGTATGGGGACAGAACGTTCAATTTAAATCGGGTCTGGGATTCGATGGCAAACAAAATGTGAGCGTTTGTAGGAACAGGCTCAGATAGCTAAAGGCCTTTCTGTGATTATCTATATTCTAAATACATGGAACAGGCTAAAAGACTGCCTGTAAACACCTCGTGCTGTGATATGGCAACAACAATTTATATTCTAAATTATTATATTTAAAATAAATGTGGCTTTTATTGATATAAAAAATAGTATAAACCTCAACTCAAAAGGAAAGTAAACACTAAACCAACTGTTTTCCTACTGACAAACTGTGTAAATTATGAGTATTGTTTATGTTTTGACCTTAGGCTAGCGTGTTAGCACTTACTGTACCAAGGAGAAATTGGCGTTCATCGTCCTCCGGGCCTACCCGCTCCAGCTGGTCTTTATTGGCTGCAAACTGGGCCGAGTTAGTCAAAAAATCTAAAAACCTTCAATTTAACTCCATGTAGTTTCCAGTTAATTCCTGAAAAGGTTGTGCGCTTATTCTGCGATTTCTTTCGCAGACGACGATGGCAAATCAAAGGCTAAAAAAGCCGCAGCCAAGAGCAAAGCAAAGAAGAAAAAGAAGAAAGGCAGCGACAAAGACGCGCTGGAGGACAGCGATGACGGAGACCACGAGGGGCTGGAAGTAGACTACATGTCCGATGAGAGCAGGTATTGTACTGCTACCATACTATTATAATTAATACTTTTTAAAAATTACTTTGGAAGTGAATATGCTCCTCTTAATTCTAGTTCAGAAGAGGAGCCGGAGAAGGGGAAGCAAGCCAAGGCGGAGGAACACCCTAAAGGTTGGACCATTCTCACATCTTTACAAGAGTAGTTTGGGACTGGTTTTGTGATTGCAATTTTTTTGTTCATTATACTGTATTTTTAGAGGGACATGTAAATCAAAATCCTTTAGTGACCTTATAAGCATATTATGTTGTTCCCTCATCATAGCTTCATTCAGTAATTACAAAACTAAGATGAAGAGGAAAAAATGATTGAAGTGTGTCATGCTTTTCCCCTCCCAAAGCCCCCAAACACAGCAGGAGCGGTGCCTGCTATTGCTCAGACATTTTTACAGATATGAAGTTGCACAATTAAGGGTATTTTCTTATATACTTTTGTTTAAAGGGGGGTCTTCTGCAAAATCGACTTTTTCAAGCTTTACATCATGTTATTATGTCATTCCCTCATTAAAAACATGCCTGAAGTGTTGCCTTGGCACATTCACGTATTTTTGAGTAATCTGTAAAAACTCTGATGGCGGCCATTTTAGGGATAGGTTTGCCTGAGTCCTCCTAGGAACGCCCCCACCTCCTGGAGACGCCTCCGAGCTTTCGTCACCAGCCGAGTAACCAACCACTGAACCCCCTCCCCACTGATGCCACAGACAGCGTGTGGAGGGGGCGTGTCGGAAAGGGTCAGAGGTTCTTAAAGAGACAGAGGCCTATTTCAAGACATTCACTACAGCCATTTTGAGAGAGCAATTTTATACAAGGCAGTTATTCTAATTTACTGCATTTACAGACCAACAGAAGGTTTGGTCATCATTGTAGTGTGATATAGACTGGTGCCATGTGATTGAAAAAAGCATAATACCCCCTCTTTAACTTGCACCCTGATACCGTTTAAAGGGATCGATGAAGCGTCTGAAAGCGAAGAAGAAAGTGAAGAAGAAAAACAGAACGAAGAGGAAAACAAAGAGGAGGAGGAAGAGGAGGAGGGGAAGAAAACCCCCGTCCAGTCTGAGAAGAAGAAGAAGAAAGGTACTAAAACTACAGACGGAGCTCCGAGAAATATGAACGATGAAATAAAGTTTGTTTTTTTGAATCTCCTTAGCGGACAGCAGCGGCGAATCGGACAGCTCAGAAGACAGTGACATCGAAGGGGAGACGGCCTCGGCTTTGTTCATGGTGAGAGTTGGAGTTTCTGCTATAACTGTTGTAGCTTTTCAATGTTGTTGTGCCAAAATCTGATTTTACTTTGAACATTTTTTGTGTCAGGCTTGTACATAATAAATAGAGGAATATGCTACTTCCTGAAGCCACTGACTGTCATCCTGATCTCCAATTGTTCTCATGCACCTTTTGTTTTTAGAAAAAGCGCACTCCCCCAAAGCGAGGTGGAGGCCGCGGCTCCGGCAACAGCTCCAGGGCGGGCAGTCGTCCTGGGACACCGTCGATAGACTCCGGCTCCACGTCCAGTACTCTCCGGGCTGCGGCGAGCAAACTGGAGCAAGGTGTGTCCTCTATTTGTAGAGGAGATTTGTGGGCCGGGAGTTTAGGTGAGTTTAGTCTGACGAAGCAGTGTTCTGTCCACAGGAAAGAGACCGCCGGGCGCTGCCACCGACACCCCCGCTGCCAAGAGACTCAAGATGGAGCCTAACAGTCAGAGTCCCGCTCCGTCAGGGAAGAGCACCCCTCAGCCTGCGTCCGGAAAATCCACCCCCAGCTCAAGGTATCCCTCATTCATCACAATCATCGTCCGCAAACTGTTTACTTTACTGTCCGAAGACGGTAGTGTCCAAAAGTTGACGCAGCTTTTTTAATGACGATAACGTAATGACGACGAGCTAAAAATAGCTCTTTGGGGACTAAAACATGACGAGATAAAATGGGAGAAAGTGGTTCGTCAGAGCGAGCTGGAGAACACAAAAAGAAAACGTGACACAGAGCGGCACCAGCATCTCACGTGGGCTCACATGCTGCAGGCTGCACCCCTCTCTCCCCCTGCTACTATCAGTGCACGTCCTCAGCGATGTCACTGGGACTTTATCTTTTCTCAGAACAGTTTTAAATACCGTAATGTATAAACGCAGAAAGCGGTTGAGGAACCGATGTGCAGACGGTGCTGTTGATTAAAAAATTAAAAAATTGGAAGCAATGATCAGAGAACGAGGAGAGCGGGTGCTTTTGGGGAAAAGTCCTGTTCACAATGACACTTCTGCCAATGCCCATTGTGGTGTAGTCTGTTTGCCAAAAGCTATAAAGCCAAGAGATTATTATTATTTATCCCAATTTCCAGTAATTTCTAATACATATCATACATATTACTTTATACTGTATAATGAAACTGACTAAAACGTGACTAAAAAACAATATTTCTCCAAAAGACAAAAAGAGCTTACAAAAGAGGAGAATTATAGGTTAATATATCAAATTTCATAATTTTAGTCAAAGTAATATTTTTTAGACTAAAACTAAATTAAACGTTGAAAACCGACTAAATTCTCATTGATTAATGAAGACTAAAGAGCAATTGTATTTGTGCTTTGTTCATGTGGAAAGGCTCCAGCAGAGGACATGTTTAAAGGGGCTAGATGCAAGTTAGCCATTTTTATACTCACTACTGCCACCACGAGCTTAATATAGAAGGTGCAGTTACACATATGACCGGGGATGGCAGTAGTGAGTATAAAATGGCAAACTTGCGTCTAGCCCCTTTACTTTAAACATTTTTAAACTCTGTATAGTCCCTTTAAATGTGTTTAAAAAACATTTTTGGTGCAAAAATACTTGTCTCACTGGCTTTTTTTTTTACTTGCCTACTGAAATACTCCGATTTTGGGACATTAATTACTCATTTCTAGATTACTTCTTGCAGCGTAATTAGAGTTCCCATTGTAAAGCTCTCCATTGGCAGTAAGTACAGTGAGCTTGAACATCTTTCGAGGTAAACGTGGTTCTTTTCATTCTCTCAATCAGACGAGCTGTGTAAATAGGGCTTATTAAACTAAAACCGTCTGTCTGATCGATATCGGTTTTCTTTCCCGCGACAGTGACGTGCAGCTGACGGAGGAGGCGGTGCGGCGCTACCTGATCCGTAAACCCATGACCACCAAAGACCTGCTGAAGAAGTTCCAGACCAAGCGCACGGGTTTGAGCAACGAGCAGACGGTCAACGTGCTGGCCCAGATCCTGAAGAGGCTCAACCCGGAGCGCAAGAACGTCAACGACAAAATGCATTTCTATCTCACCGAGTGACGGGCTGCGGACCCAAGGGAAGTAGACTGAGATCTGTGACGGACTTTGTAGAAGAGTTGGACTGCTATCATTTAGTTTTTAAGTTTGCTTTAGTAAAACAAATTCTAATAAAATTATGAAAATTCTTTTATTTTTCCTTTTTTCAAACACACATGGGGAGAGAGGCTGACCTGGCCCAAACCTCATGGATATTACAGTGCGAATAACATGAGCACGGTAATATCAGTCTTGATGGGGTTTATAATTGCTAGTGTATGGGAGTGAAGCCTTGTGACACTTCAAGGCTTTCCTGGCAAAAAGTCTTGGAAGGTTCGGAGCTTCAGAGCTGCTTCATTCTGTTTGAACGCTGATATCTTGTGGACAAACTTTATTAATGCGACGGCAAGCCTTTTGAGGACTGATTGCGGCTGAAAAGTTAAACTAATTCAACATTTCTAATCCTTGTTTCTGACTAAATGAACCTTGAAAGTTATACTACCAAGGTGGATCCCCAAGAACACAACGAAAGACTGCACGTACGGAAGCCGGGCCATCCAAGAGCTCTTCAGTGTCTTCAAAGAGAAAGGCCGGACATGCATTTGAGCTTTACACAGATTTTTTGAATATGTTGCTAACCAAAAAGTCCAAACAAATTATTTACAGAGTTCCAGTAAAGGCCTGACACAGCATCGTCAGAGCCGGCCAGGGATTCACAACAAAGGTTTGGATGGTAATGTCTAATGGAGTCCTGTGCCCCTTTATTCTCATGCAAATGAAAATTAGATAACGCTAATGAATATTGATTGCCTTTGAGAAACTTGCAGACAATTCAAATAACGTTATAAACACTACATGATATAATGAACTTACCCGACACGAGCAAAAAGAAGGGGCTGCACTTCTTCTTGCAAAGGCTTTATTCAGATTTGGGGGCACTTAAAACCGCGAACAAACAAATCCAAACCGTCATATATGTTGTTGAGTCACCTATTACTCCTTTGTCTGGAAAACGTGAGTTTTCTTTGGACTAAACCTGTCACGTTTGCATGAGCAGCCAGAGGGGGTGGGTTCTGTTTATACTGGCGATTTTATTACAGGAAATCAAACAAAGTCACTAAAGGATTTGAGGTTGTAATTCCAAACACTGGTATTTTGTTGATCTATAATTACGTAAAAAACATTACACATTTACAAATTTTTGCTCAAGGATTACTTAATCAGATTTAACAATTTTGTTTATTGCCATTATGGGGATTATTAATAATTTTTAATGCGGAAAAAAAAGTTGATATTTGTATCTATTTGCTCTTGTAGTGATTGAGTGGCTGTATGTGTGGTCAGCATGGCACCTTTACCTTCTATTTCGGTGGGCTCTAGGATGGTCCAGGATCAATTGTTTGTGGAAGGTTTAAACTGCTAACGGAGCCTGTCACAAGAAAACCAACAAAACAACTTCATTTTCCACATAAAATGTTGCGTAATGTATCTTTAAAGCAGTACTAAATAACTTGTTTACCTTAATAAATCCTTTTCGTAATAATACAAGTGTTGATGGGATGATTGAGGGGGTCTTTCATCTCCCCCGGTGTCTCTGGCCAGAAAACCACAATTGCAGCTTTCCTGCCTCCGGGTCGGCGTCACCAACACACACTAATGGAATTATGACGAAGAAGCTACCAGGCTAACGGGCAAAGCGTAAACTTATTTACAGCCAAGTTTGAGTGAAAAAAAATCTCCATTGTGTAATTGGATGTCAGCGTAGTATTTACTCTCAGACAATTCATGAGTAAAAAAACGCGACATGCTACAACACCAGCAGTAGCGTTTATGGCCTCTAGGGGCATAAGTTACTTAGTACTGCTTTAAAGAGACTCTATGCAAGTTGGCCATTTTATACTCACTACTGCCACCCCAGGTCATGTGTGTAACTGCAGCTTCTATATTAAGCTCGTGCATGACGGCACTTCGGACCCGAATGAACACCTTCTGAGTGACAGTGCAGGATTTTAGAGGCAGTTGTGGTGAACAGGTCTGAGCTCATTCTACACATTAGGACATGGCTGGAACATGTAGGGGGAGGAAAATACATAATCTTTACCTTTTTAAACTCTGTATAGTACCTTTAAGTAAACACAAGACCAAACAATGAAATACACAGTATTTATTTTTTATATTGTTTACAAATTAACCATGCCATTGTTTGGAATCAAACAGTGACATCATTCTTCAAACACTGCAATAGCAGAGAAAGACCACTTTGCCTTGAAGTCGCTTTATAACAAACATAATACCAAGTGCAGAGTGTTTGAGAATCATAAAGGCTGAGGGTGGATGGATCAACAGTCTGTTTAGTCTGATCTAACAGTTCAGTTCACACTTCTCTCTCCAGTTCTTGGCCCCATGTCAGCCTCTCATCAGCTCGGCAGGTTGCGACATATCACGGAGATCCGCCGCTGCCGTGGGACTCTCTGTCCGTTGAACACCGACTCTTCATCTCTGAAAATCTCGTGGGTGAACTGATATCTGGCTTCATCTCTGGAGAAACAAAATGGGTCAAAGTACGGCCGACGGTTTTGTGATGTGAAAATGCGTGTGCGATTGTACCTCATTATGTAGAGCGAGAACTGAGGCAGCAGAAGATCCAGCCATTCGTCAGGACAGTCCTGCTTCACTAAACGCATGACACTGTCGGACAACAGGCTCAACCCAGCGATGGTGCTGCCACAAAACTGAAACATAACACAGAGGTGGATCAAACATTTCAAATACTGCAATATTTAATGTCGCTAAAGTAGCATTTGATCAAACTGAACCTCAAAGTGGACAACTGAAGTTTGTTCTTTTTGTAAGACTTAAGGTCTGTTTACCTGCTACACTAGTTTCAACTACTTCTAAAGTAGAAAAAAGGATAATACCTTGACACTGTCTACATGAGGCTTTATGTAGCCCTTCTTGTCCAGGTCTAAGACGTGCACTGGTCCGAGGAGGGCGCTGTCTGGAGGGAAGGCCACGGATCGAACCCGGTTCAAGACCGCTGCACAAGCCGGCCCCCACGTCGCCCGCTCGGTCTCTCTGTAACCGTGGATAGCCTGTGGGCACATGTTTAAATCAAAGGTTTTACTGATAGTTGAGTTTTACTGATAGCAATAGTAGCGTTGATTTCTTCACAATTGAGTGTAACGTCTCATTTGAAAGCTAAGATGAACAAAACTCTCATCTCAGATTTTTCACTTTTTCGTTGTAGTTTTGGTTGCATTTTTCTAACTGTTTTATCGTTTTTGTTGCGTCTCTCGCTTATTTTGCTGCGTGTGTTGCTTTTTCCATCACATTTTTGTTGCTTTATTTGACTGCGTTCTCATCCTCATTTTCGTTGCTATTTTCTTTAGATTTGGGTAAAGTCGCTCTGGTTAAGGCGGGGGTGGAGAGTAATGATTTCGATGACTTGGCCTCACGTTGTCCCAGTGGTCGAATTCATAGCGTTTCCTCTTCAGCCCTGGCTCCAACTCTTTGAGCAGAGCAGCCTCCTCTTCCTCAGTGATGAATCCAGGCCTCACCTCCACCTGTGCACACGATTATTTGTCAAGAGTTGATTTAATTTGAGTTAATTTACGAGATTAAGGCATTTCATTCAGAGGAAGTTATTCCACATTATGCATCAGACAATAAGCGCTTTTAAATCTTGGATATCTGTATCCATCAAAATACCGAACCTGTGAGCCGAGCCTCCGCAGCAGTCCCGGGTTCGATCCCACCACCAGGACCGGCTCACCTCCGACTGCCGGCCGCCCATTAGCAGCGCACAGGCTCCGGCGAAAACAAACCAACGGTCTCCTCACTAAATATGTCACTACAGCGACGGGAAGCCGCATTGTCGTGTTGCAAATGTGCTCAGCGGATCCCGAAGAGTATATTTGTTTATTCGAAGCAATGTTTTGGAGCACCAGCTGACAAAATTCATGCGAGGACGTGAGGCGCCATATTGAACGCAATGCATCCTGGGAAGTGTAGTCGAATCGGAGTTTGGCGGTCTCGCGAAAAAGAAAACTCGAATGTGTGACAAATAACGTCAGTTGAATCGGTTTTTGAACGCACAATTTAAGCGAATATGCGCGTATTTGCCTTTAAGTATTGTTGTGTAGTTTTAATCCGTGCGTGACCGGTAAAATGTATGAGAACGTCATTTTTTTTGTATGCAGACAGTGTTTCAGAATGTCCACCAGGGGGCAGCAGATATTTACAATTTTCGTTAGTCGTTGGCGCCATTCAATGGTCTTTGCTCTGAAGTCACGCCATGGATTCACAGGTAAACCCGCTCTTAGCTTTGTCCAACCGATGTATTTGCTAATGCAGCACGTAGCCGCCCTAGCTTACGTGCTAACTTTTTCCATTATTTAGTAGCTTTAAGTCTTAAAACAAAAAAGTCGGCTACACTTATACTGGATGGCACATTTACCACTTAACTCCCACCTGAACCGAGCACATTTTCACTAGTTTGGCTTTATCCCAGTCCAAAAGCTTCTGGAAAAAAAAAATAGCAGCAAAACTGAGACGAAAACAATGGTGGACATGTGACAAAGAAGTGAGAAAACATTGACAAAAAAGTGATGAAAAATTGATGAAAAAGTGGCAAAAATGTCACAAGAAATTGACAAAAAATGGACGAAAAAATGACAAAAAAAATTGACGGAGAAAATGACAAAAATGTGACAAAAAAATTACAAAAAAATTATTTAAAATTGACGAAAAAAATGACAAAAATGTGACAAAATGTTACAAAAAAAATACAAAAATATGATAAAAAATTTGACAAAAAAATTACAAAAATTGACAAAAAAAAGAAGAAAATGTGATTAAAAAATTACGAGAAAATGACAAAAGTGACAAAAAAATTACAAAAATGAGTGAATACCCAACAAAAAATGATGGAAAAAAAATCTGATGACGTGAGGAAAAAGATCCTCTCGGTTCAGGCGGGAGTTAAGAGGTTAATTCACTGACTGAAATGCATTACATTTTTAAAAGGGGATAAAAATATATGTTGTGATCATAACATGACCGTTGCTCATTTTTCAGTGAACTCCTGCATGACTTTGAGTGAAATGAGGACTTACTGTACGTGCTTCATCAGGTAATCCATATATGAACAAGTCACGAAACCATCACAGGGGTTCCCAACTTCTGGGTCTGGAGTTTGTGGGACCATAGATGTAAAATGAAGAATGGACATATTGTGGCCGACTTCATCCTGTAGCCTTAAGGAAATGGAGGCTGGAAGTTCTTGGCTCCTCTGGACTTTCCATTGACACTTTTTTTGCTCATTATTTAACACAGGCTTGCCATTCTGACCTCAACATCATGCTAATTTTATCTTTTTACTGTTTTTATTTATGCTTTCTCCCTATTCTAGATACTTCAGCTGGCTCTGAAAACCCAGTCAAATTGTTAACATGAATGAGCTTCAGCTAGCCTGCCCTGAACGCTATGGGATGCCTTGCTCATTCAGTCCATTCTTATTTAGACAGTCTATAGCTCTGATCCGTTGCCTGGACGAATTTTGAGACAAATTTATGTGAAGAAATGCTGTGTTTTGTTGTTATACTAAAACAAGGCCAAACAACACATTGCTTTTGAAATTAGCATTTTTTATTTGGGTCACGGCTTGTCTTGAATTGGTAAAGGTGGATCCCCGAAGCCGCTTCAGCTGAGAACCACTTATTGGAGCCTCTTTCTTATTCCAAATTCCTTGTAGAAATGCAAGACCTATTATGCAAAAGAGACAATCCATTTCTCAGCGCACATTAAGACGTGTCCAGGAGCGTTGACATTTCAAATCAGACCTAAATATTAACTGCTAAAAGGCACTTTTCAGTATTCTTTTGTGGTCCAAAAACTAGGGTTAGCTAGTCTTGGAATACATAATAGCGTGCCCTATATAGCTGCTATACATCCAGGGTGTCAAACCTGTGTCCCTCTGGAGTTTTAATCCGGCCCCCCCGAGGCCATTCTTAATTTGTTAATTATATTTTCTGACCCATACGTTGTGCAGTAACCGCTAGAACTAAAGTACTATAGCCCACAACAGTATATGCAAAAAAAAAACATGCACACCCATTTACCATTTAAAGTGATAGTCTGTAAGCTTAAATGTTTTAGATATTTCATAGATTACATATAATTGACTGTTTGGGCCTGCAATTTGAAATAATGTAAGTAATATTTTCTTTTTCTAGTCCCTCCCTTTTTGGCAACTAATGAGAATCGCCGGTGCCATCACTTCGACCAATGAGACGAGCCTTCATGTGAACCAGCCTGTCAGGTCCAATCAGGAGGTAAAGGATTGATCAATGTTTCTCTCCCTCTCCTCAGTTTGGAAAACTAAGACTGGCTTTCAGGTCCCACCAGACCTGGGGAGGACCTGATTGTTTACTTTTCGAAATGTGTCTCTCTGCAATCTTACAGACTATCGCTTTAATGGAAGTGTTTTTTGTCGCTTTTTCACAATTTTTTTGTTGCATTTTCGTTTGCGTTATCGCCACGTTTTTTGTGTGTTTTTGTCACATTTTCATTTAATTTTAACGTGTTTTTTTCCTTTTTCATTTTTTTTTCCACCGTGTTTTTGTCACTCTTTAGTAGGGCTGGGTACCGTTAAACAATACCAGTCTGGTGTTGAAAAAAATGCCTGAGGTACTGCTGTTTTCGAAAAAATAAAGACATCAAAAGCAGGTACCGAAAAATAGAATGAAATCTTTTTATTCACGTTTTGATGCTGTTGGTCATCAAAATGTAAAAGAAATAAGGGGGAACATTTTGAAAAAAATGGAAAAAACAAGTGGAAAGATTTTGCGTACATTTTGGAAAAATGTCGGGAAAAAAACCCACAAAATTTGGTTGGAAAATTAAAAAAAAAATAATAATAAAATGGAGAAAAATTTTGAAAAAATATGGAAAAAATTACAAAGCAAATGGAAAAATTGGGATATTTTTTTTGAAAAAATGAGGGAAAAAATTTGAAAAAATATGGAAAAATTTACAAAAACAAGTGGAAAAATGTGGACACAAACAGGTAAAAAAAATTGGGGTTAAAAAAAAGAAAAAAAGGTTTCTTGGTTCTTTCACTTCAAACAAATGATACACATGCAAAAGAAATGAAATGGAAGGAACAGGAGTAAATTAACATTATTAATCTGTTTTCTGGTTCTATATGACAAATAAAGGTATCGACAAAAGTATCGTTCCGGTATCGTATCGTAAACCAAGCATCGCTAAAGTACCGATATCGAACAAAATGCAACAGTTCCCAGCTTTTTTTTGTTGTATTATTATTGCCTTTCTTGCGCGTTTTAGTCGCTCTTTTCCTGCGTCTTTATCGCTTTTTGTGTCACGTATTTGTCTTCATCCTCGTTTTCGTTGCTATACCGACACTTTTTTTCAAGAAGCTTTCCGATTTGGGTAATGCCAAAGCTGGAGATAAATGCGCTCAGTTCAGGCGGGTGGTGAGTGGTTAACGTAGTTCTCTGCGGAGGACATTACGCTGCATATAACCGCGGCCTCAGCCATTTGCTAATTGCGACCGTTTGGATTGCGTTTTCTTCACTCCATTGGCACAAAAAAAAAAAAACCCATGATGAGTCTAACGCGGCGTATCCATAACAGGCGTATAGCTAAAGACTATTAGTGCTCCTTCCGTGAGTCTTGGTCGCGGTCAGTGAGCATCCACAAAGCAGCCGGCCCTCTCTCTCTCTCTCTCTCTCACACTCCCTCCCTTTCCCACCACCCCGCCCTCCCTCTCACCCTGAGCTGCACATATGACCGATGCCTCGAGCGCCACACTCAACCGGCCGCGATGGGCGTTTTGAGTTCGCCCGCCGATTCCCAGTTGGCGCGAGGCGTTCAGAGCGTTTTGCGATTGGCCGCCGTATCGCGAGCCCGCGTGTCCTGTAGGCATGATCATGTCCTCCGCTGAATCGCACAATCAAATCAAGCCGCCCGTGAAAGGCTACCGCCTCACATGTGGCGTGCTCCAAGAAAAGATGACCCGAGGCGAGAGGGGCTTCTGTGACCATTTAGAAGAAACTACGCATTATTAAGCATTTGTGAAGCATCGGCAAACACAGAGTTCATCATTGATAAGGCACTTGGAGTCACGCGCTCCTTAGTGATACTCATACAGTTATTTTAGACGTAATTTAAATCATGATTATTCTAATGATTATTCACGATATGAACTTCAATCAAATGAATGCACAAGCTATATTGTACTGTATGTGGAATAGGTAAGAAACAAGAAATAATGGGAATTTCCTATAACACATAAATAAATAAATAAATAATAGTCTATTTGGATGATCGTAGCGTTCACAGCAGCTTCAATTATTACAGAGAATTCTTGTTTCGTTTGGGAATCCATTAAAGAGTGTGTACTTTTGATAGAATCGAGTCCAACAGCTAAAGCACGTCCTTATGTTTAGGTATGGTAAGTAGCCATGTGCTTCTGGTGTGTGCTTAGCGTCAGGCCTTTAACCTCTTAAAGCAGGGGTAGGCAAGTTTGCGTTGAGGCGGGCCAATTTTCATCAAAACACCAAGGGCTGAACTTCAACATTTTAGCTTAAGGTTTAGCTCAAGGTTTTCTGCAAATGCCAAAGTTTTACATCAGTGGTTCCCAAGTTGGGACCCAACGTTACCCTCGGATGGCAGGCCCAAATAACCCAAATAAAACCTTTATTTGTCATATATCGTACAAAATATTGTGCTTTCCCAAACGTTTTTTATTGAAAAAGCAGTAGATATGCTTTTAAAAACTGACATTCCATGCAGTTTCAAATGGAAAATATTGAAAAAAAAAAGTTCTCTATAGACTAGCGCCCCACTGAAAAAGGTTCCGTGACCCACTTTTGGTTCCTGACCCACCAGTTGAGAATCACTGTTACGTTACATACTGTAGGATATTCTCCCTGAACATTTTTAAAATACTATCACTATTTCTTGCATTTTTAGAGTACTGTAAAAGGAATTTGATCTCTTATTTGCATGATAATGTTCCTCAAAATCATCTTGAGGGCCAGAGGTTCTGTGCTGGAGGGCCGGATTTGGCCCACAGGCCTGACGTTGCCTATCCCTGTCTTAAAGGAACAGGCCACCGTTTTTACATACTGAGATATGTTCTTACCTGAGCTTAGAAGAGTTGATACGTGCCTGTCTGGTCTGTGTGCCCGTGGAAGAGCTTGGTCCCCCGTTTGGAGCTATAGGAATACATTGGGAGAGGCTAATTGCTAACAACATCTTTGGTCGTTTTGCGTGACTGAGCGCACGCACAAAGACCAGACATGTACGCATCAACTCGTCTAAGCTCAGGCAAGAACATATCTCAGTGTGTAGAAATTGTGGCCTGTTCCTTTAACCCCCGCCTGAACAGAGCACATTTTCTCTAACTAAAAACTAAAAACAAGAAAAAATGTGCCAAAATCAAATAAAAATACAACAAAAAAGTGACAAAACGACAATAAGGCAAGGAAAAATCTTGTTTTGTCGGTCTCTGCTGTGAAAAGAGGCATTGCAGTGGCTTGCAGGCTGTAAGCTTTCAGATTTGGGTTAAGCCGAACTGGAGAAAATGTGCTCGGTTAAGGAAAGAGGCTAAAATAAGACAATAGAGCTGGAAAGTCTGTTCATGTTTAGTTTTTATCTCAGAACTAATGGCCAATGTTAAAGGTGCATTGTGGAACTGTGTATATGGAAAAATAATCCTTAGGCTCTATCAGCTCAAGTAGCCTCTATTACGCTCCTGGATCATTTGTCTTTTAAGGTTTCCGTTAGGTTTTCTCTGCCGATGGAACCATTTTGGAGGAAAACCTACGAAAAAGACACACAAAAATCTTAGAAAGTAAAGGCACCATGCTACCCACCCATACAGCTGCTGGGTCACTAAAAGGTCAGGTACACACTAATATCAAGGTTATTTTTTGTATAAAAAGTTCTGCAATTAACCTTTGTTGGATAAATACATTTTTAATATACACACTTTGCCCCGCCCTTGTGTGAGCTCATAAGACGCCAAATACACATGACCGCTGCCTAGATTCTCATGTAAGGGGCCTCAGGAAATGACGAGGTGGCAAAAATATTGATCACAAAAAAAAAAAAATCTGATATTGATCGATCTCGATTTTCAATTCGATTTATATTATTTCATACTAAAATGAATACATGTCGCTGATTGATGAAGTAAGAGCCCTTTTATGCAAACCTCAGCTCAAACATAAAACGCTTTCCACTGTCACTTGCAGCCGTCAGTTATAAAGTCCCATAATGATTCAATTTCAATTAATTTTCCAGCTGTAAAATGATTATCACACACATAATCCCCAGAGTCTGCCTTCTTCTCTTGTCTAAGGCCAGGGGAGAGATCAGCTGACTGATCAGGGATGTTTGCCAGTGTGGTGCCCTATAGGCCAGATTGGACTGATGCCTAGGTTGCCTATATCCTGGATGTTTGGGTCCTTGTCATAACTTACGACTTATAAACACAATATACATGTGTGTTTTAATATAAAGCACTTTGGTCGACTGAGCGTTGTGGTAAAGTGCTCAAGAAATAAACTTTTACTTTTCATGTATCCTGTTAAATCTTGGAGCTACTTAAATGTTTATTTAGTGCCATCCATGAGCTTATCCTTAGAGGCTTTTCCCCCCTGCCCCACTTCCTAGGGGCTGTTGTTTTCCCTGAATTCACCCTGACCCAGATGATGTGAGTCTCACCTACAATACCCCTGATGGACCTGATCGGCCTGGCCCAGCATCGCCCCACCTTCAGGCGATGTGCTCGCAAGGACAAGTAAGTACGGCAGAAATCTGTTCAGTGTAGGGTGTTTTAACATCCAAAATGAAAACATCAAATTGTGAACTTATCTAGTGCCAGTATTTTCCAGCAGAAGGGTGTGCTGCTGCTGCTGCTGCTGAGGCTGAGGCTGAGGCTGAGGCTGAGGCTGAGGCTGAGGCTGACATGTTAGTCTGGCAGGAGCTGGAGGACGAGGTTCAGCAGGGGCAAAATGCTCTACATGCATCTAGCCATTGAATTATTCAGCTTTATGAATCATTGACTCACAACGCTCCTTTTTAGGTGCTTGCCTTCGAGTCCCAGCCACACAGCCGGGGTAACCAGCCGCCATTCCAGCCTGCAAGAAACAATATCTGCATAAGTTAAGGCCAGACACTACAGGGAAACACATTTAGAGATGGAACAATACAACAACAATACAACAAATAGATAACTGTCATAAATATGAGGAGAAATACTGAAGAAAGGCTAGAAGTGCATTTTCATATATTTCTAATTATGACTTAGTTGATGGAATAATGCCCGTAGCTCTAATTAATCATAATCATGACTGTAAAGGGGTACATTTAGTGGAAGTGGGTATTTTTAAATGGAAAAGTTGAAAACAAAGTTGTTTTATTTCAAGTTCTAGAACGTCTGTGACATCGGCAAAGGGAAAACTCTATAGAGCTCTGACTCACTCAACTCTCATTGGTACAGTATGGTTGCACGGCAACAGTGAGGGAAAGTCTTCCTTTACATGTGTCTTCCTGTGGCCATGGGAAAATATAAACATCGCTCAAAATTTTAGAAAAAGCTAAGTTAAAAATAAAAGTGTGACTGCATTATCTGTGTCTGAGCGTAAAGCAGGGTATCCAGCAGTTTTTATCCGATGAGCTGCTTTTACAGAACGTCGAAGAGCTACTTTTGCTTCAAAAACACTTTAAAATGTGACTGAGGTGAGGATGTTATGTCAAAGAAAACGACTTACATTTAGTTCTCAAGTGTTTGGCTTCGGGACCCACCACTACCCGACAAGCCAAGATTCAAATAAAAATGTAATTTGTCATATATTGTGTAAAATATTGTATTTACCATTATAGAGCAAGCCACAGATTTGCCTTTGAGACTGAAATTACGATCAAAACAACCCAATAACATTAATTTGAACTGACTCCGGGGCGTTTACATGAAGTTTCAGATGGAAAATTTTGAAAAAACTGTGGAATAAGCTTGCGACCCACTGAAAAAAGTTTCTGCGACCCACTTTTGGGGCTTCACCCACCAGTTGAGAATCACTGCTTTACAATATTAACCCAACTGTTCACATATTGTGTTCAGCATGTTAACAACAAGCAGAAAATGCATCTGGAATGTGAGTTATCAAGCACATAGAGATCTATATTCATATTTCCATACATCAATCCAGGAATTAATTGCTAACAAATCCTTTTGAAAACGTTGGTGTTGGTCTTAGTACAGTATAGCCCCATTTCCACTGGCAGGCCCTATCCAGCCAGTGCCTGATCTACCCTGTTAGGCGAGTGTCCCCGCTGCCCAGGCCAAAGCAAAGGGCTGAACTCATGCTAACGTGATGTGATCAGACTGCTGGCCTCTGATTGGCCAGAGGTGAGAGGACAGCCCTCACCAAAACACTGGCAGGTCCTACGATATTTAATATTGCATCATGCCGCTGTTGAACAAGTTGATTTTGGTTTGGCCGCTGTTTGCGCTGTCCATGGTGCTGAAGGGCATTCCACTGACTCTACTGTGCAGTGGTTCTCAAACTTTTCAGTACCACCTCCATAAAATATTTGAACTCATAAGAACCACCAGGCCTAGATCAAGTTCAGATCGGGTCTAAACCGGGTCAATTAAAAAAAAAAATTACCTCAAATTAATTTGTTAGTGCAGCGTACAGGTTTACAGGTTACTTTCGGGCGCTGTCCATGGTACTGAAATTGATGTCAGCTGAACTGTGATTTACTCCACTTGTCTGCCCTGCACTGTATGTGTCGGTTACGTCAGTTTTCACGTGTGCGCTGTCCATGGTGCTGAAACGATTCTCAAGCAGTTTAATGAAAACCTGTGCCCAATATAAATCTCAAAATTAAGCGAAGTTGTTGTTTTTTGTTTTGGCATATTGACTTTTTTAAAATTTGATTTGATCAGTGGTTTATTTACCTATAGGCGTGCATTTTCAAGGCTTAAAAATGAAATGTTCTATAGAAGTTTTGCGGATGATGTCATGTCGTAGCAACAGTTAAACATGCTTTTACCCACAACTCCGGAACTTAACATTTTACATTTTCAGTTTTTGTTTTTAACGTGCCGGGACTCCCAGAAATCTTAGTGGTTTTGAGTCACGACACAATCCCATTGATCTTATTGCGCTGCTTCCCGGTATAATCGCTTCCCCAAAAACCCAAAACAAACAAATTCGAACACAATTTGCCCATGCCCTTGTCCTAGGGTCAGCCTCCCCTTCCTCTCTCTCTCTCTCTCTCTCTCTCTCTCTCTCTCTCTCTCTCTCTCTCAGCAGGAAGTCTTTCTTTGGCTAAGTGGACACCGAGCGAAAACGATCCCTTTTCTCACTTATCGGGTAGACGTTTAAGGTCGTGCCGCGAATCGATCGACGCCGCCGAATCGCGGGCCAGGGGGAAGCGCTCCACTCTTGCTTTTAAAGTGTATATTATTCACCCAGCTGGTCACCCTTAAAAAAAAAAAAACGTGCGCCATGATCATTTCCCATTCAGAGACTCACGCGCAGCTATTTCTGTGGGCAATCAATTATCTAGAATAGATAGAGGGGGGGGGGCGCATTTTTCCCGCTTTCTGCTTGGGCGCTGGTACATAAAAAAAAGTGACTCATGGCGTGGCGTGCGCGTTGTCACTGGTGTCGGAGAAACCACCCGTGTAGATCGACAGCGACGGGTATGCGCGCCTCGATATTACGCGTGCGTGTCCGCGCGTCAAAAAAGGAGGGCCGCACACGTACAGTGTTTAGCTTTAGCGCATCGCACGGCTTTATACAGTGGTCACACCTTGGAACTGGCAGAGAGCAGTTTGGTGGGAAAAGGAGGGGAGGAGGGAGGGAGGGAGGGGTAGGGGGGGGGGGGGGTTGGCAGAGGGAAGAGCCAGCGTGTTTCCGAGTTGGGAGGGGCTCGGGAGAAGGAGAGTTCTCTTCGTCCATTAATTTCCAAATGTCTGTTGCTAAGAATAGCACCCCCCCCCCCCCCCCCTCTCTCTCTCTCTCTCTCTCTCCCTCTCTCTCTCTCTCTCTCTCTCTCTCTCTCCCTCTCCCTCTCCCTCTCCCTCTCCCTCTCTCTCTCTCCCTCTCCACCTTCCGTCACAAACACGCGCGCCACGTACGTACGAAAGCGTTGCCGGTGCGCGCGCGTAGGGGCTGCAGTTGAATTTTTGCCCCCCTCCCCTCCTCCCCACTCTGTTTTTTTTTTTGTATGTGTGTGTGTAAAGAACAGCTTCTTTCTGATCTGTTTCATGTGAACCATGTGAACGGACAAAAACACAGATCGGGCGAAGCTCGTGCGTCTCTTGGTGACATTGTCCTGAACGCGCTCTTGGACATGACGCGGTGCCGAATGCGGAGAGAGTGCAGAGAGTGTAGAGAGTGTAGAGAGTGTAGAGAGTGTAGAGAGTGTAGAGAGTGTAGAGAGTGTAGAGAGTGTAGAGAGTGTAGAGAGTGTAGAGTGCAGAGAGTGTGTAGGGCTGTGGCTCCATAGAAACGCACGGTGGTGATCTCTGATAGAGGGTGCCAGTGTCCGTGACGGCTATACGTCTGGAGTTTGGACGGAGCCCGTGCGTCATGTGCTGCGGGTGCAGAGGCAGTAAAGACCCCCTCCCCTCCCTCTCTCCCCACTCTCTCCCCCCTCCCTCCCTCCCACCGCTCGTTTTCTTTATTATTCTATTTCATGCTAATTTGGATGGATAACTAAACACACACATATTCCCGAATCCTCCAATGAGAACTGCAGTCCCGTGTGGTAATTTTTCCCCCCGTTTTATGCATTACTCAACACGTCCGCGCGCCCTCCTCCCTCCCTCCTTCCTTTCCTCCCTCCCTCCCTTCCTCACTCCCTCCCTCCCTCCTTCCTTTCCTCCCTCCCTCCCTTCCTCACTCCCTCCCTCCCTCCTGTCACAGAGGAGTAGAGGCCGCTCCAGTGAGACGGTGAGACCGTGAGCGAGCTGCCAGGACATCGGGGCTCATCAGTGCGGACCGAGCGGAGAGCTTTAGCGGGGCGGGATTGCTGAAGGGACCGAGTTGTTGTTGTTGTCGGCGCATTCGACGAGCCACAGTCAGCGGGCATGACGCGGGGCAGCGACACGGGCGACCGGCGGCCGCCGTACCCTTGCCTTTGACGACGCCGTGGATGTCCCCGCTCGGCTCCTGGATGCAAGCGCAGGTGACGAACAGCGAGGAGGATGTTTGAGAGGAGCGTTCCGTCCACACTGGAGAATATGACAGCGCGCCGCATCAATGGAGTGCGGTATTTTCTATTTTCTCTTTGAAATAAGACCAGCGCCTGGCACCTCGCTCGTTTTTCTTTTTCCAGAGCGCATCGGTGAAGCCACTAATGCCACATAGGCTACCAAACATTGCGGATGTTTCGTGAAATAAATAAATAAATAGCAGTTTTCCGCCTTTGAGTGCCATATTTTGTTCCAAAATGACAAGTGAAACATCACCGAAGCCTGTCTAGACAAGATGCTGTCAATCCTTTTCAATGTGTTTTTGGACAATCTGTTTAATTGAAGCCCTTGTCCGAGGATTTCCTCCTGTCATCTCTTTTTTATTGGAGCGAAAGCATGAGCCATGGACAATATGAAACATTCATGTCAGCGGGCTACAGCCTCTGGTTGATTTTATGTTGGGGCCGAATTCTGCCTTTGACGGACACCCAGGCGGAGACAGCCCACAGCAACTCGACCGTGCGGCGCACGCAGCCCACTCGGGGAACACACGTTTAATTTCCCCCAGCCACAAATCCACCGCCGGCCGCAGGCTGAGCGCGCTCAGATCGGTACATGGGCGGCCTCCTTCACTGAATCCAAGGAGCACGGCACAGCAGAGCGCACCGGATGCAGGTGTTCAGCCTTTGCCTCTACAAGACAACCCGTTGTGCACATGAGACGTTCTGATCCAGATGGGATGTAATGTTGTGTGGCTGCACAGCTGAGGATTGCTCTCCTTCTCCGCTGCGTATTAAAGATTGGCTCTTGGTGTGCAGAGAATGGCGCGGTTCGGAGATGAGGTGCCGGCCAGGTATGGCGGCGGGGGCGCGGGAGGCCGCGGTGGCAGCAGGCAAGGAGGGCCCCACGGACATGGTCACGGACATGGGCACGGGATGCATGGGCACGGGATGCATGGACATGGAATGCACGGAGGACCCCCTGGAGGACCCGGGACCCAGAGAATGTACAAACAGTCCATGGCGCAAAGAGCGCGGACTATGGCCCTCTATAATCCCATCCCCGTGCGCCAGAACTGTTTTACTGTCAACCGTTCCCTCTTCATCTTCAGTGAAGACAACTTTGTGAGAAAATACGCCAAAAAGATCACCGAATGGCCATATCCTTTCATGTTTCTGAGTGGGTAAGGCAGCTGTGCTAGGCCCTTGGGGACCAGGTAGGCCTGTAGTGTGAGCAGCTTGTTGTGGGGCTCTGTTTTGACACCTATTGGCTGGAGCTTACAAGTATCTAGACGTATCAGCTCGAACCCACCGCTGCAAATTTATAGTTAATTAACGTCGGGGCCGTGAACCAACAGCGCTTTTACGAGGCTGTTGATCACTATCCATCACATTTGTTAGTTGTTCGTGTCAGCGTGGAGTTGGGACCTGCTTGATATATGCGCCTTGTGCGCGCGCTTGTGTTCGTGTGCGCGGGCGCGCGTGTGTATGGGGGTCTAGCAGGCGCTGCTGGGTGCTGATGTCAGCATGTGCTGTGCCGAGCATGCACAGAGGTACAGAGGAATGGGGAGGGAGGGAGGGGGACGGAAAGGTGAGAAGGAAGATGAAAATACGCGACTGTAATTGTGCGTGTGCACGCTATCAGCAGGATGCAGGTGCCGTGTGAATATGCACAGTGAACGCACATCACTGGTGGAGTGCAGCAGTTGTGTGAGCCATTAACTTTAAATGGCCACTGGCTGGGAACCCTGGCTATTTGCTTCCTTTCCACGTATTCTTAGATTTCTCGGGACTATACATAAAATATACAACATACAAAACATTTAAATTTCCTCCAGCACATTCTGGAAGATAAGTTCATCCATGTTGAATTGGTGGGAGATGGCCTTCTTCAGTGAGCTGACTTCCAGGATTTACGTGTGACAGCAAGATTGTTTTCAGTGTGTGTTAGCCTTGTTATGATGCTGTGGTGTTTAAAGCTCTGAGGTTGCACTTGCTACAGTGATAGTATGGAATTCATTAGGTGAAGAATATACAGTATCTTAATGTGCTTGTGCTTGTGGATGGACCCTCTTGCCTCGCAAAATGGTGATTGCAGTGTCTTAAATTATTGTCTGTTTTAGATTGGGGAGGCACATTCAACAATGTTTTATTTGTTCTGACTCATTGTACACTAAGCTTAACAGTTAAGTCATCATTTTGCTGACTGCTTCTCTGTGGTGTTCCCGCATTGTTGTTTTAATTATAGTTTGTAGATTTCCATGACTATTTTACATTATTTACAAGGTGGCAACCCGACAAGGCATTTTAGTTGTAATGAAACGTACGTACACTATGCCAAACAGTTTAGAAGCAAGTTGTAGCAGTAAGGGTAGTATTCCGAATTGTGATTTTCATTTTGCTGTTGTGTAGTGCTGTTGTAGAGTTTTTCCAGACATCGCCGACTGGACCGGGGTGAGTGAGCTATGGGCGCCATATGCTTCTCCTCACGCTTGCAGTGAAAATGCCAGACTGGTCAAACTCACAAGCTGGAATCAATGGACGTCTTTTCTTTGTGCAGTGTTAAGTGTAGGTTTGAGCTTTTCCTCCAAAATCACCCCTGTTAGAATTGTGACCTTTGCTTTAGTGGCTCTAAGACGCTCCCTGCAGTGTTGGTACATCCTCTTGAATAGAGACTGCTTTGTTTTCTCAATGTACTGCTCACTGTACTCTTCCTTGCACTGGATGGAAGACGATGCATTTCTGTTTGATTGTGACTGGGAGTTGTTGTCGTTTGGATGCACTACTCTCTGACTCAAGGCGCAGTAGAGGTAGAGATAAAAAAAAAGTGGAAGTCGTTAGAATGGTGCTTTTCATTTTGCTATGCAGATGCTAATAGTAGCTTCGAGAATTGCTTTCATAGAGTGGTTGGGAGCGTACGTACTGTATTCTCTTCCATACAAGAAGAAAATCAATCCAGTTCTCCTCATTGTGATTATTAATAGAAGCATGTACTCTGGATTATAGGGAAATAGCGGCGGTAGGATTTCTGAATTTGAAGTGGCTAAAATTAGAAGGGCGTGTTGGAACATTCAAGATTATCCTCAACGTGTAGCCTGGAAAAAGCTAGCTTGTCCTCACTAACAACATTGTTTTGTTTTTATCGGGATGGCAATATCAGGTGATGCAGTATCCGTGTCGCAGAAACATCCGTCGTGCCTGTAAACTCGATTTTGTATCATTCCCCCCCTAATTATTTAAGTCACTGACGGCTAATCCATCGCGGCTTTTACGAGTTCGTTTGGTTACGCGACCCCGCGAGCTTTTGTGGAGGGGATTTATCGGCGCTGAATTTGTAGCCTCCTTGTACGGTTATAGGCTGTTACATCATACGCTCATAAATAACGGCCCACGTGGCTCCTCCGGTCTCCCGCGAGTCCAGAAATGCAATCTCTGCCCATCGACTGCTCCGGTGAACTTTGACTCCCAGTGCCTCGTTTGACCTTGTTCCATGTATCGCTATCCCTTCACTGTAACTGCAGCACCTGTGCATATGAACACTGTTGTTTTAAAGATTTAGCTCAGTTTAAGTGGCATAGTTTTTGTTCCAATAGGTTTTTACAGGTTGCGTTCACGTTCTCGAATTTGATAACGTTTTGATGTCAGGTGGAGACAGGTGCCTGTACAACTACGGGAAAGAAATCTCAAAAAAAAAAAAAAAAAGACAAATATTGACGCCTTCATTAGAAAATAATTGCACCTGAGTTCATATTTGCTGACAGAGAAGACACTGAACATTATGACCGTTTTAGTTTCATGTGAATCGTCCCAGTAATGACAGAGATATTGGCCAGAAACGAAGACAAAAAACAAACAAATCGCCCATATATGGTCATGTTTGTTAACAGTTAAGGGGGAAAACAATTTGGAGAAAAATCTAAACTTTCTAAATATAGTTTTCTACTACATAAAGATGCCAAGACATGGAGAGGAGCAAAGTGGATCAACAGCCCATAAATACATAAATAATGGAGAATGCTAACATAGTGCTTCATGTTAGCATCGTGCTAATGCTAACGGCTAGCTAGCGCGAACTACAGCTGCAGTTTTTCTACTTCTACTGAACAATCTGCAGTGAGAAAATATCCATATGAACCTGATTTAGACTTGACTTTATTTACGTGTGATAAATAATTTCAACCAGAAAATGGCTAAAAAGAGTGAAAAATTGTGGTTCTCTAAAGAGTTCTCTTTTTTCCCCTCGGCGAGGCCACGCCCCCTTCTATGACGAGATGGCGTCTGTATCTATCCAAGCAACTTTAGGTCCAAACTGTACAAAGTTTTAAAGACAAACACAGTAACTAAAAGCCCCAAAAGGCTTGATTTTTATTATTGTAGTTTTTGAAATAAGCCTTCATTTTGCATAGAAAAAAATAATTTGATAATAATTTGATAAATATAATATTTTTGTGCAATGAGTTGTTTTAAAAGAATCTTGTCGAGTGCTCAGCAAAATCGCATTATAGTGAATGGGCTAACCAACTTTATTTATACCGCGCATTTCGTACACAAGGCAACTCAATGTTCCTTACAAAAGAAGATATGCGAAATTACAATCAGGTTAAGTTAGGTAAAAGATAAAAACATCAATACATGAGAAAGCACATGAGGTCACGTGCGGAATTTTTTCTTGGGGACAGGATGGACGACAATCCATTGGCGTGGTTAGGGAGGGGTATGTGTGTGCTGTTGTTTATAATGCTGAGAGTCAGTGCTATCCAAAAATATGACCCAGAGAGTTCAGTCCGTATCTGGTTTAGCTCCGTGGCTTGGCCTTGAAAGGAAAGGAATAGGACATGAGTTCCATTGGACCAGTAAGTAGATTATTATTATCTTCACATAACAAGAGGATTGCCATCACCAGAACAGTAGCACAGAACTGCTGGCAGATATGTGCTAGAGGCATCACAACTGCAGAGAAAATCCAATATGGAATGAAGATGCAGATTTTTGAGGGAACTGTGATCCATACAAGACTCTGTGTCCCTTTGTTTGCTTTTCAACATACAGTAAGAGGACGTTTCGCTTCTATTCGCTGATGCTGCTTCTTAGCTCTTGTGTTGTTGTTGTTGTTGTTGTTGTTGTTGATGAAGGCTTCCTGGACGAATGAGAGCATGCGCCAACAAGAGGCAAAGGTTTTCCTCTATCCAAACCAGGTGTTCTTCCTTCCACAGGGTCGACTGGTGGTAGTGGTGACCCCTGCCAATTAACTAGCCCCAATTTTCCTCAAATCCGATGCAAAGCCGTAGCATTTCCGTCACCGTGTTTGCCGTGTGCAATAAAGCAAGTGCTAATTTCTTCTTCATACGTCTGGTGGTCCCACAAGCAGGCTGCATGCTGGTTGCGCGGTGTGGCATGTGATATGGACGCACATTAATTTGTGCTTCCCCCCCAGTGTAAGTGGAGAGGAAGTCGATAAATGCTGCAAGTATTGATTGTAATGCTTAGCCCGACCAGAAATATAACTCAACTAGCATAGCGTCTAAATCACCCCTATTCCATAATAAAGAGGGGGAACTCGTAATCAGAACACACTGCTACATAAAAGATAGTTTGAATTTGTGATATGTCTTCTTTCTGGCTTTTAACAGTGTTGTAATGTGTTTTTTTTCCCCCGATCCAAAACATACTGGAGTTGTGTTTGCGTGTTTGACTAATCCTGCAGAAACCCTCCAGCCGATGTGCTGCGTTTCCTTCCCCGAGAATCTCCGTCTAATAACCAGCACCGCCACTGTTTTTAGCCCCATTCAAACGTCTTTACACTCCGCTTACTCCGCTTTGCTTGTTTCGTGATTGATTGAGAGTTCAGTTGCATTGGAAAAGGGCGGGATGCCTTTCACTTTTTTTGCTGGCGTTTACGGTAATTGAATGATACTTTTTTTTGCAGTATCACGCTGCATTTATCATTATACTCACCAGTGGATTCTAAACGTATATATTTGCTTGAAGGGATTAGTTATTATCAAATGTTTTGTTGTTTTCCGTCACAGCGTGTCTGCCATATGGAACAATTCATCATTCATATGACTAGTAGTATCTGATTTTCCTTATTATTTCAAATCTATTCATTAAACAAAACAGAGAAAATAGTGGATAACTCCTGTAACATCGCCATTTCTTTCAAGAAAAACGGGGAGATTTAATTAGGGCGGCGCGGCTAGAAGGTCCCAGGTTTGATTCCCACCTGGACGAGGTATTTCTGTGTGGAGTTTGCCTGATCTCCCCGTGTCTGCGGGTACTCCGGTTTCCCCGACCGCAAAAAACACGTACAATAGGTTCCCCTCTGGGCCCAGGACTCCCCTGTAAAAGACATTCGTAATCTCAGTGGGACTCTCCTGGTTAAATAAAAGTCAAATAAAAAAATATAAATTGCCAAAACAGATAAGTGTCATTGAGAAAATGACATTGAAAAAAAACAAAAACGTATGCTTGAATATTTCTCTTCGCATTGCAGTGTTTTTCATTACCACTTGTTCTTAAAGGTACGCTGTCTAACATTTTGGGCTATACTGTTGCGGCAAAACAGAACATGCTCCTGATGACACAGAAAATGCTGTTATTGCAGTGGGTAATCAAAGAAAGGATGTGGATGAGAGACTAACCTGTTTAAATTTCAAATTCTACTGCCTTTCGTCGCATCTCCATGGAGACGAGCTGGAGACGTGCCCGCTCCCAGTCAAGTTTACAGTCACATCTTAGCAGGGGTGAGCCTCATAAATGTGGCTTTAATTAAATGAATTAAAGTCCCACAACTTTAGTTTCATAAGCGGCATCTGTCGAGTGCAGTAACAAATAACCAAAACGATTTTTGGAAAAAACATAAAAATAGAGATATCTGCTTTTGCAAATGAACTCTTCTGCTTTGTTCTATGAGATGAATAAATACCAAGACATAGACCCGGTGCTTGCCCGTGGCCCTTATGTACAGCATGGCTTTACATTGACAGGTATAGATAGGCATCTCTGGAATCGCCCATATATGGTCATTTTTGAAAACAGTTAATGGGGAAAACAATTTTGAAAAAATTGAAATTTTCTCTAATTATTCACTTTAACAAATGCTGAATTATGAACATAGTTTTCTACTAAATAAAGATACAAAGATATGGGGAGGAGCAAAGTGGTTCAACAGCCCATAAATACATGAGAATGCTAACTTGATGCTACATGTTAGCATCGGGCTAATGCTAACGGTTAGCTAGCGCTTGCTACAACTGCCGTTTTTTCACTTCACCTGAACAATGTGCTGTGAGAAAATATCCATATGGGCCCGATTTACACTTGACCTTATTTATATGTGATAAATAAGTTCATATTCCACCAGAAAATGGCTACAAGAGTTGTGTTTCTCTAAAGATTCTATTTCCCCCCTCGGCGAAGCCACGCCCCCTTCTATGACGAGATGCCGTCTGTATCTATAATGTTTACCTCTTCTTATGTCATGTTCCTATGTCCAACAGAGAAACATCACAAGAAATGTCCAAAATGTGATTGCAAAATCGCAGTAATGATTGTGTTAGCTGTTAGCCTGTTGACTTATCATAATCGCAGTAATTTTGACTTCCGATGACTTGATTCCCGAAAAAAAAGTAGATTAAAATTCCTCGTAGCATTGTGAAAAATGCTCACATACAGTATATCTGCTTTTACCAATGACTTGCTTCAATTCTTCCACACCATAACTTGTGTGTGATGGGTTAGCTTCTTGTGACAATAACGCTTTAGATGAGTCCAAAACGCTTCAAAAATGTCCCTTGACTTCCGCTGGCCAGTGACGGGTGTCTTGTGTTCTGCCTGCAAGTAGATCCGGGCCTTTAATACCTGATCCCTAAGAACCAAAATCAATGGGATCAAATGCCTCGCCGCATCTCCACAAGGCACCGCTGAAGAGGTCACCGTGCTCTATTCAGGCTTTTGTCAAACGCTGTCATTACTTAAAGCCGTACTGCGTAACATTTCACCCAAATCAATGCCATAAAACACAAGGATTTATTTCAATACGAGGGTTTTCTCGTAAAACAAAAAGCGTGCGTTGTCTTCACTGCGAGTGCCCTATATAATCGTCTCCAACGTGACTCGTAGCTTGGTCATCGGAGCGGGACATCAGCAGCTCGCGCCTCCACGGAGTTGTTACAGCAATTCTTTGACAGCAGGTCGCCATATTGACATTATAATTACATTAGGTCCTCTTCCAAAAGCTCTTCGTTTGATATTAAACAGCAAAAATGGCGCTGTCAGTGTCAAGCTAGCACTAGCATCACACTTGTTAGCATTAGCATGTATTGGTGCTATGAATTGGCTTTTAAAACAATGTATATGAATGGACAATGTCTACCTTTCAATTCATCCTTTTTCAGTTTTAGGCTTGGTTTAGATGTGTGGTGCCCTCTTCTGGCAGTTGCAGGTAGTGAAGCATTTTGAAATGGAAAAATTAGCATGATGGCTAATTTCTGTATGATGCTAAAAGAAAGCTGCTTTATTGCGCTGTTGGCAAGAAGGTCCTGGGTTCAATTCCCACCTGGACGGAGCCTTTCTGTGTGGAGTTTGCATGTTTTTGTCGTGTCTGCGTAGGTTTCCTCTATCACTAAAAACATGTACAATAGGCCATGATTATTGAGAGTGTGAGTGAATGATGGTGGTCAGAGGGACCGTTGGCGCAGATGTGTGCTGTCGCGACAGTCTCTACTTCTTCAACTTCAATACAATTTAGTCAGTTTAGCGTGGCCGAGGGAAAAGAAAACCTTTCATTTGAATCACAATTATTCACTCTTTCCAGCCGTTTTCGGGTGGACCATAAACATATTTATCACAAACCAATAAAAGTCAAGCCAAAATTGGGTCCATATGGATACGTTTTCACAGTAAATTGTTCAGTTGAAGCGGCAAAAACGGCACTCGCTAGCTTCCTGGTTAGCATTGTCCGTATTTTAAGTGCTTACGTATGGGCTGCGGAACCACTTTGTCTTTGAATTTTTATTAAGTATAAAAAATGGGAGAAAGTCCGTTTTTCCTTATCTTTGTTTTCCCCCTCTGGCTGCTTTGAACATGACCATAAATGGGCAATACGTATATATGGGCAAACATGCCGCCTGTGTCTATAGATACAGACGGCATCTCTGGAATTGCCCATGTACTGTATGGTCATGTTTGAAAACAGTTAAGGGGGAAAACAATTTGGAGAAAAATCTAAACTTTCTCTAATTCTTCAAAAACTACTTTAACAAATGCTTAATTGTTGATATAGTTTTCTACTAAATAAAGATACAAAGACATGGGGAGTAGCAAAGTGGTTCAACAGCCCATAAATGCATAAATAATGGAGAATGCTAACTTGATGCTACATGTTAGCATCGGGCTAATGCTAACAACTGCCGTTTTTTCACTTCTACTGAACAATCTGCTGTCAGAAAATATCCATATGGGCCGGTTTACACTTGACTTCATTTGTATGTGATAAATAAGTTCATATTCCACCAGAAAATGGCTAAAAAGAGTGGACAATTATGTTTCTCTAAAGATTCTATTTTCCCCCTCGGCGAAGCCACGCCCCCCTTTTATGACGAGATGCCGTCTGTATCTATGGACTTTAGCAACAATTATCAGTACTTCCTGGTTCAAATTTCTTCTGTAAATTGTTGAATGGACTGGAGTGCACCTGTCTAAATCTGTCCGCAATCGATGGGCGCTGTTAAGACTAGCTTTGTAATTAAAGACGTTCTATCACACAATATGATTACGTTTACCGGCTTTAAAATGTGATACATCCTGTTTTCAAGACACTGGTTGTTTTGCATAAACAGTTCACTGCTGCCCCAACCCTTTTCTAGCTCCCGCAATACTTCTCGACGTAGCGTGGTAGAAAAACAACAGAAAAACAGCAATCCGTGCGACCCCTTTAAACCCAGCTTTAAGTTTGTATTTACATTTAGTTCTCTGTGCCTTTTTGGAATGTAGGGCACACTTCCTGGAGATAACCCAGGAACAGGGGGGAGTGCTGAGGTGGAGTGAGCTGCTCGGCTGAGTCCTGGCTGTAGAGACTCGGTGATGTACGTTCACTGCAGAGTCTAAATTATTTATTGGCCACTCTCCAGTTTGCAACTGTCAGATGGTAACTACAGCCTTAACATCCTCTTAGTTTTGTGATTCCAGCGATGTGTCTCAATTAACAAAGTCACTGTCACTCATTTTGTTAGCTTGTTTTGTTTCCTCTGGGCGTTAGGCGATCACTAATCTAGAGTGGTTACTCAAAAATGCATTGTTTTGCTACTGTCTTGAAAACACCCCTGTCTCTGTGGGGTCATTCAAAGGTAGCCTACATACTGTACCCCCAGCTCGCGACATTAGGTGATGCAATATCCGCATCGCAAGAAGCCACAATATCACTAAAGTCTTTATCTGACTGAGATCCACACATTCTTCCAAACTTAGCCAAAAACAAACAATGAACAGAACTCATAAATGTGTAAAAGTTCAGTTTTAGTGAGACATTTCCGAAATTTATTTCAATTTAACCCTTGTTTTGATCCTGACTTTGTGTTTCTTGACGACTTCTGCTAGGTTTCCTCCGGGTACTCCGCTTCCCCCACCACTAAAAACATGTACAATAGGCAAGGATGAGTGAGTGTGTTAGACGACGGATAGAAATTAGCCCATAAAATCCAGTGTGGCTTGTTAATTAACATGCACAGTTCCTTCCAAATGAACCAATAAACAAACGAGCTCAGATTTATTAGTGATTAGGTGGCTTTTGTATTCAGTTATATTGTACTATTATTTGTTTCAAGTATTCCCTTCACCTGACAAGTCCATGGTTGAGGTTAAAGGGGCGAGATGCAAGTTAGTCATTTGATGCTCACTACTGCCACCTCTGGTCTCATGCGTAACTGCACCTTCTATATGATTTTAGAGGCAGTTGTGGTGAACAGGTCTGAGCTCATTCTACACATTAGGACATGGCTGGAACATGTAGGGGGAGGAAAATACTTGATTTTAACATGTTTAAACTCCATATAGTCCCTTTAAGGTTGAGTTATTGGTTTCTCTATAAAGTTATTTGCTTCATTGCTTCGACTCATCCTGCTCTGCCACACACTGCACAAGTATTACGCCTGACACACGTAAATATGAGGGTAAGGGGTTGTTTATTTCAATTTTTGATCCAGATTTTTATGTGCGTGCCACAAAATATATGCACAATGCTCAATCAAAGAGTCCTCCTTGTGTCAGCGCCATCTTGGTTGTTTTAAGTGACCCCCATAATATAATTCACATGAATAAATATGTTTCTCTGCATAAATACAAATTAAAATACTTTTAAAGGACAGTTACTGAGAGCTAAATAAATATGGATTAAAGTAATATCAAAAAAATTATAATACAAAATTATTTTTTTCAAACACAAATGTTTTGTAAACCATTGGGACCCACCATTACCCCGGGATAACATGCCGCGCCCCAAATAAGACTTGAATTTGTAAAAAATATAATGTAAAATATTTAATTTCCCTCACAAATTATCTTTGCGTGAGTTTTAAATAAGCCAAAAGCACAGAAATAATAATAAAACAACAGCAGCAGCAACAACCTGATAACAGTCATTTTAAGACCCACTGAAAATGGTTCCGCGACCCACTTCTGAGTCCAGGCCCACCAGTTGAGAACCACTGCTTTAAAAACGTCCAGGAGAGTTTTCATTCGGGGAAACGACTGAAATGTAAACCGCTAAACTGAATCAACTGCATTTGAAAACACATTTGTGGAGGATTCGTTTTCCTTTCACACGATGAGACCCAGAGTCCTGTTCTCTTCTCTGCTCGGGACATTACATAAATAATTGCAGCCTTTTGCGTTCTTGCTAATTGCGACCATTCAAACTTCTATCTGGATTCATTGTTCAGCCCTAGAGTTCGGCCCTAGACGGCATCTGTGGATCTAGACATTACCATAATTAGGAGCCGGGAGAGACTGAGTGAAGTGGACAGGCAGGAGGAGAGGGAGAGAGAATATCCAACTGTCTGTCTCTGTATATAAATCATTTAGCTCAAAGTGCACTTTAGGTTGCCAGGGTGGTGGCTAAAACATGGCACCGCAACTTATTTTCGTCATGTTTAAAATGCAGCATCGATTAGGGCTCAGACCGGGTTAATGCAGTTGATACGGATTCGCAATATCAATCAGGGGGCTATCTCCATGACGATGACTGAGCCATACTTTTGTTTCATTTTACAACAGCCGTTTGGGCAGCTGTTTGTTTGTTGTTGCTCTTTCAGACAGTAATCCTATGCTCGCACACCTTCACCTCGCCATGTCGGTGCTCAAATTGCCATCACTATGTTGCCATCCTTATAGCAAGATAACATTTTATTGGCTGAAAATGATCTGCTGGTTTAGGAGGGAGAGAAGTGGTTGTAGTTTATCGTAGGGCTGTGCAATTAATCGAAAATTATTACACTAAACTATTGCAAAATTCTGATAATTTTTTATTTTATTTTTTTTTAATTATTATTTTTAATTATTTATTTATTTTTGTTTTGGCAAAGCAGACTTGCATTATTTCATGGCACTGGGATTACTTTCCCTTAGCATTTTGCGTGCCATGGCTCAAGCTTTTGCCTGACATAAAAACAAACAGCTCTGTGTGATGATGTCATCAGGCCGCGCTGCTCAGTTTGCTTGCGCAGGTGTGAGGGCTGGCCAGCAGGGGGCAGGTGTGAAACAGAGACCTCTCCTTAATCGAGGCAAACTTGAAATCATTTGTACTTTTATGACTGTCCAGAAAACAGAAAATATTCAGCATAGTTTAAAAAAAATAAATATATAAATAAATAAAATAGACTTTTTTTTTTAAGGCAACAAATAATGGTTTGAATAATCGTGATTTCAATAGTGACAAAAATAATCGTTCGCCCTAGTTTATCAGCTGTGCCTCATTTGCATTGGAGGCAGTTTGATGGTGGAAATGATCTGAATGACTAGGCTTTAAAGGCCCTGTATTACACTTCATTCACTGTTACAAACTCTTTAGACACCTTAGCCTTGGATGTTTAACTTTAACGTAACATATGTGTTTAGAAAATCCCTCTAAGATGTTATTAAATGTAGTTCTATAAAACGCCAGCAGAGGGCAATCTAGAATGAAACATAAAGAAATGATAGATTGATTGACAGGGAAACACAGCCCAGAGCTCCACAGAAGTTACTCCATTCTCCAAAAAGAGGATCACCACCTCATGACATCAGCAGGTGGTGGGTTTGGAGCGCGACGCTAGCTCAAACGCAGGCATTCGATGTTTTCTTTTTGTGTGTTTAGTATGTCCCCAAGTATCTCGTTATTTTCATCATTCATTGCTTCAGCTGCTTCCGTCTGACTGCTTTGTGCAAAGTTGGAGCCATTGTTGTAATTTTGGGAACACTCGGCTGAGCCTTTTGACAGCAGGCAACCGAACGGGGCGTCGCCGGGTCGGCATCACGGAGCTGGATCACGGCGTACCTTTTACTCAGAGTTTTCAAAACGTTACCCCAGCTTGCAGCCATGAGTTGGTAGTCTTCTGTGTTTTTTAAGCTGTTATAATTATAGCGCTCATATTGCCTCTTATCTTTGTAATCAAACATGAAACACCAATGCTAATATTATATTTTCTTTTAATTGTGAATCAGACATTATTTAATAACAATATTATTTGTGATATTTTACTAAATCTTTTCAACATAGTACATTCCATTCATTGTAATGGTGATCATGTCAAAACTTAAAGGAACAGGCCACCATTTTTCCATACTGATACATGTTCTTACCTGAGCTTAGACGAGTTGATACGTACCTGTCTGGTCATTGTGCGTGCCCGTGGAAGAGCTTGGTCGCTTCTAACTTCACCCCATTTGGAGATATAGGAATACATTTGGAGAGGCCAGATGCTATCAACATCTTTGGTCTGTTTGCGTGACTGAGCGCACACAGTACTTCCATACTGTGATATGTTCTTACCAGAGCTTAGACGAGTTGATTCGTACCTGTCTGGTCTTTGTGCGTGCCCATTAAAGAGCGTGTTCGCTTCTAAGTTAATCCCCGTTTGGAGCTATAGGAATACATTGGGAGATTCCAAATGCTAAAAACATCCTAGGTATTTTTGCGTGACTGAGGGCACCCACAAGGACCAGACGGGTACGTATCAACTCGTCAAAGCTCACGTAAGAACATATCTCAGTTTGGAAAAAAAGGTGGTCTGTATCTTTACTAAATGCTAAATTTTGTCCTAAACAAGGTTAAAATGGAACTAAATATGAAAAAAAAGTGACTAAAACTCAACATTAGTACATTATCAAGTTGTTTTGTTTGGTTGTTTGCAAAGAATCCATAAATCTCAGTCAGTGACCTTGCGATACATTCCGGATTCTTGCAATATGGACATTGTGTCGCCTAATATTGCGATATTGGACAACCTTGCCTTGATTAAGTCAATGTATCAAGTTTTGTAATTCTCGAGTTGTCTTTTGAGTCACTACTTTAAAGTAACGGTCCTCTTCCTCAGGCACCACATTGGACCCCTCCGCCCACCTCTGATTGTTCCCTCTATACAGTCTCGATCTGGCCGTACCTTCGCCTGTCTGCTAATGAACGTGTGAATTGATCCATGTCTTCGGGCCCTGCAGGCACGCTACTCGGCTCACACGAGCAGACACGCGCTCGCCGGGAAATGTACGCAATAATGGAGTTTAGAGGGGAACAAACTGTAGCCTTTTGAAATGATTTGGCCGACTGCAGGAGCCTGGCAAACTGTATGGTTGGAAATGACAGGGCGTTTTGTTGCAGAGTTCTAGCTCTTTTTTTAAAGGTTGGTTAGAGAGTTCATCCGCGGAAAAATTAAGCTATAAATGCATCTATTTTGTCCGTGCTGTTTGTGCGAGGGTTTTACTTCTGGCATTCTTTGTCTAAGGCTTTGCAGTTCGTGTCTGTAGCGCACTAGCGGGGCATGGTGAACATGTATGAGCGCTCAGTGGGGCTTAGGACTCTTGCACTGTCGCCTCAGCACAGTTACAATGGAGAGCACTGTTCATTTACTTCTTCCTTGTCCTTTTTTACCTCATTATTTTGTCAATGTGTAGAACATAATTATTACTATACTCTATGGATACATGTCTGTAAATTAGAGTTTGATGTATTTTAGTGTCGACATTTTCAGTTGTTTGACGCAAAGTAAGATACAGTCTGAAGTCCAAACGTTTAAAAACGTACTTTGAGTTATATTTTGAACCAGTCATGCGTTTTCCACAGCAACTGGAAAAATGGCATTTATCTAACGATCTTAACTTTTCAGTGGCGGGCATTATGAAGTCGGTAAAGATACAGACGGCATCGTGTCATAGAAGGGGGCGTGGCTTCGCAGAGGGGGGAAAATAGAATCTTCTTGGAAACATAGTTTTTCACAGTTTCTAGACATTTTCTGGTTTAACTTATTATCACTAACTTATCACATACAAATAAAGTAAAGTCTAATTCGGGTCCATATGGATGTTTATACGAGCGATCGCTGTTATTGTTTACTTCCGCAATTTTCGCCGGATGTTTGGTAGGCAGCTGATGCATACAGGCCTCTAACTCGGTTTTATAAAATGATAGATCTGTGACAGCGCAAGAGAAGCAATGCCCTGTTTATGGACATTGTTTTTGCAGATTATAGGATTTTAATAAAATGTTTATCAAATATGAAAATGTAAAATGCCTACCACGGCCAACGGATGTGACGACATCGCGATCGCTCGTATTCACAGCAGATTGTTCAATAGAAGCGAAAAAGCGGCAGTCGTACCTAGCTAGCATTAGCTGCGACAGTGGCGTAGATGGTAGAGCGGGTCGTCTCATGATCAAAAGGTCGGGGGTTCGAATCCCACCTCTAGAAGGTGCACGCTGTCGTTGTGTCCTTGGGCACGACACTTCACCCACATTGCCCCCAGTGTCTGCGTACATTGGTGTATGAATGGGTGAGTCCTTGCTGTAAAGCGCTTTGAGTGCCTAATGTAGGTGGAAAAGCGCATATAAGTTGAGACCATTTACCATTTACCATTAGCACAATGCTAACATGTAGCATATATCATCACTGTCCGTTATTTATGTATTTATGGGCTGTTGAACCACTTTGCTCCTCCCCATGTCTTTGTATCTTTATTTAGTGTTCATAATTGCATTTTTGTTAAAGTAGTTTTTAAATAATAAGAGAAAGTTTAGGTTTTTCTCCAAATTGTTTTCCCCCTTAACTGTTTTCAAGCATGACCGCATATATGGGCGATTCCAGAGATGCCGTCTGTATCTATAGATACAGAGGAGGGAGGTGCAAAATGGTTCAACAGCCCATAAATACATACATAATAGAGAATCCTAACATGATGCTTCATGTTAGCAATGTGCTAATGCTAACGCTAGCCAGAAATAGCTTTTGCTTTACCCTATTTATGTGTGATAAATACGTTTTAATTTCGGCAGAAAATGGAATGGCTAAAAGGAGTGAAAAATTGTGCTTCCCCAAAAGATTCTGTTTTTCTCCTCGGCGAGGCCACGCCCCCTTCTATGACACGTATAGACGTATCTATGGGTGGGGTTTGTGTCCAAGCCTGTCTTTTTGTTTGTTTGTTTTTTACCCTTCAGTTTAATTCATGTTGGACAATGTCTGGATTTGTTGTGAAGAATGTTTTTACTCACTGCAAATTACTTTCTTCACAAGGACAATAAATTATCCGCTACTCTACTACTATTCGAAGTACCATTCCCACAGCCCTACATAACCAAGAGACCCAATAAAGACAATATATTTTATTATTTCAGACCCAAAAGGCACTATCCAGTATCAACATTTCAAGCCCTTGCAGCCACAGTTCCCATACCCAGCCTCCCTTTCCATTCTCTCCTTCAATCAAACCCAAAAAGCCACACACAGAAAAAAAAAACACAACAACTTCTATGGAACATTGTGTAGTTGTTACTATCAAACCAGTGGGGTGTGCAGCACGGAGAGCAGATAGGCCAGCAGAGAAGCTGGGATTGCCAGCGAAAGCCACAGCCACGCGGAGGGGCTGGCAGCAGTGACACCCGGGCACATATGGCACGGCACATGGAGCGAACAGCGGACGAGTGGGCGACCGAGCGGCTGTAGCACCGCGCGCTCGTGTTTGTTTCCACACTCCGCCGCCGTGCTACAAACACGCAAACTCAATGCACTCCCCGTAAAGCCCGATCTCGCAGTGGCGGTCCCCTGTCGCGGCTTTTCAAGCACGCCCTGATTAGGTCGCAGAGAAGAGCTGTTTTTCGGAAACCAGCGAGGGGCAAACAAATGTAAATGCCTTGATTGCGAAATGCACCTAAACACGTTAAAAGACTGTTTCACAATCTGTGTTTTTTGTCGTCACTCTCCTTTGCGTATGGCGCATACACAAAGTCCAGTGCGTGTGACAGCATGACTTATAGCCTCCATCTTGCCTGCTCTCCTCTTCCCTCTTCCCCTTGTTGCCACTAACCTACTTTTTTCTCTTCCGCAGCAGCAGCAACAGCAGTAGCAGCAGCAGCACTCAGGAGCATAAGCCCTCCGCAATACTCCATAGGCCAGTGTCATTCTGTCTGTCTTCCCCTACTCTACCCATCCCCACCCCCTGCCCCAACACACACACACACACACACACACACACACACACACACACACTCCTTCAATCTTTCAGTGTGCCTACAGGACACTTCTTTCTTTCATTCTATCTTTGCTTTTTTTTTTTTTTTTTTGCCATCCTGCATTTCTATCCAACCTCAGGAATAAGAAAACCAAATGCGTTTACGGGCAAAACAAGCGAGACGAGCCTTAACTATGGGGCTGGTGAGGTTGTTGTGACAAGCAATGATTCCTCAATTAATTACAAACATGCGGCATGTAATTCTTTTTTTTTTCCGGATGAAGAACCGTAAGAATACCCCATCCCCCATTACATAAGCAGTTAATTGCTTGGCAGGATATGTCGCTGATTGTTTTAAAAATGTGCTACAGAAATAGAAGAGCTGGGGTTGCTAGGAGTATTGCCTGCTAGATTTAGCCGCAGTTTCTGGCAAAGCACCGGGGTGTGTGGTCTCTCCAGTTTTCCTTTACAGAACTTAACCTACCTTTAATATTTTACAATTTGGCCTGCTGGGTAACAGATGATGCCTAAACAGAGCTATGGGAGTGGCGTTGTTTTTAATTGGGATCTCTTTACCGTCACAAAAGCATTCAAATCAGTGAGTACATGGGCTGTATAGTGTCAATCTTCACCGTTTCCTCCCAATAACTGCAATGGCCACGGTATTTCCATTCCCCGTGTTGCGTTTTCCTCCCCTTTCATTCTCTTCTTGCATGTTTGCTGACACGGCATCCGCTTTCCACCCACCACCCCCCCTCCTATCGCTATTCTACCCGATAGCGATAGAATGATAGCGGTGATTGATGGGCGCGTTCAGTCTTCCTAGCAAAGGTAGATGAGGAGCCGAGACGGGTGAATGAGAAAAATGCTAAAGAAGGAAAAAAAAAAAAAAAAGCTAAGCAAACGGACGCAGATTATCAGTCGTGAGGGAGAGGGGGGGGGGAAAGGCGTGGAGACCTAGGGAGAAGTCGCTCACAATCAATCCTTAGCGCATGGAGGTGATATGCTAAATGTCCACTGTCTGCCGTCAGTAAATCTTGCGTGTCCTTCAGTTGGTCTAGCGCACATTATACGACTACAAATTATAATGGAGGCAAACATGTCATGCTTGAAAGAGGATAATGCATTCATAAATGTTAGCGGTTTATTTAAGTCATACATGTTTGAGTAATTCTAATGGACAAGATTTGTATGGGCCTACTTTTCTTGAACAAGTTCATGTAGTATGTTTTGTGCATCCATAATAAGATCTGTCATGTGTATTGCGTAGTAAGATTAATGTATGCTCTCTGTTGGTGAGCACAGCCCCTGCTAGTCTAAACCCCGAGCTGAACAGAATGCAAACATTAATTAGACAAGGCGGGACCGTGTTGAGTTTTGTATGTAATAAGACTTTTGGCACACAAATCAGGTGATACACACTAAGCTTAATCTTAATACGGGCACACATCACGCTAAGCACACATTCATTTAAGTACTCTACATGCACCCACAAATCTTAGTATGCACACATAATTCTTACTACATACACTAATATTTTATTTACACACACAAATCTTAGTACACTCACGCAAATCTTAATACACTCACGCAAATCTTAATACACTCACGCAAATCTTAGTACGCACATGCAAATCTTAGTACACACATGCAAATCTTAGTACACTCACGCAAATCTTAGTACACTCACGCAAATCTTTGCACACTCACGCAAATCTTAGTACGCACATGCAAATCTTAGTACACACATGCAAATCTTAGTACACTCACGCAAATCTTAGTACACTCACGCAAATCTTAGTACACGCACGCAAATCTTAGTACACTCACGCAAATCTTAGTACACACATGCAAATCTTAGTACACCCACGCAAATTTTAGTACACGCACGCAAATCTTAGTACACCCACGCAAATCTTAGTACACACATGCAAATCTTAGTACACTCACGCAAATCTTAGTACACTCACGCAAATCTTAGTACACTCACGCAAATCTTAATACACTCACGCAAATCTTAGTACGCACATGCAAATCTTAGTACACACATGCAAATCTTAGTACACCCACGCAAATCTTAGTACACTCACGCAAATCTTAGTACACTCACGCAAATCTTAGTACACTCACGCAAATCTTAGTACACTCACGCAAATCTTAATACACCCACGCAAATCTTAGTACACTCACGCAAATCTTAGTACACTCACGCAAATCTTAATACACTCACGCAAATCTTAGTACACTCACGCAAATCTTAGTACACTCACGCAAATCTTAATACACTCACGCAAATCTTAGTACACTCACGCAAATCTTAGTACGCACATGCAAATCTTAGTACACCCACGCAAATCTTAATACGCACATGCAAATCTTTGTACACTCACGCAAATCTTAGTACACTCACGCAAATCTTAATACACCCACGCAAATCTTAGTACACTCACGCAAATCTTAGTACACTCACGCAAATCTTAATACACTCACGCAAATCTTAGTACACTCACGCAAATCTTAGTACACTCACGCAAATCTTAATACACTCACGCAAATCTTAGTACACTCAAGCAAATCTTAATACACTCACGCAAATCTTAGTACACTCACGCAAATCTTAATACACTCACGCAAATCTTAATACACTCACGCAAATCTTAGTACGCACATGCAAATCTTAGTACACCCACGCAAATCTTAATACGCACATGCAAATCTTTGTACACTCACGCAAATCTTAGTACACTCACGCAAATCTTAGTACACTCACGCAAATCTTAGTACACTCACGCAAATCTTAGTACACACACACAAATCTTAGTATGCGCACACAAATCTTTGTACAAAACATTAATCTGTATACGCGTCACTCACATGTCTTTTATTATTATACTTAATTATACTACGCCCACATTGTATCCCAGTATGCACATACAATTATAATATGTGCACAAGAATTTTAGTGTGCGACATGCACTCAGATTTTTTAGTATGCACCCTTCTTGCACAAATCTTCATAGAGATGCAAATCGTCCACACAAATCTCAAAACTGCTTTTATTAAGGCTGCGCAGAACTTCATACACATACCTTTTGTTAAATACAAATCTATTTGCACAACCACAATCATCATCATCTTTTTACAACGATAATGGGCCCATTGGATTGTTTCCCTCTGAACAGACTGATTACTTTGTGTCCAAGAAGTGCTCCTCGGTGTCCAAACACCTTCTCTGGACTCATTCTGATCATTTAAAATCTTAAATTGCCTCTTCCCCATCAGAGCCATCCCACAGTAGCTTCGAAAGCAACAAAATGATAACCCTGGCTGGATTTAATTTAGTTAAATCGAAATGCATCGCAATATATGGACTCCCCTGTTACCAGATACACAAGTGAAGGACAGCAGAATATCCTCTCTGTCTCTCTTAATTCCTTCTTTGCTTTTAACGGCATCATGTTGCTATACTTAGCCTGCTAGTAGCGCGGAGGAAGAGCCAATTCATTATTGAAGGTCTATGGACTGCGGGTGACTCATTTTCCATACATTCAATATGTGCTGTATTACAGGCTATGCATGTCCCTCCAATGGACTTGTGTAGACATCATCATTTTTAATAGGACGATCCTATTTTAGAGTATGGATTGTAATAGATAGGCTATTTCTAAGATATAAAGAAAGAAAACTATATGCTCAAAACACAAAGAAAAACCTATATCATGCAAAATCAGCTGGTTTGAGATTTGAACAATAATGTTTCAGTAATCTCCACACTTAAAATGCCAGCTCATACTCCGGTATACACAACTTCACACAAAATAGTTTCTCTTAGTTTTACAGTCATTACATTTAGGCCTATCCTCAAACATACACAGATTAGCATGTCTGTCGGTTGCTTCTCAGCTATTGTGATTTCTTACCATATGAAAAATTCCCAATATACCGAAAGCAGCAGAGAGCAGCAGTGCGCCCTCTGCTGGCGGTAACTTAATACAAATAAGGTTATTTTCTAACACAGTGAGCTGCTCTATAAAAATATCAAGGCTGAACTGTCCTAAAGCAGTTACTAAAGCCTGAGTAAAGCGCAATATAGTCTGTGTGGAGAAGAAATGTTGTATGCTTCACCTTGAACCGCAGTGCAACATCTAAATGGGCCACTAAATCTAAATTTACGTACAGGACATCTGAGTTTGTCCTCCTGTCCTCCTGTACTAGCTTGTCCCTGTGCTAGCGTTGCGTGTCCTCAGCTTGACTCTGTAGCTGTCTCTAGCTGAGTGCGCGCGGACAGGCTAGCAGGCTAATGAAATGGTGCCCCCGAATGGCTTCATGCAGTGGTCAAACTAATCCCTCATCGTCGTCATCATAAGCACCTTGTAGACCATTCGCACTGACTGGACACAGGCGTGAATGAGTTATGTTTCCCTAAATAGATATTATTCTAGATATGGATTGGCCTTAATCTGTTGAAGTCTGATTTGCTATTAGCTAACAATGAATAAAGGGGTTACAAGAGCTTTGGAAGAAAAAACAATATTGTCTCTTTTTAAAATTCTGTATTAATATAGCAATAGCAATATACCATATAGCAATCTGATACTAAAATTTATGTTTCTTTTCTTGGGTTTGGCTAACCTTTGACACATGCTAACCACAGAAGTCAGCGCCATTGTGAACCAAACGTTTGCTAACTGGTATTTCCTTCATTTTGCTGCGTTCTTTGGTAGAACTCGGAAGTCTCTGACTTTCAAAGGCCCTTAAACAATCCCTTGACCTGTTATGAGCAGTTCTTTGTTCAAAGGGCGGTTTTTTTACAAGGCTATCAATTTGTTATGCTAGCATGCTATTCACACGGCATGCTAATGCTTGCTGCAAATGTTTTACGAGTAGTGCCTTTTTTTTTAAACCTTTCTAAAAGCTTTGGTATGTGGAAATTTCCGTTCAATGCCTATGATGCAGAAAGGCTCAGCCCCTATATATGCATAAAAATCATAATTTGAATACACAAGACATCACCATGATCGCATAGGAACAAACAGAGGACAGTGGCTACTCCCCAAACCCCACTGTGCATTTTGCTTTGTCATACAGCTTTGTCCTTTTCTATACATCTTCCCTGCCGTCCCTCATTCATCTCCGGTACAGATCTCCCTCTCCCTCCCTCTCTCCTCTAATGTAACTATTTATCTTTTGACCTTAAAGAGACAGGCGCATTGATTTATGAAGCCGCTGACCGGGCCTGCGAGTCTGTGTGTTTTTAAGGAAAGGGGAAGCATTGTGACAGATACAATTAGATATTCAATAAGATACACCGTACCTCCTCCTTTGTATTCCCGTTCGCTCCCTGCTGGACGTCTCGGTAACTAATTTAGGTCCGGGGGACTTATAACGGCGTGGGCGTGATGGTCCGTTCAATCTTGCTCGTCCCCGGACTTCTGTCAATGCTAATCACTGGAATTTATGCCGGTTGGGTGTTGTGGCGCGGTGGCTCGTTTTGATTTTCATTTGCGCGCTGTTTGGAAAGCTCATACGCGAATGACAAAACAAATGACCGTTTACTGTTTAGCACAGATTAAAGGGGGTATGCTGCGAAATGTACTGTTTTTATATGACGTTAGGCATGTTGTTTCTTCATCAAAAAACGTACCTAAAGTTGTGTTTCGCTTTCACGCACATAGTAATCTTGTAATCTTGGCTGCTGTCCATTTCAGGTATAAAATGTGTTGATGTTCTTAGCTCCGCCTGTTGCTACTATCCCCGCCTACTCCAGGAAGCGCTAACCAATCAATATGCCCCCTTCATTTGTATGCATATTTTGCATCGTCCATGTGCATCCATGGGCGATTGAAGTAGCAGCATGTGGTTTTGCTGACAGATTACAGGAAGTAGGAATGAGATTGGGTTTATTGTGCAAATTGTAAAGAATTGTGTCGTAATGTCATGTTTTTCAATGAGCCAATTATGTTCCTTGACTGACTGTCCCTCACTCCATTTGAGTGGATGATTCTCGCCACCATCATTGCCAACTGCATCGTACTGGCCCTGGAGCAGCACTTGCCCGACGGAGACAAGACGCCATTGTCCGAGCGCCTGGTGAGCTACACCGACTTTACACACACACATGACACCTGATATTGCCACCCCTTACAAAATATGCTATGGAGATTAAAATGTGCAGTGGTTTAATCTTTTTTTGGGGGCTTATGGAACCGTCTGAAATACAGTTGGGATGAAAATAACTGGGATGTGGTGTACGCTGTGTGTTTTTGGACATTACATTTCTCTCATACGTTATTTGTTTTCCCCCCTGTGTCTCACCAGGACGACACTGAGCCGTATTTCATCGGGATCTTCTGCTTCGAATCCGGAATAAAGATCCTGGCACTTGGTTTTGCCTTCCATAAGAACTCCTATCTACGGAACGGATGGAACGTGATGGACTTTGTGGTGGTGCTCACGGGGTAAGGGCCAAACGGCAATTTTGTGTTTTCACTTGGAATGTGTCTCAAAGGTCTAGACGTGATGCGCTCTGTGGTCTGTCTTCGAATGATGGGGCAGGAAGAAAAGAACTGCATAGACCATGATCCTTTGCTCAGTTGTGGCGCAAGTCATTTCAAACTTTGAGAAATGGACACTATAGACAGCATCTTACTTTTAAAGGGGACATATCCTCCTTAACCTTTTACTCATTTACCTATGTTATAATATTGGTCCCTCACTATTTTGCTTAATCTAAACAGTTTTGAGTAATCCTGTGTACTATGGTAGCCTCGTTTCATCGTCTACAGTAGAAAGCACTTCCTGGATTTTGTTACATCATAGTTAGAACCCGGAAGCCCCTCCCCACACATTTTTAAAGTCTATTGACTACCAGTTCTGCAGGCTGCATTTCCCACCCTTGCCATTCATTTATATATTTATTTATTTGAATGAGGACAGTACATATTAATCAACATGTCTGGAAAAGAGCGTCAATGTAAATATGCCGGAGTTAGCACAGTAGCTAATTTTCATCCGTTGTCCTGAGGCCAGTAAGATCAGCAAACATTAACTTAGACAATATACAGAAGAAATATATACATAATGCATACAAACATTTCAAGGACAACACACAACCAGCCCCATTTGTTAGCATGCCGTTTGCCCTAAATGACTGCTTGTATGATCTTTTGAATATTGCCAATTCCTAAGATGGTCTGCAGAGGGCGCTCAACTTCACAACAAGACAATGGCCAGCACAGTTTTGGCAAAAAAAAGTGTCTTTTTTCATACACGGACATTGTTTTCAGTTTTGAAAATGTGAAAAATCAGTGCTTCCATATAGATATCACGCATCCTATCGCAAGACGAGAACTCTGCATGAAAATTGCCTTACTTAACTCTTATAAGAAATGCCAAGAGGTTGTTTCCCCCTCGCGGGTTTTCGTGTGTAAGGGCGCCCCGTATGAAAGCCCCCATCCTGAGTCAGGCAGCGGCGGGATCAGAGAGCTTCACCGCAGGGGGAGGCAGCAGCCTGGGTGGCAGCAAATGTCACCCATTCACATGCACTGAGGGACCGAGGGGCCGAGGCTACGCTGGAGGCAGACTCCCAACAGCATGGAGGACATGAGGACATGAGGACAGGTGGAGTGACGCAGTGTGAGGCGAATGGGATGAGAATGTTACAGAGTCGATATGGGCAACGGTACAAGAGAGAAAATGTGCTGTCGTTTTAAAAAAGGGGGGTTAGGGATGCACAATGTAGAATTATGGTCATATTCTTTTCACCAGAAGCTAAAGTAAATTGCAGAATCAGATTGACACTGACCATTTTAAAGCAAAAAAACAACTTAAAAATATGGAAAGTTCACCTTTAGTCATTATTTTCTTAATTTAGTTCCATTTTAAGCCCTATTTAAAGGTGTATTATGCAACTTCCTGGTTACTTACCATCCCGGTGGCTCCAAAGATGCTCCAGGATGATTTGTTTTTAGGGTGTCTCTGGTAAGTTTTCACTGCTGATTGAACCGTCTTCCATGGTTAAATATGCTTTCCATCCAGAAAACCTACTAGAAACCTTTAAAAGACTTAAGATGTATCCTGAATAGTCATAGAGGCCACCGGGATAGAAAGTAAAGGTGCCAAGCTAACTGGGTCACTGAAAGGTCAAAAGACGCTAATATCAATTCTTTTTTTTTTTGTATAAAAATTTGCGTGATGCACCTTTTAAAGTGATAGTCTGTAAGTTTTCAAAGTGAGGAGAGATGGTGAAATTAGAAAATAAACAGTCAAATTCCCCCTCTCTTTAAAGGAACAGGCCGCTTGTTTTTACATACTGAGATATGTTCTTACTTGAGCTTAGACGAGTTGATCCGTACATCTTAGTTTGCAAAATGAGGAGAGCAGGAACAAGCTCCTTCCCCTCCCTCCTGATTGGATCTGACAGGCTGGTTCACAAAAAAAAGCTCATCTCATTGGTCAACACAGGAGGATACAAGACTCTGATTAGTTGCTGAGATCCTGGAAAATATAAAAAAATATTTACGTACTTTACATCATTAAAAAGGTCAGATTTTGGACACTTTATAAAACTTGTAAAACATTTACGCTTCCAGATGATCATTTTAAGTATAAAAAAATGATGAATAATTAAAGGCAAGTCATGAGACAGTTTGATGAAAAAACAGACTGTGAAATAGAGCAGTCAAATAAATAATCTTGTTATTGCAGTATTCAAGGCTGTTTTCTCATTGAGCAACCTCACTGTAGCTAACGCAATAAATGCTTTCCTTTGTGGGAAACAGATTTCACTTAAAGATGCACTATGTATCTTTTTATGTGAAAAAAAAACTTGTTATTTGCATGTGTCTGACCTCTTAGTGACTCTGTGGCTTTATGGGTGCAGCATGGCATCTTTGCTTTCCCTCACAGAGACCTTTATCTTGCTCCAGAATCAGCTGTTTTGGGGTTGCTGACCCAAACAAAGGTGCCATGCTGCACCCATAATGCCACAGAGTCATTAAAAGCTTTAATGCACACAAATATTAAGATTTTTTTTTGTTACCTAAAAAGTTGCATAGTGCACCTTTAAGAAAAGAATAATTTCAGTCATTGCACTATTATTCTTAACTTTGCTTTTACCTAATTGCGACCATTCCAGTTCTTTCTTGGCTGTTGCATATACTCTTATACTGTTACACTGGCTGCACCACACACACACACGCACGACATCCATCCCCCGCTCTTTGTTGTGTTCTATAAATGGCCCCGGTGCTTTTTAGTCGCCCTTTGAAGAAGATGAAACGCGAATTGGCCTTTCAACCCACCTATGGCCAAATCCCTTCATAGCGGACCGTCCGGTACACGAGCCATTTCCATTTCAAACCGGCCCCCTCGCATCCCCGCTGTCTGGAGTGCACTCGCGGACAATGACTCGTCGCATGCAAAGGGCCACGGCACGATTGACACGTAACATTTGGATTCAAAAAAGCAACACTGCGGAACATTTGCCCCCAGTAGACAGAGCAAAACACAAGATTCATTATTTATTGATGAAATATTCCTTTAAAAAGACATGTTGCTTTTTACCTCTCCTCAGACCTGACTTTGTTTTCGAGCGGGACATCCCTTGCCTTGTCTCCATGGAGATGTTGCCGCTTCGCTTTGACGACAGGTTGCCAAGCTCCTCTTCCAAATGCTTTATTTGATAAGCCCCTGTCACTGACCTTTCAGCGGCGGCTGCACGAGCGTCAGCACTCACAAAACTGCGCATGAGCAGTGCTAATGCCTTGCACTTTGTCGTCTTAAATGTTAGCCATAAAAATCAGTCGACAAATCAAAAATTAGTCTGACATTAGGCCTTTCGCGATATCAAAATTGGAAGTTGGATATATTGAGGCAGGAAAATATTGGGATAAATGATAGTATTGACTCTAAAGATACTAAATAACACACAACCTGCAATCAACATGAAATATAATGTGGCCCGATTTGTCATACAAGGTTTTACAAAGAAAAAATAGGGAGAAAATGCAAATAAAATGTACAGACGATGAATATTGAGCCCAAAAATGTATCGTTCAACTGTTATTTATTCTATGATAAGTCGATATAGTAACTATCGGGACTATAGGTCATTTTGACATCACTTTAATGCGGATCTTTATTGAATTCAGTTGAGTTCTTGCTGCAACGTCTATCAAATCTTCAAAAAGCTGAAAAATCTTCTAGAATACTGGCTTAAACTCGTGACTGCGCCTCTGATAGATACAGATGGCATCTCTGGAATCGCCCTTATATGGTCATGTTTGAAGCAGTTGAAGGGGAGGAAAATCTAAACTTTCTATGATTACTCCAAAAGTACTTTAACAAATGCTGAATTATACTGTAGTTTTGTACTGAATATAGATACAAAGACATGGAGAGGAGCAAAGTGGTTCCACAGCCCATAATTGCATAAATAAAGGAGAATGCTAAAACGATGCTTCATGTTAGCATCATGCTACATGCTAACGCTAGCTACGACTGCTGTTTTTTCGCTTCTACTGAACGATCTGCTGTGAAAAACATCCGTACGGGCCCGATTTAGACTTGACTTTATTTGTGTGTGATGAATAAGTTTATATTCTGACAGAAAACGGCTACAAAGAGTAAAAAACGGTGTTTCCAAAAAATACATGTAGATGTTTTTATGAATTTTTTTGTATATTGCGGTTTTTGTTCTATTGTAATTGACACATTTCAGGTTAAACAGTTTGTTCTTTCCTGCTATGTCAAATTTGATAAACCTAAACCTCCATCCTTCCCCCTCGGTAGGTCTGGGCGATATGGACCAAAAGTCTATTTGTGATATATTTTGGTAGAATGTCGATATACGATATATATCCCGATATTTTGTGTGAAATGAAATGTTACATCAAAGTCAAAGCCAAATATGAGTAGTTTTATTGAAAACTCACTATAAAATGTCAACATCAACACTGTATAACAAAACTCCGTAAGGTGCACATTTAAATAAATAAAAAAAATCTTAAATCAAAATAGCCTATAAGATAAAATAGGTCAATCTTTTTCTAAGGGCATCATTTATATATAAAGAGATAACAAAATAAAGTGCTCAGTTTAAGGTAAACTTTTTTAAACATCAGCTTGAGATTATTTCTTTTTAATAGCTTCTTAGCTTATCTAAATTTGAACTATATCGATATATGCGATATGGTCTAATTCCATGTCTCATTTAAAAATACATCGATATATCTTAAAGGAACAGGCCACCGTTTCTCCATACTGAGATATATATATTTGTGCCCGTGGAAGAGCGTGGTCGCTTCTAACTCCAACTAGGCCAAATGCTAGCAACATCTTTTGTCGTTTTGCTTGACTGAGGGCGCACACAAAGACCAGACAGGTACGCATCAACTCGTCTAAGCTCAGGCAGAACATATTTCAGTATGTAAAAACAGTGGCCTGTTCCTTTAAATATCGGTATATCGCCCAGCACTCCCCCCTCGGCGAGGCCACTCCCCCTTGTGTGACGCGATTCTGTCTGTATCTAAACAGACACATCTAAAGAGACTAGTTGTGAATAAGGGATTTATTATTATTGTTTTTTCATATGAGTTCATTCTGAAGTGCTGATGATTAGTTTATTAAATACATGAATGAATACACTGGGCCCTGAAATGATTTTTGTCAGATTTTCTCACATCATGGACCCCTTTCTCCCTTTCAAATGTTCATATCGCCCAAAAAATACATTTCTAGGACTTGGCCTATCCATGTTCTAGCTTCCCACCGCGCTGGATGGTAAATCACGTGGTGTGGGCAGTGCCGAAAAAGCAGAAGTGAGAGTATTCATCAATTTCAAACCGCCAAGGCTTCATTTCTATACCATCACCTTGTGACCGAGCAACAGAAAACCTGGAATGTTCCTCAGTGTGGCTTTAAGGCATTCAGGTAAATTCTGTATTCCTGGCTTAACGTGCTTTTTCGTCAAATCAAACGAGAGATCAGATAGGGGCCAGTTTGTGGATGATCGTTTAAGTGCTGTTGTTTATGGGGGAAACACATCCCTCATTCTTCCCATCCATCCCGCCCCGTACATCGTCGTAGCTTTAACCATATTCAAACCCTTACCTCAACCACAGCCCTGTCCCGAAACTTAACCCTTAATCATGTATAAAACTTTAATATTTATGAAATAAAGCAAAAGCTTCATTAGAACTGTTGTCCAATGAGAAAAGTTTCAGTTCCCCTTCATTTCTCCCGTAGACCTTATGAAACCTCCGAAGGGAACTAAGAAGATACAAAGAGATTCATTGAGTATATCTTGATACCAGGCTTCCGTCTTCGTAAAGCGAGATTTGTGAGTGTGCGTCTGTCCGGCCGGGCTAGTCTTGAGCTATTGTGCGGTTGTAAAGTGATTTGGCCCTGGAAACAAGCTGCTTTATGTGTTTTATTGATCCTTTTGTCCAATTACACTTAGTTTACATCCATTTGCATCCCTTCCCCCCCTTTTTTTTCACCCCGGCTACAGACCTTTACAATCTCGTTGCTTGGCGCTGATGGCAAATTGCTACCAATGTATAGATATATCATTGGCTTTATTGATTAACTATGGGAGTCAAGCTATTGATTGGCCCAATGACTTTATTTTAGTTATAAACCCTATATCACCCAGGAGGGACGTAAACGGACAGATGCCTGAGCTGCGATGAGGAGTTTATAGGAAGGAAAAACTCGGCTTGGTTTGCAAAGAAATCTCCACCGAGGGCCGGGTGGTGATGGTGGTGAAGAGGAGAGGCTGAGGAGGGTTATGACTCCGCAGCTGTTGGAAGGTCATAGAAACGTCAGAAAGAAGGAGGTAGAGAGTTTTCATAGGCCTCGATATGGAATTGATTGGAGGAGAATTTTTTGACAATATCGACTTCCTGGTTAAAGAAATATCACAGGGTTTTTTATGGATTTGATGGGATGATGTTAATGTTTGGCAGAATAAAAAAACTGCTGAATGCTGAACACAATTTGAGGAGAGTAAGGTAAATATAGCAAAGGGTCAGAAAGACATTGCAAAATATTTAATTGTGTTGGAATAAAAAGGTTTGCAAATTTTCATAGTTGGACATTTTACATGGGAATCAACGGGAATTTCTGATTCAATAGTAATACACTTAAAGTGCATATGACACTTTAGAGACAATTTTTGCTAAAACTTAGTTAACACAATTATATTTTAGATTTTGCTAAAATGTTGCCCAGCTTTCTTTGACCATTTTTTTGATGATTATAGTCGTCAAACCGCTATGGAACCGCTTTACCTTTATCTATGTCACAACATAGATAATGTCAGTATATTAAAGCTGCACTAAGCTGTGTCTTTTTTTCTTTTTTTTGTCAGTAGGTGTCAGCAGTGAACCCGGCTCTGCCCAACCTCCGCTCACCTGGCGTTCCCCCCTCACTCCCCTCCACACCATCGATCACACGCTGCTCTGATTGCATTCAATGAGATACGTAGATCTCATTAATCACATTTATCAGCTTAAATAAGACATGTAGCAAGGTAAACATTTTGACATTTAAACATATTTTTGTTTTTTTGCCTTTAGAACATAATACTTCCATTTAGAACGTTTTACAGTTTAGAAGTTTACAGTGTAGCGCTTTTCTTCCCCCGCAACCCTTGAACGCCTCAGCCTCCAGTACTGCCTGTGCTTTGTAATCAGAGAAAGACCTGACACCTCCCTGTAGATATTGGATTATTAAACAAACGGACATTTCTTGAGGATTTCAGATGCTTGTCAGTTCACGATTTTTTTGTAACTTCTATCATAATGCTAAACTGTTGCGATCTCTACTCGTGCTTATGTTTACATGGTGGGGGGCAGGTGAGGGTGAGGCGTGTGGTGGAGGATGTCCTGTGAGGTGAGGGAGGTGCGGCGCCGGTCTCCTTCTATGGTACAAAGTTGACTCGCTGTTTGCGACAGCGGCGCATCTAGCATTGCAATGTGGGAATGCAACCATGCCGGTCCGGAAAAACTGGATCACTTAGAGTAGCTTTAAAAATTCAAATAAAAATAACTTTTCTGCCCAACATTTCTTCATTAAAATGGCTGCTTCACCGAAAAAAATAAATAAATAATTACTTACAACAGATGTTATCCATCTAAAAATGTCATATTTTCTAAAGAATTAGTGTGTGTGGCCAACACAAAAATGGGCCTTTGAAAATAGAATAGACACATTTCATGTCAGAGTCAGTAAGTGTGTGCAGCACTATTGTTTTAAGAGTCTGTCTGTCCACTGATGTCTGTTCTTTCTTTAATAATACTTTTTATTTAGTACATTTGAAAGGATGATAAAAAGATGAAAGTAAACAAAACAAAACAAAAAATATGAAAACAAGAAAAAGCAACCCCAAGCAGTATCCCACACCCAGTCCAGTTTTATTAACAATTTACTAACATTTACTAAAAGATGAGAGCAAAGCAAGAATAATTCAACAAATAATAATTGTAATTAAAAAAAAACAAAAAAAAGATCTAAAGCATGTTTGCATCTTCACTAAGACCTCGCAGTTTCATTCACCCGAGGAAGAAAACCTACATTCAGCTTCATTTGACACTCAAAATAAATGTATCTAATGGATGTTTCAAGACAATCTGACCCTCTGTTATCTTACCTAAATGCATTTTTTTTTTACTGATATCATCTCCATAGCTTGTGCTTAATGAGTTGGACTGTCATTATCTATCCATTTGTGCACAGACACAGGCGCCATCTGTCTTCGCCCACTCCTCCCCCTTTCGGTCGCCGTCGGGTCAGGATCCGAGTGAGTGACAGGCGAATTGAACCAATCACGTCGAAGTGTGACCAACCAAAATAGTTTTCCGTGTATAAGAAAGCGTAGTAAACAACACTGATATAGGTTCAGGTAATATGATGTAGGATTATGTTTCTGTGTGTTTGACATGGTCGTATTGGGTGTGACATTACTCACAACACGTGTTTAAAGGTGATGGTTTACTAATAGCCCACTAATTGCAGCAAAAATAACCCCATCAATAAGGATCGAAATTGGCTCGGCTCCTTATGTACAGTACGTCTGCACGGCGACGAAAACAACTGCCCAGGCTCCGCCCTCGGCCCTGTTACCTTGGTGATATCAGGATTCTATCAATGAGCCCAAGTCCCTGTTTCCATGGAGACACTTATGAATGGGAGAGGGCCCCGGTAACCGTGGCGACGCCGATGTGAATGAGGGACCGCCTGGCTCGCTCTCGCTCGCTCTCTCTCGCGCCGCCCTGATGCTGGTGTTTGTGACCGGGAGGATGCTCGGAATCAAAGCCGAGGATGCTGTAAGAGCGGTCCCTTTAAATGTGGTTCAAAACAATCGCTGCGGGACAGGGGCGATGCGAAAGCCACGCTGCGCAGCTTTTGTGTTTCATGTTCATGTCTGAATAGGCTGCATTTGCATCATTGTAGTTGCTGTTATGACATTGTGCCAGTATTAAAGCCTTAAATGTCATTAGCAGGTATTAGATTCACTCTGGCTTTAAATCCAATGTCCAACTGTCAAAAATACAAATAAGATGGTCCAAAAAACACATTCAGCTGCAGGTTTGGCTGAAATTGTTTACACCGTTTTGCTCCAAATGATTTCCATCGCATCCAATTTGTTTTTGAATATCAAAGATTACCCTCTTTCTTTTGTTATATACAGTATAATATCATATTTGGGCATTAAAGCTAAGTAACTTGTTTACCTTAATAAATCCTTTCCGTAGTCCCTCTGCGGGTAACACAAGTGTTAATGGGATGATTGGAGGGTCTTTCATCTCCCCCTGGTGTCTCTGGCCAGAAAACCACAATTGCAACTTCACCGCCACCGGGTCGGAGGCCCCAATACACACTAATGGAATCACGAAGAAGAAGCTAACAGGCTAACGGGCAAAGCTGGCTGCGGGCTAGCACCACTTAAACAGTATTTACAGCTAAGTTTGAGTGAAAAAAATTGATCTCCATTGTGTAATTGGATGTACGATATCCCTCTCCCTCAGCTTGCTACGACACCTGCAGTTGCGCTTGTGGCCTCTAGGGGCACAAGTTGCTTAGTACTGCTTCAAAATGGCATTAAAAAGCATTGAAATTGCTACTATACAAAGCATGTCATTGTTTATAGAATATGTGTCAGCTACTGCTAAAAGCTCTGTTTAAACGGTTTCACCAAAGTCCATGCCCCCTGCTGGCAGCAATGGTGTTTTCAAGGGTCAAAGTTAATATGTCAAGTTATCAAGCAGAAGAAACCAATGCTACGGTCGTCCGAAAGCCACTTTAAAAGGCTTGGACGTGTCTCATGATACTGAACCCTTAAAGCCTCGCTGCGGAAATTTCCAGGGGATATGCTGTTGCGTCACAAGCGTCAAAAACGAATCTCAAAATTTAATCAAATACGGCGGAGATACGGAATGTGGTCCCAGTGCTCAGCTGGACACAGACAAAGCTGTTTTTGCAGTGAGTGTACCCAAAATGAAGGCCTTAAGTCATTAAAAAACAAACAAACATTAAAGGGACCATATGGAGGTTAAAAATGTAAAAAAAAAAAAAAAAAAAAAGGATTTTCCTCCCCCTACATGTTCCAGCCATGTCCTAACGTGTAGAATGAGTTCAGACCTGTTCACCACAAACTCCTCTAAAATCCTGCACTGTCACTCAAAAAGTTGTAAATTCGGGTCCGAAGTGCCGTCACTCACGAGCTTAATATAGAACCTGCAGTTACACGTATAACCAGAGGTCGTGAGCATACAATGACCAACTTGCATCTTGTCTCTTTAAATTAGATTCAAGCTGTTTTTTATGGAAATTTGTTTAATATAAGTTCATCAATAACACCAACATTGTCGTCTAAAACACATTTAGTTGCAGTTTTGACTGAAATTGACCACATTTTCTCAAAAGTTGCCCATTTTATCCAATTCTCTTTCTTTCTTTTGCAAATCTTAAGAAATGAAATATGTGCAGATCCTCTTCTGCATTTATGGCATTAAAATATCGTATTTGGGCTTTAAAAATGGCATTACATTTCACTTGATTCTGCCTGTATAAACCCTGTTTTGTCCTATATGACGGTATTCTGGATATGACTTTAGCAACCGGGATACTCGTATGTTTACACGACTACAGTGTGCTGAATGTTTAGGCTCCAGAGTGGGGCGGGGCTAATGACCTACACGGTAAGACGCTAAACACTTTAGCAATGTTGCTAACACATGGCTTTGTCGGACATGTTTGTTTATTTTTGACAAGATACCAAGTTGTGAAAGCCCAGGTATCAGATACAATCGCTGCAGGAACGTTTCTGCTCCTGTCGTGTAGGATAGTTATATAAATCATAGTGAAAGTATCCTGGTTTCTATTTGCCTTTATATTGGCTTTAAACGGAAAGCAGGATTCCGCGTTTACATGCATACGTACAAAATCTCTGTTACTCAACTACATTTTAACACTCATAGCGTTATCAAAATCTAGCATTAAACTAGCTTCGTGACATGGCGCCGTGTTGATAACGGCCGTTCTCCTATAGCTTCTCGAAAAAGCCGTTTTTTTTCCGACTGGCTGTTTTTCCTCGCGAATACAGTGCGACGCGACGGACAAAAGAGGCCCTCTCCGTAACCGGCGAGTCTCTGCTGTGCTATTGAATGTCAACCAATGTCATTACAAGGAGCCTGGGCCTGCATGGGAGTGATGGATACCACGGCACAGGGGGGGATGGAGGAAACCGTAGAACCACGGTGGGCGACATTGACCCACGCTAACTGTATGTTTTTTGGCAAACGATAGAACGCTTTGTGCAACCATTATCGGATTGATGGATTGGCAAAAACAAGCGAGGTTTAGGATGGAAGGTATGGCCTACAGGGGGGGTTCCCAAAATCAGTATATCGGCAACTTGGGAATTGATATGAATGTAAGGGGTTGTCTTAAACTGGATAATGGGGACAGAATCATGCATCATACTAAAATATATTTTTGACATTTGACCTCAAAGGACCTTTAAAGGAACAGGCCACCATGTTTCCATACTGAGACGTGTTCTTACCTGAGCTTAGACGAGTTGATGCGTACCTGTCTGGCCTTTGTGCGTGCCCTCAGTCACACAAAAAGACCAAAGATGTTGTTGGCATGCGGATAAAAGGGGGAACTGTGCGGACGTCGAAGTGCTCCTAATAAGGTGTTATTGCGCCTCACAATATAGACCCTTTAACTGCTGACATCATCAGTGACATCATCTGGAGGCAGGAAGTGATCAAGAGAAATAAGATTAAACTAAAACTAGCGATTATAAGTGTAAAACCACAACTAAAAAATGTGGTCTTGTTGTGGCTGAAGGTGCAAGACCCAGAGGAATGACATTTGAGACGATAAAATAAGGTTTATTTGATGTTTCCAAAAACAGTTAAACATTTGCTTATTGTTACCATGACAACAGCTCCAATGGAAATAGATAGGAATCTAACTTCCTGCCTCCAGCTGAGCCCAGATTGTTTACAAACAATTAAAGGCTCTATAGATACAGACGGTATCTCTGGAATCGCCCATATATATGATCATGTTTGAAAACCGTTAAGGGGGAAAACAATTTGGAGAAAAAACTTTCTTTAATTATTCAAAAACTATACTTTAACAAGCGCTGAATTATGAATATAGTTTTCTACTAAATAAAGATACAAAGACATGGAGAGGAGCAAAGTGTTTCAACAGCCCACAAATACATAAATAACGGAGAATGCTAACTTGATGCTACATGTTAGCATAGGGCTAATGCCAACAGTTAGCTAGCGCGAGCTACAACGGCTGTTTTTTCACTTCTACTGAACAATCTGCTGTGAGAAAACATCATATTTATGTGTGATAAATAAGTTCATATTCTGCCAGAAAATGGCTAAAGATTCTATTTCCCCCCTCGGCGAGGCCACGCCCCCTTCTATGACGAGATGCCGTCTGTAGTACCCCTGTAATTAGATGCACAAAGACAATAACGTATTAATATTTATGTCTTTTCTAAACTTACTTTCAGCAAAAAGGGATTTTTTTTTTACCTTGATTTTCTTCATCAAGTTCCAAGTCCAAAGCCCGACTCTGAGCCACCACGAGTCACGTCTCCAATTAACTCCGTCTGTCTCGATGGGCCTTTTTCTTTTCTGTTTCCTCCAGTGGAAGGCAGAGATGTGTCAGCGCGACTCTGACGCCGAGGAGCATAAGGCGAGAGCGGGGATGATTCACCGGCCCGTGCCTGCGTCAGACGGCTGTGGCCCTTAGCACTAGTCATGACCGGCGCGGAAACAGGTGGCGCCCGGGAGAGGAGCCGCAGTGGACGTAGATATAAACACGCGGAGTCAGCGCTCGCTCTCACGCGCCATCTGCCACCGTTCACACTCCGGGCACGTGCGAGGGCTTCTCCGACAGCGCAGCCTTCCGGGTCGCTTTGAAACTCGATTGTGAAAAAATAGGTTGAGGCGCTGGATGTCGTTATCGAGGGGTGAAAGTGCCGGAGCTGCCTGAACCATTAGACTAAGGGGTGCCCAAAGTGCGGCCCAGGTGCCAAATGGGGCTCTTTTTACTGCCAATCGTTTTGGCGCCCATTGCCAAAGGTGGCACTTTTTTACTGCAGGTCTGACAATCCAACATCATAATTATTACCTCACCAACATTTTATTGTGAGACAGAGCTGACATTTATGTCAGTTGAATGTTTCACTGCACTGACCTCTGATCTGTGGCTCTTCACACCTTTTTCGCTTCAATGACAATGATTCCCTCAATAAAAAAAGAGTTTTGTTAACACTTCAAAATAACTACACCTTATTTAGCCTAAATAAATGATGAATTAACACTTAGTCATGAACAATTCATTAGTTAAAGGGACTATACGAGTTTAAAATGTTAAAATTAAGTATTTTCCACCCCCTACATGTTCCAGCCACGTCCTAATGTGTAGAAAGAGCCCAGACCTGTTCACCACAACTGCCTCTAAAATCCTGCACTGTCACTCAATAGGTGTTCATTCGGGTCCGAAGTGCCGTCATGCATGAGCTTAATGTAGAAGCTGCAGTTACACGTATGACCTGAGGTGGCATGTTACGCAGTGTGCCTTTAAGTAGTCACACTTAACTAATGAATTGTTCGTGATGAATTAAGTGTTATTTCATCATTTATTAAGGTGTATATTATAAAGTGTAACCAGCATTTTCACAAATGTAAAATGACATCTATTATGCATGATTTATATGTTTTTTATTGTTGGAAAAACACTTTTATTTAGGCCTATCTGACAATAAATGTTAATTTGTGCAGTTTTAATTGTGTGGAATGATCAAAATTGCAGTGAAAAAGACCACCCCTGGTCATGTGTGCCAATTGAATTGAATTAAATATTTAGTTTCAAGCCATATAAACCAAACTATAGAGACAGTGGTAAAGAACAAATACAGAGACAAAGGGTCATGCTGAATCTGTCCAAAAATCTTTGCCAAACATAAAACGTACTTCCTTTGCCCCTATAATTGGCCAACCAAAAAAAGCAAAAACATTTTAGCATGAAAAGGAGTGGGAATAAGACAAACCAATAAAACAAGAAGCCTGAGGGCCTCATTTGGCCCCCGAGCCGCACTTTGGACAAGACAAATTGGGGCAAAGATCAGGCAAAAAAATGGGAAATAATAATAGTGAGGAAAAGAATCATTCATTTGAGCTGAAACAAGTTCCTTCAATGCTGTTCCTGGACCAACAGCATCAAATCTTCAATCTAAAGATAAAAGGTTTTTTTCGGTACCTGCTTTTGATACTTACATTTTTTCCCCATACCGGTAGTACCTAAACTTTTTTCCCGATACCATACTGGTATCGTTTAACTGTACCCAGCCCTAAGCAGGACAAATGGGGGGGTGGGGGGGGGGGGGGGGTTTGGCTTATGAGCTCACGATGAGATCGCGTGAAAATCAGGAAGTGAAACTACTGGATATTCAGTATCCTTGCTGTGAGGCGAGAGCTGTGCAGAAAAATCCCCATTAGTCGCATGTCCTTTTTCTTCTCCCTCGCCCTGAGACACCGCTCTGCTGTACTTCACTTGTCGGCCGTATCGATCGGCTCGGCTCGGAGAGGATTTACATAAGGAGCTCACACACTTGTAATTAGCAGTTTTATGTTAACTATAGTGTGACAGGCGGCAGTGACAGCAAGACAGACTGAAGCCGACTGTCGGGACGTGACAATCCCAATGTTTTTACCACATTAATGCACCAATTCCATTATAATGCAGAGAGATTAATAGGGACAATTTACACCACTTAAGTTACTATCTAATTTAAAGCTGCTAAACCTGATTTCTTCAGTTTCTGTATCAATGACAAAGGGAAGAAGTCAGTCAGTCGTGAGCCCAATCTGTTGTGATTCATGATCCTGTGTGAATATAAACGCATAACCGTTAATAACGCCTCGTCAACGGCTGATTGGTTGACTCCGCTTCCTGTTTGTTTGCGTATGCACGGCTGTGGAAATGCAGTTGTTGCCGCGGTCACCAGACTCGATCACTGGTACAGCGGTGAGTCTGGACGGGGCCTTCTTTCTTAGTTCTCCCAATGTCTGCGTAGTCTCTGGCTACTCTGGTTTCCCCTATACCAAACATGTACAATAGGTTGCTCCTCCAGCCAGCTGTTTCTGACCATTAACCTGGCTCCACATCTGGAGAGGAGTCCCAAGGCGCCTGCAGCGGTCAGCACTGAGGATGGGTCAAATGCAAAGAACGAATTTCCCTATGGGATCAAAAAAGTATAAATTAAAGCAGTACTAAGTAACGTGTTTACCTTAATAAGTCCTTTTCGTAGTCCCTGTGGGGGTAATACAAGTGTCTATGGGATGATTGGAGGGTCTTTCATCTCCCCCTGGTGTCGCTGGACAGAAAACCACGTTTGCAACTTGACTGCCACCGGTCCGGAGAAAGCAATACACGCTAATGGAATCACGAAGAAGAAGCTAACACGCTAACGGGTAAAGCTAGCTGCGGGATAACGTCACTTTAAACAGTATTTACAGCGAAGTTTGCGTTAAAAAAAATATTTCCATTGTATAATTGGATGCACAGTAACCCTCTCTCCCTTCGCCTTTTCTGTCAGCGTAGTATTTACTCTCCAAGACAATTAATAAGTTAAAAAATCGTTACTTGCTACTACACCTGCAGTTGCGCTTATTGCCTCTAGGGGGAAGAGTTACTTAGTACTGCTTTAACTTAACATTTCCATTGATTCCTCTGCTTAGTCTAATTATAGATAATCTAATAGAGGTCTAAGATATCTTTAGAAATGTTTGTATATCATTAGAATTGTTTACAATGGCATTTAAGATCCCTTAATTTGACTTGACAGCCTGCTATCAATTTTAATCCGTTAATCCGTCAATTTCAACTCACTGCTGTCAGATTGTCTTTCCACAAATTGCTGCTGTTTTTTAATACACACAGCCTAACCCAAAAAGGTCACACGCTCTAAAATTTGGTTGTGGCACCTTGAGCTTTAGTTACAGCACACATTCGCTGATGCGTTGTTTCAAGAAGCTTCTGCAATGTCCAAAGATCCAGTGTTGCATTCAGTTTTTACCAAGATCTTGTATCGGTGATGGGAGAGTGTGACGGCACATCCCAAAGGCTCTCAATGGGGTTCAGATCTGGACTCTGTGGTGGCTGATCCATGTGTGGAAACAAAATAAGGATCTGGTCATTCAGGATGTTCAGGTCATTCTTTTTTGTGGTGGTTGCACAAAAAGGCCCAAAGGATCATGGTCTATGTACTTTCTACCGCTTTTTGGCATTTCAGCCTCCAATTTGTCCACCGTGCTGTTGTAAGGCTTTTGTTACATGCTCATTTTGTGCACAGGATCCTGTCCACTGTGGGCTCGGAGTTCGATTTGAGGACTCTGCGGGCGGTGCGTGTGCTCAGGCCGCTCAAACTCGTCTCTGGGATTCCAAGTAAGTCAACACTTGCAGAATTAAGTTTTATTGTGCAGGTGGATGCTAAATACTGAAACTAAAGTTCATTTTTATTACAAAAATTCTACTCTGACTGAAGGAAAACGGCTGTGAACTGCAGTACCTGCTATATAGGGCATGTTTAGTGACAATTGGATAAGTATCAGACCCCACAAAAGCAAAAGCTTAGCATTTAGCTCAGAGGCCACTTTTACGCTAATTCTTATCTAAAGTAAAATCAAAAGATCTCTCTAGGCTCTGACATCACCTAAATGTGGTCAATGCGGTTTGAGAACGGCTGAAAACATCTGGAGCGGAATCTACTTTTCATGCCTATGCCACATGTTGTGTGTGTATTTATTTTCAAAGCCATACTGCAAAACATTTCTCATAAATCATACTACATATTACACTCACACACAATTAAAGTTCAATTATATTATATATTAAAGGGATAATACGGAGTTTAAAAATGATAAAATTAAGTATTTTCCTCCCCCTACATGTTCCAGCCATGTCCTAATGTGTAGAATGAGCCCAGACATGTTCACCACAACTGCCTCTAAAATCCTGCACTGTCACTCAAAAAGGTCTTACTTCGGGCTCGAATTGCCGTCATGCACAAGCTTGATATAGAAGGTGCAGTTACACGTATGACCTGAGGTGTCAGTAGTGAGTATAAAATGGCTAACTTGCATCTAGCCCCTTTAAGGATAGGCAGCGTCTGGCCCTCCAGCATGTATTCCCTGGTCCCTCAAATGGTTTTGAGAAATGTTTTGAAATGCTACAATAAATATTAGCAATTCCTTTAATTTTTTTTTTCCGGGGGAGGACACCCATACCCCCCTGTTGTTGTAGCAAATATAGTCAAGCAGCACTACCACATGTAGCAGTCTAGTGATTGGAAAAAAAGAAAACAGCTAGTTCTGCATATGGCTATACCATAACGATAGATACAGACGGCATCGCTGGAATCGCCCATATATGGTCATATTTGAAAACAGTTAAGGGGAAAACAATTTGGAGAAAAAGCTTTCTCTTTCTCTAATTATTCAAAAACTACTTTAACAAATGCTGAATTAGTTGTGTACTAAATAAAGATACAAAGACATGGAGAGGAGGTTCAACAGCCCATAAATACATAAATAACGGAGAATGCTAACTTGATGCTACATGTTAGCATCGGGCTAATGCTAGCGGTTTGCTAGCGCTGCCCACAACTGCCGTTTTTTTCACTTCTACTGAACGATCTGCTGTGAGAAAATATCCATATGGGCCCGATTTACACTTGACTCTATTTATGTGTGATAAATAAGTTCATATTTCACCAGAAAATGGCTGAAAAGAGTGGAAAATTGTGTTTCTCTAAAGATTCTATTTTCCCCCTCGGCAAAGCCCCGCCCCCTTCTATGACGAGATGCCGTCTGTATCTATAATATTGCACTCAAATTTCAAAATATCAAAAGCATAATACATCCACTGAAGACACAAGGTGCTATCAAAAGGGGCAACAGATACCAGAATAAAAGAGTTTTTGGATCACTGCTTTTGATAATGCGTCCCAAATGGTAGAAGCTCATATTTGCTAAAGAGCACAGGTTTCAAAGATAAAGAAGGACTCTTGATTTTGCAAAGGACAACAATAGAGACAAACCAAGCCAGCGTGCCATATATGATGAGGCTTCCCAGTGCAGCATTTTCACAGGTGGCACATCATTTCCGTGCCCCCGCCAGTAAGTCACTGAGAAATCCAGTGCCAGTGCGACTTTAAGCTATTACATTACAAGAAAGCACAGCAACATTTAGACAATCTCATTAGTAACAATTCCCACAAAATGAGCGTGGAAAAGAAGCGGCGCGTGATGTGTAGTTTTGCATAATCCGCCACAAAACAGGTTGGTGCGAACACTCGGTTCCAGTGGCAGGAGCGCTCCGCCGGCACCACTGCAGTGTTAATAATAGCCTTGTCTCCACTACACAGCTCAAGAGGCTTACTCATCACACAAATAATGTACGCTCACAGCCGATGCACGCACTTTTCAAAAACACCTCGGTAACATAAGAGACGGGAGACTGATTTCCCTCACCGCTGTTTCACCGTAGTTCGTTTTTGACGGGTGAAGATGTTCAACTTTGTAAACCTTAGCTTATTTAACCTGAAAGTAGTGCAGTTTTTGTTTCTTGGACTTATAATAAACACGTCTCTGTGAAGAATAAAGATGTTCGGAGTGCGTGAGGGAGGTTTCTCATGAGTCGGGACCACACCTACAGTATCTTTTAGAAGTTTTCGGTTCGGGTACCGCCCCCTAATAAACCTTTTCAATCAGTGGTCGCGCCGTGGTACTGCAGCAGAAAGTCCCCTTGGGCCCAGAAAGGATTTTTGTCATAGAAAACAAACTACAAAGGTCAAAGGCGATTATTATCTATTTTAACATAGTGTCCTGTTTCTCCTTTCAAAATGTTCATATACTGTAGCTTAAAAAAAACTGTTTTAAACATCTAGCCGAGCGCCACGCTAGCATTGCTCTAGCTTTCGGATGCACGGGTTGGTCCAATTCGATCAGGAAGCTTTGGGCCCAGTAACGTGGAACTAGCACGGAAGTAACGTAGAAGCGACGAGTCTTCTTTTGGCTACGTATGTCAATTCCCAGCGGCTGCACAATCATTAGCGTGCCCATTGCTAATTTTTCATGCTTAAATGTTTGTCGCGACAATTATTGAACGATCAAAAATTGGTCTTACATCACTTCAATGCAGATGGGCATTGAATACAGTAAAGTTTGTCTGGTAGAAATGTATAATATATGGCTTCGGACGAGAGGAGGAGCTACGGCATCTAGCTAGGCTAACCGTTAGCATGTTCGAATCTTTTGAAAATGGAAGAACTTGACCAATTCTGAATTATACTTTTGTTTGTGCCTCTGATAACAAACTCAGAGGCTAGTTGTGAAAAAAAGTTGATACATTCATGCGTAGTAAGTGCTGACGGACGGTTGTGTCACCATCTTGGATACACCGCCATCTTGGATACACCGCCATCTTGGATAACCAGGGCTTAGTTTCAATTTCATGACTTACCTGTTATGGATGTCATTTTGAGGAGCATTCGGAAGATAGAATTTGTGTTTTAAATCGTTAATTACTCTACACTAGTCTCAAACTTTCATCATCACTCATGGATCTCTTTCTGAAGTGGAGATGTCCCGTACTGATGTGGATGTCTGTGTCCCGCAGGCTTACAGGTCGTGCTCAAGTCCATCATGAAGGCCATGATCCCTCTGCTGCAGATCGGCCTACTGCTCTTCTTCGCCATCCTCATGTTCGCCATCATCGGCCTGGAGTTCTACATGGGCAAGTTCCACACCACCTGCTTCGACAATCAAACAGGTCAGTGGCTCTTCCAACCACTCCAACCCTTTTTTACCCCGTGGGCTACTTTCCGTCACTGAAATGGCAGAGACCTAGTTCACGTTGCTTTGCATCAACATGCAAGCCCAGTCAGTTATACGCATTCTAATACATTTGTGATACATTTAGACAAATAGACTGTTTTTTTTAAGTAAAAAGCAAAAATACATGGTGATTGGACTTTATTAAAATGATATATTTGATTATTATTATTGGCACTTTTTGCACTCTCCATCTTTTGAACAGCTTTTAGAGTTGTTACTGATATAATCTACCCGACACTGTTTTTCTTTTTGGCTAGCTTCCTGTCGGCCAGTGTAGGATAAAGACTAGGTACTTCCTCAGTATTCTAATGTAGGTTTTTTTTCAAACAAGATTTAAAAAAAAGAAGAAAACTTAAAGGTACACTGCGTAACATTTTGAACTATACTGTTGCCGGCAAAACAAAAACATGCTCCTAATGACCAGTTCAACACAGAAAATGCTATTACTGCAGTGAGTAATAAAAGAATGGATTTGGATGAGGACCTAACCTTTTTAAATCTCAAAGTCTACTGCCTTTCCTCACATCTCCATGGAAACGAGCTGGAGACGTACCCACTCCCGGTAAAGTTTACAGTCATATCTTAGGAGGGATGAGCCTCATTATTGTTTGTTTGTTTATTTATGAGGTATTTTTCAATGATGAAAATATCTGTCATAAAATAAATGCTTGTATTTCAATTTTATTTACTGGGTAAAATTCTACGCAGTGTGGCTTTAAATAAACGTCAAGCTGCGCTCCTGTTTCATCATTTGTTAGCGTCAAATTAAAGTTAGCCTTTAGCTTCAATGCTAAAATGGCTACAGTTGTAGAGTTCGTGAAATTCCACAGTTACCATGGAGACCCGCCATCTTTGCAGCTGTTAGAATACATTTCCATTGACTTCCTTAGCTAAAACAGTGTAAAAAGTGGAGGAAATAGTCGTGGAACAACTCCATTAACACACTGTGGTGCCCAAGTGTTTTAATTTGAACAATAACGCCAGTATTTTAATCTAACTCCAATAGTTTACAATTGTTGCTAATCCCATAATGCTTAGCGATATGACGTCACATTCCTGAACTCTATAAACATAGAAGTGTCTTCTGGTGAAGTATTGGCATCCTGAGTAAAGTTTGTAGCATGTTGTGATTATTCGAACAGCGGTTTTCTGCCACGTATTGTTTAAATATGTATTTATTTCAACAAGACATGGCTAACTCTCCATGAGAATAAAACCCAGACAGTAAACAGCTGTTAGCCTTGGAAGTTAGCATTGTGTAGCAACGCTATTAATCCTTAGTATCTTGGCTCATTTCATACAGCCCTAGCATTTGGTAAAAAGATCTTTTAAAGCATTATTGTATAAAAAAATCACTATATAACATATTGGATTGCATTTTATATCTGCCCCTGTTTTGGCTATTGATTCACCAGAAAGTGTTTTTATTGCATATGTCCCTGTTTCTGTTTAGAACTTCGATCAATCCTCGATAAATAAGCGGCACCACTCTTTGGGTTGCCAGATCCAATGGCTAAAGCTAGTTTGCAACAAAAGAAAGAGAAAAAAACAAAACAATAAAAGACACTCTCTTATGACTGCTACAAACTACCAAAACCTTTGCACATGTCTCCAATCACGTCCTCCATTCGCTAAGGTTTTTCCAATCTCATGCGTGATAGATTTCAAACGTTGTCCTTGTCTCGTCCCCACAGCTGAAATCCGCGAGGAGTTCCCCTGCGGGACAGAGCTGCCGTCCCGCCTCTGTCCCGAGGGCACCACCTGCAGGAAGTACTGGCTCGGACCAAACTACGGCATCACGCAGTTCGACAACATCCTTTTCGCCATCCTCACCGTCTTCCAGTGCATCACCATGGAGGGCTGGACCGAACTGCTCTACTATGTACGTACTCCTCCAGCCAGTGGGATGAGTGGGATTGATGGGCGGACTAAACAATCAGAAAAATGTGTGGCCCATATCGACACGAACACGGCAGATTATTTAGTAGGGTCAGCGTTTGAGTTTGAACAGTTTTATAGTCATAGAGACAGAGAAACCGGCAATGAGACAAATCTGAAGCTGGTTACTTGGTTAACTCTAAGGGAAAGTGACTGTTCAGTTAAAATGATCATCTGTCGAACATTCTTGTGACATTAGTGGGCAGTGCAGTTGTGGGGCGTGTCTGTTCTAAGGATGAACCGATCCGATATTCAGTATATAGCAGGGGTGCCCAAAGTGGGGCGAAGCAATTCCATCGGCCCACCAGAGAGTGACCTACTTTTGCGCCGCATCTGGTTATTATTAACTCTCTCCCATTCATTCTCAATGGTATATATTGATGCAGTACACGTTTTGGCCACCAGCGTCAAATTGGGGGCGCTGTTTCACTCCTTTCAAATAGTTAAGGAAACACTTTTGTGGTGTTTTCCAACTTTTATTGCAAAGGTTGTTGACATCAGTAAAGGTTTATGTTACAAATTGACTTAAAAAAGAATTGATGCTAAACTGACACTTTCAAAATGATCTAATGTGGCATTTTATTTGAGTTAACAAATGAATGAGGTAAAGTCACTATACACTATATTGCTACAATTGTTGATTTTGTTCAACTAAAACGAGGCTTTTGCCTTAGTTAACATTTGTTTTAATGTAGCATGCATAGATTAGATAGAATCAAATGCTAACTTTTATTTTTTTAGTTATATGTGTTTCACGCTTGACATCACCGTGTTTGGCCCACGATCCACAGGCATTTTTTCATTTTGGCCCTGGTATATAGTATATACAGTATAAATATAGGTTGCCGATCAGGCTTTTTTAGAGTATCGGATTGGATCGGATTCGATGACTGGACGGGTCCGATACAAGACGGCCGTGAATCTGCGGTCATGGATCAGGTTTACCGCACCGCAGCGCTTCGAGGTTTATCGCAGCTCAGTGGTAGACCTGCAGACTGGAGCCGCTGCAGATCCAGGACCACAGATTCACGGCCTTCATGCTATCGCTAAGCTAGGTTACTGATTTGATTTATTTGATCTGATTTATTCTTATTATTGTGTCTTGCACATAAGAAAGTGCCCAGCCCTCATGACAAGACACATTTCAAAAGTTCAGATGGCTGCCAAAATGAAATCACAGAAACTGTACAATCGATCATAAAAGAACAACATCCACATCACACAGGAGGATATCAATATCAATCAGTTTGCCTACTAACACCTGCTTCTGAAAACGTTCTAATTCAAAGCTAAAGCCAAAACCTCTTGCATGTTTATTAAAAAAACAAAAAAAAACAAGGTAAAACTACTGTAATATCCATAGGCAATAATATATAATGATATATATTATATAAAAATATAATAATACAAAAAGACTGTGTCGGATCGGTATCGGCCAGATGAAGGGTCAAAAATATCAGATCGGGAGCTCAAAAAAGCGGATCGGTACATCCTTAGTCTGTTCTGTGGGATGAGGGAAAGTCCGTCTGACAGCTACACCTCCAAGTGCTCGACTGAAGGAACTGCTGTAGGTGCCTTCACAGAGGAATTAGTGCAAGTAGGTAGGAGAAGGAGGGAGGAAATGGTTTCAGAAAGGGCCGTTGTCTAGAGGTCGTCCTATATGGGTTTTTCTAAAGCCGATGCCAAAATGCACCACCGATACAGTTGGCTTATTTTTACCAAATGTCTCGTCTCTAATCCTGTGTATGATGCTCCTAAACTTTAAAATGTGTCAGTGTTAAACAGCAAAATTAGGGAGGCGCCTTATTAACGACATACGGCCTTACTTAAAGGGGCTAGATGCAAGCCATTTTATACTCACTACTGCCACCTTAGGCCATACGTGTAACTGCAGCTTCTATATTAAGCTCGTGCATAACGGCAATTCGGAGCCAAATTAACACATTTTTGAGTGACAGTGCAGGATTTTAGAGGCAGTTGTGGTGAACAGGTCTGGGCTCATTCTACACATTAGGACATTGTTGAAACATGTAGGGGGAGGAAAATGCTCAATTGTGCCTTTAAGACATTCCTGTTTAGTAGGTTCTTCAGAGGGAGCTTGTTTTAAAGACAAACATCAGCAAATTCCAAAACTAAAAACGTTAAAGGCTCCTACGCCAAGAGCAGCAAAAAACAAATGAAATGATTTTTGCCTTATAACCGTGAACATGCCTTAAGTCTCTATCTCTTACGGTTTCGAAATGATAAACAAATTTAGCATGAAATGTATGAAATCCGAACCGAGGTGTACAAACTTGTGACATACATATCCTAGATATGGATCAATATTAAAAACAAATAAATATTGCTTTTACTACAAACATAGAGCTTTTAAATTATCCTCTGCTCAAAAATCCCCTTACGATGGGATTCATTTTACTGCCCTATAGTCGCATTCATGTGACATTGTAACTTATGTGAATCTTCTGTTTGGAGATTCCTTTCATGAACAGCCAGTCCCCCACAGAGTTATATCATCCCTTCTATCTAAGACCGTGACATCAAGTCCTCGCAAACTCATGAACGTAGACCTACTGTGCCCCCCGTCTCCCTCAGTATCCCTCCGCCCGAGTCCCCAGCTCCTTCCCGGAGCTGCTCTATATTTAAAAAGGCCTGCTCAGCCCGAGTTATTCTTGCAGCTGCCGGGGAAGAAGCGTGATAAAAGTTTAAAGGTAAGAAGAAAAAAAAAAAAATGGAGTCAGCTACATTGGGTGCACCACAGCATTACTGACTCTAGGAGGAGGGAGAGACAATAGAGGATGGACAAAAGGTTAGGAGAAAGATTAATAGCAGTAATTAAACAAAAAAGTGGATTATAACGCAAAAATTAAAGGCTTTTCAATGACGTGCACAATTTTAGCTCAGAAATGTCTGACTTGCTTGTGTTTGCTTTGCTTTTTGTTAATTGTCACATCACAAGCAGCCACGATGCATGGCAAAATCACTGATCTTCCATCTGATCCGAGATTTACACCTTTTTTACAAACACAGCCTAAAGCAAAAGCGGGTGGTGTCTTAAAAAATGTGCAAAAGATCAGTTTAAATCATGATAATAATAATAATAATAATAATAATAATAATAATGCATCGGTTTTATATAGCGCTCTTCTGGACACTCAAAGACACTTGTCATTGCATTATTCATTCACTCTATACTTGGTGGTGGTAAGCTTCTATTGTAGCCACAGCTGTCCTGGGGTAGACTGACGGAAGCGAGGCAACCACTCTGCGCCATCGGCCCCTCGGACCACCACCATTAAAAACAACAAGCTTTTTTTCCCCCTACATCATCTTACTTTTAATGTCAGACTTAAAATAAAAGACTGAACTCACCCTTTACAATACTGGAAATACACAAAGAAATATCTACAACATCATACATTGGCAGGTTTCCCACGCTTATTCATTCACAGACATGTTTGGTATCCACGTGTAGGGTGAAAGGAGACTGAGATGACGCTGTAAACCAAATAGGGTCATCCCCTTTCTGTGAGACAGTTGGGGCTAAAGACAGGAGAAATATATATCTACAGTATAAGTGCAATTTGAATGTTTCCGGATTTTTCACTGTAATGTCTTGTTTTATTTAGTTAGTTAGTTAGTTAGTTAATTTATTTTCTTCGGTCATTATGAACATTTAAATCACATGTCACATGTTTTCCAAAGATCTTAGACATTATACACTAAGAAAACACATACATTAAGAATTTAATCTAAATGATGCCTGACCGAAGGGGTTTAGGCTGAAGTCAAGACTTATTCTGCCTAACCCCTTTTACAACTGTGACTCTGTGTCCAAAGATGACACATAATACACTTTCTTTAATACCAACGATGGTAACGCTTAGGCACAAAACTTAAACTTCAACAAACAAAAATTATGCTATGTATCCTCGATCGACGTCTTTTCTAATGAACTTCATTCAAGTGTTCTATACTTCTCTATCATGTTTAACTTATACAGTTTCTTAAATGCTTTAATAGTTTTGGAGCCCTTAATTTGAATAGATAAACTGTTCCATAGATCAACGCCTTTAACTGATAAACACCTCCTCTTAGTATTACTGAGCGCCATAGGTTTTTGTAGCAGATCAGTTCCTCTAAGGTTGTATATAGATTCTCTAGTTTGAAACATCTCCTGTAAACACTGAGGGAGCATGAGATTGAGATTATTCAAACACTAAACAGGATCCAATAATGTAATTGTAGCTAATAATTCAGCAAAAGACAACTACGCATTTAAACCGGCCACTATCCATTATTTTGATTAGTTCGAGTCAATTTGGGTCATTTTTATGCATCAATACCTTATAATTTTACATGAAAACATTGAATGACAGACATTTGTATCACATTCACATCAGTAATGTACAGCATCAAATTGATCCCTCAGTCTACATGTCTTCCCCCCCCCCGATCACCTGCAGCGTCTCGCCTTACAGTTGAATACGAACCGCTGATTTTCAAGCATAAGTCACAAATCTAATCACTATGAACGCTTTCCCCAAAACTCGCCCGACCTTAGCGTGCATGAAAGAAAAACCATCAAACTAATTATCGCCGCAGTAAAAAACCTACCGAGCCCGATGTGAGCGCTGGAGACCGGAGCGAGCGAGAAGATGGTGGAGCTAAGCAGCTGTTGCATTATTCAGCCTGCACGGAGGAGTAAAATACAGACGCACTTATGCACTTCCTTATTGAGATTACTTATAGCTAATTCATGTTGGCTCTGATGAAGCTTGCGCGCGGCTCCCACAGTGTGCGTTCTGTGCTGATGAGGCCATTTGACACGGCTGGGTTGGAGCGGAGTTTCATGGCGGGGCTAAAGGCGCAGAGGGTAAACCGGTGAGAGGGGGTTGTAACGCGCTTATTCATTTCCGTCATCTGAGCGAACGCGACGGGAAAATTGCACTTTTAATACATCATTTTAAGATCCAGGAAAACGTTTTTGAGGAATACTTGCTAAATGTATTTCTTTGTTTTTTTGTAGCTTTTTAACCCACTTAACTCCCAGCTGAACCGAGCACATTTTCTCCAGTTTGGCTTTGCCCAAATCTAAAGGAGATTTGATAAAAGCGTCCAAATAGCGACACAAACGCTTCCCCGCTTCACTGGGTCGCCGGCGAAAAGGCCCGTTGTGCAGAGTTGTCAAAAAAAACGAAGAATATCTGTATAATCCACCTAGATTCCCATTGCAGAGACCGCGTGCAAGTGAAAGTAGCCAATGAGGAGTCTTCAGCGTGGTGTGGCTGCTCTGTGATAGGCCCGGAGCCAAGTGTGTGTGTGTGTGTATATGTGCTGGAGGCGGGACCTGCAGCACTGCCATCTATTGATCACTGTCATATTCATGTGCCCCTTTTTTTGTTCTTGGTAAAAATCGTGATCATGTGAATAAAAGTACAATGATTATACACCGTAATGGGTAACACTTTACATTACGGGCCAGTAAGTCCGTGGTACTTCCAGTGGTAATTACAGTGATAATTACTAGTAATGACAGTGGTACTTATTGGGGTACTTACAGTGGTAATTCTAGGTACTTATTGTGGTACTTACAGTTGTAAGTACTAGCATTTACAGTGGTAATTCTAGGTTCTTACTGTGGTACTAAAAGTGGTAATTACTAGTAATTAGGGTTAGGGGTTAGGATTAGGGTCAGGGAGACACAGAGTAACCACTGTATCTCTCGTTACTAAGAGATACAGTGGTAATGCTCTTAGTAATGAAGGTTGTACTTCTATTTACTTTGGTACTTTAATTGATAGTTTATAGTAGCTACAGTGATACATCTATGGTACTTATTGGTCATTCAAAGATACTACAGCAGCAATTCATAGGTAGTTAATGTGGTACTAGTAGTAGTAGTACCACCATAAGTACCATTGTAAATATCAGTGTAAGTACCACCATAAGTACCATTGTAAGTATCAGTGTAAGTACCACCGTAAGTACCACTGTAAGTTCCACGATAAGTATCTAGAATTACCTCTGTAAGTACCAAGGACTTACTGGCCCGTAATGTAAAGTGTTACCCAGTAAGGGTATTGGACAATTAGTTATGATCTTAAATTCGCTACAAATTATTATTTCTTCGTTCTGTTGTCCAAAAAAACTGACAGGAGGCTTAGCCTACCTAGCCCACTGACACCAGGCGTCCCTGAGCAGCATGTTTTGTCTCATTTAAATCCCTCATAATGTCCAGAACAGCAGGTGGTTTTGTGCAGATGTACTGTCAATGCCATTGACTTACCGCAAGGAGGAAGTTTTGTCCCCATGGTGTTGTCACTCTGGTCATTAATCTGCCTAAAATGTTCATGTTTTTGAAGTCCTTATTCACAACATTGATGTTTACAAACTGATGTGTACTTTCTATTTTATGTGATTCATTTGATTTTGCCTTTGAACCATATGTGCTGTGTGTGTCCCGCAGAGCAACGACGCCTCAGGGAGCGCATGGAACTGGATGTACTTCATCCCCCTCATCATCATCGGCTCCTTCTTTATGCTCAACCTGGTGCTGGGCGTCCTGTCCGGGTATGTGTCCTCCGCACAACTTAAATAACATTTCATCCTTTACGTTGAATGTCTAGCTGGGTTTATCTATACTATTTATTTTAAGTTAGGGATGTCACGAGGTAAAACTTTGTTTTAAATTTTGTTACAATTATCGTGATGAGAAGCATGTGGTTTTTCAATAACCATGATTGTTGCCAAGTGAGAAATTCTTACTAACTCTAATAGATTCGCATTATGAGGGCTGCAGTAAAGTCATTAAATCGAGCTTTCTAACTTTTTGCGTATTTATTCATGACTGAGAGCTTAGACAAATAACCATTTGTTAATGTTTTTCACTTCAATGAAGGTGCTTTTGTTTGGTGTTTATTTGATGAACTTGTCTTTGTCATCGCAGGGAGTTTGCCAAAGAAAGAGAGCGCGTGGAGAACCGCAGTGAATTCCTGAAGTTGCGCAGACAGCAGCAGATCGAAAGAGAGCTCAATGGTTACCTGGAGTGGATCTGCAAAGCCGGTATGTCACTTTTACGAATGTTGATTAGCTAAACTAGCTCCCCAGATTTGTCAGAAGAGAGAGAAGTCCGACCCTCTGAAACAAGCATGTCCTATGGGGTTTCATATTTCAATACGTAATAACCCGGTTCTAAGAGGAGGTTTTCACGAACAGCTGATTAAATATTAGCTGCTGTTAGCATAACATTAATTAGCATAACGTTAGCCTTCATAGTTGATTTTTAGCTTAAGGGTAGGCAAACACTACATCAAGAGCCGCTCATTAAGTGTATTTACATAAGTAATGATGAGCTGAGATACAATAATTCAATTTGTTTTTATTTTTTATGAGTCGCGTGACAAAAACACCACCCGCTGAACGATTAGCTAATGATTATCAACTGTGATTGGCTTACAGGTCCAACAACATGCAAAATTAAAAGTATTCTAGCGACTGAAAGATGTAGTGTAAATATTTGAAGCTTTCAGTGCATGGAAGTGCTGTTTAATGGTTAAGTCATTTAAAACTTATAGAGATCGATATTGATCAGTTTACTTCAAGTTTGATGGTGCTGACTGTCCTGTGTTACCATGGAGATCAGCTGCAATACGTCACTTTCAATAAACCTGTACCGTTTTAAAGATTTTACATTAAGTTTAAAAAAATATTCACGCTTTGTTGTTTGTGGATAAAAACACCATTGCAGCACTTTTGGTTTGAAACGGGCCGAAGTGGCTCTTTCGTTGTTGTCGGGTGCAGATCCTTGTTTCAGCCTCTTTCATCTAATTTTTGCCTTAGTTGGTTTATTCCTGGTTTGGTTTTATTTGGAGTGCCTCAAAATATTCAAAATATTTTTTTCATGGATTTCTTAGATTGTTTTTCCATGATATACATGTATTTATATGAAAGTTGACCAGAGTTAGGTACGTTTGACAAGTGTTGGAGATCTTGGGGGTTATTTGTAACACCATAAATGCGTGAATTTATAAGCCAAAGTTGTGCTACGAAAAAATACAGGGCATTAAATTTAGAATGGCTTCTAAAAGGCTTGTTTTGTATATTTAGCTGGAATTGTTGATAAATCATTTGATGTCATTTTATTCTAACATCATCTTGTGTTTATGTTTTGCAGAGGAGGTCCTGTTGGCGGATGATGAGAATGACGCAAATTATGATGGTAAAACCTTTTAAACTTGTATGCTTGCAAACATTTCAGAAACATAGCTGCACTGCAATTGGATAAGTATACTATGAATCAATCTATGCACTTTAGGTAGAGAGAGAGAGGGAGGGAGGGAGGGAGGGAGGGGGGAGGGAGAGAGAGGGAGTGAGGTAGAGAGAAAGGGACAACATTGTGAATGGTTATGAACAGACTACATATAAAGGAAATATTGTATCACAATTAAAAGTCAATTTAATTGTAAATGCAGAGAGAAGAGCTAGAGCGGACCTGGGCAAAATATGGCCCGTGGCCCACATCTGGCATGTAGGGCATACATTTATGTATGTCCAAAAAAAAAAGTAAGTCTCTAGCCCATTCCTGTGTAGAGTTATGATTTTATTAAATAAATTACCAGAATGCTCACTCCAGCCACTAGGGGGCACCTTAAATAAAAATCAAAGGTAATAATTCCACATGTGTCCAGCTGAGGGCACTGACAAAATGAGAGATCAGGATTTAAACAACACATTGTAGTCAAGTGGGAAATGGACAGTCTGTAGCTTATTACCACGGAGTGTGGAGTGTTTGAATATATTGACTATAATGTAGCAGAGACTTGTGACACAGGCTTGTACAGTGCAAGGCTACAGTCCTGCCAGGCTCATTATTATTCATTTATTGAAAAAAAGTTTCCTCAATCGTTTTTTCTCAATCAAAACCATTTTTTATTTTGGAGTTTTTGTTTATGGACCCCGTCGACACACTCCCCAATAGAGATGCGCGGGTCGGCTTTTTTCTGATCCGCACCAACCCGACCCGCTGTAATTTAAACCCGACCCACCTGACCCGGAGAGAAGCCTCTCAGTTTGCCGACCCGACCCGACCCGCACACATTAAAGAACTGCTGCATGTGGCTGTCACTCAAACTGGAGCGCGTCACGTGACCGCGAGTTTACAGGAGAATTAGCACTTGATGCTTTGTTTTGCTACTGCGCCGCTGAGGAACCTTTGAAATCGCTTATGGACTTATCAGGAAACAAGGAGCAGAAACTATTATGAGGCTTTACTTCCACCACGTCATGGACAAGTCTTTCTGTCAAAGTAAACAGAGTTTGGACTGAAGTGGAGGAGCTTTACCTGACGCTAAGAAGTTGCCCTCCTCAGGTCAGTAAGCTGTGTCTTTTATTTTAGTTTTACTTTGCTTCTTGTTGATGCCTTACTTTCATCACATGTAAGTGTCATTATGTGCTTGGGAACGGCTATTGTGACGCTTTTGTAGCGGTGATCAAAGTCATACAGAAGCGATCGTCCAGGTGACATCTAAACATAACATGCTAATGATACATTTACCCCTAAAACTAAACATTCAACTAAACACAGCCGACTTTTGTGGCATTTATGGATAAGAATGCACTGTATGTAGTAAGCCAACAATATATGGACAAAAAAAAAAGTGCGCTTTGTAACCCGACCCCCCCCCCCCCCCCCCTAAGTTTGCCATCATTTTGAGGTACCCAACCCGACCGAATCCGCGGGTTGGCCGCGGGTTTCAGGTCGACCCGCGCATCTCTTCTCCCCATATATTTTGGACCCAGGGAAATGTACTTGGAGACCCCTGCTATACTGCATCGCTTCATTTCCAAAACTCTGTTTTTTGTTCCTTCAAATTGAGTTTGAAGGAAGCTCAGAGGTGCTGCTAGAGTGCTGGAGAGTGCGATGGTAGAAGTTAATGAGGATAAAAAGTTGAATAATCTAAATAATGATGCTCACACATATGCGTCTTTGGCATGACATGGCTAAATATTTACAGAAAATAGTTGTCCTACTAAATTAAAACGACCTATTGAAAATAAACAAAGTTGAGCAGAATAAGTCTGAGTTATTGTTGGTGCGGCCCTCCTACTCTGATTCAGGATTCTCCCATAAGCTGATTCCAAGAGGCACCAAAAGGCGTTTCACATATTACTCACTTTACATCACAAATCAAGGAGATTGCTTCGTCCAGAAACAGACTCTGAGCTGTAGTTATTTTTGCTCCCTGCCTTAAACCCCAAATAATATTGATATGGTTTTGTAGTTGTTAAACAGTCTCTACCAGGGCCTGTGAATGGCTGCAAGCTTTTTTAGCTTTTTGGCTAACTCTGGTATATTTTTAACCATGTTTAATTGTATGTTTTATAAAATTGCACTTCCCCTTTTCAAATGAACTAATCCGACAACCCAATGATGCTGCGACTCTCATTGTCTAATCCCACCCACAGCGACGCAAATCAAAACAATGAGAGCAGAGTCTCACCTGAAACAGATGCATGCCACATCTTTGAAACCCCTGACCTCACACAAGATCAGACAAACGCCATTCTGCTTTGACACTAGCAGCTAGCTACATCTGTCCCGTGCAAAAGTCCTGGTCCCAATGCAACAGTCACCTGTGTGGATATCAGGTGTGACCAAGACCCAAATCAAAACACGGAACAGAGTCTCACCTGAGAGAAACAGGTGCATGCCACGTCTTTGAACGCGACAGTCACCTGTGTGCAGATCTGATGTGACTCTGCCCCTGTGCTTGAAGTAGATGCATGAACCGTCTTTTAACCTGACCTCACCATGGACCAGACAAACATTCTGCTATTTAAAGTGCAACTAAAGACCAAACCAACCCTAAGGATTGTTCAATAGATGCTAAGGCTGCGACCCTCTCTATCCAATCCAAACCCAAACCACGGAACAGAGTCTCACCTGAGGGAAACAGGTGCATGCCACGTCTTTGAACGCGACAGTCGCCTGTGTTGAACTCGGGTGCGACTCTGTTCCCATAATGGTGCGTTCACACTTGGTCCATTTGAAGCGAGTCCTGGTGTGCTTCTTGGGAACCGACCTGCACAAAAGAGGACGTTCCCGGGAAGTACATCGGGGTTCACTTCCAAATGGACCAAGTGTGAACGCACCCTTAGACGGGCTTCTTTCCTCCTGGATCCCAAACGAGGACGACGAAGACTCTAGCAATAACGCCAGACTGAAGCCATGATGAGAGCCGCCTGATAGAGACTGTGTAACACTTCACAAATACCACAACCAAGTCCAATTCTCCCTGAACCCTTCTGTGAACCACTGCAGCTCTGCTTATAGGGTCAACATCCACTTGTCTGTCCCACTTTTCACCTTTTCTCTGAGGGCTGGACATTGGGACTGTATCCTGCTTGGCAAATTTTGAAGCCTTATAATCTAACGCTATCACACTGTTGGGACTGTGTAATAAAGCAGCTGTTATAGCCATAATGCTTGGGCCCCATTTTTCTGAAGAGCTACTTGGTTTAGGTTTTTTGGAAGGGGTTTCAGCTCTGCCCATCTCAATTATTTCACTGTTGCAGCCCAAGCCTCTTGATCCACAGCCCTCCTTAATGTCAGGAGACTTGATCTGCTCCGTGATGAAGGTCCAGTCACCAGAGAGTAGCCCCTCTCCTGAAGAGACATCCATGACGTGTGAATCTCCACTCTCGAACCTGGCAGCCCGGAGAGGCGGACTTTGGAGAGCCGAGGGCTTTGATTCTCCACGTCTGTTACAATTCTCTTGGAGGCTGTGCCCTGGATCTGGCATGTTACTATTATTGATTAGAAAGGTGTTTGCAGCTGGACTAAAGTGGATTTGAGATGGAGCTACAATACTTGGTCTAATATCATCTAAAGTTGGACTCTGGTGGATGTTGACCCCAAGACCTGAACCCACATCAATCAGTTTGACAGGTAAAGTAACTACATTAAAGTCTTTGACAAAGAGCGGCAAAACAAATTGGTTTGTAGCCGTCTCCCCAAGCACTACATTGGGTAACCTCGCATTGGGTGAGACGTCTAAGTATGCATCTAAGAATGCATCGAAGTCTGCATTTCCTCTCCAGGAGCTGCCGGCATGCGCCTGGGATGAATCTGGGACTTCATATTTAAAAACACCTGAACTGTCCACATCAGCAGAATGAGGCAGCCGTCCTTCAGAGGAGCTGAAGAAGTCTCCATCAGGTTGTGAAACCAGCGGTATCACAGGAGAGAGGTCAGGGGAGTCAGATGTTTGTACAGGACCAGAAACATGTCCACTGTCCTGGTCTGTCTTCTCTGCGTTGTCGTGAGTTCTGTTTTGGAGCTCAGTCTGTGGAAGTTCTCCTTCAAAGGAACGGGTTTCACCTCCCTCTTCAACGTGCAGGTTGTAGTGAACGGGGTGGACCTCCTCAGCCTGCGACGGCTTCTGTATTGTAGGAGATTGGTCGATGGAGCCCCATCTGACCTTGTGGCCTGCACCATTTGAAGCATGTTCTTCTGAGCTGGTAACGCTCTCAGCTGCATGTAACCCACCGGCCTGAGGGAATGGTTCCACAGCTCGGGCTGAAACCATTTCAGGCGCTGCAGCAGCAGAGTCCAAGGAAACCGGGCTTGAACCTTTGGATTGGGCGTCGTCTGGAGACAGCGCCGGGTGTTCTTCTTGATGGGCGTCAGACGCCGTTGGATTAACATGCTGCATCACGAATCTACAGAATGTTGAGCTGAGAAAAATAGAGAAAAATTAATAACTTGTTTTAAAACAAGTGGGACATGTCATTATTAACTGAAGCAACATTGCTTTTTTTGTCTTTTTTAATCATATACAAGTCATCCAGTACTGAAACAATCTAAATCTTCCAATACAAAAAAATACAAAGGTTATTTCTATACATTTCAGACTGAGCTGCAGTGGCTAAAAAGAGGTTTTGTTTTTGTGAATGTAAACAAGAACCACCTTGCTAACTTTTGAGGCAATGTTGCTTAAAGATTTGATTGAAATGTGACACTTACTACTGGCTGTCCTGACTCAGGTGGGCCATGGTGATGAAAGGGTGCTGTAACGCCTGCGCTGGGGTCACTCTGAGTCTGGGGTCGACAGATAGAAGACTTTTGAGAAGGTCCATGCACATCCTGACATCTTCAGCCTGCTCTTCATCCTGGCACACAAAAGACTGTAACAAGACAAGAAAAGTTAGTTAGACAAGTTAGATTTTCAAATGCACATTGATTGAACATGACTCTAGCTCCAAACTGCTCTATGCATTTACGACAACAATATATTATCAAGTACAAATGTCAGAGGCAAGTAAAAGTCATCCAGGCTTAAAGCACCTACATTGAGCAAATCGTCCAACGTCGTCAGGTCATTCTGGAGTGGACCGGGTTCTCCTGGTTCTTCATGATTAACACATCTGTATTCTTCAGGCGTCAGGAGCCTCCATGTTGGATTCGGTCGGCCGTCTTCTTCTTTGGTGAAATAGAACTTAGTGTACCTTCCGTTATTAAGCATGTCGTCAGGAGGCATCCCCAGCAGATCCACCATCATCTTCATCGATTGATATCCGCAGCAAGGAAACAGATTCGTCCCCGAAAGTAGATGGGCCAAAGTACAGCCCAGTCCCCACATGTCGATGGGAAAGTCGTGCACACATCCCAAAGTCACCTCTGGAGCCCTGTACGCAGAGGGCTGTCTGATAACTCCCTTCTTTACCTCTGAGGAGGTGAGGGCCAGGCCGAAGTCAATCAGTTTGAGCCTGTAAGGTTGGTTGGTCAGCATGACGTTATCTGGCTTTAGGTCAGCGTGGATCACGTCGATGTCTTTCAGGGCGTTGAAGGCAACGAGCAGCTGCTGGACGATCGGCCGGAACTCACTGATAGTCGGCACAGGGCCATCCTCCGTGAGGAGGTCCCACAGACTGGAGTTCAGCATCTCAAAGACGAGACACGTGAGGCCCATGTACTGGAAACACTCTTTGAACTGTACCACGTTACAGCGTTCACTGTCCAGCTGTCCGATTCTCTCCAACATCTGCACCTGTAACAAGAAAACATAGTTAGACGTGTCCTGGGTCGTTTAAACATGACCATGAAAAACTAAAGCGATCTTACCTCCCTCTCCGCCTCTCTGATAGCTGCAGGATTCTTCAGCATTTTCACTGCCACTCTCTCGTTGGTGTCCATCTTCAGGCACTCCACTACCATCCCAAAAGAGCCTTCACCGAGAAACCTCAGCACAGTGTAAGCGGCAGTTTGTCCCTGAAGGACGTCACCCTCACAAAGTTCTGCAATAAGACAAAAACAAAGAAATGTTAACGACCAAACAATGTTTGCACACACAGAAAACAGTAACATCTAAACCAGAACAACATTTAAACCTGTCTGCTTCATCAAATTCAAGTTAAAAAAGAAAATGTCTCATACTTTACATCTTTGTGCTTTGAAAACACAAGATGTTTTAGAAGTCCTGATGTTGGAATGTGAAACCAATTCCACAAACATTTGGTAAAATGAAACTAGAAAAGAATAAATAATCAAATGCTATTTTCATAAATGTTACTTACCAGATACATCTAGATGCGCTGTCTCTTCGTCAACATTTTGCTGGATGTCCAAGGGGTCACCTGGGCTGGCCACGTAGTCTTCATCAGGTTGTGAAACCAGCGGTATCACAGGAGAGAGGTCAGTGGAGTCAGATGTTTGTACCGGACCAGAAACATGTCCACTGTCCTGGTCTGTCTTCTCTGCGTTGTCGTGAGTTCTGTTTTGGAGCTCAGTCTGTGGAAGTTCTCCTTCAAAGGAACGGGTTTCACCTCCCTCTTCAACGTGCAGGTTGTCGTGAACGGGATGGACCTCCTCAGCCTGCGACGGCATCTGTATTGTAGGAGATTGGTCGATGGAGCCCCATCTGACCTTGTGGCCTGCACCATTTGAAGCATGTTCTTCTGAGCTGGTAACGCTCTCAGCTGCATGTAACCCACCGGCCTGAGGGAATGGTTCCACAGCTCGGGCTGAAACCATTTCAGGCGCTGCAGCAGCAGAGTCCAAGGAAACCGGGCTTGAACCTTTGGATTGGGCGTCGTCTGGAGACACCGCCGGGTGTTCTCCTTGATGGGCGTCAGACGCCGTTGGATTAACATGCTGCATCACGAATCTACATAATGTTGAGCTGAGAAAAAAAGAGAAAAATTAATAACTTGTTTTAAAACAGGTGTGACATGTCATTATTAACTGAAGCAACATTGCACAATGTTTTTTTGTCTTTTTTAATCATATACAAGTCATCCAGTACTGAAACAATCTAAATCTTCCAATATAAAAAAATACAAAGGTTATTTCTATACATTTCAGACTGAGCTGCAGTGGCTAAAAAGAGGTTTTGTTTTTGTGAATGTAAACAAGAACCACCTTGCTAACTTTTGAGGCAATGTTGCTTAAAGATTTGATTGAAATGTGACACTTACTACTGGCTGTCCTGACTCAGGTGGGCCATGGTGATGAAAGGGTGCTGTAACGCCTGCGCTGGGGTCACTCTGAGTCTGGGGTCGACAGATAGAAGACTTTTGAGAAGGTCCATGCACATCCTGACATCTTCAGCCTGCTCTTCATCCTGGCACACAAAAGACTGTAACAAGACAAGAAAAGTTAGTTAGACAAGTTAGATTTTCAAATGCACATTGATTGAACATGACTCTAGCTCCAAACTGCTCTATGCATTTACGACAACAATATATTATCAAGTACAAATGTCAGAGGAGAGTAAAAGTCATCCAGGCTTAAAGCACTTACATTGAGCAAATCGTCCAACGTCGTCAGGTCATTCTGGAGTGGACCGGGTTCTCCTGGTTCTTCATGATTAACACGTCTGTATTCTTCAGGCGTCAGGAGCCTCCATGTTGGATTCGGTCGGCCGTCTTCTTCTTTGGTGAAATAGAACTTAGTGTACCTTCCGTTATTAAGCATGTCGTCAGGAGGCATCCCCAGCAGATCCACCATCATCTTCATCGATTGATATCCGCAGCAAGGAAACAGATTCGTCCCCGAAAGTAGATGGGCCAAAGTACAGCCCAGTCCCCACATGTCGATGGGAAAGTCGTGCACACATCCCAAAGTCACCTCTGGAGCCCTGTACGCAGAGGGCTGTCTGATAACTCCCTTCTTTACCTCTGAGGAGGTGAGGGCCAGGCCGAAGTCAATCAGTTTCAGCCTGTAAGGTTGGTTGGTCAGCATGACGTTATCTGGCTTTAGGTCAGCGTGGATCACATCGATGTCTTTCAGGGCGTTGAAGGCAACGAGCAGCTGCTGGACGATCGGCCGGAACTCACTGATAGTCGGCACAGGGCCATGCTCCGTGAGGAGGTCCCACAGACTGGAGTTCAGCATCTCAAAGACGAGACACGTGAGGCCCATGTACTGGAAACACTCTTTGAACTGTACCACGTTACAGCGTTCACTGTCCAGCTGTCCGATTCTCTCCAACATCTGCACCTGTAACAAGAAAACATAGTTAGACGTGTCCTGGGTCGTTTAAACATGACCATGAAAAACTAAAGCGATCTTACCTCCCTCTCCGCCTCTCTGATAGCTGCAGGATTCTTCAGCATTTTCACTGCCACTCTCTCGTTGGTGTCCATCTTCAGGCACTCCACTACCATCCCAAAAGAGCCTTCACCGAGAAACCTCAGCACAGTGTAAGCGGCAGTTTGTCCCTGAAGGACGTCACCCTCACAAAGTTCTGCAATAAGACAAAAACAAAGAAATGTTAACGACCAAACAATGTTTGCACACACAGAAAACAGTAACATCTAAACCAGAACAACATTTAAACCTGTCTGCTTCATCAAATTCAAGTTAAAAAAGAAAATGTCTCATACTTTACATCTTTGTGCTTTGAAAACACAAGATGTTTTAGAAGTCCTGATGTTGGAATGTGAAACCAATTCCACAAACATTTGTTAAAATGAAACTAGAAAAGAATAAATAATCAAATGCTATTTTCACAAATGTTACTTACCAGATACATCTAGATGCGCTGTCTCTTCGTCAACATTTTGCTGGATGTCCAAGGGGTCACCTGGGCTGGCCACGTAGTCTTCATCAGGTTGTGAAACCAGCGGTATCACAGGAGAGAGGTCAGGGGAGTCAGATGTTTGTACCGGACCAGAAACATGTCCACTGTCCTGGTCTGTCTTCTCTGCGTTGTCGTGAGTTCTGTTTTGGAGCTCAGTCTGTGGAAGTTCTCCTTCAAAGGAACGGGTTTCACCTCCCTCTTCAACGTGCAGGTTGTCGTGAACGGGATGGACCTCCTCAGCCTGCGACGGCATCTGTATTGTAGGAGATTGGTCGATGGAGCCCCATCTGACCTTGTGGCCTGCACCATTTGAAGCATGTTCTTCTGAGCTGGTAACGCTCTCAGCTGCATGTAACCCACCGGCCTGAGGGAATGGTTCCACAGCTCGGGCTGAAACCATTTCAGGCGCTGCAGCAGCAGAGTCCAAGGAAACCGGGCTTGAACCTTTGGATTGGGCGTCGTCTGGAGACACCGCCGGGTGTTCTCCTTGATGGGCGTCAGACGCCGTTGGATTAACATGCTGCATCACGAATCTACAGAATGTTGAGCTGATAAAAAAAAAAGAGAAAAATGAATAACTCATTTTAAAACAAGTGGGACATGTCATTATTAACTGAAGCAACATTGCACAATGTTTTTTTCCTTTTTTAATCATATACAAGTCATCCAGTACTGAAACAATCTAAATCTTCCAATACAAAAAAATACAAAGGTTATTTCTATACATTTCAGACTGAGCTGCAGTGGCTAAAAAGAGGTTTTGTTTTTGTGAATGTAAACAAGAACCACCTTGCTAACTTTTGAGGCAATGTTGCTTAAAGATTTGATTGAAATGTGACACTTACTACTGGCTGTCCTGACTCAGGTGGGTCATGGTGATGAAAGGGTGCTGTAACGCCTGCGCTGGGGTCACTCTGAGTCTGGGGTCGACAGATAGAAGACTTTTGAGAAGGTCCATACACATCCTGACATCTTCAGCCTGCTCTTCATCCTGGCACACAAAAGACTGTAACAAGACAAGAAGAGTTAGTTAGACAAGTTAGATTTTCAAATGCACATTGATTGAACATGACTCTAGCTCCAAACTGCTCTATGCATTTACGATAACAATATATTATCAAGTACAAATGTCAGAGGCAAGTAAAAGTCATCCTGGCTTAAAGCACTTACATTGAGCAAATCGTCCAACGTCGTCAGGTCATTCTGGAGTGGACCGGGTTCTCCTGGTTCTTCATGATTAACACGTCTGTATTCTTCAGGCGTCAGGAGCCTCCATGTTGGATTCGGTCGGCCGTCTTCTTCTTTGGTGAAATAGAACTTAGTGTACCTTCCGTTATTAAGCATGTCGTCAGGAGGCATCCCGAGCAGATCCACCATCATCTTCATCGATTGATATCCGCAGCAAGGAAACAGGTTCGTCCCCGAAAGTAGATGGGCCAAAGTACAGCCCAGTCCCCACATGTCGATGGGAAAGTCGTGCACACATCCCAAAGTCACCTCTGGAGCCCTGTACGCAGCGGGCTGCATGATGTCTCCCTGCTCTACCTCTGAGGAGGTGAGGGCCAGGCCGAAGTCAATCAGTTTGAGCCTGTAAGGTTGGTTGGTCAGCATGACGTTATCTGGCTTTAGGTCAGCGTGGATCACGTCGATGTCTTTCAGGGCGTTGAAGGCAACGAGCAGCTGCTGGACGATCGGCCGGAACTCACTGATAGTCGGCACAGGGCCATCCTCCGTGAGGAGGTCCCACAGACTGGAGTTCAGCATCTCAAAGACGAGACACGTGAGGCCCATGTACTGGAAACACTCTTTGAACTGTACCACGTTACAGCGTTCACTGTCCAGCTGTCCGATTCTCTCCAACATCTGCACCTGTAACAACAAAACACAGTTAGACGTGTCCTGGGTTGTTTAAACATGATCATGAATAATTAAAGTGATCCTACCTCCTCCTCCGCCTCTCTGATAGCTGCAGGATTCTTCAGCATTTTCACTGCCACTCTCTCGTTGGTGTCCATCTTCAGGCACTCCACTACCATCCCAAAAGAGCCTTCACCGAGAAACCTCAGCACAGTGTAAGCGGCAGTTTGTCCTTGAAGGACGTCACCCTCACAAAGTTCTGCAATAAAACAAAAACAAAGAAATGTTAACGACCAAACAAAGTTTGCACACACAGAAAACAATAATATCTAAAACCAGGACAACATTTAGACCTGTCTGCTTCATCAAATTCAAGTTAAAAAAGAACATTACTCATACTTTACATCTTTGTGCTTTGAAAACACAAGATATTTTAGAAGTCCTGATGTTGGAATGTGAAACCAATTCCACAAACATTTGTTAAATGAAATTAGAAAAAAAATAAAATAAAAAAATGCTATTTTCACAAATGCTACTTACCAGATACATCTAGACGCGTAATCTCTTCGTCAACATTTTGCTGGATGTCCAAGGGGTCACCTGGGCTGGCCACGTAGTCTTCATCAGGTTGTGAAACCAGCGGTATCAGAGGAGAGAGGTCAGGGGAGTCAGATGTTTGTACCGGACCAGAAACATGTCCACTGTCCTGGTCTGTCTTCTCTGCGTTGTCGTGAGTTCTGTTTTGGAGCTCAGTCTGTGGAAGTTCTCCTTCAAAGGAACGGGTTTCACCTCCCTCTTCAACGTGCAGGTTGTCGTGAACGGGATGGACCTCCTCAGCCTGCGACGGCTTCTGTATTGTAGGAGATTGGTCGATGGAGCCCCATCTGACCTTGTGGCCTGCACCATTTGAAGCATGTTCTTCTGAGCTGGTAACGCTCTCAGCTGCATGTAACCCACCGGCCTGAGGGAATGGTTCCACAGCTCGGGCTGAAACCATTTCAGGCGCTGCAGCAGCAGAGTCCAAGGAAACCGGGCTTGAACCTTTGGATTGGGCGTCGTCTGGAGACAGCGCCGGGTGTTCTCCTTGATGGGCGTCAGACTCCGTTGGATTAACATGCTGCATCACGAATCTACAGAATGTTGAGCTGAGAAAAAAAGAGAAAAATTAATAACTTGTTTTAAAACAGGTGTGACATGTCATTATTAACTGAAGCAACATTGCACAATGTTTTTTTGTCTTTTTTAATCATATACAAGTCATCCAGTACTGAAACAATCTAAATCTTCCAATACAAAAAAAAAAAAAATGATTTTTTCTACTGATTTCAGACTGAGCTGCAGTGGCTAAAAAGAGGTTTTGTTTTTGTGAATGTAAACAAGAACCACCTTGCTAACTTTTGAGGCAATGTTGCTTAAAGATTTGATTGAAATGTGACACTTACTACTGGCTGTCCTGACTCAGGTGGGCCATGGTGATGAAAGGGTGCTGTAACGCCTGCGCTGGGGTCACTCTGAGTCTGGGGTCGACAGATAGAAGACTTTTGAGAAGGTCCATACACATCCTGACATCTTCAGCCTGCTCTTCATCCTGGCACACGAAAGACTGTAACAAGACAAGAAGAGTTGGTTGACAAGTTAGATTCTCAAATGCACATTGATTGAACATGGCTCTAGCTCCAAACTGCTCTATGCATTTACGACAACAATATATTATCAAGTACAAATGTCAGAGGAGAGTAAAAGTCATCCAGGCTTAAAGCACTTACATTGAGCAAATCGTCCAACGTCGTCAGGTCATTCTGGAGTGGACCGGGTTCTCCTGGTTCTTCATGATTAACACGTCTGTATTCTTCAGGCGTCAGGAGCCTCCATGTTGGATTCGGTCGGCCGTCTTCTTCTTTGGTGAAATAGGACTGTGTGTACCTTCCGTTATTAAGCATGTCGTCAGGAGGCATCCCGAGCAGATCCACCATCATCTTCATCGATTGATATCCGCAGCAAGGAAACAGCTTTTTCCCCGCAAGAAGACGGGCCAAAATACAACCCAGTCCCCACATGTCGATGGGAAAGTCGTGCACACATCCCAAAGTCACCTCTGGAGCCCTGTACGCAGAGGGCTGTCTGATAACTCCCTTCTTTACCTCTGAGGAGGTGAGGGCCATACCAAAGTCGATCAGTTTGAACCTATAAGGCTGGTTGGTCAGCATGACGTTATCCGGCTTTAGGTCAGCGTGGATCACGTCGATGTCTTTCAGGGCGTTGAAGGCAACGAGCAGCTGCTGGACGATCGGCCGGACCTCACCGATAGGTAGCGCAGGCCTGTGCTTTGTGAGGAGGTCCCACAGACTGATGTTCAGCATCTCAAAGACGAGACACGTGAGGCCCATGTGCTGGAAACACTCTTTGAACTGCACCACGTTACAGCGTTCACTGTCCAGCTGTCCGATTCTCTCCAACATCTGCACCTGTAACAAGAAAACACAGTTAGACGTGTCCTGGGTCGTTTAAACATGACCATGAAAAACTAAAGCGATCTTACCTCCCTCTCCGCCTCTCTGATCGCTGCAGGATTCTTCAGCATTTTCACTGCCACTCTCTCGTTGGTGTCCATCTTCAGGCACTCCACTACCATCCCAAAAGAGCCTTCACCGAGAAACCTCAGCACAGTGTAAGCGGCAGTTTGTCCCTGAAGGACGTCGCCCTCACAAAGTTCTGCAATAAAACAAAAACAAAGAAATGTAAACGACCAAACAAACCTGCTCGGGGTGCACAACAATAAATACATATATACACATACAGTGGGAGAAAAAAGTGATCACACTGTTTGGAATTACTCACACTTCTGCCTAAATCAGTCATAGAATGTGTTCTGATCTTTATTAATATCATAAGAATGAATAAACATGTAAACATTCAAAGGTTCGGGGGGAATAGATGAGTACACGCCCTGAATCTCACTGAACTGCAGTTTTGTAAAGAGCAATGATCTAAGATTCATCCTGAGCCTCAACAGTTTGTCAACAGTTGGTCATTTTACAGGGAAATGACATAAAAAGCAACATGTCTTAATGACGGTAGGCTATATACTGGTTAAAAGTGAAACATTTGAGCAAATAAACGTGTTTTACCTCTTCAAATCTCTCTCTCTTAAATGCAAGGGTGTAGGTTTGGTGTTACTATTGGTGGGGAACAACATCACATGTTTCCGTCGGACATGTAAATGCGCCTCATGTAATAAGGCAGAAGCTCTGTTGCAACCCAAAAATATGAATATCTCCGTGAATATTTGACCAATCAACATGAAACAAAAAGTGTTGTGGTGCCGATCATCCTCTCCCAAGCTTAAAGAGCCCACATGTGACTCAAGTCTTTGAGAAAGATGGGGGGACAACTTGGCCATCCTAAAATATTGGTGGTCCCCACGCAAACAACGGCCATGCTTCAGTGCACCTGACAAGCTTTGAGTCCTTCCCCACTACTATTCACGTAATCAACGCAGCTATTCCTTAACTCAACACAACCTATGCACTACTTAAGTGAGTTTCTGATCTGTTAAATACATGTCTTTTTATCTTTGCGTGTAGGAAATGGTTTTGCTGCATCGGTTCCCGCCCTCCTCCCACTCGCCTGGGTCAGACTTTACAGCGAGCACCGCTGTGTGCTCCGACCGCACCCTCTGTCCGAGTTTCGTGTTAATCTGACCTAAATATTCTTTCCCCTGGTATGCAGTGGTCTTTGTTTAAGGACTGAACCCTTGTTTGCTGGAAAAATGCCCACAAAATCTGAAGGAACTCACTTTGGGAACCACTGTCGCACGCAAACATAGCATTTCTAAATGTTCTCCCGTTTGAGTCTTGTTTTGTCACCAGTTTAGTGTTTTATGGAGTTGATTTGTTTAAATATAATGAAACATGCATAAACTATTGCAATAATAACATCAATTGTCAAGACAGTTGTTAACAAACGTTCTCTGGAAAGTGCAAAGACTCAGAGGAGACCTTCAGAACCTGTACTGTACCACTTAAACCATCTCCTAAACCACAAAACTCTTTAAATGATACTTACCAGAGAAATCCATGTTTGCCGTAGTTTCCATCTGGTGAAAGTTGATATCCGCTGTGTAGACGTAAGTCGTACAGGAGCAAAAATAATCCGTCTTTCTGGGCAAATGTGTTGATCAGAATGGCTGCTCTCAACTTTGCATGTTACATGTAATAAGCCTGACCAACCCCAGCCAATCAGAAACGCCTTCCGGAACGTGAGGGCCTATTATTGCCATGACGATGATGCCATTAAAATTTTGTTTTTGTTTAAATCAGAATGGAACCTCAAATAGACCCTTTAACTGCTGACATCATCAGTGACATCATCTGGAGGCAGGAAGTGATCAAGAGAAATAAGATTAAAGAAGAAGAAGATCTTTATTTATATAGCGCCTTTCACAGACATATAGTCACAAAGCGCTTTACATGAGACAATTGTACATTCACTCCATACTCGGTGGTGGAAAGCTACGTTTGTAGCTTCAGTTTCCCTGTCAGAGGCGCTTTCGCGACTGCACACGTCTGCGCCAACGGACCCTCTGACCACCACCAAATTAAACTAAAACTAGCGATTATAAGTGTAAAACTACAACTAAAAAATGTGGACTTGTTGTGGCTTAATGTGCCAGACCAAGAGGAATGACATTTGAGATGATAAAATAAGGTTTATTTGATATTTCCAAAAACAGTTAAACATTTGTTTATCGTTACCATGGCAACAGCTCCAATGGAAATAGATACGAATCTAACTTCCTGCCTCCAGCTACGTCCCAAATGTTTACAAACAATTAAAGGGTCTATAGATACAGTAGAATGCATCTTTGGAATTGACTCTGTGCATAACTTCAAATCATAACAACGCCGCCCAAGAAGTGACTTCCTGTTTTGATCCAGCAAGCCAAAATAAAAGCACACAGCTTGTCTCATTGATTAGTTCAGCAAGTACTTGCAACATTGCAAGAATTTAATTAAATACACACATTTTAAGAGTTGCTAATAGTTTGAGAAAAAAGTGTCTGCACAAATGTATAGCTCCCAAAAAGTATTTATTGCTTACACCAGATGTAATGTTTCGGGCGTTGTTTGAGGCATTGCGTGCGGACACTGTTTTCTCATCCTTGTGTTCTACTTTGATCCTGCACACTAATTGTGACGGGATGTGCGTGTTTTTTGTTTTTCTAACACTATCGTCTGTTAATAGTTTGGCAGAAAGAAAGTTGAACTCATGAACTGCTGAACCAATGAATGAGATGGTGCTTTTATTTTGTCGTGCTGGATCGAAACAGGAAGTCACTTCTTGGGCGGTGTTGTTATGATTTGAAGTTATGCACAGAGTCAATTGTTCATGCTCGAAGCAGCCAGAGGGGGGAAACAAATAAAGAGAAAGAGGGAAATGTAACTTTCTCCTAGTTCACCACCATTATTTAAACAAATGCTGAATTATGAATATTTCTCTACTGAAGATACAGGGACGTGGAGAGGAGCAAATGCTATACACTCATTATGCTAACGAGTGCCGTTTTTTGCTTCTACTGAACAATTTGTTGTGAATAAACATCTGTACAGATTTTAGCTTGACTCTATTGGTGTTTGATAAATACTGCATGTATATATTCCATAGTGCTTTATCTTTTAATGCAACATGTTTGCTTTTCTTCTTCGTAAGACGCATTGAGTTGCCTTGTGCAGGAAATGTGTGGCATAAAACAGCCAGAAAACAGTTAAAACAGAGTGAAAAATTGTGATTCCCATGAAAGGCTTTCTTCCCCCTTGGCTAGACCAGACAACACAAGATGGAACGTCAAACTGAGTAACAAGAATAACATTGCCTACAGCCTTGGGATTAGAATTACCGCGGGACCTCAGGTAAAAAGTGAATATTCGTTTGAATCTGCGACCTTTCAAATCTGTCATTTTAAAAAGGTAATTGGGTAATTCTGCAAACTCCGAGGTCCCCTGGTGATTCTATTTTCTTTTCAATACCATACTGGTCTTGTTTAACGGAACCCAGAGCCCTATTAATAAGAACCATTAAACCATAAGAAAGACCAAAGGACAAGTTTAAGAGGAGAATGACAGAATATGAATGAAATTGAATATGAGAAGTGCAGGGGTCTGTATTGTTCAGTGTCATTTAAAAGTCTGGCTGAAGGATGAAGGAAATCGAGAATCGTAGATATGTCTGTAAAGAGCCACATCCTGATTAGTGCGTTTACAATTAGGAATGAATAGGTTCTAAATCCAGAATGAATCAAGTAATCAAGTAACAACTCAAGGTTAGACCAGGACTGAAGCATGTCTGAAACAGGACTGAACCAGGACTTTACCAGGCCATCTCAAATAGGGCTGGGCGATATGGACCAAAAGTCATATCCCGATATATTTAGGTTCAATATCGATCTACGATATATATCCCAATATTCTTTTCGCAAAGTGAGAGCTGTGAAATGAAATGTTCAGTCAAAGTCAAATCAAATCCGAGTGGTTTAAATATTTTGATTTTTTTTTTCTTTACCCCATTTACTGTTAAAAACGTCTATGTCTGTTGCATATCACTAAACTATAGCCTAAACCAGGGGTGTCGAAGTCGTTTGGGTCGAGGGCTGAAATTCAGCCCCCATGGCGGGTCGCTGGTCGCATATATTGTGAAGGACTGTGGCCTCATAAATAACAACAGCTATTGCACTTTATCAGCCTGTGTCACATGTTTCTCAAAGAGCTGCATGAAGTCATTATTCATTCACTCCACACTCGATGGCAGTACATTATTATTGTAGCCACAGCCGCCCTGGGGCAGACTGATCATTTACCACGTGGCTATAATATGCTGTTTATATCCTGATCTCTTATTATGTCAGTGCCCTCTGCTGGACACGTGTGGCATTCTTTCCTTTTTAAAAAAGAATTAAGCTGCCCCCTAGTGGCTGGAGTGGGCAAACTCACTGAGTTGTTTCGTTAAAAATCCATAACTCCGCACAGGAATGGGCTAGAGACTTACTTCTTTTTTTTTTACATGCTCAGGAATTCATGATCCTCAAAGGGCCACAGTAAATCATCTCGCACCTCGACCTTGACACATGTGGCCTAAACTGAGACAATGAAATATGACTTATTAAAGTATTACTTACATTTTAGTCCTTAATAATCACATGAAATATAATTAATAATAATTGCTCTTAATTTAATTGTGTTTTCGTCAGTGGTTTTGAGATAAGTTCTTGTCTTTATCCAAAACATTCCCAAACATAATCATCTTAAACTAAACCACAAATGACTCTTTACAAACAGCACAGGCTCAGCTTCATCTCTGTGGAGGCACAGCTGTGTGAATCCGGAGGTGAGGGAGTTCATGATCAGTGCATCAGAGCGGGTAGCAGCGAGAGAATGGAGTGATTAGCGCTGCGGCTAACGCAATGCTAACGGGGGGAAATGCAATAGTCCGTGGCCATCAACTGCTTGGGCCAAAATCACGTGCCTCCCTAATCCTAAGGCCATGTCGACCTCTCATTGGCTGCAGCAGAATAAAGTGAATGTCCTGAAGTGGCCACCTCAGTCTCCTGACCTCAGTATCATTGAGCTTCTCTGGGGAGATCTCAACCATGCAAGACAGCCTAGGAATTTACAGGAACTGGAGGCTTTTTGCCTGAAAGAATGGTCAGTTTTACCATCTTGTTGCAGGGTCGCGAAGAAGAGCCACCAAGAACCACAAGAGCAAAGCCGAGCTGCTGAACCCAGAGGAAGGAGAGGGGGACCTCGTGGGTAAGAGGCCATACCACTCTGAAAATAATGTATTGGCTCTTCTGAAATGTAATGTTTTCATGGTAAACCTAAGCCATTCTATGCAGACAATGGCCTCAACTGCCTTTATTTAGAAGGATCAAATCGTTCTGTTGCGTAAAAGAACATTTTCTTCAAGTCAATAATCAATCACTGCTTCTGTACTGAGCAATCCAGCGCTCAAAGTGTGTTCATCAATGGTTAAGAGTGAGAGCTTGTATAGCTTTTCCCCCACTTTTTGTAACCCGTCACGCTTTTGACCCCTGTCCAGGTTCTCCGTTTGCCCGGGCCAGCCTGAAGAGCAGCAAACTGGAGGGCTCCAAGTTCAAGCGGCGGGAGAGGCGGCTGCGCTTCTTCATCCGCCGCGTGGTGAAGACCCAGGCCTTCTACTGGACCGTGCTGTGCCTGGTGGGCCTGAACACGATGTGCGTCGCCGTGGTGCACTACGACCAGCCCGAGCCCCTGTCCGACTTCCTCTGTGAGTGAGCGGGACAGTTGGGGATTGGGGAGAGGATAGCAGCCTTCAGGCCTAGATTACACAGATTAGGATTGGGAATGGGAAGTCGACGCCTGCAGGGGATAAGCAGAAGTTGGGTGGGCTGTCTTTCCTAACAGTGTTGTAGAATTAGCTAATGTCAGAATTTCAGATGGAGGGCAGCGGTGGTTGCTCTTTTCTTAACGGCCAAAATAAATCATTCCTTTGTTCAAATATCAGTACCTATTTACCAGCCATGTTTCCAAGTGATTTGCTGTCTTAACACTGGGTTAACAGGGTTTTCGTCAGGCATTAAACACCATTGAATGAAATGAAGACCCTAAATGTCTAAATATGTAAATATTCACACTTTAACATACAAGAAATGTATCAAAAATGCAAAAAATATGATCTGGAGCACATTCAGTTGTACATTTCATACAACTTTCTGGACAAAAGACAAATCTTTAGAAATTAAAATAAATAAATACTTCTTTTTAGGCATTGAAATAGCATCAAAAGCCTGACAATTTTACTTGCCGCTGCCTAGACCCTGGTTAGGATTAATCATGTTTCCATAAAATGAATTAGGGTAGTGTCCTATTTCCATAATTACCATGTTATTACGCCTTTACCCACCATGCTAACACTGGGCTTTAATGTTGAATCTAATCATTTGTTGCATAGAAGTCCATATGTGAATATAGTTCACAGATTTGAATTAGAGATTCTTAACTAGCCACCCTCTAACAGATTGCTGGAAGTTGCATGAGCAATTTTACAAAAGTACTGCTTCAAACTTTCATTATTACTCAAAATAAAAGGTGGAGCAGCTTTTTTTAACGCCATAGGAAATCCTGTTAGAAGCTTTCCACAAGATGTATCTTCATTTTCCTTTTTCTTTTTTGTCCCCACCATTAGATTACGCTGAGCTCCTGTTCCTGGGGATCTTTCTGACTGAGATGACGATAAAGATGTACGGCCTGGGCAAACAGGCCTACCTCAACTCCTCCTTCAACTGCTTCGACTGCATTGTAAGTCCACAGCTCATCAGGTTTAGCATTTACTCTGTCTGTTACCAATGTTGCATCTGAATGTTCTCCTCTCTTCCCTCCTGCTAGGTGATCTCGGGCAGTATTTTTGAAGTCTTCTGGTCCATAATCCAGCCCGGCACCTCGTTTGGCATCAGCGTGCTGCGAGCTCTCAGGTTATTGCGGATCTTCAAAGTCACCAAGTGAGTTCCAGCTTTGATTCAAGCAACGTCCTCTTGCAGAGATGGGCAAGTGTTGCTTTGTGGCGGGCCGATTTCCTTTGCACCTGAACCTGACATTGCCTACCCCGTGCCCCCCGTGCCCCCCGTGCCCCCTGTGCCACCTGTGTCGGGCGCCTTTCAAGTGACAGTAGCGTTTCTTCTTCTCGTGTTTAGGTACTGGGCGTCCCTGCGAAACCTGGTGGTGTCTCTGCTCAACTCCATGAAGTCCATCATCAGCTTGCTCTTCCTGCTCTTCCTCTTCATCGTGGTGTTTGCCCTGCTGGGAATGCAGCTCTTTGGCGGACAGTCAGTCTCTAAAAATTCAAATCTTTCTGTTTTTTGTGTGTGTGTGTAATTCACACAGTGTAACAACAATGTACAACAACAAAACTCGCTTTGCCACATCAGAATAGTGTATAAAAGGAAACTGCCGTACAAGCACTAGCTAAAGAGTAGGCTTCCAAAAACCTGTTTTGCTAACGTTCTCATTTCTCCTCCTAGATTCAACTTTGAAAATGGCACTCCTTCGACAAACTTTGATACCTTCCCTGCAGCTATAATGACCGTGTTCCAGGTAGGTCAAAGAGACTTATGAATGTGACTTTTAAATGGAGCATATCATGCAAAAAAAAAAGTCGACTTATGGATTTCAGCCGTATTACAGTGTTGCTCTTTGATTAGATTTTTTTTTTTTTGACTATTGGTGACTATTGTATTGTAGTTTGTTATGATGGAGAGCAAGTTTTGAAATATGTAGTTGCAAAGACAGTACATGTAGATAATTGGTGTGCGTATGGCAGATCCTGACGGGCGAGGACTGGAACATGGTCATGTACGACGGCATCCAGTCTCAGGGCGGAGTCAACAAGGGCATGGCCTTCTCTGTCTTCTTCATCGTCCTCACACTCTTTGGCAACTGTATCCTTTCTTTCTACTCAATTCTTTGAGATTTGGCACTCGAAGCTTGCCGTTAGCATGTAGCATGAAGCTAACGTTAGAATTATAGTTAGCATAGATACAGACGGCATCTCTGGAATTGCCCATACAGTATATGATCATGTTTGAAGCAGTGGGGGGAAAACAACACGGAGAAAAATCTAAACTTTCTATAATTACTCCAAAATTACAACAACAAACGCTGAATTATCAACAAAGCTTTCTATCCAATATAGATACAAAGACATGGAGAGGAGCAAAGTAGTTCATCAGCCTATAAATACTTAAATAATGGAGAACATGATGCTTCACATTAGCATCATGCTACAATGCTAACGCTAGCTAAGACCACCATTTTTTTTCACCTCTACTGGAAAAAACGTCTGTATTCTCTGTTCTATGTTCAAATTTGGGCCGTTGAACCACTTTGTTCTTCGTCGTGTCTCAGTATGGTAGAAAATACATCTATTATTTTGTAATATGTGTGTTAGCGTGGAGGTAAAGGTGTTCCCTAAGATGCCATCTGTATCCCAAGCTCTATTGTGTTTATATAACATACATTTATATCCCATTTGCAATGTCTTTTTCCGTGCAAAGTGTGCCTGTTTTCCTATGACCACGTACAGACACACTGCTGAATGTATTCTTGGCTATCGCTGTGGACAATTTGGCGAATGCGCAGGAACTGACAAAGGTACGCTACTCGTCCACACATCTTTTTAAAGTAACTCTGAACCATAAAGTCACCTAGGGTTCAGTCCTGTTATTTCTAACCTCCCTCTCCTTGTGCGCAGGATGAGCAGGAGGAGGAGGAGGCTGCCACTCAGAAGATGGCTCTGCAGAAGGCCAAGGAGGTGGCCGAAGTCAGTCCGCTGTCCGCCGCCAACCTCTCCATCGCAGCGTGAGTTTGCCACTTCCTTTGCTTTTTTTATTTCAGTTTGTCTTTGTTTCTCGTATGTCACCTGTCTGTCACTTTCAACCAATTACCTCCCAATCCCTTCACGTTTCCGCCCCTACCCCTCGTCTCCTCAGCCCCATGGGGCCCGCAGCAGTAGAACCACCATCCTCCTACGCCTCGCCTCTTCTTCAACCTGTGTAAAAGCCATTATTTTCTCCCATTTCCTCTCTTTGTTCTAAGCGGAATAGATACAGACGGCATCTCGTCATTGAAGGGGGCGTGGCCTCGCCAAGGGGGAAAATAGAATCTTTTGGGAAACACACTTTTTCACTCTTTTTAGCCATTTTCTGGTGGAATATGAACTTATTTATCACATACATAAAGTCAGGTGTAAATCGGATCCATATGGATATTTTCTCACAGCAGATTGTGCAGTAGAAGTGAAAAAACGGCAGTTGTAGCTAGCGCTAGCTAACGTTAGCATTAGCCCGATGCTAACATGTAGCATCATGTTGGCATTCTCCGTTTTTTTATGTATTTATGGGCTGTTGAACCACTTTGCTCCTCTCCATGTCTTTGTATCTTTATTTAGTAGAAAACTATGTTCATAATTCAGCGTTTGTTAAAGTAGTTTTTAAATAATTAGAGAAAGTTTAGATTTTTTTTTAAATTGTTTTCCCCCTTAACTGTTTTCAAACATGACCATATATGGGCGATTCCGGAGATGCCGTCTGTATCTATATGTTAATCCTAATTATAGAGCTTCTTTATGTCTCTGCTAGTGTGTATTCTTTTTTATATTGTTTTCTTTTTTATTCGTAATATTAGTTGACTTTTGTATTTCCATAGATTATGTTCTACTGCACAAAAAAGACATCTGGATGAGTTGAATTTACTGGAAATAAGAATATTTGACCTTATTCTGAGTAATTCCGACTTGCCTATTGATAAAATCTGCCAGTGGAATGAGATTTTTTTTTACGCCACCTTTGAAACAGCGAGCTAACTTTGTCCCGCAGTAGCAGCGACAAGATCCACGCCTCCCCCGCCTCTCACGATGCACCCCTAACACGCCCCTCACCTGCCCCCGCACCATGTAAACATAAACGCATGTAGGGATCGCAAATGTTTAATGCAGCAGATGCAGCAACGGTTAGCGGCTAACACAGAGTTTAGCATTATGACAAACATCTGAGCGACCTGCTGTGATGCAGCTGAAATCCTCAGGAAATGTCTGTTTAATAATCCAATATCTACAGGGAGCCATCAGGTCTTTTAAATTATAATTGTTTATTTTTTACACTTGCAGGAAAGTGTATGAGGCGTTCAAGGGTTGCGGGAATTCAAAGTTTTTCACTGGAAATTTAGTTTTAAATGAAACATTAATGTTGTAAATGCCAAAAAACACAGACTTGCATGAAAGTTGCAGTTTAGCAAATAAATATAACAAACAATATAATATATAATATAATAATATAAGTATCAAAATGTTTACTTTCCCACATAGTTGATTTATTCTACTAATAAGATGTGTTGGATACAAGATGATTGATATTTCCCTCCTGTCATTGAACGTATGACAAGGGCGTGTTGAGGTGAGTGAAGGGTGTGGGTGAGAGGATTGACAAAAATCAATTCCAGGAGTATAACTGAGGGTATAGCTTTAAGTGCAATATGTTTTTTTTTTTTCTTATAAAGAGGTATTCCACTGACAGATAACTGACCAACTCAAATCAAGGTGAAATATTCTTATTTCAAGAAAATTGTGCTCATTTTAAGATTATTTTTTTCTTTTTTTCTTGCCATGTAATAATGACTGTGTTTCTGTGTTTCTTACATTTTTGAATTACGTAATTATTAATGAAATTCCAAATGTTGATTGTTTGAGTGTCTTTTTCTGTAAAGGGTTACATTCCAAAACATTTGTACTGTTTTACAAAACTTGGACGTGGAAAATTTTTGTTTGGAAACATTTTGGAAAGCGTTTTTTGGAAGCCTTTTTTCTTTTTTGTCTTTTTTGTTTTGTTTTTGTTTTTGTTTTTACTTTACTTTACCAGTAGCCACTTTTGGAATGAAATCCTGTGTGTTTTGGTCCATCTCACTCACAGCTGTTTCCCTCCTCAGCAACAAAGTACACAGTGAATGTCACAACGGCTCAGACCCATTTCTGGACTGGTATTTACTTATTTGTTCTTTTGTTGACCTTCTTTTTTTCTCTTGCTTTCTTTCTGATTATAATTCTTTCTTTTCCCACGTATTTTTGTTCCTTCCCCGACCATAAATATGATTTCCCCGGCTTTCTTTTAGCTATTATTGTGATTTATGTTCTTCTTTAACTATTTTCTGTTGCCTGCACCTGGCACTCTGGCTGCTGCTTTACTGTGGTTGACTTGAAGATGATACAAATAGACAAATGAGCAGATTTTTGAGAGAATCGGAGGGTAAAGGAGGTAGTTAGCTTGGATATTGAGTATAACATTATGACAGCAATATGCAGCTCCTTGTAATGGTTGGTATAAAGCATATTTGCAACAAGTGTATATTTTAGTTTTTTTTTGTTTAAATAATTTGTAATCAAGAATTATTCTAGCTAGAGATGCACCGATCCAGCTTGTTTTTTAAACTTCCAATACGAGAACTGATCTTATCCTGAACTTATTATTTTAGGTGACTAATAGTTTCAGTCCCAGTCTTAATTAGTTTATGCTAGCATTAGCATACTGCTGCTAGCTGCAGTAATTTGCGCGGCAATCAAAAGCACGTTTGTGGAGTATAAACTAACTTGGCGATTGAAGTCTCCAGGTGCTGAGTTTTAAAATAAGCCAAAACAAGTATCGGTCAGTATCGGATATTTAGACCGATACCAGTATGGAATCGGTGCATCCCTAGTTCTAGCCAGTTGAATTTGGTTGGCAGGATGCCTAAGATGCAGAACCTTTTTTTCAGTGGGCTTATCTGGCTGAAAAAATATCTGTTTTTGTGAGCTGAACCCACCTTTGTCTAGAGCTAGCACCTTTTCCCACATGCAATAGTGGCCAGCGCTAACAAACAGTTAGCTAACAGTTAGCTGTCAAATCTTAGATGCACATTTGATTTATTTGGATACAGTCGTTATGTATTAGGATTCATATTAGAAAGGTATACATGCTTTCCAGTCATGTGACTTTTGTTGTTATGGCGGCCATTTTGAATACCGAAGTAGAATTATGCAGAACTACAACATGTAACAATATCTCTACTCAGGATGAAAATGAAAGACATTTGATTGACAGTACCATTTTTATTTACTCGTAATCATTGCTCAAGAAGATTACAGTAAAAACATGGCCCCAAAGAGTGCATGTATATGTGAACAAACGAGTGAGTCACTTTTTAAGATTTTAGCATGCTACCATTTAACTTTTAGCTTCAACAGCTCAGCTCTGACCTCTTCAAGAGAAAGCCCTGAACCACACTCCAAACATCCAGCTTTGGCTACAACATGTGACAGAGGTCAGAGCTGAGCTGTAGTATTTCCTCAGTGTTCACAGATGTGAGCCACACATGTGTTTATCGCGTTGAAGCTGCTAACCGGTAGCATGCTAACGTCTTGGGCAGCTTAAATACTGACTCAGACATGACAGACTGTAAAAATCACAGAGAAAGGATTTCCGTTTCATGAGTAGAGATATTGTTACATGTTGTAGTACTGCGTTATTGTACTTCGGTATTCAAAATGGCCGCCGGAACTATGCGTGATGTCATTGGAAACGCATGTTTTATGCCAGAGCATTGTTCTACTCTATAGAATAGGATTTACCTGGTTTATCCTCATTGCTTGATTTGTATATCAGTAGTTACAGGAACACTTTTGGACTGGTGTGATGGATTGGGGGAACAGGCCAAAACAGTTGCTGGAACACACCCATTAAACACTATCATGGCATTTAAAATCTTTGCCAGATCCTTTACCACCTAACATGGGGGATCAAATTAAGCACTGCTTATCCTCCATTCTACCTTCCTGCATGGTTTCCCAAAGGTAAACGCGACTAAAACGAAACTTTGGCAAGCCATGTAAACAACCAGCCCTTCCTGGTTGTGTTCCAGCCAAAAGCGTGTGTGGTCCTGTGTCTTTGTATCCTGGCTATTTTCCTGTACCTACATCTTCAATGGTGGTCTTCACGATTATTCTATACGTATAAGATACAGCGGGCTCAGAAAGTTTTCTTTCTTTTTCATTTTGATACTGATTATACTGCAACATACATAATTAGTAGTGTCCAGGACTTCTCTATGAACGTTGTGCTGTTTTTGAACATTCTTAACAGTTTAGGTCAGTGGCAATTTCCATTCATTGCCCATGACTCAGATTTTTAAAGTCAAACAAAATATTACATTTTGCAACCTAATAACAATAATAGGCTTCGAACACTTCCTGAGATCCGCTCTAAGCCTCTCTATGACCACGTCTGACTTTCGTTCGTTGTACTTGTCTTTACAGCAAAGAGCAGCAGAAGAACCACCTCGGCAAAGGGGTTAACAAGTCGGTGTGGGAGCAGCGGACTAAAGAGCTGAGGAAGCAGACCATTGCATCCAGTCGCGAGGCCCTGTATAATGACGTAGAACACGACGATCGTTGGAAGGCAAGGACTGGGAGGGAGGAGCAGAACAATGTAAAGGACAAGGCAAACCCCGATGCCCTTAGACTTGTGCTACCCCTGTACACAAGTGACGGCAGCGCAATTTTATCATAGGCATTAGTTAGTGCAATCTTTCATAATGGACTTGTGCTATCCAAATGTTTTGTCATCGCTAAACTTGAGAACCAGACGAGTTTTCAAATGTAATAACATCTCGGTAAAAACTTGTTTCGCCTTAAAGACCCTTTGCCAGCTTTGTTGGGTTTTTGTAGTTAAATAAAAAATGACTTTTCTCAGTATATAGATGAAGATAGCAACGCATCATACTGGGGGCGTGGCCTTGCAGTGAAGGAAAGGAAGTTTGTTACGGGAATCACAATTTCTCTGTCTTTTTAGACGTTTTCCGACTATGAGCATATTTTGCACACACAAATAAAGTCCAAATCAGGTCTTGCCTCAATCTTGCATTAGAAAATTAACCAGATTGTCCAGTAAAATAGAAAAAACGGCACTCTAAGCTAGCCATTAGCATGTAGCATTAAGCTAACGTTGGTATTACGGTTACCATTCTCCGTAATTCATGTATTTATGTGCTATCGATCTGCTTTGCTCCTCTCCATGTCTATGTTATTTTTAGTAGAAAATCCACATCCATAAGTCAGCATTTCTTAAAGTAGTTGTGGAGTAGAGTTGTTTTTTTTCTCTCCATTGAACGTGACCATTTGTGGCCGTCCCCAGAGAATGCCGTCTGTGAGGTTATACTGGCAAGTCTCTGAGGGAATGCACTTGCATCATATTCCTGCTAAATGGAGCCCTAATTGTTCCACAATGAGAGGCAAAATCAAATAATAACATTTGATAACTAAAACTATGCACTTACATACCCTATATTGATACATTTGTGAAAAACAGACCTTTGTGTGAGTGTGATTATACAACTAGCAGCTTGCTGTTTATATTAGCATTTCCCCGACAGTTGTGAAGTTGTGAAACGTGCTTCAAAATTTAAATGAAAATGTAGCAATTACAATTAATTAGGGAATATAAAACTAACAAATGAATACTTTACCGTCACGCCTATAAAATAAATAGTTGAGCCATTGCGTTTGGTCATGGCACAGTATTTGGAAACACAAAGAATAAAACAATAAAATCTAGACCTACTTCCATTTTGAATTACAATTTCATTTTAATTCCGCCGTCCCTTTTTATATGTCGCTCTAGGTCAACTTCGCCAATCAAGTGCGCCCGGACATGAAAACCCACCTGGATCGCCCCCTGGTGGTGGACCCGAGAGAGAACCGCAACAACAACACGAATAAAAACATCCCTTGCAACTCGGACCCTTGCTTCAGCCAGCCTCCCCCCAACAACGAGCCCCAGAGGGTTCCTGAACATCCTGGGGAGGGGAGCGCCGGCGTCAATGGTGGGGGCCCGAACCCAGCCAGGCCGCCCCTGGAGCGGGGAGAATCCTCCGAGAGCCGGCGCAGTCGAAAGGCCGACCCCCACCACCACTCTTCGCACGGTCGACTGGACGTCACCGCCGTCCCAGGGTCCGAAGAGAGGCCGTCCAAGAGGCACCACCACACCCGCAGCGGCAGCAGAGGGGGGCAGTCCGAGCACAGGAAATCAAGGTATTCAAACGAGTCAGATTTGGATGCGTCGTCGGGCTTTGTCACTAAATATAGGTGCTATTACTGACATTATATTTCCGTCAAATGTTTTGCAACAGTCCAAGTAATCCACTGGCAAAGAGATCACACTAAAGGTGAAATAACACAATAACCTTTAGGTACAATTCTGCCTTCAGTCGCAGTAGGTGGCCGTTGTCGAGGTAATGCGCAGTGCCATTCGACTTCCAAATTTGACAAAGTACTCTCCAAGTATTTCACGAAACTGTCCTGCCTGGTCACAATTGGAAAAATCAGAGTTTTAGGACTGGAGAAAGTGCCCATAGGAAATTGGTGTTTTTTTTACTAGATTTTTTATAAGCCATGTCGTGTTCTGTATAGTGAACCTTTTGTAATTGTTCAGTTTGTAATCGATGTATTTGAAACCGGTCTCTCTTGCAAATGAGAAAGATAGTCTTAAGGGACAATCTTATATAAATAAAGGATAAAGGATAAATACAATAAAATCACAATTATTCATCAACTCAATGCAAGGTGTATCCTCTGAACAATTCAAAGCAGTGCAAATGATATCAAGTATGTTCACTTTATTGCCGTTGTGAGCACATACTGTGGGAGGGACGGCTCTGAGAAGGGTGGAGTTTGGAGAGTTGTACAGTTAGTGTTATTTGTGTTATCATTCATAGAAATGAAAAGGGGAAGCGCGGTTCAATCCTAACTTGTGCAGACATCTAGCCGTTAGCATTAGCCGCAAATTATGAACGACCCAGATGTTAGCAGCTGTTATCAAACCATCGACCACATGTAGGTGAGGTCAAAGCCTAGTTAGAAATCATTAATGAATGTACAGACCTTTGGCCTCTGAGCTAAATGCTAAATCGTATTCAGTTACGTTTCTGCTTTTTGTGGCATCGGACACACATCCAATGGCCACTAAACATCATCTTATACGATGTCAATAATAAAGAAACCACAGAAATGATATAAATTCCGTGAAACTGACATACATAACTCGCCGTACTTTGATATTACGCCTGGCTTCCGCATTCCTTTGTTTGGGTATGGAGCGCAGGTAGCTAACAAAATGTACGCATTTTAGGAACAGGCTCAGATAGCTAAAGGCATGTTATTACAAATCATTTTGCTTAAATTTCAATGAATTGCTCTGTCACACAGGCTATGGGGGGATAGTTTGGGGTCTTTCTGAAGCCTCCAGCAGTGGTCCTACTAGAAGATTAGAGATCCTTTAGTAACCATTCGAGCTACTGTACGTGTTTTTCGTCGCAGGTCCCATCGTAAGAACACTCAAGACGAGGATGGCAACGGTAACGGCGGAGCTGGCAAGTCGGGGCGGCACAGGAGGAAGACGGAAGGAGGGCGCGGTGAAGGAGACCAGGAGGAAGGAGAGAGGAAGCCACGCAGGAGTCGCCACGGCAACCAGGACGGCGAGGGGAAAAGGATGTGCCAACACCGGAGGAAGTACGTTTGGTTATATTCGGGCCTGACCGATATGGATCTTGGAAGCTTGAAGTGCTACAAGCTAACACAATAACAAAGCAAAACAAAAAAAGAAATCAAGGCGCTTATTGCCATTTTTTTTCACCACGAATATAAGTGTCTCTAAACATAAACTGCTGTAAACCTGGTCTATGTGCAACCTGCATCATCCTCACAATTGTGGTACAAATTTAGCTCCACGCCGTTGCTTGATATTTGACACTAATGCATTTCTGAGGCTAATGACACCCATACATTTGCCCAGCATCCTCCCGTGCAAAAAACAAAATATTTACCGAGCTTCGTTTGAAATGCATGGGTGATTATAACAGGTGCACAGTCTTCATTGTGATTTCACACAGCTTTACAGAAACCTTGGAGGCTCAGAGAGGGCTCATTTGAAAGCCCGAGCCCTCTTTCCTCCCATGCTAAAAATGGCAAGTCTCTATCGCGTTTCGTTCCGTAGATACTTGCAAAAGTCGTTGGCAATTTAATATCGGCAAGATTTTAGCCGATAAACGATATTGCCTTGGTGCCTACATGCCTATATTGGCAGTGTTGTGGAGTAACTGAATACATATATTTAGAATACGTATTTAGAATAAAGGTGCGACAGTGGCGCAGCTGGTAGAGCGGGTCGTCTCATGATCGGAAGGTCGGGGGTTTGAATCTCACCTCCTGAAAGTGCACACTGTCGTTGTGTCCTTGGGCAAGACACTTCACCCACATTGCCCCCAGTGTCTGCGTGTATGGATCAGAGTATGAATGGGTGAGTGGATCCTTGCTGTAAAGCGCTTTGAGTGCCTAATGTAGGTGGGAAAGCGCTTTATAAGTTGAGACCATTTACCATTTGCCAATAATAATTTTGGGTAACTCTATACCATTAAAGTTACTCTTTCATTTGAGGGTATTTAGAGTACAGTTACTTTCTGAAAATCAAAGGAATACATCACAATAGTCAATCATTCAATTTCAGTTTCATAACATTCATTTATAAGAAAGAAAACTGGGGAAATGTTTAGCTCTGTCCTTCTGAGCTGTGGACATTTGCAAAGTGCTTTTTTGCATTCCTAATGAGCAGTACATAAGCTGGTAACAGACAAGTAAGTTTAGCCTAAACATCTTCTTAAAGGTGCACTCACTATGCAACTTTTTTTGTAAAAAAGAAAAAAAAAGAGGCTGTATGGGTGGTTCGCTTTGCGCCTTTACTTTTAATCTTGGTGGCTCCTATGATGCTTCAGGATCAATTTCATTTCACAGTTTTTGAGGATTTCGAAATGGAATGTATATGTAACCATTGAAATCAGCATTGAAAACCTAAAAACAATTGTTCCCGGAGTGTCCTACAGGCCATCGAGATCATAAGTAAAGGCACTATGCTAGCCACCCAAGCACCGATTTTTCATAAAAACGTTCATAGTGCACCTTTAATCATAGAGCACTTTATGCATTAATATTATACAAATCATCGTGAAAGTATTCTATTCAGAATGCAGTACTCTGATTAGACAAGTAACGGAATACGTCACTAAATACATTTTAGGCGGGTATTCAGTATTCTGTAACTATATACAATACAAAGTATTCTCCCAACACTGTTTATCAGCCAGCATACCGGTTGGGCCCCGAGTTTACGTATACGTCCATCAGGCTGATTTATTTTGACGAAAACTCTCCCCAAGTTTTGAGAGGGGGGTGGACAGGTGGAAAGTCCACAGCAATTAAAGATCCAGAGACACGGAGGACAATGATGTGGTTCAACGGCCGACATTTGTACATGAATAACTTTAAAACTTCCTTCTGTCCGTTCTCTTTCCAGAGACTGCAGCCTGCCGAACCTGTCCACCACGCGCCCCATCCAGAAGATCTTTCGGCAGGACAGCGCCTACAGCGAGGACATGGACAACCTCATGAACACCAAGCTGATCTCCGGAAACAGCCCGCCCAGCAGCGACGCCCACGCCAACCTGGTCGCCAACCTGGAGCGGGCGCCCAGCTACGGCTCAGCGCTGCACCTCACCAGCAGCGGGACCCGCGGGAGCCTGGTCGCCATCGACAGCTACGGGCACCACCGCGCCAACAGCATCATCCGGCTGTACCACCCCGACTACACCGCGATAGACATGCCCATTTTCCCCTCTAAAAATGCTTTCCTTCAAGGTGGGAGACTCTTCTCATTGACCATTTTCTTGTTATTTGCCGTTGCTGTTCATCTTTCTAATGCATCTCGATATAACTTTTCAGTCAATAAAAATGCCAACACTGAGCCTTTGCCGGCGAAAAAGGACGACGATGATGACGATGACGCAGGAGGCGAAGGCGGACCCAGACCGATGGTGCCGTTCACGTCCATGTTCATCCTGACTACCTCCAACCCGTAAGCTCTAGAGTCTATAATATGTCATGGTTCTATCTAGACAGTGCATAAGGTATTTCAGGAAATTACAACAGCACAGCGCTCCCATGTCTTTTTCACTCATATTCAAAAATATTGACCTGTTTGGTATCCATGTTGACACTTAGATGGAAATATGCTCATTTTTGTCCTTTTTGGGAGATAGCAGCGACAGAAAAAGGCTGCATTATACACACACATGCACAAATGTGGATTTTTTTAATGTATTGAATTTTGCACTGCCAAAAAAACAAGGAACATTTTTTTATTTTGTACCAATTTTTTCCACATATGATGAGCTTATTCAAAAACTAAACAAGATATCCATCAACCCCCTCTGAAAACATCTATACAATAGGGGCCAGGACTCCCCTGGACCTTAGATTCCTAATCTCAGTGGCGTTTTCCTGATGAAATAAAAACAGATTGTAACTAATACAGCAAAATAAAACCATAAATTTAAACCTGGCTCGATCCATCATTTGGCTGCTGCCAATTTTGGCCAAAACTGATGGAAAATTGATATCTCTAATTGTATTATTTTTTCCTATTTACCTGCAGTGTCTCAGCTTAATCGACTGTGCCAATGTTTTGAATGTCCACATATTGTCTCCTCAGCTTCCGTCGGGCGTGTCACTTCATCTGCACCTTCCGTTACTTTGAGATGTGCATCCTGCTGGTGATCGCCATGAGCAGCATAGCCCTGGCGGCAGAGGACCCGGTGTGGCCAGAGTCTCCACGCAACAATGTGAGCCGGCCTATAATCATAATAATCATGAAAAAAAATTATATGTTCACGAGCGTGCGTAACCTGTTATACCCACACATTGAATTAACTGCACTCTTTTGTTCGTTGTCCAGGTGCTTCGCTACTTTGACTACGCCTTTACGGGAGTTTTCACGTTTGAAATGCTCATCAAGGTAAGATGCACAACAATGATCGCGACAGGCTAATTGTCCCGCTAGGTAGGCCTGACCAGACCTAGCTCGTGATGTGGAGATGGGTCCCTGGGCATTGTACTGCGGTCGCCCACTGCTCCTGAAAGGTTGCTCCAGTGGCGTTTCAGGATGGTTTAAATGTAGAAGACGTACTCTCCAATGCGGACAAGAAACCTCACCTCTGCTGAAGAGGAAGACTAGACAAAATCTACAACAGCAATAGTGTTATAGTATAGAGCTACATGCCTCAGCAAGGCTATTTTATTGACAAATGTACTCCATTGTATCATTGTATCATTCTCTCTCACAGATGGTGGACCTAGGGCTGCTCATGCACCCCGGCTCATATTTCCGTGAATTTTGGAACATCCTTGACTTTATAGTGGTTAGTGGTGCTCTGGTGGCCTTCGCCTTCTCGTAAGTCTCCCCAACTGCCTCTCCACTTCCAATCTTCTGTTGTCCGCCATTCCAAGTGTTCTGTGGACCTCCCTTGTTCTCGTTATTCTTTTTTACCCCCACCAGTATTATTTTACAGCATTTTTATTTGTGTTTCATTTTGTATAGCCTACCTTTCCTCTCCTGACATTCTCCCTGACGTTTATAGAGCTTGACATGAGCATTTTAGTTTGTTCCTTTTGGATAGGGTTTCCTAAAAGTAATCAACCATGAGTAACACACACAGTATAAAACACAAACAATAAAAAAAGCAAATTACTAAAGAAATTGTAATTCAAGTTACAATAAAATACAATAAATGTATTATTTAGATGCAGAATGTAAAAAAAATCTGTTTGTTAAGCATGCAGTATTTTTTATTTTTTCTCTCTTTTTTTAATTTTGTAGTTGTTGTTTTTTTGCTGTGAATTTATTTACTGAAAAATGTGTAATTTAGAGTTCACACTAAACTATTCTAATGATGCGTTACAGGCAACTGGTAACTGGTAAATATCAAACCTAGGACAAGGAAAAATGCCTTGGAACTCTGCTATAAATTTAACTTGTAAACTCGGAGACATCCAGAGAGCTCCGAGTTCGAGGTTCGAATGCGAGATGAAGACAGTAGTGGCGGCTCCAGAGCTAATGATAAAACTTTAACAAAACCACTGCATCAGTGAACATGAACGAGAAGTGAACGTTACTTTTGGTCGTAGCCTGAAATACAACGTTATTTAGCATGTTTTGAATCATACATTTGTGGAGAAACATTCATGTAGCGTTAGCACCTTATTAGCTGTTGTAGCATTAGCCATTTTGTTTACACACAAGTTTATTCAGCTGGAACGCTGTAAGTCGTAATTTTCAAGTGGGAAAAATACCAGTTGCCAGTTGCCTGGAACGCACCATAATAGTGTAAATCTACAGCTCTCGTGCTACTCTTTAAACTGTTTTGGCTAATGTGACGTAATAACAATAGCGTTTTTTTTAGCTAGCTACACAATTAGCGAAAACAATGCAAGCTAATTTAGACCTATTTTTTAATAAAATATTTTCATACTGAAACTTAGCTGCATTAGCTAACCTGTCAGCTAGCATGCCCAAAGCCAAATCTTACCACTACCACTTCAATCTCAGCCCCCCCCCCAATTAGCTCCTGCCTGAACCCCCTAGCATAGCGCCTCTCCACCCTCCCCTGTCCACACTGTGAGAGGTGGGGACCACTCGTTGCACCTGTAACCCTTTAGTGCCCAAGGTGTTCTAGAGTTCTCTTCACTGACACTGGCAAAGAAGGTACAGTCTTATTTCATATGCATGGCTACGGCGGAGTACGAAGTTGCTTTGAAGGACGGTAGCTCTATTAGACCAAAGGAAATACAGCATTGCATGGCTTATATTTTTACCTGCTGTTGAAATATGACATTGTTTTAGCAGATTGAAGCAGTTATTTATTAACTATTGAATTGCCCTTGTTGATTTAGAAGTTGTACGTGCAGGACTCCAGAGGGAGACCAGTTGGCTACACCTAAAATGTGTTGGGCGCGACAAAATACTTTCCTTCGTTGCACCGGCGCAACCAGTCGGATCTTTGTTATAAGTGTTACATTGCTAAGGCCAATATCCTTATTTTTTGTTATTAAGTTTATTAACAAGTGATGCTTATTGTTATGTATAATGTATAGTTGTAGAAGTCTAATTGAAATATTGTAGCAAACAGTGAATGGCGAATGTATTGTTGAAGTGTTGGCTTTGAACTGATTTTAGGATGCTTTAGGGACATTTCTAAAGCCATGCGCCTAAATAACAATCTTGCGCACCCAAATGAATATCATAGGCGCACTGGTGCAACCAAACCCAAATGTTAGTCTGGAGCACTAAAGTGCATCTTACTAAGGGGGCATTATCTTGGAGCACCTGAAAACCAAGAAAAATATGGCATGATGCCTGTTAACAATACAAAGTGCATGTACTCATTTTGAATATGCATTATTAGATTACATTTTTACGGTTATTCAAAATGAGACGATGCTAATGGAAATGTTGTCTAAGATGCTATTTTATAGGTATCGTACATATATTTTTGTCATGTTACAGGAGGCGGCTTACAGTCCTAAAGTACCAGTTTGTTTAATTTTTAAATTTTCATTCTAAATGTGTTTACCTTTTTCCATTGTGATATACATCCACATCGTGTGAGTGACATCTTTTCCTGTTTGTCTTGTTCGAGTCTAAGCCCTTTTTAGTGTCATTGTACTACAGTAAACATTCGAAAGATTTGGGAATACATTCAATTACGGTAGATGACTGTGACATGTTAACATTAGTTTTTTTTCCTACCATTTAGTGTATTTTTTTGCATTTAAATTGTGTCAGTTTAACTATCTTTTCTTTGCTCTTGACATGAATGGAGGGCTCTGTATATTCATCAGTTTTTCCCCCCCAAATGAATAGAACGCAGACACAAATAAAGTGACATGAAGCGGTCAAGAGACGCTCAAACTGGTCCAGATAATGGCTTAATTCCATTGTAGAAAATCAAATGGCTCTCCAGAACAGCCGGCTCAGTCCTATTGGAGATGTTTATCACCCTGTAATCCAATTAGTCTGCTGTGAGGGCGGCGGGTGGTGCACTGCCTCTGCCCTGACTACTCCTAGTGTCAAGTATGCTATAGTACATAGACGTTTCTGCTTTGTTTTTTAGTAGAAATTCATTTATAATTTCTGTTGGGATTGTCTATCTTAGGGCTGAACAATTTCACAATCATAAAAACAAGTTGATTGGTGTAGATTGGTGTAGATTGGTGTAGCTGTATCCAATCTCTTTTAAGGTGTGACGTGACACTTATTTCCACCCTCATTCGCAGTTTAACTAGACCTACCAAAAAGGACCAGCTTGACCAGCCAGAACCACTTCTTTTTAATCGAAAACAAAATGGATCTGAGCACTACGGGAAGTGACGTATCTATAGAGTTCGGGAAATTCCACAGTTACCATGGAGATCCGCCATCTTTGAAGCTGTTAGCATGCATTTCCATAGATACAGACGGCATCTCGTCATAGAAGGGGGCGTGGCCTCGCCAAGGGGGAAAATAGAATCTCTTGGGAAACACAATTGTCCACTCTTTTTAGACATTTTCGGGTGGAATATGAACTTATTTCTCACATACAAATAAAGTCAAATGTAAATCGGGCCCATATGGATATTTTCTCACAGCAGATTGTTCTGTAGAAGTGAAAAAACGGCAGTTGTAGCTAGCGCTAGCTAACCGTTAGCATTAGCCCGATGCTAACATGTAGCATTATGTTAGCATTCTCCGTCATTTATGTATTTATGGGCTGTTGAGCCACTTTGCTCCTCCCCATGTCTTTGTATCTTTACTTAGTAGAAAACTATATTCTTAATTCAGTGTTTGTTAAAGTAGTTTTTGAGTAATTAGAGAAAGTTTACATTTTTTCAAAATTGTTTTCCCCCTTAACTGTTTTCAAACATGACCATATATGGGCAATTCCAGAGATGCCGTCTGTATCTATAGACAAACATTAGCTAAAAACAGCATAAAAACTGGAGAAAATAGCCGTGGAACAACTCCTTAGCTTAGAGTTACTGCTGGTAAATACACTGTGGTGTCCAAGTGTTTTAATGGAAAAGTTAATAGAAAGTCAACCGAACCAATCAGAACTGTCACAAGTTTTTCAATTGCTCGGGGGGCTAACCGCTAATGTGGGGCGAGCTCTGGGCTAGCTTAGCAATGGAGTAGTGTGCTTTAGTGCCCTGAACAATTTCATGTAAACTCTGTAAAACTGTCGACTTTAAAGATATTTGGCCTTGGCCTTGACATCAACAATGAAGTTGTAGTCCTCCTTGTTTGATGTTATGTTTCTGTTAGCTTTTGCAGCTCATGCTAATCGCCCTGAAGTCATAGTGATTAAACAACATATAACAGTAGAATTGTTTTATTGGCGATTATTACTGAACAGGTTCACAACTAGGATTTTTTTTTTCCTTTTCGGTTCAATCGTGTAACATAATGCATATAACACAGTACAGTTTGATTTTGTCGCTCTGTCTTCGTCACACCCTCGGATTGGCTTCTAGTCATAAGTCAAACCTCCACTTGAATCTGCTTCATCCAGCTTTATGTTCAGGCTACTCTCCCGTTTAGAATAAATAGAGCAGAGTAGAATGGCTGGCCAGGCTAAAAAAATGGGCAGCACCTGGAGGACCATGAGACCTTTGGAGGTGTATGTTTTTTACTATTAGAACACCATGTGCACAGTTCAGATACACCTTTTAAAAGCATCTTGTTCAGCCCTTTTATGCTTACATTTTCAGATTTGTAAAGTTCCTTTTATGTTCTCACGTGTCTCATATGAATGTCTTCCCTTGAAACTCCTCCTATCCCATTTGTGTTCCTCTCCTCTCCCTCGCTCTCTCTTTCTCTTCCTCTCTGTGCGTGTGTCTTTGGTCTTCCTGTCTCTCACCCCGTCCTCCTTCATCCCTCCGTTCTGGACCTCCCACAGCGGCGGCGGCGGCGGCGGCGGGTAACGTTCGCTATGCTCCTCTTTCAGGAACTGCCCTCATAATACTGTACTATCTCATCACTCACCCCATTGCCGCTGTCTCCTGTATGTGTCTGTTACACACTCTTTTTTATGGTCCGCCGCTTTGACTTTGACGACGAAACACCAAGCAATGAGCGAATTGCAGGGGGTTTACATTCAGTTGTAGTTTGACTTTTCGATGAGCATTTTCTTGAATCCGAAAAACATGATGAGAGAATAGCATAAATAGCTGCACAATTTGGGGAAAATATCGAACATCCGATTTTCCCGACAATTTCGATTGGATTTGCAATGCATTTTAAACTTGAGATTCCATCCACAGTTCGCATTACTAAACAGTCGCTACCATTAAGAAAAGAAAAAGGAAAATGAGCTGCTTTGCTTACACTAGAAGTACAATTAATTGTGCAGCGCTCGGAAGTGTATATTAGTTCAACTTTAAAAATGGATCAGCAACAGCACACAATAACGTGGCCGCACTTAACCACTGCGTCAACCATTGCCATCTGTGACAACAGCTGCACGGCCCACATCTGGCCTGTCCCTCAGGAATACATTGACTTTTCTACTCCAAATGATCCAACAAATCAGACAAATCTGCAAAATGGGGCATTTTTGTTTTTTGTTAAGTATATCCTCATCTAATTTTTCTGTCCTTAAATCGAAAACCAAAGGACACAGGCTCTGCTATTGGCACGTCAAAGTACTAATAAGAAAGAGGTCTGGTTTGGCATTTCCTTGGAAATGCTCAAGAGAATTACTTTGTCTTGTATGAAGACAAACATTTATACAAGTCGACTAGTGAGATTGTGCTTATCGGTAATGGAGTTTATACAAATGAACCAGAGAGAGTATGGCTGTTATTTACATCATGATCAATACGCCTACATCTTAAAGGTCCTATATTAGGCAAAAAATAGAATAAAAATGAATTTGCCCTTTGCCATCTCCAGTATTCACGGTAGTACTTAAAGAGGGGTATTCTGCTTTTTTCAATCACATAGCGCCAGTCTATAGCACACTACAATGATGACCAAACCTTCTGTTGGTCTGTAAATGCAGTAAATTAGAATAACTGCCTTGTATAAAATTGCTCTCTCAAAATGTCTGTAGCGAATGTCTTGAAATAGGCCTCTGTCTCTTTAAGAACCTCTTACCATTTACGCCCCCTCCACACGCTGTCTGTGGCATCAGTGGGGAGGGGGTTCTGCTGAGGAGCAGTGGTTGGTTACTCGGCTGGTGACGAAAGCTCAGAGGCGTCTCCAGGAGGTGGGGGCGTTCCTAGGAGGACTCAGGCAAACCTATCCCTAAAATGGCCGCCATCAGAGTTTTTACAGATTACTCAATAATACGTGAATGTGCCAAGGCAACACTTCAGGCATGTTTTTAATGAGGGAATGACATAATAACATGATGTAAAGCTTGAAAAAGTCGATTTTGCATAACACCCCCCCTTTAAAAGTTGTCTATACTCATTTACAAGAGTTGCTTTTTTATTTAAATGCTTCATGGAATTTGTTAACCATTGCGCTAACAAACGGAATCAAATTTCATAACAGCTAAGGTAATGAGGACAGAAAATGCTACAGCTAAGTTAAAAGCCTGTAAAATGCCTAATACAGGACCTTCAAAAGCAAATTTTACCAATTTCTTATCAGTAACATACAAAGCAAGCATCAGACTTTGACGTTTTACTTTCACCGGTGCAGCATTGTATTGGCCGCCACTAAACTCTCTCTCTCTCTATTGTAGCTCAATGTAACCTTCACGACACAGACGCATGAAAAGCAAGGTTTCAATGCAGCATGTCTACAGTTACAAATCCTTAGCTGGGCATGTGCACCCAAGTCCTAGTCAAGAACGCATTGAAATACATTGCGATGCACAGTACACTGCAGTACGAAGCAACTGTAGCCACTAGATAGCATTCAGACAGGAATGATATCAACTGCTTCCAAAGCATGTACTATAGCTTTTTAAGTCTAGCATGTAGTGACAACGGCTAACCTATCATGAAAGAATTAAGGCAAAGTCTACGACAATAGCAATACTGCATGTGTTGCTATACTTCCAATGCAAGCGCAGTTACTCGCTTTGAGCTAACTCGGCCTCTAATACCATCAAAGAATGGCTGCTCACTGCCATTTTGGAATCAGTAGGACTAAGCCCATCATTCCCCAGAACTACTGACTCGGTATAAGCCTCTATACCGGGGTGAGTTTGTGATTTGCTGCGTTTACTTGTGCACTTGTACAGGGGCAGCAGTAAAGGGAAAGACATCAGCACTATCAAGTCTCTGAGGGTACTGAGAGTGTTGAGACCTCTGAAGACCATCAAACGTCTGCCCAAACTCAAGGTAGGAAGTTTGCTCAATTCCTCAACTGGTTCCTCAAATGATTCGACTTCAGATTTGACTTAGACGTACACATACGAGGAACTGACTTGATCTGGTACTAGACCTGAGACTTGAATTGAGACTCAAATTGGGCTCGATTTGGGCCTGGACCTAGACTCAACTTGGTAATACTCAGCTTGGTACTCAACTTCAATCTCATCTTGAATCTCAACTTGATACTCGACTTGGGACACGACTCGGAGCCCGACTTTGTACTTAGCTCGATACTGGACTTGGTACTCAACTTGATACTTGACTTTGGACTTGGCTTGGTACTCGAGTTGATGCTCAACTTGATACTCAATTCGGAACACGACTTGGAGCTCAGCTTGATACTCGACTTGGTACTCAGCTTCAGTCTCATCTTGAATCTCAACTTGATACTCGACTTGGGACACGACTCGGAGCCCGAATTGGTGCTTGACTCGATACTGGACTTGGTACTCAACTTGATATTCAATTTGGGACATGACTTGGAACTCAGCATATTCGACTTGGTACTCAGCTTGGTACTGGAGTCGATACTCAGTTTAGGACACGACTTGGAACTCAACTTGATACTAAACTTGGCCCTCACTTTGGCCTAATGTGAGACCAGTCTTGAGACTTGAACTTGGAACTTGATTTGGACTGGACTTGGTGCCTGACTTGCTACTCAACTTGGTACTCCACTTGGATTTGGGACTTGATTTACAATATGTATGCAGCATGGGTGTTTTTTGGGACTCAACTTGGGCTTTGTCTTGGGAATTGACTTGGTACTCGGTTTGGACTAGATTGGACTCGACACTTTTCGTCCATAATAATTGAGCTTTTCTCAAAATGTGTTCTCATGACTCGACTGTTCCTTGAAAAGACATTAGGAACTTTCAACGTGCTGATTCGGCTGTTGTTTTTTCTCACTACTTTTGCCAGGCGGTGTTTGACTGCGTGGTGAACTCCTTGAAGAACGTCTTGAACATCCTGATCGTGTACCTGCTCTTCATGTTCATCTTCGCTGTGGTGGCCGTGCAGCTGTTCAAAGGCCGGTTCTTCTACTGCACCGATGAGTCCAAGGAGTTTGAGCGCGATTGCAGGTCAGAAAAATACCATTGACAGCATCAGTGGCACTGGAGGTTGTGAGCGTGCAACGACAATACTCTTTCTTCTTCAGAGGCGAATACTTAGTCTATGAACGCGATAACGAAGTGAGGGCACAGAAGCGGGAATGGAAGAAATACGATTTCCACTACGACAATGTGGCTTGGGCCCTTCTCACCCTCTTCACTGTGTCCACTGGAGAGGGGTGGCCGCAGTAAGTACCAAACGACTCAAACTAACAGTTGTTGTTTTTTTTTACATACGTACTGTATTTCTTCCATGTTATGAAGTCCTTTCATCATAAAAATACCCAGAGTTCTGCCTTTTTTTCTGGTTTCATGAATCTTTTAGTATTCCTTTAATCTCCTTAAGCTCTTTTTCCGTGAGCTGTTCTGATCCCCCGCCCACTTTTCCAATCCCCTCCTACAACCGAAAGCTTTGCCCAATCAGGGAGCCCCACCTAATCCAATCTATATTTATCCGTTTTTTTTACATACTATAGTGAAATTATGTTTAAAACAAAAAAATATTCTACTTCTATATGCATACCAAGCTTTGTGGAATGGGCAACGGACAATATTGTAATGCTTGACTGAGGACCAATGTTTTATATTTTACTTTCTTTCCTTTTGCCATGATTGTCTGCATAACATGTTCGAAATACAGAATCAAATGTGTTGTAGATGCTTTTTTTCATATGTGATAATCATTGATTATTTAAGAAAGGTCAATGAAATGCATTGGATGACTGCCTGGCCAAAACAAAGTCGCCAAGATTTATTTCCATACGTGTTGCATTCATTTTTCACCAGTTAGTGATGACGGGAGATTGGGACCACTGTGCGAAGCCATCTTTAGCATATCCTAAAGATTAGATTCTTTGTGCACATGATGCTGCTAAACCTAACAATTGACCAACTGCAGTAATCCCAGATCCCGGTGGTGACTTTTTTGTTTTACGGCCAGGCAGTATATGATTGTACATGACTATATTATTATTTGAAGCAACTGTATTCTTGAGCACACATTTTTAATGCTCTGGTGATTGACTCTAACGCACACTTGCGTCTCTGTCCAGGGTGCTGAAACATTCAGTCGATGCGACCTATGAGAACCAGGGCCCCAGCCCCGGATACAGGATGGAAATGTCCATCTTTTACGTGGTGTACTTCGTGGTCTTCCCCTTCTTCTTTGTCAACATCTTTGTGGCTCTGATCATCATCACCTTCCAAGAACAGGGAGACAAGATGATGGAGGACTATAGCTTAGAAAAAAATGAGGTAAGGGTTCATTAAGAAAACCGCCCACTCCTTCACAAATAAAAAAAGTTATAATCAGAATGGAAAAACTACTCCACTCGAGCTAAATATTCTTATTCTGATGTCTTCTGTTTTTCTTTGTTTTTTTGCAGCGAGCCTGCATAGACTTTGCCATAAACGCCAGACCTCTGACTCGACACATGCCTCAAAACAAGCTCAGCTTCCAGTACAAGATGTGGGAGTTTGTGGTGTCGCCGCCATTCGAATACACGATAATGGCCATGATCGCGCTCAACACTATAGTGCTCATGATGAAGGTAAAACGTGTTCGGCATTGAGCTTAAAGTGAACCCTGTCCGCACTGGTTGACCTGTGTGCTGTCTGTGCTCCAGTACGACGGTGCGTCCGACACTTACGAAGCCGTCCTAGCCAACCTCAACATTGTGTTCACGTCGCTCTTCTCCATGGAGTGCGTGCTCAAGATCATTGCGTTTGGAGTTCTGGTGAGTGTCTGCGGCGCCCATCCACCTGATCCTGATAGGGGAAAAGGCGCGAGAAAATGTGGTTAAATTTGACTTTATTGAGATTTATCTTGAGATACATTGACAGAATTAGAGCAGTGTGAGCGATTAGGAAGGGGAGTGGCATACAGGCGTTTAAGTATAGATTACAGAATGGCTGGGGAGGGCAGTTTACACAGTTGGAACAAGCCTCCTACATGTCCCAGTGTAGGCCTAAAGCAGAACATGTCTACAGGCGGTGATTGTTTTTGACATTGCTGGACACTGAGGGTGATTTTTGATCCACTTCAAGCTAGCATTAGGATTTATGCAATGTCGTTTGGTCAGGGATGGCAAGTGAGGCATCATGAATGAATAAAATTAAAAAAATAAAAGCCTAAATAAATAATTGTCTTTGAATTTTTATTTGCAATATCGTGAGAATGTATTTTATGTTGAAAATTCGCTTTTTATTGGAAAATTGTTATTTGAAAGTAAGTAGCAATCTCACATTATCCAAGACCTAATTGTTTAGGTACATCATTCAATTCAAACGATCCAAACTTATTTTTACCCTGTGAGAAGGGTGTTCGTAAAATGCGACTTTGTGCCTCAGTTGCTAAAAAGAGGCGATAGCTGTCAAGTCATTCTTTGTGCTAAAAGCTTTCGCTTGTGTTACCTGCTCTTTTGATTTGCTGATTCTTTTGCTTGTTCAATGTGAATCGGTGTGAAAGTGAATCAATAAAACTTTTCCCCCTTTCGTCCCTTCTACAGAATTATTTCAAAGATGCCTGGAACATTTTCGACTGCGTTACTGTTTTGGGCAGCATTACTGACATTCTGGTCACCGAACTTGGGGTAAGTGACGTTCCCCCCCCCCCTTTAAGTTTTTTGTTTTGTTTTTGTTTTGTTTTGTTTTTTTAAACATGTGGTAGACTTGACCCAAACAAAAGGCGGCAGTTGTCACCGTGAATCTGGCCCGGGTCATCCATGCATGAGCAGTTTTACATAAGCGTCCCACTTGGAGGCAGCGAGGGAGAGCTCACAGCAGACAGTCTGTGGACGCGAGGGAGAGATGGGAGATTCATTTACTGTACAGGACAGATAGGGATAGACGATATGTTTGACTTTACTCTAATTGCTTATTCACACCTGTTTGCTGATAGCGCCAAGTCATTGTCAACACTGATTATTTCTTTTCTTTTTTTTACCCTTTATAGGTTGCGTTCACATTCTAAAACCCCTTTGTTCACATTCTAAAACCCATTATGAGAAAATGAACTGACCTTAGTTCATTTGTACAGACATGGAAGACGTTGAACTCTGTGCCAGTTTTTGTGTCATGTGCATAGACCCATTTATTACGGAGATACAGTATTAGCCCCAAACAGTGCAAAACATCCATATAAATCATAGAAATGCCTGTAGCTATCTGAGCCTGTTCCTACAAATGCGTGCCTCTGTTAGCCAGCGGCTCCCGGACCTGTTTAAATGGAGCGTTCTATCCCCATACAAATGAATAGTGTAGCCAGGCCCAATGCTAAAGTATGGCGTGGTATGTTATGTCAGTTTCATGCCATTAACTTCTGTGGTTTCTTCAGCATTAACAGCTTATAAGATGATGTTTAATGGCCATTGGATGTGTATCCGACCCCACAAAAAAGCAGAAGCTTAACTGAATTTGAGTTAGCATTAGGCTCAGAGGACACTGTTATATGCTAACTTATATCTGAGGTAAAAAATCTCAAAAGGTCAATATATTCATTAGTGATTTCTAACTAGGCTGTGACCTAGATGGGGTTGATGGGTCAACAACCGCTGAAAACATCTGGATCATAATTTGTTTGATGGCTAATGCTAACGGCTATAGGAAAAATACATTGTGCAGGCTAACGGACTAGACTAGCCATCGGTGGAAGAGCTACTTTTCCACCGGGTACTCACTTCAACAAATGCTGAAATATGGATGTACAGTATGTCCTATCAAATAATGATACAGAAACACAGAGAGTAATAAAGTGGATCAACAAATTAATATATATAACATATACTAACCATATTGCTAACTCTAGAAAAGTATAAAAAAAATATTATAAAAATATTGATTTTCTTAACAGACTTCTTTTCCCCTGCCAGACCACGCCCCTTAGTGTGACGCTTTACCGTCTGTACAGGCCCTTTGGAATGTTGTGATGTCATGTGAACGCAACCTATTGTTAGAAAATTGTTGGCTCTGTGCACGGAATTTTGCATAGCAACATAATGCTATTTAAATACACATTTAAGCAGTACGTGGCAGAAAACAAGCCGAAGTTGGATAATCACTTTACAAAACTTTACAAAACTTTACTCAGGATGTAATGTAAGTCACCAGAGTGGACTTCTGTGTTTATAACTGTAAGTGTTCTAGCCTTGAAGCTAAAGGCTAACGTTAATTTAATGGTATCAAATGTTAAAATTGCACCACAATCTGAACAAATTTTCATGAAACACACTCGGCTTGACTTCTATTAAAGTTAACTTCTGGTTTTTAATCTTATTTTATTTTTAACTTAGATTTAAAAGTGGACAGGAAGTAGTCTTTGCCCTCCACTGGCCAACGAGAAGCTAGCTAAAAGCATCCCGTGCACAGAGCCTATAGCAATAGTCTCTGTGATCAACCGCTGTAAAACATTGTAGGTCTATTTCAGATACAGATTTCATTTCAACATTTTGGCTCATCTCAATTTATATCTTTATTTCAGTTTCAAACAAAACCTGTAATTTCCAATCACTATTGCTCTTTCCTTCTTTTGATCCTTTGTGTATTTGGTTCTACACTGTGTCTTCTCTCTGAACTCTGTGCAGCGTACTGTTGCTTTACCGAGGTGTATGTGTATTGACTGTTGATTTGTATCTTCTTGTGTTTTATCTTTTTTTACATGCTTTCTTTAAATCGTCCACAAACTTATTGACGATCCACTGTGATCTTGTTTGCCCCCTGGCCAACTACTGCTATTCCAATCAAAATGCACTATGACTCTGTGTCCACCCATGACAACCGGCTTGGTCAACCTCTCTGGTTGTTCTTCGAAAAACCAAAAATCCAAAAATTTGCTGCTATAAACCATATATCTGCAACATCCACATGTAGATGGTTTGTAATTTTTTGGAGATCTTTTTTTACTGCATTTGTCCTGCATCCCAGCCATTGTGGTGGCTGTGAACTGTGCATGCTCTGCTTGGCCTCAGACTCACTTTGAACGGGAATAACTTTTAAGTGCAATGTTCAGCATTTTGAGTCACCGTGGTAATACTGTATGTACGATACTCTCCAGAAATATGGAGACACTATTCAAAGGGCCTATATTATGCAAAAACTAACCTTTTGCACCTTTTAACCGTAGCGTCTAATCAAAACATCTTGATTATCTTCGTTGTTCTTCCACATTTACTGCGCCATTTACTGATCCATGAAGCTCTGTCCACACACCTTCACCAGACAGATCATGGAGTGTTAAAATGGCCCGTCCAACTAGGCAGCTTGCAGGCACTTCCAGATAGTCACTATGACAAAAACTTCTTAACATACGGTACAAGAAAATTCAAGGTTGAGGTGTCCAAAGTAGTTTAAACGGGTCAAACCATATTGTCCCAAGTATTGCCGGTTGGGTTTCATTTCTAAATCCCTAAAAGTCACTACTAGCTTGCAAAATGAGAGACAAAGAAATGTAGAAATTAAACGATCAATCTCCCTCCCCCTTCCCCTCCTGATTGACAGGCCGGTTCACAGGAAAAGATCATCTCATTGGTCAAAGCGATGGCACCAGGGATTCTGATGAGTTTATGAGACGGACAAAGGGAGGGACTTTACAAAGAAAAGAAAAAAGAAAAAAAATCTGTATTATTTAAAAGGGCTAGATGCAAGTTTGCCATTTTATACTCACTACTGCCACCTCAGGTCATACGTGTAGCTGCACTTTCTATATTAAGCTCGTGCATGACGGCGCCCGAATTAACACCTTTTTAAGTGCAGGATTTTAGAGGCAGTTGTGGTGAACAGGTCGGGGCTCATTCTACACATTAGGACATGGCTGGAACATGTAGGGGGAGGAAAATACATATTTTTTTTAATGTTTAAACTCCGTATAGTCCCTTTTAATGTTGCTTTATGTTTGTAACCTTGCAAGACTATTACAAACACAGTGATTGATTAAACAGTGCCTTGTATGTTCTTTCACCGTGGTTAATTCCCCCTGCAGCCAGCGGAGGGCGCCCCAAGCAACAAAAAAAAAAAACCAAGACGCCTACAAGAGCTGTCCTTATTTATCAAATGTCTACCCCTTACAGAGACTTTATTTTAAACTCCAAAACATGAATAATCGATGCGCCCGAAAACAGGTTTATGGGCCAAAGCCGATGCGCGACGTGTCCACTTTTTTCAAAAAACCCCAATACAAAGCATAATACAGGCCCTTCAGTCACGTCGATGACAAGTGTAACTCTGTCCTGAGGGAAGTGCATGTTGCATGTGTCTGGTAGAGCTTTTTAACTGTGACAAAGCGGACAAAGCGTTCCGGCGCTGGCTCATGATGCTTCGCAGTGTCCCGTGTCGCCAGCCCGGTGTGTGAAGAAGATCCTCCACGCCATCGACCTCAGACCCATGCATCCGGCTTCATTTCATTTTTAGGCCAACGCTTGTTTTTTTCGACGCTCCCCATTGAACAGACCTCTCTTCTTCTCTCCACATCTTGCATGCTGACAGTGGTGTGTGCGTGCCTTGACGAAACTTAGTGCATTTGGTTGTCACTTTTTCCAAGCTAGTAAAAAAAAAGAAAAAAAAAAGAAAAAAAACTCCCTGCACTGTAACTACTGTCCCCCCCTCCCCCCTCCTTCCCTCCCCCCCTTACTCTCACCACATAACATGATTGGATTAACCCCCCCCCCCCGACCAACCTGGATGACTGCCCTTTTCCTTGTGTTGTTTGATTGACCTAAAGAAACCATGGATGAGGCTTGTTGAAACGTTGCATTATTTCCGTTTTCCGTTTGCTTTGACTTGTTTGTGTTCATTTAAAAAAAAACTTTTAACACACTCATTTAACGTTTTTTTTGGTGGACGGGCGGAGTTGCCTTGTCTTTGTTTCGATCTTATACGCCTTTTCTCCTGCTCTGTCTGGGGCCTCTTATGTCTTGCTGTTGTAGGATAATTTCATCAACCTGAGCTTTCTGAGGCTGTTCAGGGCGGCGCGTCTCATCAAGCTGCTGAGGCAGGGAGAAACCATCCGCATCCTGCTCTGGACCTTCGTGCAGTCTTTCAAGGTGCGTGCACATTTGGTCTCTAGCTACGGAGGCCAATGGAGAAGCATGTGTTGCAAGTTCCAAACAATGGGCCTCGTTCGTGAACCTCTTCTTAAGAAACTTCTTTAAATCCGTACTTACGAAGGCAGTGTGTGAAGCATGTCAGAAGCATGATGGTGGACATAACTGGAGTCCCCTTGACTGTTCTCAGAATTTGTTCTTACATAGCCCTTTTCCACCAAGCTGGTGCCGGTGCTGGTTCTGGGCCAGTTCCAGTTTCAGAACCGGTTGGGAACCAATTAAAAGCTGGACCAAGAAACGAGCACCAGTGATGTCAGCAGCTGGGGGCGTGGCTCTCTCCTCCAACAAACAATCAATATTAGTTAGTTTGTGCTTATAACTTCCTGGAGAAGCCAAAACAGTCTCTGTGGAGGAAACTGTTGTTTTACTTTATGCTCTTTGGCTAAAACAAGAGTTAGAAAGAAGAAATCAAAATGTTAACGGCTGCTGTGACTGAAACATAAACTTATTTTTCTGTATTTTATAACCAGAAGTGGCTGTAGTAAGATGTTACTATCCATTTTTGATGTTGACTTCCCAAAGCGTTGCTATGACAATTGGCACAGCTCTCATTTTGGTGGAAAACCAAGTCAGTATGGAACCAACCCGGCACCAGAACCAGCTCTGAACCAGCTCTGAACCAGCCCAGAACCGAACAGAGGAACGTTTTCCACTAAAAACAAGTTTTGTGAATGCCAAAAAACCTTCCAAAGAAGCCCTTAAATTTGTGCGTAAGAACGTGTCGTGACTCTGGCCCATGTTCTGACGCTATGTCTGTGGGCAAGACATTTCATTGGTTCAGTTCCGTCAGCCTTTTTGTTCATTCCTCCACATGTAAAGCACATACAGTGTTTTGAAGTTGCGCTACCCTCAAATCCTTGGTGCAAAATAACATTATACAGAGCAATATTAGAAATGGCAGGCAGCACAGAAATGGAAAGGGAGACTTCATGTTCCAGACGGATGAAGCTGTCCGTCTTTTTTTTGGACCTGGCATGGATCAAGGCTCCGCAGAGGCCTGCCCAGTTGGCCACAGGTAAGCCAGTGAAACGGCTGCAGCCCAGATTATTGTTGTTTCCCCATGTTTTCCAAAAACCAAGCATGCAACAGAGTGGACGCGCAAATCTGGGCTGGAATCAAAAGGGCAAGGATGAGGAACAAATGGAAGGTCCCCACAGCTCGTAAAGCTCTGTTTAATACCAAGAGTTATGTTTCGGGTGCCAGTCATCAGGGTTGACTCCTGAAACGTCACTCTTTTTGCCGTGAAAAAGATGTCATTTGTTTGGAAGTTTAATGAGCTGTGCGGACCTTTCATTTTTGCCTCATCCAACAACAAAAGAGAGCATACGCCAGTCACTACGATAGTCAGAGTAGACTCTTAGTCTGGCTCAGGACTCTCCCTTCTATCTGGAGTTCCTCTTTCGTTGAGCTCCGGATGAGAGGTGTCACTTTGCAGCAAGTGTTTTTATTGAAATGGAGTTCCACAACTGAGGTAAGGTCAAAACAACAACGAAAAGAACTGCAACTGGGTTCTCTTTGGTCTTCAAAGTTGCCCCAAACTTGAAGCACAAGAAATTCATGGACAAGAAAGACTAAAAAAAAAACACCTTCGTTTTGAGATAGCCAATTCATGTGCCGCCACGTTTCCCCATTGCCAAGCTAGTGTGGTTGTGCGATCGGTGGTGGTTGAAAAGGCTATTAAAGAAGTAAAGAAACGCTAGCGAGGGAATCTTACAGTCAGGTGGTGGTGACTCAGCGCTCTCCTCTCTAAGCAAGAGGGTTTCCTGGTCCAGTTGGGTAATTTCTGCGTGTAGATTACATGTTCTGGCATTAACAGAAGAATGATGGCCATAAACATTTTTTCCCAGAGGGTACAAAAACAATATGAGGACGTATGTCGCATCACAAAAAGTTTGTCGACTGATAGTTGCCAAACTTAATCCCTGGTCCGTGTGGTTGCCATGCCTACCCCTTTCACTCGGGTTGGCAAGCTCACAGCCTGCTGCTGCCTAATTGTAGGGACCTTTATACAATGTGAAGTGCTTTTAGTACCAAGAAGCTGCTCTTTAAATCCAATGCATTATCATTAGTCATCTTTAAGTGTCCCAGCGTCTGATGCTTTTCTCTCCAGGCACTGCCGTACGTCTGCCTCTTGATCGCCATGCTCTTCTTCATCTATGCCATCATCGGGATGCAGGTGAGGAGGAATAAAACAATGCAATTCTTTGTTGACTTTTAATGCCGCGATGTTTAGGTGTTGTTCTATACAAGCTAACGCTGCTGTATGTGTCGACAGCTGTTTGGGAATATTGCCATTGAGAAGGACAGCGACAGTGCCATCAACGAGCACAATAACTTCAGGACCTTTATCCAAGCGCTCATGCTCCTCTTCAGGTGCCCATGTGTCTTTGTTTATGTGGAACGTAGTAGGTTATGGAGTATGCACATAACGTCATAGGATTTAAGTAGCAGAAGATGTTTTTTTTGCCTTTTCAGAGTCGGGCTGATGTTAGTTAAGCTGCTGTCTTACCGTTAGCCGAAAAGCTAGCGTTGTGGCATTTCAGAGCAATGACAGACAAAGGCTACATGACAAGCAGTGTATACAAAAGTAGAACCAAAAGTAGAACCAAGCAAGATTCTCAAATGTCAATGTATTGAACAGATGTAATAATTAGTTTTTACATTGCGTGGCGTGTTTACTGTGAAAATGACGTAAGTTCATGTCTTCATAGTTTCTGGATTCAACAGAGAGTTGTGGCAAAAAGCTTTTAAATCTAGTATATCCACTTTAGCTTGCAACAAATCTGCTATAAGGACATACAGTACATGTGACCGGGTGTTTGTGATGGCAGGAGTGCCACGGGAGAGGCGTGGCACGAGATCATGCTGGCCTGTCTCGGCAACAAAGAGTGCGACCCCCTGTCGGGAAACCCGGAGCCCGAGTGTGGCAGCCAGGTGGCATACCTCTACTTCGTCTCCTTCATCTTCTTCTGTTCGTTCCTGGTAAGAAGCGCCATGTGGTTGGTCAAAGTGCTTCATTTCATCGCTTGAGTAAAAAAATCATAACTCATAATTATACTAGTTAAAGATGTTCAGGTTTGATTACTTTGTGGCAGTTTCGTCTTTTATTGCAAAAAGCAGTCCATGGATTTTGTTACATATGTATGGATGGCCTGAGCATATTTTAAAGTTTAAATATCGATATTGTTAGCACGCCATTGCCAACAAACATTGCTTGAAATTTGTTTTTGCAATGGTTTATTCTCCCTTATGGTTTATTCTCAGCAGAGGGATCGTTCAGGCAAGATATGACAAATACTTTAAAGGTGCACTATGCAACTTTTTCTGAAAAAAAAAAGCTGATATTAGTGTTTATTTGATCTTTCAGTGACCCAGCGACTGCATGGGTGGTTACTTAGCGCCTTTACTTTCGCCGCAGAATCAGTTTTATTTCAGGTTTTCAGGTTCTCTGGTAGGTTTCGGAATGGAATGCATATGTAACGATGGAGACGGTTCAACTAGCAGTGAAAACCTAAAAAATTGATTCTGGAGCGTCATCCAGGCAATTGAGATGGAAAGTAAAAGGCGCTATGCTAACCACCCAAGCACTGAAAGATGAAATATGCACTAATAACATTTATTAAACTAACTAACTGACTAACTGCGGCTCCAACAATATTAAAATTGTGCCTGAATAGAGCTCAACAGTTCCAACCACATCTGGTCACGTGCTGGGATGCGGAAAGTAAAAGCCCATTCTTACTTCACATTGACTTTTCAAAATATTCAAATATCAAGAGTTTAAATGTGCGGCGTCAGCTAATCAGCTATGTGCTAACCAGAGGTTCCGCTAGACTTTTTTTTTGGCGGCCACTTTGGCCGGCTGGGTCGTAAAATGTCGGCCATTCGCAAGAATTACCGGCCATTAAAAATATATATACATAATGAACGTGGCTTATTATCATCAACAATCTACATTTAGACAGAGCTACACGAGTGCTTTAGTGGATCCCAAAACACGGCTATTTCTAATAAAAGACTGACGTGAGAAAATGTAGCAACAGCGAAAATCCAAACATGAAGTTGTGCGCGTGGAGACGGTGGAGCAGCAGGTGTCACGCGGATATACACCACTCATATGCACTTCAGCTCAGACAGAAAGTAGCCGATATCTACGACCCTCACGCTGTCCTTATCCAGGTCTGACCAGCTGCTCAGCGAGGGCTGGGCTGTAGATGCCCCTCCGCGCTTTTACGTGGCTTCAGGTGTAAAATAATGATTAAGTCCCTCACCACTGAAATATTGTGGAGACAAATCGACAGCACTAAAGTCACAAAGTCAGTCTCGAGTGATTCAAAACGGACCCAGCTCTGCCGCGCTCTAGAGCGGCTCCAACACCGGTAACTGAGCCGAGGCGTCTGCGCAGACTGACCGGGGGAAGCGCCTCTAAACCCGGCCACTCTCCCAGGAAGAGCCGCTGCGGGACAGCGCGTCAGTCTGACTTAACACACGCGCGTTTCAAGAATATCCTAATCAAACGTATTAGCTGCTGAGTTCTTAACACACTTATATAAAAGTAAATGTACCTGTAGTTTGCAGTTTTCTTGGAAAATGTGACGAAACACGAAGAAAAAGCGCTACATATCCAGACAGCGATGATGGCGCTTCGACTGCGCTTTGTAAAACGGGCTAAAGGCGTAAATCAAAACTTTTTTGATAGAAATATTGAACCTTTTTTAATATTTAGGCCTGTCTCGAAAACACTTTGTTATGTTAGTCACTGACTTAGGTGACATGTTTAATATATTTTTATATTTTTTATATTTTTTCTCACTTTTTTGCTGTCGGCCAATTTGGCCGATGGAAATTATTTTTACCGGCCATTTGCTTTTCAAACCGGCCAAAAGCCGGCTACAGCCGGCTAACGGAAACCCTGGTGCTAACTCATGCACATAAAAAGAGTACAGATCCTCAGAATTCATGTTGTTATCGCCCGCCACTTTTCTAAAGCAGAAAACAAGCTAAACTGCTCACCTGTCCCCCGTGTAGATGCTGAACCTGTTTGTGGCCGTCATCATGGATAACTTCGAGTACCTGACCAGAGACTCGTCCATCCTGGGACCGCACCACTTGGATGAGTATGTCAGGATATGGGCCGAGTATGATCCTGCCGCATGGTGAGTCAATGACGCTGTGGCGTTCGGATGCCCAACTATTACCAGGTGTTTTTTTTACAAGAGCAAAATCATAGAATATCATAGTACTAATGGATGCTGCTACTGTTTATAAATACCTTTTCTATCAACAAACTCGAAAAACGTTATTCTCACAGCACCTGTAATTGACTTCGTTATAAGCTTAAGCAAACATTCTAGATTGAGTATAAGCAAACACAACCTGAAAAAAGAAATCCCTTCTAGTATTGTCTTAAAGAAACCCCTACATAAATACTTTCCAGATGATGAGTAACAAGTGTATCTGTTTGAAAGTGCTTGTACCCACAGCCCATACTGCCCTGGAAGCAGTATCTGTCAGTGCCTCCGCAGAGTCCAGCATGGAGGATAACTATAGACTATGGTTATCGTCTCCTCTCTTCTATACAAACTGTATTTCACAGATACAGTGCCCCCGCCCCTCCCTTAAGTTACCTCTGGAATCTGCACACTGCCAAAAAACATGCCCTCTGACCCCCCCCCGCCCCTCCCCCTTCCTGTGAAGTGCCGATTCCTGCACAGATCAGTATCTGAATTCCAAGTCTAGCACCATCATGTGGTTCTGGACAATAGACAGTGGTAGGAAAAGGACACTCGGTGAGAGATGAATGTGTGAAATGAAGAGCGGCAGACTTTAAGGCACTAACTTAGCACTAACGTCTTTATCTTATTATATTTGAAGCAGATAAGGCTTCACAGTGGTAAACAAGGGGGCTGAGTTCGTCGCAACGAGCTGTAATTAAGATCTTAGCAGTTCATTGTAATTAATGCTGCTATTAAAACAACTAGTTAGGGTTGGACATGGAGTGTAAACAACAAAGTACATGCTAAAGGAGGAAGCACATGCTGGAGGAAGGAGGAAGTAACCTGGCACCTCTAGCTTGAAGTTGATTGAACTGGATTGTTTGGAAATAGGGATCTCCATCATAAGTATAAAAACCTGTTGGACGACAATCACAGTTGCATGTTGCTGTAGCCAGTGCAGGAAACACGCTGAAGGTGTATAAAAAAACAAAACAAATCCATGTGAATTTCTCCAGATACTTTGATCTTGTAAATGTGTGCTCTTTCCTCCCTCTGTTCTCTCTTCTCTGTGGATGTGAGTCTTTTCTATGTGTGTCTATGTTTCTTACCTCCCCTGTATTCTTCTTGCAGCGGGCGAATTCATTATAAGGACATGTACAGTTTATTACGAGTAATCGACCCGCCTCTCGGCTTAGGCAAGAAATGCCCCCATAGGGTGGCCTGCAAGGTTTGGCTTCTATTCAAACAAAACTTTCCAAGCACACCTGCTAGCCACAGCATCCAGGAATGGAGTGAATGCTGCTTTTTCTTTTTTTTCCATTTATATTTTAGAACGTTTTTTTTCCCACCATTATATTATTGACTTGCATTCTGAACTGCTTCTAGAATGTGCGGGACAATGCAGACACCTAGAGACGCATGCGTAATGCACCAAGTGAATTGAGAAATGAATCTTGATCTGAGGATTGTTTTGCCATATCGTAAAACTCAAAGTTCTTTTTTTTTTTTGTAAATGTTTTCTTTTGCTTGATGTGGAGCCATGGCTATGATGAAGCAAGCTACGGTTGCCCACTGTAGTGTTGCATTGTTCTTGGTTTTTGGGGGTTGGGGGGGAAGAAACTGCATTGACACCCCTTTCCTCTCCCTCCCCTTTCACCTCGACTTTAATATGAGCTTGTACTGTACCTGCCGCCAAGCTGCGAAGCGCATGCACCTACGCAATGTACGGCATAATGTCCAAAAAACCTATACCAATATCCTTTGATTTCAGAATAGTTCAAACTGGCCTGGTCCTTTTACACTGCCCTGCCAATAAAAGTCAACTCCCGGGTTCAACTAAGCACGTAGAGCTGAGCCCCCCACTGGATGTTTATTGCCAATTCAGCATTGTCATGTGTTCAGAACAAGGCTTAGATCGGAGGTGTCCAAACTTTCTTTCATCGAGGGCTGCACATTGAAGTTTATATGACGTTGAGGGCCACAAACCGGTGGTCAATGCATTTAAGAGAGGTTTTAACTGTGTCACACACCTTTATTTTCGAACCTTTAGTAGACAAGCTCTGCCTTGTTAGTTTTGTTAGTTTGTTAAGGATAGGATTAGGGTTTCAGTAAAACATACCACCTCTGACAATATGTGCCAATTCAAGAAGAAGCTTGAGGGCCACCAAAAATTGGTTGGGCCGCACACTGGCACCACTGACTTAGATAGACTTGTCTGTAATAGGAAATGTGTCTGATGCACACATTTCTCAATTGTTTTCTCAACATGATGGTTTTACGTACGCACAAATCCTGTATGTGCGCACAAATCTTATTTCTCTAAAGACATGTGTCAAGGTGGAAACACTTTGAACACATTTCATGCTTTTGCACGCAATTCGCAAAAGTGTACTTTGCGAAGACTCGACCATCGGCTCAAACATGTCCCTTCTATGGGCAAAAGCAAAATTCTGGGTACAAACAGTCTAAATTAGATTCTTCCGCAAAGTGTCTTGGTGTACTCCCTTATAGATTAGTTGAAGGGCTATGGATGGATGGATGGATGGATGGATGGATGGATGGATGGATGGATGGGAGTCCAGACCTTAAAAATTTTAGAAATTCTGGCTATCCTGGCCCAGCCAGTACTGATCATGTGATAAGTATCCAATGGGACGCTCATCTATTGGCTTAGTCAAATCCAGGTGATGCCTTTTTTTGGCCAGGCCATGCAAGTTCTGTTATAACACTACCTTGCTGTCTCTTTCTCTCTCTCTCCCCTGTTCTCTCCCCTCCTTGGTGATATACTTTTGAACTCGCTCCTAATCAACCAATTTTGCCTCTCTCTCTCAATCTCTCTCCCTCTATTCCGTTAATGGGGTGATGATGGCAGTGGCAGGATCAGTTGCAGGGATATGTATGACATGCTGAGGCACATGTGTCCTCCACTAGGCCTGGGGAAGCGGTGTCCGGCACGGGTGGCCTACAAGGTCAGAATGGGCCCCGCCTTGCACCCACTTCGAGTCATGGGTGCTGGGGTCCCCTACGGGAGGGAGGGAGTTGAGCGCTAAACGTGGTGTATTCTCTTTTAATGTGGCAGTCTTTCTTTCTTTGGTTCTTTCTTTTTCTTTTCCAAGTAGGAATCGGCTGGTCGATGTTGTGCCCGTGTGTCATGGTGTGGGTTCGGGTGGGCAGCCAGTTGTTTGAGGGATGGGGTTTGCGATTTATCCACAGGAGGGGATGGAAAGAGGGACTTTCTCAGCTACTGTGCACTTTACACACTCATGGCCTAGTACACGCACATGTACACAGTCCACAACATAGTTACAATGACATTTCTTACAAATGTAGGGCTGAAAGATTCACTGAATGTAAGCCAAAGATAAAATGAAACATTAGGAGACTTGAGTCTTGTCTGCACGGGCTCTTATCGTGTACACAGTAAAATGTAGAAACAAGGTAGTTTTGACCTTTTTATAACCATTCTATAACACTGCATTTAGAAATCTTTCTAAAATCATTCAGCCCTATCCAACATAGAAAGCCAGACACATTCAGACAATTTAGTTTAGAAGATAAGGGGAAATGACCATTACTGACCCAGCAACGACCACAAACCAATACAAAATGTGCTGCACGGCTGAGAAGGTCCACTAGACTTGTGTCTTCGGTTTCGTCCCGTCCTGTGGATAAAGTACCCGAGCACACTCCCAACACCACACGACCGACTCAACCTGTGCAGGGCCACCTTGTGTTCTGTGTCATGGTAGAGAGAGCAGGAGGGCCTGTGTCAGTGCTGTGTTTTTCTTAAGAGAGTCTTTGGTTGCCATACACCTTCCATAGCAGCTCCAAGCCCCCAGCAGTCTCTTCTATTAGCAAGTCTTCTCTTTGTCTTTTGGTTCTTCCGTCAATGCAGTTCTATTCTGTTTCCAGCCCCCCCCCCCCATCCTCCCCATCTTAATATCGCCCCCCTCTCCCTCACCTGCATGGCCCATTCCCCCAATCATTAATTTCCCACACAACACAATTCATCCCTACTGCGACTAACTGCAACAAATGTAGCTTCTGCCCATATAAAAACATCGGATGACCATATGTCAGTGGAGCTGCCTGACCTCCGGGAGTGATTCCCATGGGGAGCTGCTCTGGCTGCAGTTTCCAAAGGCTGTTGACACCTTTAGTTCTTAGAAATAAGGTGATGGCTCAGTGCAATAGTCCACTGTTCTAGGACAGATATATTGCTACATGGCATGGGTCAAAAACATACCCAACTCCTTACTCTGTCCTTACTATTACAAGTGATGGCATCCATATAGATGCCATTGTTTTGATCCCTTCCCTAAAAGTGTATCCACATGTGATCCTATTGGACAGAACAATGATCAAACTGGCTTCACTAATGGCTCTTTTCCACTCGTACCCTCTCAGTGCTGCTTAGCTTTGCTTGGCGACCATCTTCTTGGCTTTCATGCCTTTCCACCTGGTGTGAACACCTGTTCCAAGCGAGCTGACCTTAACAGACTGCAGGCCCCCGTATTCACCGTAGGATTGACAAGACACAGCTTAAGTGTTTTGATATGATTATAATACACTAGTTAATGCCAGAACAGGCCAACAGCTATATCCTGGCGATACAGGTCTCTGTGGTGGCTGCTATTGTTGTATGCAACTGAATTTGAGCCACTCTTATCGTCGCCAAGTTCGCAAGTCGTTTTCACGAGTTTGAGTGGTGTTCCAGATCATTTTTTGTCTAGTCACAGTTCGGGAATGTCCCAGTTCCCATAGGCAGTCTTTTAGTGGCTTTCTTCTCATTGTCTCTATTCACTTAAAACAGTACTAAGTAACGTGTTTACCTTAATAAATCCTTCCCATAGTCCCTGTGGGGGTAATACAAGTGTTTATGGGATGATTGGAGGGTCTTTCATCTCCCCCTTGTGTCTCTGGACAGAAAACCATGTTTGCAACTTGACTGCCACCGGTCCGGAGAAAGCAATACACACTAATAGAATCACGAAGAAGAAGCTAACATGCTAACGGGCAAAGCTAACTGCGGGCTAACGTCACTTTAAACAGTATTTACAGCCAAGTTTGAGTGAAAAAAAAATTTCCATTGTATAATTGGATGCACAGTAACCCTCTCTCCCTTCGCCGTTCCTGTCAGCATAGTATTTACTCTCCAAGACAATTAATAAGTTAAAAAAAATCATAACTTGCTACTACACCTGCAGTTGCGCTTATGGCCTCTAGGGGGAAGACTTACTTAGTACTACTTTAACTCCCCTCAAAAACTGTTTTCCACAGTGTTCAGCTTGCAGCCTGAAACCTTCTCTAGCTTTATCTCTTGCTGCTGTCGTCCAATATTCTGGAAATGGCAAGATGATGTTGCTAAAGCGGAAAACCCCTCGGGATGAGTAGTCGTGCTTGGTTTTGCTGCGTGGTCCTGAGGAGGTACTAGTGGAAAAGGAAAAGTGGTGTCTACCCTACAAAGGCATCTTCGGCCGGGATCTCTTTTAGCTCCACCCTGGCCGGAACTTTTTTTTTCCCGTCTCTATTTTAACTGCATTTCAGATTCGTTGCCGAAAAATTACTCTTTACTTTCCACGGTTTCTATCAAGCTCTCACTATTGTCCCTGCAGCACCATTACAACATTACTCACATTTGACATTTTCTTTCTCGTGGCTTTTTTTATCTTGATTTCCTCCTGTTTTGTGATTCACAGAATGCTGCTCTCTCTCACCTATTAACACTGGATTAACAGTCTCTGCCCATTTTTCCCCCCACACTATATACGTAGACGTCAGACGGTTTGATAGAGCCTTCTCCTCTATCTGTCATTCAGGATAGCTCCATTACATACTACTTTTGATCTTTTTTACCAGGACGTATCGTAGCAATCGAAACATTGTGTGGCTGCTAGCTGCTTGTTTCTGCATGCTGCATGGGGCTGCTATAGGTGCAAGAAGGAATATGTGTTGTATATGCTTGGGTTACTGATGGACTGGGAGCATGACGGTGACTGCTGCATGCCTGTGCCGTTGCCTTCTGTCGCTATTCTAAAGACGTCACAGTGCCCAGTGACATTTTTGCAATCCTATTATGGACTTTTAAAATCAATAAACAAAACATGGACTACCCGATTGTTTTATTTATTGATTTATCCTTTACACTGACTCATTTCAGGAATCTCCAAGCCTCAAAGGGGAGCTAAGGCTCTTGCTAACCCATGCCAATAGTGCATCCTGAACTCTCCCAAAGTATTGCTGTATGTTACTGACATTAGGGCTGGGAAGTCAATTGGAGTCAAAGAAAATATTTCAATTTGAATTTAGGTTGAACTATAAAATATGCCTGCCTTTCCAAGTGGGACTTATTTTATAGATATAGTCTGTATCTTTGCTAACGCCCGGGGGATTCGAGACGCTCTTTTCGCACATTGCTGCACAACTACTACAAATCCAAAATTATACATGTGTATTCCACAAAAATTTACAGAAACACGGTCCAACGGATTAAATGCTTACATAAACAACAGAGAATGCTAACCATGATGCTAACATTAGCTGCATACTACATACATGCTACTGATTTACAAGGCGAGTGATACATTTCCAAGTACTACTTAAAATTAGTTGCTATTTTTCACCTAATTTGTCATCACAGTATCAGTGGTGAGAATCTGATATGTAAATGCATTGGCCTTTTAGCTATAGGGTGACCAGATGTCCCAGTTTAACCGGGACAGTCCCATTTCTGAGCCCTCAGTCCCATGTCCCAGTGGATTTCCTGAAAACCATTGATTCGTCGAAGGTCAGGGTTTTTTGCCAGTAGAAACTTTTTTTTTTAATTTGAAAGTGAATGACTTTTGGCCATGTGTGGCTTAAATTCAAAGTTTCCAAAGTGACTGAACCAGTCAAACAAAAAAGTCTATCACCTTAATGCTGATTGGTCAAATTAATTGACATTAGACTTTTTACAACCATGAAGTTTTAACCATTCAACATAGGTGGAAGAAGTAACATTTTGCCTATTCCCCCACAACTCCCTTTGTTCCAGTTTTTAATGTGGAAAAAATATCTGGTCTACCTTTATTTTGCACATATCCAAAAATAGTAAATTACATCCAAACATAGTAAATCAGACCCATAGTGTGTTTTTTCACTTCTATGGGACAATGTTTCATTTTCTAAGGCAACACTGTTTCAGCAACGTTCCTAAAGACTGTATTTTTACTCGACTTTTAATGTGCATAAATGTGCTTAAGGTCTGCCAGAAAATGTCTAAAACATTGCTTCAAAAAAAGTGAAAAAATAGTTATTCCCATTGGATGCAGGCTGTTTTCCTCCAGTCCAGTCCAGGGCTCTAATATGGCGCTTAGGCTACGGTATAAAACCTGCTTAACCTGCAGTTCAGGTGTTTATTAGCAAAGTATTTTCAATCTTCTCTCAAATTTTAATGATCCTGGAGGTGTATGTGAAATTACAAATCTAATCACAACCTTGACACTCCAAACTTTCCCAGAATAGTTCAGCCCTAACTGACAGTGCTGCTAATGCTCCGACCCTTGTAAAGTCCCTCCCCCCCCCAATCCATCTCCCCTTTGCCATATGGAGATCCTGCCGGCACAACGCCACTTGTGAAGCTCCTCACTGTTTTTCTCTGGTTGGCGCTTGCGCAGAGGTTGCTTCGTATGGATCTCCCGGTCGCCGACGACAACTCGGTGCACTTCAACTCCACCCTGATGGCCCTCATCCGCACGGCCCTGGACATCAAGATCGCCAAGGGTACGGAAGGTTTGGAATCTCTCTTGGCTTTTTTCACCACCTTGCTTTTCACATGCTGTCTTCTGCTTATTTCCTTGTAGTGCAGCCAATACTGATATATTGCGCTGCGTGAACCCAGAATCCTTCTCGGGCTCTTCTTGGTCATTGCCGTGGTGTTTAGCGTTTTTGGTGGTACACTGTGTGTGTTCTTGATTGCTGGTGTTGCTTAAAGGTTCCCATATATGTCCAGCTGACTTTTCTTTAAGCTGTTGAATTGAAATTGCGTTTTCCAATGGTTGCAAGTTGGAACTCACTAAAACCGCAGTTATTTAGGACGCTGGACCTCATTCATGGATGGTTCTTACGCACAATTTTGTTCTTGAGGCCTTCTGAAGGGGCTCTTCTGGAAGAACAAATCGTACGAACAGTCATGAGGACGGTCTCACGCACAGAAATCCTGCTGCGCTCGAATGTTTTCACTGTCAAAATGAACCCAAAAATGTATCCGTATATCTAAAAATTACTTCATTTACTAATATGATTTATCTTCATTATTTTACGATGAAACAGGAGAAACAAAACAGACCTACAGATTGTTACCTACAGATTTACTCACTGTGGAGATATTTATCAGAAATAAGAATATTTTTTTACAATTACTTCAAAAAGTTGAATACCGGAGTGACTAAGTCCTTCTGGCCTCTGCTGCTGTCATGCCCGTACATGGAAGTTCAGAGAGCGTGTATTTTTACTGTATTTACACAGTCAGACTGATGTAAATGCCACGATAATGAGGATGATGAGGGGGAGGTGTTTGTAGTGTCACATTCGCTTAAGAAGGGGTCAGGCTTTATAAGAACGCTTCGTAATTCTGACCTACCTCCACTATCCACAAACTTCTTAAAGAAAACATTCAACGAGGTGCGATATTCTTTTGCAGACAACAAAGTGTCCTGTCTCCAAAGGGCCTTATGCTCTACAAACATGTTCTGAAAAGCGTTCGATTCCTGTGCTAGTTCAAAGTTCCTTGTTGTAGAGATTTTGAAATGTCGCCGATCGGGTTGGGTTGGTTGAGTTGAGGTGTCGCTTGTATCTTCAGAAACTGCTTCTCGCTCTTGCAGTCAAGATGTGATTGTAGTCAAACACAAGCTACAGGTCTATACTCCTGGAAGGGAGGGGTCAGGACTGCCATAGCCCCACCCACTCACCTACGTGTTTGCAGTTTCCCTCGTCGGAAAAGTCTTTGTTCTTGCCATCTTCTCTCTCGAACTTCGACCCCACTCTCATCAAAAGTATCGCTCTAGTGGAGAAACCGCACAACAGTTTAAAAACAAAAAGGCAGAATACACCACTATATGGGACCTTTAAGCTTTAACAACTTTACCATTTCATTCTAACAAGTTAAGCACTTAGTATGTAAGAAATATTGGATATTTCACAAATGTAGATTTATTAGTAAGTAACCGAAACCCTGTCTTTTGTCTCTTTTCGTGTGTATTTTTCTCACTGTTTTTCAATGTTTTTTTGTTTTCGTTTTGTCCGTTTGTTTTTTTAATTTTCCATCCCACGCTGTATGGTCTCTGTGGGATTGTCTTCGCATGCGCACGTTATTTTCAGGCGGCATCGACAAGCACCAGATGGACGCCGAGCTGAGGAAGGAGATGATCGCCATCTGGCCCAACCTGTCGCAGAAGACGCTGGACTTACTGGTGACGCCCCATAAGGGTGAGTTACGGAGGGTTATCAGTGTTCAGGCCAGTTCCTCTCCACGCCACTAGAGGACGCTTCCTTCAGCCAGACCCCTTTAGGGTGACCACCTGCCCCCCTTTTTGGTTGGTAGTTCGCTCGATAGGTCAGGTTTTTCTTTGGCGATCAGCAGGGTTTCTGACAAGGAAGTAAAGTAAAAGAAGAGGGTTGTCGAAGAGTCATAAAAGCTTCTGAAGTAACTTGCAGCTGGCAGGTCACTGGCACAGAATCGCAGCCACATCCCTGTCCCCAAGTCCCAATGGGCAATGACAATTACCATTCTCTACCGTCCCATAGATAGATACAGACGGCATCTCTGGAGTCGCCCATATATGGTCATGTTTGAAAACAGTTAAGGGGAAAACAATTTGGAGAAAATCCTAACTTTCTCTAAATGTTCAAAACTACTTTAAGAAATGCTGAATTATGAATATACTTTCCCAATAAATACATGAATAACTGAGAATGTTTACATGATCGTGCTAATGCTAATGCTAGCTACGACTGCCATTTTTTTGCTTCTACTGTACAATCTTCTGTGAATAAACATCCATATGGACCCGATTTAGACTTCACTTTTTCCCCCTCGGTGAGGCCACGCCCCCTTCTATGACGCAACGCCGCCTGTATCTATATGTCATAACAAAAAAGTGTCAAAAATGCGACATAAGTGTGATATAAACACGGCGACAACGTGACAACAAAAGTCTAGATCAGTTTTGTTGGTCTTAGCTTTCAAATGAGACCAGTCAAGAAGCTTTTCGATGTGGATAAAGTCAAATTGGAGATAATGTGCTCAGTTAAAGCGACTATATAGATTTTTCGCTAGTTTTCTCCCTTAACACCTTGGTTTTAAGTACAATGTTTATTTTTGTCAACTCACCGACCCACCTCAAAAAAACAGGCAATTTTTTCACGTTTTTCACCAATATCTAGCTTTTTCAAAAACTAACCAAGATATACAAAGTCCCCATTGATAAAAATCTATACAACTAATATATAGTAAGTAAAACTATACATTTTAAACCTGGCTCTATCCGTTACTACTATTTGATTGTCAACAATAAAGGCAATTTTGGTCACTTTTATGCTTAAAATGGCAACAGAAAACTTGCAATACATTTTTTCCACATGTTTATGTTCGTAATCGGTGTTGGGTAACGTTCCTTATAAAAGTAGTTAAATTAGCCTGTCCTGTAATCGTGCATTCTATAGTAGTTGCTTTGTCAATTTTGCGAAAGTGTAGCACCAGTCGTCCATAAGTTCCGTGCGGCACAATAGGGATTTTTCTTTTTTTTTTCTCCATATCCCACTAAATCCCTCCGGTTTTTAGTCCCCGTAGAGGTGGTCACCCTTTGTCTCGTCCTGACTCTCACCCGCACCCTCTGATGCAGGCGGCACACTGCACACACACTGACCGCAGCTCACAGCGTCCACACTGAACATATGCATGACACCTGCACAGTGTTCCTCACATCACCAAAGCCTGGGATCAGAGGGTGCCCTCCACTATAGATCTGCTCTCTATAGATGTCTTTTCACTACAGATAAATCCACCATAGGCGTGTCAGCACCGCAGGGCCGGCCTACTCTAGTCAAAAAAGAAAAAGAAAAAAAAACACTTGCCAGAAATATTTGAGCTCATGGTAGTCAAATAACTGCAAGAAATGAATGTGTTTACTCTGCAACAAGTGAATGTCTAATATTATTCCGTTTGATTTGATATGTATGCCTTATATGCCTTACATGTGATTTAGTAGAACAAAAGTATGAGTAATTGTGATATGAAAAACAATTGATTTTTATTTTATTTTATTTTTGGTAGTTGTGCATGCCACTGGTCAGTGTTAATTTTGTTGACTAATACAAGGTTAACTAGGAATACTAACAGACAGAAGGGACGGGTTACGAAGGGTCATTTCTTTTGATCAGACCTGCAGTTTGTTTCACAGACCAAATGAAACCCCAATACAGCGACACAAGAGAGCATATACTAACAGCAGTATTACTAATTACTGTTGAATAGAGATAGAACTTATTTGTTGACTGACTGTACTTTATATTTAGCTATAAAGCCACATTGCGGAACATTCCAGGTTGCATGTTGCTATGTCAGAGCAGCTAAGCAAAAAAAAGCAAACATGCCAGAGACACCGAATGTGCCCTAATAATCAGCTGGACACCGCTAGACTGTTTTTGCCATGGGTTGTCAAATTCTAGCATCTGGAGGGAAGCCTTGTGATTGACCAGTATTTAAAACAAAGCTTTGCCTGCCTTACCAGACTATACTCGGTCTATTCTACACAGAGAAGTAGTCTGGACACGCAGCAGTTGCAGCCTTTCGAAAGGTCGGACCCAGCAGAGCGCTGTAGTCCTACTGGGGCGGGGGCTGCCCTCCGGCCTAACACTCACCTGTTAAATCTGCATCGATGCGACTGGTTGTGAAGGAGATTATTAGCGAGCATCTGCAGAGAGAGCCGAGGCAGACATGTCATCCCTGTGTGTCCAGGCCGTGCAGAAAGGGAGTGGATTTGGCAATAGCCAGGCTAAAGCGAAGCTGCAATAGTCTGGTTTGAGGGGAGGTGATCCCACTCACAATAGTGTTCACGAATAAAGACACCCATGGTAAAATGTAAGCATGTATTTCACTCCTTTTATAAAGTGAAATGTTAGGCAGTGTGGCTGAAATACCATTGACTGAAAGTAGTTTAAAGATTAAAACAAAATGGTAGACTATTGTTTGAGTCAAAAAAGGATAATAGGACAGTAGGATAATATCTGCATTAAAGTCTGTTGTCAAAATTAACACTAACAAATAAATAAAAGATCCGCACAACTTCGTCGCTCCAAAGCTTATTTTAATGCTCACCAGACTGTCTGGTGAGCATTAAAATAAGCTTTGGAGCGACGAAGTTGTGCGGATCTTTTATTTATTTGTTTCTGTTACACTTTCCATTTTTTGATCCTGCACACTTATTTAGAACTGTGGATGTGCGTGCCTTCACCCACTACCTCTGTCAAAATTAACACTGTCACTACTATTTTTTGGTTTTCGAACCAAAAAATAATTGTAAAAAAAAAATAACGTCGAGAGAGAGTGTTTAAAAAAAAAAAAAAAAGCCTGTGATCTGACTGTGAAAAGACCTTTGCCGTGTCGATCGTGCATGTGCCCATTCCTGGCTGAGGGTCCATACCTAAGGGTCTAATCTTGCAGGGTAACTTGTCATTCTCCCAGCAGCTACAGACCTGACAGTGGGCAAAATCTACGCTGCCATGATGATCATGGAGTACTACCGCCAGAGCAAGATCAAGCGTTCCCAGGCCCTCCGCGACGAGCAGGTACGCGACCCCTAATCCCCCCACGCCCGACCCCCAAAGCTCCAGTGCGCCCCCTGCATCCAGCCTGAAGCCTTAAGGCAGACTGACGCATTCCAACAGGGACAGGCCTTCACAAACATGGGCTGTGCTACTCTCTGACACCAAACTGCCACTTTACTACCTTAGTATTCCAACTACTCTCTTCAAACTGTCAGAGGAGTCAGTCTGTGATTGTTCAAGTCATAACTGAGAGCATTGCTGCCATCTGCTGGGCAAGATTATGTATAATTTGTGCCTGAAGAGAATGCCTTTCCAGTGTGCAATAAACAGGTTATGTTTTCCCATTCTTTTTCCAAGGTTCAAACCTGCAACCCAGTGAAACTTAAGTCTGCTTGTAAGGATGCTGCATGCACTAAAGATGGTTACACAAACCAGAAAATAACACCCAAAAAGCATTTTGTTTTGTTTTGTTCATAGTTAATTCAAATTACTGGTATTATACGTTTAAAGGGGACATATTATGCCATTTTATTGTTTTTCTTTTAGCCTTTAAAGCAGTGTTCCATAATCAAAGATATACATGGAGTAATATTTCACTTCATTCGTGCAGATTGAACCAGTTTACTTCGGTCATTTCTTCTTCGACTGCAGGATCGCTTCGATCTGTACTTCCTAAATGTTGGTGCATAATAATAATATAATCCGGTAATGTCCTCCTCAATTTTAAAGTCCATAAACCATTACCAATGTTCTGTGTGCACTGTGCAAATTACATTTATCAACTATTGATTTGTTAGCGTACCATTATGAAAACAACATTCATTGTTTGAATGAAGAATATCTGGCACGTTTACTTTTTAATTACTACAGGAAGTGTTCAGGCAAGGCAAGTTTATTTATACTGTGCATTTCGTACACAAGGCAACTCAATGCACATTTAGTAGTAGTAGTAGTTGCATGTAGTAGAGCCTTGATATTTCCACCAGACCCAAGGGCTTATCCCTCGGCCGCTGATTGAGCAGACTGCTCTCCTTTGCTGCCAGCCCCTGGTCCCGGGCCGCGGCAAACCCTGTCACACCCCGGTGGTAATTGCCATCTCTGAGGGTGAGCCTCTTCCCACATATGTCATGTTAAATCTGGGACATGCGCCTTCTCCAGACTGGTCTTAAAAGTCACACTTGGGTGTAAGGCACAGAGGGTTTAAGTTTGAGTGGTCACAGGTCGTAAGAATGAGGAAGTCGTAACTTCCAGTGTTAAGTCAGACGTGTCGGATGCGCGAGCAGCTGGTGCACTAGGTTTAGCAAGCTAGCCAACATAACAATAATTCATATTTGATCAATATTAACTACAAAGGTATAGAACTTACCCAGGAGTCTAAGGCAAGACTTGTACATCACGCTACTGCAGGTGTCGTAGCATGTTTAGTTTATTTACTCATTAATTGTCCGTGAGAGTAAATACTACTCTGACAGAAAAGACAAAGGGAGAGAGAGGGATATTGTACATCCAATTACACAATGGCGATATTTTCTTGGCTGTAGATACTGTTTAAGCGGCGCTAGCCTTCAGTTGGCTTTGCCCGTTAGCCTGTTAGCTTCTTCTTCGTGATTATTAGTGTGTATTGGTGACACCTACCCGGGGGCAGCGAAGTTGCAATTGTGGTTTTCTGGCCAGAGACACCAGGGGGAGATGAAAGACCCCCCAATCTTCCCAATAACACTTGTATTACCCCCAGAGAGACTACGAAAAGGATTTAAGATAAACAAGTTATTTAGTACGCCTTTAAGGTCGCCTCGGGGATTTTTTCCGAGATCCTATGACACTGGTGCTTTAGCTTCGTTTGCTGCAGTGTCCCCTTCGTTGCGTATTTTGAATATATTCCTCCACAGCACATTACAACCCATTTATCCTCCATCTGGAAGACATCGCGCTGGTATTGCACCAAAAAGAGTGATTCACATGCAGTTCTCCCCCGTTATGACATGCGTTAAACTCCACTTCTTGACGGAGCTAGCTAACAGTTGCTAAAGGGGCGGGGCTTTTGCGAAAAATCAATACATAAAATATCAATGCTAGTGCTCCCGAAGTAGGCGTATAAACCACAAATAAGCATAATATGTCCACTTTAACACATGTATGGTAATTGTTTGGGACTCTTAGCTTTCCTTTTTCACTTTTCTTTTTGTTTTTTTTAACTCAGCTCCTTATGTGATCTAAAAAATGTAGCTCTCATATGCTTTTCCTCACAGGGATGTTGCAGTGTAAGTACAGCGCTTACCAACCAAGACCAGTGGTAGTAACTTCTAACACTACCATTCCTACTGCCACTACTGCAGTTTTCATATATACTCACATTTGATAAGCTTTTTTGTTGTTGTTGATTCCTTTATACGTCAAATAGAGCCTCCTCCTACTGTCATTGCGCTTCCTTTGATTTCACCATGTGCCTGGGTCCTTCAGCCCGTTGCCCCCTCTCCCCCATTACCTGCATCCCCCTGTCAGTCTGCCTGATCTCCGCCTGTGGCCGTGTTGTATATCTCACACAGAACCGAACGCCATTACTATTTCAGCGCGTGGAGCCCCCCTCGCCGGCACAGGACGGGGGCGTGGGACCCAACGGCCTACCTCCAGCCGAGACGACCAACTTGGGCACCAACTTGTGAGTCCACGTTCTGTCGTTTCTACGCGTTAAAGTGGGCTTGTTGTGAAAAATCAACTTTGTACACTCTTTCACCATGTTACGATGTTGTTCTCTCATCAAAAACATACCTGGAGCTGTGTCTCGAGCCACTTGCGCGCCTTTGAGTAATCGTTGGATCTTCCCCAGAGGCTATTGTTAGCACCATGGCAACAGATCCCACATTGTTCCACCTGTGGTTCTATTTTTTTCTTTTTTGAAACAGCTGTGCAGCAAATTAGAGAAAGCAAGACCAGTTTTAGATCCATGTTGCATTTTCTAACCATCAATGTGTAAGGTAGGGATGGATATGTGTTTGAGATTATTACCAAATACTTGGATTTGGAGTGAATGACGAAAAAACAACGAATGAAGTATGATGTCATAACTTATCCCAGTCCAATGGAAGTCCAGCCATAAACATAGTTGTTTTAGCCAAAAGACGAATGCATGTTTTTTTGTTTTTTTTAATACACCCGTTTAGACCTACATAATATCACGGTGTCACGTGAAATCCAGCGACGAGAGAAGAGAATGGAGCTTCTGTTTTGTGTATTACAGGCCCCAGGAGGGAGGGATCCCGGAGAGTCAGTCGTGGGTGACCACCCGGGCCCAGGAGGTGACTCGGAAGGTGGGCAGTTGGAGCCCAGACGGCCACGTTGATGGACTGGGCAGCATGAGCAACTCGCAGGTACAAAGACTGCTCACCGTTGATAACGAACGAAAATGTTTTGCCCTTCTTAAGATTCTAAACCCTCCAAAGTAAAGAGAATGTGTCAAAGGGGACATATCATGACAACTCCACTTTTCAAAATTTGAAGCGTTCGTCCCTGATCAAAAACTCTGGTAATCTTAATTAATCTTTCTTGGGTCGTTTTTTTCCTTCGATTGTATTGTGTCGCAGATTGAACACAAAATGTCCTCCGCATTTTCAAAGCCCTTGAAGCCAGAGCAGGGTCTGTTCTGATTCATTCTGCGCTCAAACCGCGTTAATTATGGCACCATTGATTTGCTAGCATGCCATTGGCGAAATATGACCACACGTCCTTGGTGATAAAGTGTCCTTACCGTACACAGACTATATTTCGAGCTATAAAACGTGAAAAATCAACGCTGCGGTGCACAGGAGCAGGTTTATAAGCTGCAACAACGCATGATATGTCCCTTTAAGAAGAGCAAAGACCCTGTCGTAGCGTGTACTGTGTTGATACTGTGCTGTACTCATTCCTCACTGAATCTGCAGCGCTGACATGGCCCTATTCCTGACAACTGCCATGCCATACCAGCCAATCCATACAATGTCTTATATTTTCAGCATTCCACATTGTCTTATCATTTTGTGAAACCCGCTCTGCTTGAAGACATCAGACCATGTCACTCGATATTAGTCAGAGAGAAGAAAACAACACGAATGACGACGTTACTATAGTATTTGAGATCTCGCACTATGAAAAGAAGAGATTCTGTCGAGAACAAAACGCATCCGGAATACATTTGAAGACACCAACAAAGGGCTGTAACATAAACAGTACAGTACAATTATTTGGGGTTGTAGACGGTCGTGCTTGATTTCATTACTTCGGTAAAAATACAGATACTACTGATTAAATAGTATTCCAATAAAAGAAAAGTTTTTTGTCATTCAAAGTGTTCAAGGTGAAAAGTAAACCGCATTATAAATGTGTTGCGGCTTCAAAAGCATGAAAATTTCACCCGAATTCGCCACCTGTACAACATGGACAAACCTACTTGTCGTGAGTCATTGGCCTTGATTGACCATCTGCTCCTCATGGCATCTTAAAGGTGCATTATGCAACTTTTTATGTGGAAAACAATATTTATATTTGTGCGTATAAAACCTTGTAGTCACCCAGTGGCTGTATGTGTGGTCAGAATGGCGCCTTTACTTTCCATCACAGTGGTCTCTAGGACGCTTCAGGATCAATTGTTTTGTAGGTTTTCTGGTGAGAAGCGCCGTCAGCGGTGAAAACCTTCCAAATAATTGGTCCTGAAGGGTCCTGGAGACCACACTGTGATGGAAAGTAAAGGCGCCATGCTGACCACACATACAGCCACTGGGTGACTACAAGGTCAAATACCCACAAATATCAACTTTTTTATCCACATAAAAAGTTGCATAATGCACCTTTAAACGTGACAACATACATATCAGTACACACACTTTTTACATTGGAGCCTATCTTTCAAAAGTAGAAAAAACTCTAAAACTTAATGCGGGGGTATTATGCAAAATCTATTTTATTTTTTTAGAGCTTTTCCTCATGTTAAAATGTTGTTCTCTCATCAAGAACAGACCTGGAGCGGTCTTTCAAAACATGAGCAAAACTTTGAGGAATCTTTGAATCTTATCCAATAGCTATTCTCAGCAGCGCGCCGACAGTTTCCAAAAAAACCTCCTCCTGATGTCCTAGTATTTTTTTCATTATTGTCGTTTATTGATGTAAAAACATGTGCTTTCCTGACCTCTACATCTCTTGCTAAGCTTAATCCGGGAGGAAAGGGGCTGGGAGGAGCTTAGAGTTAGTTTGCTGGAATAACCAGGAAGTGAAACAGCTGGATATTTTTGTTTTAGCTGTTTGCGATCATTTTCTAACCAACAAAGATAATGATAAATATGTGTTTGGCATTATTACGAATAACTGCAAAAGGCTTAATACCCCCTCTTTAAGTAAGTAGATTTAGTCAATTAATGACCACCTCTGGTTATAGTTGTCACAATAACATCAGCAAAAAAAACAAAGTATCTGCAGCAATAATACCTCTTTGAGAAATGGAATTTGTACTCAAGAAACCATAATAGCATCATTATATCATCATGCTTCACCTGAGTGGTGTTGCACTGACTAAAGACTGACTAAAAAGAGGACATTTGTAGGAAGTGTTACTATTTCACGAGCTGCACAACTGCTTATTTCCAAAAACACTATTGCCATTTGAAAGCACTTCCTGAACCAGAGGCGGGCAGGCAAACCACGGAGCCGCCGTACTGACCCAGGTAGTGTGATCCCCTCAGCTCGTCATTTACGCGAGCCAATTTGTGACGATTTCCACCTTCTTCCATATCTGCTTTGACTGCTGTGCCAGATTCTCCCCCTGCAGCGCCTACACGTGCTCCCCGTGCAGTCTGTCGTGCAGGTGATCACAGCATCTCCCGCTCTGTTTGCAGACTGTAGAGATGAGAGAGATGGGGCAGGATGCTTACTCGGACACTGAACACTTTGCACCAATGGAAGGCCATGGCAGGGCCGCTTCCATGCCGCGGCTCCCTGGCGACAACCAAGTGAGCAGCATCCTCACCTCTGCTTTCCCACCCTCCCACCACCACATCCGTGCCATCTGTTTCAAACATGTCTGACTTCCTGCTTCCCCCCCCCAAGGACTTATTTGCGAATTTGAAGCAAGATTTGAATTGGTCGAGCTAAAGCTAAGTGTCTTATTATGCAAAAAAAGAAGATCTGCAAATTCAAACTTACAAACACACTGATTATTTTATTAGTTTAGCAATTCAACTTTCGATCATCTCTTAATCTCTCTTCATTTTAGCCGTACCAGCTCGTTTTTAGCATTGAGGACATTTCGCCGCTCAAGAGGCTTCATCAGCAAATCAAGATCTTTTGGCAGCAGGCTGAATATATTCTAATTTCGTAGGCAGGGACTTACTTTGTCATTGGTACCATTCAAATTTATTTTAAAATGCCCCACCTGCTGCTAAAAGATTGTTAGTTGCCGACGAAGCCTATTGAGGTCAGAGGCAAAACGTCCTCAACCAAAGTAGTACAGATAAAGGATAAAAAGCGTTTTCAGTTATTCTACTATTTTAATTTTTTTTCATTTTAAATCCATTTCCAAATTGTTTTATTGTAATTGTAATGATCAATAACTTGAAAACACATCATTTTCTTAATGCGTCAAAACGTCCAATTTAAAATGCTCAAAAGAAAGACAAACTTCAACATTATAAAAGCACTAATGTTGAAGCTGAAGTTGGAATACTATCAAAGCATTGCAAGTCAGACCTGGATCGTCGGTGTTGTTGTTTTTGTTGTCTTTGTTTTGATTTTCGCTTAATTTGAGTTATGTTTGGTTTAGTTTTCTTCACGCACGCCACCATCCCATCCTGTCCATCTTTGCCCTGTTTCATTCCGTGGTGAGCACTCTGGTTGTCACGCTCAATTTAGTTTTTTACCTATATTTTCAATTTTTACACTTGATCAAATCCAACAATCATACAATTTATATCGGGGGGGGGGGGGGGGGGGGGGCTCAACAACAACAAAACGCAATATTCATATTAGTTCAAATCTAATTTAAGAATAATTGTTTTCAATACTGCTTGACTAATGTAGATTAAGTTGTTGGCCTGGTTTAAAGCCAATTCTTCGCAATTTGGAAGCGCAAACACGAAATAATTCCATTAGATACATATTTCTTTCTTAGTAAATAGGCTATATGTTTGTTTTTTAATAATAAATTAATACTTAGTGAGAGCAGAATTTATTCAAATATTATACAGTTTTCTTACCCCACATCATTTCAGTTATCTTAAAGGCCCTGTACCTGACCTTTCCTGTTTTTTACTGTTGAACTGTGGTCCAAACTTATTAGCGCAAGTGAAACATTCCTATTTTTTACTGGGATGAGTTTAAAAGGAAGCTACAACTACTACTACCGTACAACAGAGCTGTACGGTCCCAGTAATGCTAACACCAACTTGCGTGCTAACAGCACATCAGCGCTAGTTCTTTTCAATCGCTAAAAATAGTTACTGGGTCATAGAAACAACTTTAAACTCAACATCGACGTCTGAAATCCTGACCAGTTCTGCGTTCAAAGTGTGTTCATCTTTATCAAGGAGATGCTAACTGTGCTGCTAGCAGAAACCTAGCTTCTCTTTAGTGTGCCGTAGATACAGACGGTATCTCTGGTATCGCACCTTATTTGGTCATGTTTGAAAACAGTTAAGGGGGAAAACAATTTGGAAAAAAATTATTCAAAAATCACTTTAACAAACTCTGAATTATGAATATAGTTTTGTACTAAATAAAGATACAAAGACATGGGGAGGAGCAAAGTGGTTCAACAGCCCATAAATACATATATAACGGAGAATGCTAACACGATGCTTCATGTTAGCACCGTGCTAATGCTAACGTTAGCTAGCGCTAGCTGCGACTGCCGTTTTTTTTTTCTTTTTTCGCTTCTACTGAACAATCTGCTGTGAATAAACATCCATATGGGACCGATTTAGACCTGACTTTATTTGTATGTGATAAATAAGTTTATATTTCACCAGAAAATTGCTAAAAAAAGAGTGAGCAATTGTGTTTCCCAAAAGATTCTGTTTTCCCCCTCGGCGAGGCCACGCCCCCTTCTATGACGCAATGCCGTCTGTATCTATTAGCTCTAAAGCACAAAGCTGGGGTAGCCTAAAGAAAATTCACGAATAATGTAATTTGTTATCGATTCAGTACAAATTTATTTTTAGTCACATGTTCCTTCCCTAATATTTCTATTTCAAATGTGTATTATTTTCATTTGGGGGAGGAGGGGGCTCTTTCCAACCAGGACGGCCAAGTATCTCCCCGACTCTCAGCGCAGCCGTCTGTTGCTGATGAGTTAATAGTACTTGTGTGTCTCGGGGGCGTGCATACCATTGTTCTGTGTGAGGCTGATTGTGGTCATTGGTGCTGTGTTGGTGAAACATTGGTGGCTCAGTTTGTGGCGCTGTTGAGCCCCGTGTCTGTGGTAAGTGTTCCTCCATGGCTGCTGCATTGGGTAAGCTTACAGTGCCCTCCTGTCATATTGGCACCCCTGACGAATAGGCTGTGAGCAAAAAAAGCTGCTATAGTTGGGTTGTCTTGCTCATTGACAAAGGAAAGAGAAAACAGACTACCCCTCTTTTGAATTCCTGAACCGAAACCCCCAGCATTTTAGATTATCATGTACAATGTTAAGTGAAAAAAAACATTCAGTATTTACATTTCATTTAGCTTTTACATCTTTACTTTCAATTTACCTTACAGGAAGTTAGCCACAGAGTTGACATCATAGTAATAATAAGGCGTTAGTTAGCAGAGTCCGTTAGCCTGTTTAATGTATATTTCCTATAGCCGTTAGCTTTAGCCATCAAACATCACAAATTCTGAAACAAACGTATATTTTCAGCTGTTGAAAACCCATCGCCCACATTTAGGTCAAAGCGTAGTTAGAAATCATTTCTGAATGCACAGACATTTTTTGATTTTTTTTACCTTACAAAAGAATATTAGCTTTTTGCACGACGTGGCTCCGCTAGTTCCGCTAACCTGAAGTTGTGAGCGTCAGGACTTCCTGTTCTAATTTTTATTAAGATTGGCTTAGACCCATCCAAACAATCAGATTCCCTATACATTTAATTCTGTGGTGGACAGGGAGTTACTGGCAAGTGATCTCATACTGCGTGTTAGCTTGATGTAGGTTTGTAAATGATGTCAGTGGAGGGGACGTCTGTAAGCTAGGCTAGCTAAGAGTAATTAGATGAATTGCAAACATTTAAATTGTGCCACAAATATTGCACGAACAAATCTGCAAATCAATTTGTCTATAGTTTTCAGACATTTTTTAGATTTTTTTACTTTACAAAAGAATTAGCATCTAAAAGTAGCCTGTGAGCTAAATGCTATGTTTGTTCAGTTTCTCCTTTTATGTGGGCTTGGATTCACATCAAATGGCCTCTTAACATCATCATATAAGATGTTAATGATAAAGAAACCTCATAAATTGCATAAATTATATAAATGGCTAACAAAATGTACGCACTTGTTGGAACAGGCTCAAAGCTAAAGGCATTTCTATGATTTCTATGGTTGACATGCCAAGACTGATTTTTGTTTCACACACTGGTTTATAGTTTTCATTTTTTGCATGCATAACCTGAAATAAAATAAAACAATAATGATTAAAAAAAACTTCAGTCAGAAAGTCTAAAAACAAAAAAGCATTAACATCGCTTTTTTTCCAGGAGTGACAATATTGTTGGAGAGCACTGTACTGTATATGTTGTAACTTGTATTTAAAGCACTGCCGGCCCAGCCCCATGTGTTGTTGTTGTTGTTGTTGCTGTTGTCCCCTTCCTCCCGGTGTGTGTTCTCATGTTGGGTCACTCGTGTGCTGTGTCTTGTGGCTTTGTGTGTGTCCTCTCTGTGCTCAAACAGCAGCGGAGGAAAGGGAAGCCGCGTGCCAGTAACCTCAGTGTATGTACCTTGTCCTCCCCTGTCTCGTCTCTCTCTCTCTCTCTCCCTCTCTCTTTATCTATCTATCTCTCTCTTTCTTTTTATCTTTTTTGTCTTATTAACCCTAAGTTTTCAATTTGTTTATGTCTTCATCTTATACGTCAGAGCTTATTGTCGGAGGGATGATAATGACAAACGTTTGGCATGTGCTAATGTTATGACTGCCAGCTGTAAGATAGATTCTAGAAGATCATACATTCTGGCGGAGGTGGGTAGTTACTTGAGTTCACTTTGTTTAAGTGCATATGACAGATTAGACAGTGCTACCCATTCACCAGAACATGGCACACACAAAAAAAGATTTAAGCTCTTTCTCCAGAGCAACGTTTCAGTTTCTCCTCCATTTTGCAAATGCACTCGTTCATGCCGTTTGTTCACTTGGCATGAAGCAGATAACACATGAAAACCTGTCATATGCACTTCTTCTTTATGAGACTTAGTTTTCGGTTGACTGCTTACTTTTTTTTTTGGAAATGCGTTTTTAGTCTTTCTACCCACCTCTGCAGGCCGGACAGTGCACGTTCGGAATCCATCTCGACATGTGGCCCCAGGCTCCTGTCCCTCCCTGCTGCTCTTTGTGCCTGTGTCCCCATATGCGCAAAGCACCTGACTCTTCTCATATCATCTGTCCCCATTACCCCCATGCATGTGACATTAGGACGATGTGAAGGTTCTGTAAGCAAAAGTTCTCAAAGGGGTTCAATTTGCCTTTTAGCATTTGAATGACGACAATTAAAGAGTCCGATTTTAGAATGCTATAATGTCCCTCTCTCTGATAGGAGGGGGGTGCATTATACCGATATCCAGCGTGGCATATTTACATGCATGAGTCTCATGTGTGTTCATTAACATGCACTGTCCCGATCAAGTAAACAAGGTCCATTTTTTTTTGCTATACTTAGACAATTCTAACCACCAAAGCTGCTGTCAAGTCTGTTAAACAACTGAAAGTTATCACAAGTTGTCCAAAACATTCAAATACCAAAGCGCTCGGGAAGTGTTTGTATGTTCTTGTTCTGTGGTGAAAGTGCTCTTTGGTGTTTTACTTTTGAAAAAATTAAAAATAAATCAAAGCTCTATTAATTGTTTTAAAAATCCTCTATTGGAAGGGACTAGCATATTAGCTTGTTACACGACGCGGCTCCGCTGGTTCCGCTAACCTGAAGTTGTGAGCGTCAGTACTTCCTGTCCTAATTTTATTAAGATTGGCTTAGACCCATTCCAACAATCAGATTCCCTATACATTTAATTCCGTGGTGGACAGGGAGTTACTGGCAAGTGATCTCATACTGCGTGTTAGCTTGATGTAGGTTTGTAAATTATGTCAGTGGAGGAGACGTCTGTAAGCTAGGCTAGCTAACAGTAATTGGATGAATTGCAAACATTTAAATTGTGCCACAAATATTGCACGAACAAATCTGCAAATCAATTTGTCTATAGTTTTACTTTTATTACTGCAAAGTCACGTGACGCCGACCTTCACCTCGCAACTTCAGGTTAGCGGAGCCACATTGTGTAACAATTACATTAAATGCATTAATCTGAAACAAGACGGCTTCAAAAAAATATCTGTTCTTATAATTCAACGGATACATTTTCTTTTTTTAAATATCATTTTCCAAAAATACCGTAAAGATGCTAAGAGGAAACTCTGAAGGACAATGTAGATGCAAAATTGTGTGGTGGAGCTGCCCCCTGGAGGCCAAACAGTGCAACTGAATGTGTTCAATTAACTTTATAACAACCATGTTTATTCAGACTGAGGATGCAACTTTTAACCTTCTTTCCATAAAAGCATGGAAGTCGTGGTCATCCTTTTAATTACTTATGCTATTTTATCAGTGTTTGTGAGATTAATGCTAGGGCTCAGTCAATGTTTTTTGTTTGCTCTTGAACTTTACATAAAACTAGTTTAGACAAAAAGAGGAGTGCATATGATTCTTGTGTTAGTTTCCCAGCTTATATTTCAGTTTGTATATTTCAAAGGTAATTAGGCACTTAAACTACAACAGACTAGGGCTTGCCCATTATATATGTGAATGTACCCGTCCATATTCGAAAGCTAAGAACCTAGGACTCGATTGGGGACATGACCTGGGCTTGTGGGAGTAGGAGAGAGTCCCGTTATTTCACTTCCAAATGAGAACATTGAGAGCTTTTGAAATATCTGATCTGATCGTGTGATCGCTTCTGTTTCCGTTATCATTCAGTCCTGCGACGTGCTCACTCGGCTGCAGCCCCGCAGATATGTCAAGCCCTAGCATAGACGCCTTCACTAGTCCAAAGCCGCATGGGTAGAAATAATCCGGAACCCATCCGACCTCAAACACCTGCACATTAACCCATCGAACGCCAACCCGAGTTTCGGCAGTAACTCATTTTCTACGGCTTCTGTCTGTTCTTGTGGTGTCTCCTCGCCTCAGACCATAAACGACAACAGCCCGATGAAGCGTTCGGCGTCCTCCCTGGGGCACAGCAGGTCGGGCAGAGGACACAGGGACAGGGGCGGGCAGGAGGACTACATGGACCAAGTGCCGGAGGAGGGTCGGACTCGGCACGGGCACCGGAGGAGGGAGCGTCACCACGGGGCCTCCGAGAGGTCCCTGTGCCGTTACGCTGATCCCGAAACAGGTAAGACTATTGGACGGGAAGAGGGTTATTCACTTAAAGCCAGCGCCAGGAGTTTGGCCATGAGCACAAGATGGCGCCTCCTCTCCCCCTGCACTTGTCATTCAACCCTTTTAATGCCCCCTTTAGAAAAATGAATCTTTTCTTTGTCTTCAATAATCTCCGTTGTAGGTGTGGAGCTCTCGCAGTCGGCCGAGATCCTCTCGAAGGACCGAGACCGCGGCCGCTCCAAGGACCGCAAGCACCACCACCACCATCACCACCACCACGGCGGCTCCGTGGACAAGGAGCGCTACGTCCCCGAGAGAGAGCGCGGGGACAGGGGGGAAAGAGGCGGAGGAGAGCGGGGCGACTACGCACACAGGCACTCCCGGGACAGGGAGCGGGAGCGCCGATGGTCCCGCTCCCCCAGTGAGGGCCGCGAGTGCCTCACCCACAGACAGGTGGGCTATTGTGCATCAGGCTGGCCAGACTAAAACACTTTTTTTTCTAGGGAAAGCATGTAGTGTGGCTGGTCAGGCTCCACCAGTCACAGTGTTTATCCTGTGATCTCAGTATAATATTACAGAGATAGGTAGAGTTGACAGAATATTTTCTCAAGTCGGAGTGTTGTTTCTTCTTAAAAGACATATGTGAGATGAGAACATAAACCTTTAGATCGCTGTCTCACGGTGGAAGGTATAGCCAAAAATCGACCTACGTAAGTGAGAGTGCTGTGACTTTCAAATAATGTCAATTACAAAGAGAGTCATCAAACTACTGCTAGATGAGTAATAATGAGTAGATGTACCTGTGAACACTGTGTATACTGATTTTAGTTTAACTGTAGTTTTCATGTACTCTTTGAAATCAACCCTGTACCTCTTTTCTCCTGTGTTGTGTTGCTTCTCTGTGTACTGCTGCGGACACATCTTTATTTACGTTACTTACTCCGCCTGCTCCTTTTTACATGAAACTGGTGCTTGATAATGTTGTCCACGCTCCTGTCTGTCTGTGTCTCTGTCCTGTCTGTCTCTGTCCTGTCTGTCTCTGTCCTGTCTGTGTCTCTGTCCTGTCTGTGTCTCTGTCCTGTCTGTCTCTGTCCTGTCTGTGTCTCTGTCCTGTCTGTCTCTGTCCTGTCTGTCTCTGTCCTGTCTGTCTCTGTCCTGTCTGTGCTCTTACCGTGTGCTGGTCGGACTGTGGTTCGGTCTTTTTATTTGCTGTATTTCATTTGGGTGTAGGGCAGTAGCTCGGTGAGCGGCAGTCCGGTGCCGTCCACGTCGGGGACGAGTACACCGCGCAGAGGACGCCGGCAGCTGCCTCAGACGCCCGCCACGCCGCGGCCCCACGTCACGTACTCCCCCGTGGTGCGAAAGGCAGCCCCTGCACCAGTGCCCGGGCCCCAGGGCCGGAACCCGGCTCCACGCCGCTTCTCTCCTGAGCCCGCCCCTCTGCAGGTCCCGCCCCCTGTGCCGCGCCCGGGTCACCACCCCCCTCCTCGCTGGGAGGGCAGTGGCTCTGTGGAAGACTTTTACAGTCAGGACTACGAGGCTCATCATGAACCTCCGGCCTACGAGCAAGGCCCCATGCAGGGCAGCAACCCTCACCCTCTGACCACCCACCCACTGCCACCTCCGCCCATGCAGCCTCACAACCCCATGCCCCCCAACCATCCCCCGCCCAGGGGCCCATCCCCTCGTACAGTGCACCCAGGGGCCCCTCCCACCACTGCGCTGACTGGACCAGTGCCCACCCAGGTGCAGCCGGCTCCTCAGCGACGACTGCCCAACGGCTACCGCTCCTCCTCCCCCTCCACGCACCCCCATGGACCCATGCACAAGGTCCCCCCTCCAGGCGGGCACCCCCGGGGCCCCCGCAAGGGCCTGCATGAACCCTACAATGAAGTGGAGGACGATGACTGGTGCTAGCCTCTGGGGGGCGAGGAGTGACGGAGAACTTGGCTCTGAGACAGAGCACTGACTGCCAAGGGAAACCACAATGATTCTTTCTTCTGCATTGAGTTTTTCTCTTCACCAGTCGCAGGGCCCATGGGTGCCCATGGGTGCTCTTGGGTGCTCATGGGTGTGTGGAAACACAGAGGCAGGATGTCCATGTGTTCACGTTGTGTGTGCATTGTAGTTGCATTCATCTTTGATGCCAAATGACACCAAACTGAGCAGCTGCCCAGAGCGCAGAGACAGAGCACTGTGTGTGCCGCGCGACGCCTCTGGCAGCAGGCTACAGCCACTAACAAGATGTCAAGAGTTCCCACTCGACTAAAGACACATCACTTTTTGTTTGTCACTCTTCGGTACGCTGCAAAAGCAGATGAAAACAGGTCCAACCCTCCCAGCCACTTGGTACATATGGATGAGTTTTATCATCGGTCTAACTGGCCCAGTGACAGTGCCTCTGAGCCGCCCGCTGAAGGGGCGACGTGGTTGGGAGTGTTGGCAGCACAGGGTTGTGAATGTGGAGGACAGGGACAATCCTCAGAAAGCACCGGTGACTGCAGCATTTCCTCCTCTGTCCCACTCCTGCTCTTGTACAAAACATGAAGCTTGAATCTTCAGTTGCACCCACAGCTTGTTTTTGGGCTCGTGGAGTTGTACACCTTGTGGAAACCTGCATGAATGATACAAAAATAATAGAAACAATGAAAACCTATTGTGCACAGGGGGAGTCCCTCTGTCCATCCTACCATCATCTGCCGCATTTGAGTTTCCTCCTCAGTGTCTGAACACCTTTTTGCTCCTGTCACTCTCTGGCTCTGTACTACATTCCTCTTTCGTAAATTCATTTCTTCGAAACCGATCTGAAACAGCCACCGTTAAATATTAGTCCAAGAAGCACTACTTTTTTGCTTGCTTGTTTGTATGTTCGGTGCCAAATGCTGCCACAAAACAGTTGATATATTGCACACGTTTTTTCCTAAGGGACATTTTTGTACAGGAAAGCAGGGTATGCGAAAACAAAGAGGATATAGCGACTAATAAAGCTCCAATGAATATAGTAAAAGAAAAAAAAGGGTAGTAGACCATATCATGCGAAAGTCTTCCAGGGTTTGGGGTTCCATAGACTTCAGAAAAGATGAGAGCAGCAAAAAGGTGTTCAAGTTATATTTAAAAAAAGAGAGAACATTGGTCACCTTTGTATGTTTTTAAACTACACGTAAATTACTGTATCTCGCCACAAGGGGGAGCGCTGTTCCCACGAGCCTGTTCTGAAAGGATGTGAGTTTGCAGAATTGTCCTGGTTCTCAAACTTTATAAATGACAAAAGTCCTTAAAATGGCTTCCCTATCAGGAAAACGTGGCTGAAACCCATCCGTACTTTGCAATTAAAGTTTTAAGATTATTCCCTGACTTTAAGAGTTAAGAAAAGAAAACTTAAGGTGCTAAAATTGTATTTCAAGTCAGTTCTTTTGACGTAGCTTATGTAGAATATGTAGATTTATTGCCAACTAACAACCCAACAGTGTTTCCATTATGTAAAATGTGGTTTTACTTGTGAAAAAAAAGAACATTACAATGGTTAATAATGAAATCCGTGTTTGATTTGAACATGTTTACTTCATATAAAGCTATATATCTATCTATCTGAAACAATGATAAGGAAACTCTATGATGAAATTTGGAAAAAACAACAATTTATTTGAATTAGTGCTTCATGAGCAACGATGCTGAGTAACAATGTAATAAAAGGTGCTGCAGCAATTATAGACCCAAAAGGACAACTTCAAACACCGCATCCAAAATGTTACGTAGTGTGCCTTTAAAGTATTCACTTTATGCTTTGTTTATGTCATTCATTTCAAGTTATTTTAATTTACACACGTAAATGGAATGGAAGTTTATTTGTATAGCACTTTTCACATGACACAAGTCGCCCAAAGTGCTTCACACAGTTTAAGGGGATTTGTACTTCATTACCACGGTGGTGTTGACACGTGTGTTTCCACAGTTTCCCCAACTGCACACATCTGCTCCAGCGGGCCCTCTGACCACCATCTGGTCATTCATGCACACGCACCATTCATTTTAGTGGTAGGGGAAACCGGAGTGCCCGGAGGAAACCTACGCACACACAGGGAGAACATGCAAACTCCACACAGAAAGGCCCCAGTCGGGACCTTCTTGCCGTGAAGCACAAGCACAAACTGCGGCGCCACCGTGGCCTTTATGCCTATGTATAATATAAATCATTTTACAAATCTATATTGTTCTAAATACATTCTCACACATTAAACTACCTGTCGGCTAAAATCGCCCCAAAAGTATCAGTATCATGTAGTTATTATCATAAAAGTGTATCGCCCCTCACTTTTATTAATCAAACATGGGTAAACAGTGCTTCAGAGTGTGCCTTCAGGGAGCTGCCCTCCAATAATCATAGAAAACATTCATATATCTATTGACGGCCTGGATTTGAACCACCAACCATAAGCCTGGAGAAAGATTCTGGCCTCCACGTTATCATCTGAGCCACAATGGCACACCAAGCTGACACAAATTATGATTTTTATTTATTTATTTCAAATGAATGCTAACGTGAGTAAATCTGGCCTCTTCAATTGGCGGCCCGGGGGCCAGATCCGGCCCGCCAAACAATCTGGTCAGACTCTCACTGAGGAGACTCTGCGCCTGCTACAAACACAAGTATTACAGAGATGTGTTATTACCTTTGCAGCGCTTCTGTGAAGAGTCAGAGCTCTGATAGAATCCACTTCTGTGATGAGAGCTAATATACTTCCGTATGTTTACACGTATTAAGTAGCCATGTGCTTCTGGTGTGAGCTTAGCCTTCAGATGGAAGGAAAGGCCTTGGCTGAAATAACACTCCCCTATAATACTTAAAAAAGCTTAAAATGCAGGAATATAATTCAACTTGAGCAAAGATGGTAATGAATTCCTTATTTACTTACAAAAATGTGACTTTGTTTGGTCAGGGCGGTGCTCGCCAAAGGACTGCCCCAGTGGCCAATGACCTCTGACAAATCTGGCCCAGTAAAATATGTCATTGAAAAGCCCAGAAGTAAATAAACTCCCCCCAATCACCCCCGGAAGCAGCAGTTTGAGAACCACTGCAATTGCGTATAACCCCGTCCAAAAGCTCTATTGAGCCATTTCCGTATCTGTCGACTCCCTGTGGCGACGCCGCGAAGTTGCAAACGTGTTCCCAGATACAAGCTGCACTACCACTTCTGACCAGACGAGGGCGCCGTGCGACAAGAATCGCCCGTTCTTTTCCCCCCCCCCTCTCTCTCTCTAGTGGACCACGATGCTTTGCGTTTGCCGTAACGTAAACGCGACAAACGTTTTTTGAAAAGAATATTTTACGTGTCACCCGTCACGTGGGTTTTGGAGAAAAAGATGTCATCTCCAAACTATCGAATAGAGTTTTAGATTTTTGGTGTAAAGTTCTGTTCTGTTTTTCCGTTCTGACTTTTTTAGCGTGTCTCTTTGTGTGCCTCAAACTAACACTTTCGTCACTAATGCACACCACTGTCAGCTGATTTAGTTCGATTTATTTTCTTACCGGTTTTTGGACCTGGAGGCCTATCACACATTGACCAGAGAATGCACCGACAAACGAAAAAAAAAACTGATAAAAAAGAAAAAAATAACACAAGAAAAAGACTAACTGCCTAAATGTGTCTTTCCAACCTCAGCGGAATGTCACGGTGTTTTATTTACGTTTTTGTCACAACACGAATCAGAAAGCACAGGTATGTAGCTCCTGGTTTGAATGGACGAATGTGCGGTCGGGAAATTGTGCGCGAGATCGATTTCGTCTCCAGAGCTTGTTTTTGTTTTAGTTTTAGTTTTTAAGTCATGTTTTTTGAAAAGTTGAATTTGCGCGACGGTGTTTTTGTACGTGGGCGAGTGCGCACATGATGTCAAAAAAAAAAAAAAAAATGAAAAAGATGATCCCCCACCTCCCGAACATTCACCATCTGTTTTGTGTGTATGCCGAAGTCCACTAACACGCTGATTAACCACTTAAGTCTTTAAAAAGCAATGTAAAGCCGCAACTGAGAAAAAAAAAACTTTTTTTTTTTTTTTTAAATACAAAAAGACTTAAAAGGAAAAAATATCTAGTTCCAGAAATGCATGTGCTATGTGCATGCCACACCGTGGGTTAACAGTCATCTTCAGGACATAAAAGAAAATGAATTCAAAAGGAATAAAAGATATATAGATAGACGTTTTTAAAGTTCTTTGCTTTTTTTCTTCTATTTTTGAAAACAAAAAATGTGAAAAATGAACCAAAAAAAAATCTCTAAAGAGGAACGAAAAAAACAAAAAAGAACATGTGGGAGACCCCGGCGCGGGTCTGCTGTCGCCTGTCGCGTGGAGGTCGGGGCACAACGCGGCCATGTTCAGGACACCACCCATAAAAGAGCTGTTTTTAAAGACAAAAAGATGTGAAGTCAAACGGTAAAGATGCGGTGCGGCGGCGGAGGTGACGGGGTGATGCCTGCGTTTCCGTGGTGACGGAGGAGAGGGCTGGAGCGGACGCACTCTCCTCCCTCCCCCCCTCTCTCTCTCTCTCACACTCACTCTCTCACTCTCTCGACCTGTCACAGCGATTTCTACCAGTGCATTTTGTAATTCCCAACAGAACTCTTCCTAAAGAATAAAAACCAGAGAGAATGCTCACCGGCCCGGCTCCGTCTGCTTTGTTTTATACTGACTGGTTGTGTTGTCTGTGTGGTCTTGTGTGTTATTAAAGGTGCACTATGGAACTATGTATGGAACTAAAAGTTCATATTAGTGTGTACTTGACTTTCAGTGACCCAGAGGCTGTATGTGTGGTTAGCTGAGCGCCTTTACTTTCCATCCCGGGGGCAATTTAATTTCATGTTATTTAGGATTTCTGGTGGGTTTTCGGTATGGAATGTATATGTAACCATGGATGTGGTTCAATCAGCAGTGAAAACCTAAAACACAATTGATCCCGGAGCGTCCTACAGGCCATCAGGATGGTAAGTAAAGGCGCTATGCTAACTAGTCGAGCATCTGCTGGGTCACTGAAAGGTCAAATACCTATTTATATCAACTTTTTTATATATCAAAAGTTGTATAGTGCACCTTTAAGTTCAATAATGCACACGTTTTATATAGTGCTTTTCTGGACACTCAAAGACGTTTTACATTGCATTATTCGTTCACTCCATACTCGATGGTGGTAAGCTACTATTGTAGCCACAGCTGCCCTAGGGTAGACTGACAGAAGCGAGGCCATCGGCCCCTCCGACCACGACCACTCACACACTCACTACATTCACTCCAGACTTCAGGTGTTCCCCAACGGTCTCCCCTCCAAGTACCAACCAGGCCCTTCCCTGCTTAGCTTCCAAGGTCTGAGGGGATCGGGCAGATCCCGATATACATTACATACATACATATTGTATTGCAATATAGGCAATATCTGTATCACACGAAGCCACAATGTATCGCAAAATCACTTCCAAGTTTTCCATCTGACTGAGATCGACAATTTCTTTTGCAAATTCATCATCACCAGTATTAGAGAAGTAACAATGGTGTTGGAGAGGATAGATGAAAAACAGGCAGCAGTCTGGATGTCTTATAGGAGAACTTTATTTACCATCGGTGCGGGACCCGGAGACATGAACTCGAGACATTGTGCTCGTCCTACCATTCAAGTCTGTCCATGCTTCCACAGAAAAGAGATAAATATCCTCTCAGCGCGTCACACTGATACACGAGTCTGAGCACCACAGTCAAGGCTATGACAGAGATAGTACGACTGTACAGCCTGATCCAGTATGATAAAAAACAATTTAACAACCAGCAAACAAATATAATGCACGGAACATATAAATGTGCAAAAGTTCGGCTTTAGTCATAATTTTCCATTTTTTGTGTTTCATTTATTTATGGTTTATTTGGTAGGGACAGTGCAAGTTAATGAACAAGCCACACCGGATTGTAGCCTTAGGCTAATTTTCATCCGTCGTCCCCCATGCGCACTCTCAAACACACTCTCATACATCCTGGCCTATTGTACATGTTTTTAGTGGTAGGGGAAACCGGAGTACCCGGAGGAAACCTACGCAGACACGGGGAGAACATGCAAACTCCACACAGAAAGGCCCCGTCCGACCTTCTAGCTGTGAAGCACAAGCACTAACCGCTGTGCTACCGTGCCGCATAAGTTATAATAAAACGCAATAAAACTTCATAAGTTTTGTTGTGACACAATTTAGTAAAAAAAAACAATTTGTGTTCAGAACACTGGAGCACATACGGTGCAGTATTTAGGGTAATTAGTGCTGTACGATATTGGGAAAAAATGCGATATAGGTGTGCAATATTGCGATAACGATATTGTTGCGATATTGCACACCTGTATCACATTTGTTTTCAAGATCGTACAGCTCTGATATCTTATCCTATCAGTGCCAACATTTGATTAAATCAAAGTGAACTGTGAACATCTAAACTATGAGCTAAACTATCTCATGACGGTAGATTGTGTTTGAGCTCCGCCTGTGGGATGGTCCAGTCGTGTGGCTGCACTGTTTTTCTGATCACCTATAATGGGAAAAACATGAAATACAAAAGCTAGTTATAGATGAGTGTATTTATTTTGAGTGTGCTTTATGCCATTTGAAGGGTCCTGGTTGGTGGTAGCAGTGTAGCTCAATATATAGAACGTTATTATTTCATTATTTTCAAGGTTTTATCATGAAAATGTAGCTACCCTCAACCTCACAACAGAGACTTTGTAATGTTCAACCAGTTATTTCGTCAACCAGAGCTGCCAGAGTCACAAGCAAAAGAGGCCAGGCATGAGCGGGTCCAACTCCACATTTTACAGGACTTTCCTTGCACTTTTCCGTGAAAATAAACCCGCGCTTGCATGCGGCACTCGCCTCAGCTTACTACTTTAACAGCATCATCTTATGGGACAAAAAGAATGTTACCTGACAAAAAGAAAAAGTAGGGGAGACCGGGTTTGGTTGTAACACTTTTTGCTTCAGCACCTGTAACTCACTGAATCTTTGAGCTTGAGTTCTCAAACTTTCAGACAAAGTGCCCACATTTGTTAAATGACACCAATTCAAACCTCTGTGAGAAGATCACAGACCATGCGATATGCTTCCAATAGAGGTTTATTTAAATAAAACAATCCAGAACAATGTCTCTCTCTCTCTAACCTGTCATGTCCTTAACCTCACGTGGAGTCAGTTCATAATGCAGGTCTGTGTCTCTGTCAAATAATCAACCAACACTTCCTCCTGCACCTCAGACAAAACTCTGCACTGGGGTGATCACTGGACCCCGGTCTCTCAGCCTCTGCTGTGTTTTGCAGTATCTTCTCACTTTTACATGGCAGATCCCATGAGCCTTTGCAACTGATCTGACATGCCCATCTTTTCTGACCTCATCAGATACATTTTTTTTTAAACATTAGCACAAATTTGTCAGTCTTTCTTTTCCACTGTCTAGGCATTCTGTAAAAGTGTTAAAATTAATGAGGTGTTATTAACTGTGTATAGGGGATGATTGGGTTACAACCATCACCATCCCTGTCAGCCATTGTTTAGCTGTATTAGCATAATGGTTTGAAATTAGCAGGGGAAATGTGCATCACATTTTGCCTGAGAAACTGCAATTTAATCTAATGTAAGTCATATGGTTTTATGTGCAATAGTATAAGCATGTATCGTATACGTATAGTCTTGGTAAAAAAAAAAATACTTTCTTACCTCAAAATCATTTTTTTTCTCTATAGAATCTGCATGAACCTGTTTACAACCTTGACAACCACCAGGTGGGATCAGGGCGGAAGTGGGTAAACACTGATATGATCATTTGACTCCTGTCTTATGTCTGTTACAACCATACCCGGTCTCCCCTATAGGGCCTTTAACTCATTGACTGCCAGCCATTTTCAAATCCGAGAGCTCCCCACTGCCAGAGGTTTTTCAGGATTTTGACTGTTTTTTCAAGACCCACAGAAAATGTAGGTCTAGGTCAACACGAAACCCACCAAAAGAAAGATTAGACTCTCTTCTTTCATCGAAAAAAGGTTTGTTTGTACCTCTTTCCATTCTTTAGTAATCGTCCGTAGAAAATAGGTGAAATCACCCAAAATTCTGTTTTCTGACCAAGCTGAGAAAGCGAAAGAGCCTAATGCTGCCACCTAGTGACTCAATAAAAGAAGTTCTTTTATCGAGTCACTAGATGGCAGCATTAGGAAGCACCACTAAGATTTTAACACCAGACATGCTCAAGGCTTTGCTGCAGCTGTTCCCATTGAATAGCCTAAATGACGTCTATAGACGTCATTGGCAGTCAATGAGTTAACCGCTGGAGCACAGACACACACAGTTTTACATACAACCACACACTTTCACTCATGTGACTGCCTCACTACCACTTCTACTTTTACAAGACTCTGCAGGAGAATAGGGATTTTATTTTTTGGTTTGAGGCTTTAGCCATAGCCAAAACAAATACAAAGAAAAATATGTATAGAAAGTTTTCTCGTGGAAAAATTGTCAAATTGAATGGAAAGAGCAGGGTTTAAAGTTATGGTTTTATTTTGTCGATTATTTTGTTCAGTGGGGATTGTGGATATCATCTATATAAATACGGTAAAATCATAAGAAACAGAAATATGCCACACCATTATCCACTACCAGTTCACCGCAGTTACCAGTTCACCACTGCGCCGTCACTCCTAGAAAGCGACTCCACGTGGGCATTTTCTCAGACATGCCCCGACACTTCCGCACGTAGACTTCGGGAGCCGCCCCCCCTCCCGTCTGCTTGCCCTTCTTCAGTCAGTCCGCCTGGCTCCCACCCAACCCCCACACCCCGAGCAGCCCCATTCACATTCCTGACTCCGCCCCTCCCCCCACGCGCACACAAACACGTCCCGGAGAGCGGCCCCTGGGTGGGCGGGAGGGTGTGGGGTTTTATGTGATTCCTATGACGACCAGGGCACCCAAACACTGGCACGGAGCGGCTGTGTTTACAACCACTGAGGAGGCAGAGAAGGCAATCTGACTTTACACTGAAACAAGACCGCGATGTTTGGTCTTAGGTTGTTTTATTCGTATTCCACACAATTGTAGGAGGTTTTTTTTTATCATTTATCACCACGTCCCAATTGGTAAAACTGTTACACTCCGCCTCAAAGGGCATAGGGCCTCAGAGTGTTGCTGATTTCTGGAGATATATATATATTTTTTGTAATTCATGCAGTTCTTATATTTGAAGAATTTACATATAAATGTCTGTGTCGATAGAATCATTTTTTGGAATATAACTGACCTCGCGTCACATGAATGATCGCATCTTGAGGGACTATTTTCTAGCAGATCAATCCGCCGCTGCGTAGCTTATACAACCACGAAGCTGATGCTGCTCAAATAAGTTCTGTTAAATGCAAAATGGTTAAAATCATTTTATTCTATCGACACAGACATTTATATGGTTAGTCTGGTGTTATAAGTGATTTGCCTCAGGTGCTCTGTGGAGCGGGTCAGACTGCTTTTAATGCAGGCTAGCTGATACCGTAGAAATGCGCTAGCCTTACATTAGCCTAGCGCCACGTGACTCTTCAAATATAAGGACTGCATGAATGACAAAAAAAAAAAAATCTCCAGAAATCAGCAACACTCTGGATAACTATGTCCAAAATCCTGAAATATCCCTTTAACTGAGCGCATTTTCTCCAGTCCGGCTTTACCCAAATCTAAAAGCTCCTGACTTTAGCTCACAGTGTAAGCAGTGCAAGATGGAGATAAACCCGATATTGTAAATATGCAGATCTTCCACACATTATTGTCCTGGTTTCTGGTTCTCGATTACATGTATTGTAGTATCGGTATCGAAGAGAGTATGGCTCAGGTGTTGATTTCGAAAACCAAGTATCGTTAAAGTACTGGTGTCTAAAAGCATGTAACGGTACCCTGCCTTACGCCTTAATGCATCCACATAATAAACCCATAAGTATAAACCTATGCTATTCACGATTCACACTTGGTCGCCACAAATTTAAGCAATTTTGGTCAATATTACGGACAAAAAGGAACATATTCACATGAAAACTTTAAACACATTATTCTCTATATCCAACTGCAAGGCAAAACTTATTTCTCCACTGTGAGATCAATTAATGCTTATCTAATGAGCGCCCTTATAGACTTACATTTTCATTTTATTATTTTATGTTTAGTTTGTGATTGTACCGTGACTGACAATGAACCCCACTCTGATTCTGAATCCTCTCACATTAAGTTTCACCTCAATAAATATTTGACCTTCAAAAGAATCACCTCAGGAGTCCCACCGGGCCTTGATCAAGGTCAAGTCATGATCAAACCAGGTCTCACCTAAACTGGCCTAAATCATGTCCTAAGTGTGTGTAAACCGTACAGAACCACATCAAATACAAGACTAAAGCATGAATGAAGTCATCCCGGTAACACTTTATATTAACTTCACCTTATATAGCCTTAATAAATGATGCATTAACCCTTCATTAGTTAAGTGTGACTAACACTTAGTCAACAGTTAATGCCTAAGTCACAATGACTTTAGCTCTTCACATGCGTCACTGATTCATTACTAAGCAGTTATTAAGTGTTATTGAGCAAGAAAACACATATTGACTTTTTTTTTTTGAAAATAAAATGGGGGGAAATATTAGTAATAAAAATGAGCAAAAATAAGAAAAAATAGGGAGGGGAAAGAAATAAAATGGCAAAAATGGGGGGGAAATGGGCAAAAGTCATTTACTTGAGCTGAAATAACCCAGTCATTTCCTTTAATGATGTCTCTGGACCAACAGCATCAAAACTTGGATCTTAACATAGAAGATTTTTGCCGGTTTCTGCTTTCAATACTTTCATTTTTCGATACCGGTTGCACCTCAAAGCAGTACTAAGTAACTTGTTTACCTTAATAAATTCTTTCCGTAGTCCCTCTGGGGGTAAAACAAGTGTTTATGGGATGATTGGGGGGGTCTTTCATCTCCCCCCCGGTGTCTCTGGCCAGAAAACAACGATTGCAACTTGACTGCCACCGGACCGGAGCCACCAATACACACTAATATAATCACGAAGAAGAAGCTGACAGGCTAACGGGCAAAGCTAGCTGCAGGCTAGCGCCACTTAAACGGTATTTACAGCCAAGTTTGAGTGGAAAAAAAATATTTCCATTGTGTAATTGGATGTACAATATCCCTCTCTCCCTTCGCCTTTTCTGTCAGCGTAGTATTTACTCTCACGGACAGTTAATGAGTAAAAAACCGTAACATGCTACAACACCTGCAGTAGCGCTTAAAGCCTCTAGGGGCAAGAGTTAGTACTGCTTTAGCTATTTTTCCAATACCAGACAGGTATCGTTTAACCCTAAGCCCTATCGCCGTGTTCAAGTCCCTATAACCCATCAGTAGGTGGCGTAATTCAAGCATGTTGTCGATAATCGCACTATAAAGTGACTCCTTATGGCACCGAACCCACCTTCAGACCGTTCCCACTAGACGGCAAAAGAAAACACCGGCCATTGTGCTGCCCTCGGACCAGTCAATGGCTTTTTACAACCCTCTTCCCCCCCCCCCCATTCTTTTGGAGTGCGGGGCCCTATTGTCCCGTCCGCTTTTGTTGTGTAAATCGCCAAGCAGGGGGTTGCTGCAAGGTATGTGGGGGTCGCACACAACCTCGTTCCCACCAAAAAAAACAACAACAACAACAAACAAAAACCACATCACCAAAAAACGACACCAAAGTCCACTCCGTGTTGTACAAAAGATTTCTTTTAATAATAATAAATATACTGAGGTAGATCCATTTCACATAGAATTCGTCAGCATATTTGCGCCTCTCATAAAATCACACATTTAAAATGACAAAAAATCTACAGAGTCCGTTCCGATTAAGGCAGTGTAGCAAATCCGAGCTGAGCCAGTCTTTCCTGGCTGACCTGCCGGGGGGGAAAAGTAGGCCAGAAGTTCGTGAGGGCATTAACAGGCACCAGCTGGCGTTGCCGTTTTTACGTCTCTACTTATGACCTGCCGCAGCCGGTCTGTCTGGCACCGCCGTAGCAGCCGCGTCCGAAAGGCTTTGAAATAAAAACCTCCCCTTTTTTTCTTTTTGCTCCACAGACGCGTAAAAGGAGCAGTTTCGTCTTGTTGTTGTTCTTTTTTTTAAGGCTCTCAAAGTCTTACAAACGTGTCGCTCGCGTCAACACGCCGCGATAGCCATGGGGACGGGGATGGGGGAGGGGGCCGCCCCGAGGTCACTACACGTCACGTAGTCCACCAGCGCCGCGAGCTGCTGCGCCGCCTGCGGACAGTCCAGCTTGGCCTTTTTCAGCGGCAAAAAGTCCGGCACCGCGGCGATTTTGCCCCTGCGCTTCCGCGACTGTTGCGTTTGCCCGTGCGTAAAAGTCCGTTCCGCGCGCTCCTGCTCCGGCTGCGCAAAAACAACGGCCTCGCTGACCCCTTCTTCTTCTTCTCCTTCTTCCGCCGCCGCCTTTTCCCCCTGCGCGGACCACTCCTCGGGCCGCGCCGTCTCCGAGTCCGTGCGTAGGTCCCCCTGCGCCGGGTCGCAGCTCGTTGTGCCCTCCTCCTCCTCCTCCTCCTCCTCCTCTTCCAACTGGGCCGCGGCGTGGTACATGTCCCGTGCGCTCTTCATGACCAGGGTGAGGAGGAGGCTCTTGTGAAGTCGTAGTCCGCCTCTCTGCGTTCGAGAGCTGTAAAGTTTCCCCAAAGCGACGACCATGATCCGCTTGGCCTCTGCGCCGACCTCCATGTTTTGAGCTGAGGTGGGAGGCGGTGGAAATGCTGTGCGTAATGGGGGGAAAAAAGTGTCCCACGACGGTTGAATTACGGCCCCGACGACCCGCTGAACTCCTGCTCCGGCTGCGAGACACAATACAGACCGGAGGCACGCACGGCCGCTACTTATCACCTCGGTGACGTCACAGGCGGTTGGCAGCGAAGGCCCCTCCCTCTTCGAATTGTTCCGCTTTGGTGATATGTCAGACTTTTACAAGCGCACGCTTTGTTTTGTAAATAAACCCGTTCAGTGGGGGAAAGTGCACGAGGCGCTTGATGCAAAGCAGACCTATCTCCACACATCAGTCGCCTGTCATGTTGTTGATAACGGTGTTTTGGGTCACTCCTGGTTCACAGGCAGGGGCGGACTGGGATTGAAAAACAGCCCTGGACTCTTAATTTTTTGATTGGCATCATCAGCAAAAAGAACGGGAAAGGTGGTCGTAGAAACAGAAGCAAAATCATTAATATAAATAATAAATAATAATGGTCCCAAAATTGAACCTTGTGGTACAACATACTCCACGGAATTCCTTTTAGATTCATGTTTTTTTTATACTGGGCTTTACCCAAATCTAAAAGCTTCTCGACTGGAGAGCAACAATGTAACGCCTCATTTGAAAGCTAGGACCTACAAAAGTGATGGAAACTTTTCGTCACGTCGCCACATTTTTGTCATATTTTTGTTGTTTTTTCTATCATTTTTTGTTGTGTTTTTCTCATGTTCTTGTTGACTTTTCATCCTCTTTTTCTCGCTATTTTGATGCTTTTCTTTTTAGCTTTTAGATTTGGGTAAAGCTCGGTTGAGGCGGGACCGGTGGCCCTAGAGCCAGTGGCCCTTCTGAACTCTTCCAGAATGGACATATGGCCAGTCCGCCCCTGTTCACAGGTTTTGCCTTAACCGATTGCATTTTCTCCAGTTCAGCTTTACCCAAATCTAAAAGTTTCTCGACTGGAGTTTAGCCCAGTGTAACGCCTCATTTGAAAGCTAAGACTGACAAAACTCATCTAAGGTTGTTGTCGTCCTTTTTTTGCCATGTTTTTATTGCATTTTTGTCACCGGTTTTGTTGCTTTTACATCACTTTTACTGTTGCGTTTTCATAATTTATTTGTCGCCTGTTTTGCATCATTTTCGTCACTCTTTTTGCTGCGTTTTCCTCCTCATTTGCGTTTTTTTTTTCAAGAAGCTTTTAGATTTGGGTCAAGTAAAACTGGAGAAAGTGCACTCGGTAAAAGCGGTGGTGAAGAGGTTTAGCGCGAGTTCAGCCTCTTTAATGGCCATGACAAGAAGTAGTAGTTTTTTGCTGATAAGATCTGCATTTTTTCCTATGTTCCTTTTTTCTAAGACATGAACGAAAGTGCAATAAAAAGGCATTTGTCATACTTCTTGCAATATGCGATACCGCGGTGCGATATTGCGATGACGATATTCTTGCGATGTTTTGCCAAACCATTTCAGCATTCAAGTTAAACACGAATCACAAGTTTTTGAACGAGCTGCAGTCGTCACAAAACTAAAATCAGAATCAAAACATGATGACGAAATGTGACGCAAATGAGTGACGAAAACGCTGTAAAAGAGAGAGCAAAAACGTGACGAAAACACAAAAAAGTGAGCAAAAACTTGACCAAATGTGTGGCCTAAACGCAACAAAAGAGAGAGAAAAAACGTGATGAAAATGTGTGACATAAACGCAACAAAAGAGAGAGAAAAAACGTGATGAAAATGTGTGACATAAACGCAACAAAAGAAAGAGAAAAAACGTGACCAAAATGTGTGACAGAAACGCAACAAAAGAGAGAAAAAACGTGACCAAAATGTGTGACGAAAACGCAACAAAAGAGAGAGAAAAAACGTGACCAAAATGTGTGACGAAAACGCAACAAAAGAGAGAGAAAAAACGTGACCAAAATGTGTGACAGAAACGCAACAAAAGAGAGAAAAAACGTGACCAAAATGTGTGACATAAACGCAACAAAAGAAAGAGAAAAAACGTGACCAAAATGTGTGACAGAAACGCAACAAAAGAGAGAAAAAACGTGACCAAAATGTGTGACGAAAACGCAACAAAAGAGAGAGAAAAAACGTGACCAAAATGTGTGACGAAAACACAACAAAAGAGCAAGCAAAAACGTGCCGAAAATGTGTGACCAAAACACGGCAATAGAGCGAGCAAAAACGTGAAGAAAATGTGTGACCAAAACGCAACAAAAGAGTGAGCAAAAACGTGTGACGAAAAACGCAACAAAAGAGCAAAAAAAAATGTGACCAAAATGCATCAAAAGAGTGAGCAAAAACGTGACCAAAATGTGTGACGAAAATGCAACAATAGAGCGAGCAAATATGTGACGAAAATATGTGACAAAAACACGGCAAAAGAGCGAGCAAAAACCTGCCGAAAATGTGTGATCAAAACGCAACAATAGAGCAAGCAAAAACGTGAAGAAAATGTGTGACCAAAACGCAACGAAAGAGCAACAAAAACGTGACCAAAATGTGTGACGACAACGCAACAATAGAGCGAGCAAAAACGTGATGAAAAGCGACAAAATGTGTAACAAAAACGCAATAAAAATAAAAGCAACAATAGACCACTGCATTACATTTTGGACACTGTTACCAATACAAAACATGCTCCTAATGCTACTTTCGGGTAATGGATTTGGAGAACTAAACATCATTTAAATCTTGTATTTATCCATCTCCATGGAGACGAGCTGGAGACGTCCCCGCGCCCAAAAAAATGACTGTCAGCTCTAAAGATGGTTTTTTTGGACATTTGTGAGTATTTATCTACAACAGAAATAGCTGAGTCTACAATAAAGTCGTGTCTATTTAATTCATCACCAAACAGGCCGTCATGGGGGCAAACAGCTGCGCTCATTTCTTTATTACCCACTCAAGCCATTAAACCTTTACGGCGCCGTTTAGTTCAAATGCATTAAATACGTGGAGAATCGTACTTCCATTACACCAGCGCGTTACATTAACGCACCTCCAATTATACGTCATGACAATATTTAATTTTACGTTGACTTTTTCCACACATGTGACAGTTTGTGTTTCTTGCACTTATTTTTGTAGTTTGTGCAAATGTCTGAATGTGGCGGTATATTGTTTGGCCCATGATTTATTCCATAAATTCGATAAAATCATATTATCACTCATTCCGGCGTGTATCCTTTTTTTCGTTCATTTTTTTAATCACATTTTTGTCAATTTTTTTGTAATTTTTTGGTCAATTTTTTGTAATTTTTTTGTCAAATTTTTGTCACATATTTGTCATTTTTTGTCACATTTTTGTCATTTTTTTGTCAAATTTGTATCAATTTTTTATCACATTTCTGTCAATTCTTTGTCACATATTTGTCATTTTTTGTCACATTTTTGTAATTTTTTTTGTCAATTTTTTGTAATTTTTTGTCAATTTTTATCACATTTTTGTCATTTTTTTTGGTCACATTTTTGTCATTTTTTTGTTCAATTTTTCATCAATTTTTCGTCACTTTTTTGTCACATTTCCATCATTGTTTTCGTCTCAGTTTTGTTGCTATTTTCACAGCTTTTTCCCAGAAGCTTTTGGACTGGGGGTAAAGCCAAACTGGAGAAAATGTGCTCGGTTCAGGTGGGAGTTAAGGGGTTAAAATGATTATTCCAGTATTGCACTTCGGCTTGAGTAAAAATTTAAATCTTTTTTTTTTGCAGCACACGAGTCAATACACATTTTGGCCGGGCTCTTCCTTTGCCCATCCCTGCGCATTTGTCACCGCTAACGCCATATAAATAGACTCGCGCAGTCCCCCAGTCCGCCTCCCACGCGTAAAAAACGCACCTCCCTTGTGTTTGTGTGCGCTCTCACCCATCCCCCCACGCGCTCGCGGCCCTGTTTCCTCTCACAGGAAGCAGGAAAGGAGGGGGAGGGGGGGGGGGGGGGGGGGGGGGCGGGGCGCAGACGTGGCCATATAAAGCGCATCCTGTCGCTGCTGTGGCAGAGGAAACCCATGACGTGATGGGAGCCCTGGTTTCCTGAGGCCATTTAAAGCAACGCCGAGCACCGTGCGACTTCCGTGCCCATATTTGGACAATGGCATGCAGCTTTACTACAGCGTGCGCAGTACTGCTGGGATTTCGCTTTGACCCAGTGGGAAATGAAAGCAGTATGCAAATCTATAGGTGCTTATTTTAATGTCTTGCATCTTGCAGCTAAACCAACTGAAACTAGATACAGTTAAACGTGGATCAGAACAGCACCCCCTTGTGGAGAAAATGCTAAATTACATGGCTCACAGGGTAAACTGGACATCCACTGCAGTTTAACAACAGGGTTTGCAGTTTCTAGAGAAAGTATTCTTTATCGTGTTAAAGGTACACATACTCCTTGTCAAGCATTACTCCAGTGAACCTAAAAAAATGAGATTTGTACTTAGTAGAAAGTACAGTAGAAACTGCAAGTCATGTTAAATAGGTGTGAATCCTTAACCCCTTAACTCCCACCTGAGCCGAGCACATTTTCTCCAGTTTGGTTTTACCCCCAGTCTAAAAGCTTCTGGGGAAAAAGGTGGGAAAATAGCGACAGAACTGAGACGAAAACAATGATGGAAATGTGACAAAAAAGCGAGAAAACATTGACAAAAAGTGACGAAAAATTGATGGAAAAAGTGGCAAAAATGTCACAAGAAATTGACAAAGAATTGACAAAAAATTGACAAAAAAATTACAAAAAATTGACAAAAAAATTACAAAAAAATTACAAAAAAATGACTGAAAAGTCACAAGAAATTGACAAAAATGTGACAAAAATGTGACAAAAATGTGACAAAAAAGACAAAAAAAATGACAAAAATGTGATAAAAATTTGACAAAAAAAATTACAATAATGGATGAAAAAATGACTAAAATGTGACAAAAAATGACAAAAAAATGATTAAAAAGTTACAAAAATGAGTTGAATACCCAACAAAAAAAATGATGGAAAAAAATCTGATGACGTGAGGAAAAAGATCCTCTCGGTTCAGGCGGGAGTTAAGAGGTTAAAGGGGCTAGATGCAAGTTGGCCATTTTATACTCTGCTTTTTTTATACTCTAACTGCACCTTCTATATTAAGCTCGTGCATGACGGCAATTCGGACCCAAAGTAACAACTTTTTGAGTGACAGTGCAGGATTTTAGAAGCAGTTGTGGTCTGGAACATGTAGGGGAGGAAAATACATTATATTAACATTAACATAGTCCTTTTTGATTCAAAAACATGAAGGCTGTAGCCGATTTTAACAGCTGTACTGAAACACGACACGTTATTACGGGATGATGTTAGGCCAAAAGCTTAGAAATGTATCTACCACAAAGTGCAGTCCACAAATACTGCACTTTTTTTTTAAAGGGGGGGGGGGGGGGGGGGGGGGGGGTATTATGCAAAATCGACTTTTTCAAGCTTTACATCATGTTATTATGTCATTCCCTCATTAAAAACATGCCTGAAGTGTTGCCTTGGCACATTCACGTATTTTTGAGTAATCTGTAAAAACTCTGATGGCGGCCATTTTAGGGATAGGTTTGCCTGAGTCCTCCTAGGAACGCCCCCACCTCCTGGAGACGCCTCCGAGCTTTCGTCACCAGCCGAGTAACCAACCACTGCTCCTCAGTAGAGCCCCCCTAATAATAATACCCCCTCTTTAAATGAATGATAACGTTACAGCAGGAGAATCAGAATGTTGAACTTGATAACAATGTAAAGTCACAGTGCAACTCGGGCTGGGACGATCCACTTTGGTCACAATCTGATACGTATTACAATTCTCAGGGGCCGATCCGATATATTATTATATTATTGTGGTACAGTAAGTAATTCATATGTTAACCTTAAAATGTGCACAAATAAACAAACATGTATGTCCAAAGTCCAAACCAAATGACATTTGTTAAAGGAACAGGCCACCGTTTTTACAGACAGAGATATGTTCTTACCTTAGCTTAGACGAGCTTCTATCTTGACCTGTTTTGGAGCTATAGAGGAGAGAGGGAGAGGCTAAATGCTAACGCCGTCTGTGCTGTGTTTACGTGATAAAAGGCTCGCGTGAAGACCAGACAGGTACAAAAGAACTCGTCTAAGCTAAGGTAAGAACATATCTCAGTATGTAAATCGGTTGCCCATTCCTTTAAGATTGAAAAGTCCATGTACACAAAATGTAACAGTGCTGTGCAACTGCTACAGGAAAACAAGAGTGCAGGATGAAGATGCCTCTGAACACAAGCATTGAAAGTATTGCGATTCTTGATAAAGTATCGATACTTGGTATTGCAACACAAAGTATTGCGATCCGAGCCGATATTTTGTCCCAGCCCTAGTGACAAAGTGTACACTTCCTTACCTAAATATATGCCGTCTTTGAGATTTGGTAAGTGTCACCGTTAATTACTTTGTAAAAGGTTCATACTGTCTCTTAGGTTAAGCCTATTATTGTTTTGTTCTTTTAGTAAGACTAAAAGAACAAAACAATAATAACGTTAATTACTAATTATTAATGATTAATTGTGCATCTCTGAAATGAGTAAGATATACTTTGCAATGAAGGCAATTTGAGCATGGATATGAGGCGATGGTGAAGTAACATGGACATAAGGAAAGAGCACTTCCTGGAGAAAGGCCACATCTTATGTCATTAACCTCTTAACTCCCGACTCATTTTTTGTGTATTCAGCTCATTTTTGTAACTCATTTTTTTGGTAATTTTTTGTCACATTTTTGTCATTTTTTTGTCACATTTTTATCAAATATTTTTCACATTTTTGTCATTTTTTTGGTCATTTTTTGTCAATTTTTTTTGTCATTTTTGTGACATTTTTGCCACTTTTTTGCCACATTTTCATCATTGTTTTCGTCTCAGTTGTGTCGCTATTTCCACACCTTTTTTCCCAGAAGCTTTTGGATTGGGGTAAAGCCAAACTGGGGGAAAATGTGCTCGGTTCAGGTGGGAGTTAAAGGGGGTTAAACAAAAGTCAGTTTCGAAATGTGGCAGAACTAGAAACACTTGGAAAATAACCCCCCCACAAAAAAAAAAAGAGCCGTCAGAAATGTTACAAATCTTTTATTACGATACTCATCATTTAGTCCATAGTTGACATTTTCTCTAGGATTCGCCTTTATTGTACAGTTGTTAATGTGCAATTACCTTGGATAATGTCGGGTCACAGTTACAGGGCTTTTTCACAAAGTTATTGGCACTTGGAACACGGAGAGGAGGATGGGCCACTGGTGCTACAGGCGAACACAGACACAGTACAGGGTGAAGCGGAGTCGGGCTATATATCGATAGGTCATGCTGCCAGTGCACAAACATGAGAGGTGCATCTAGTATGTTTAATATACAGTAGTTATCTATACATGTATATAATCGTATTTATAGTTTTATATATATATATGTACTGTTCAGTGAAAAACAAAGGGTTTTCGTAAGTAGCCGTGCCGCGCCGTATCCATTCAAGTGTGTGGGTCTACAGAAGTCGTGTAAACAGACATGCTTCAAAAAATAACGTCGCGGGAATTTAAATTCTTGCGAGTTCGCCCTTCACTCCTCGCACTCGTGAGGGTCTGTACACAATATTATATAGCGATACCATTAGGAATCATAACACTGCAGTCTTCTGGAATTTGGGACAAAGTTTGTACCAAAAAAATGTACAAAAAAATTAAGGAAGGGTCATAAAGCTAAAGCTAATTGTTTTTTTTGTTTTTTTTTGTACACTCAAAAATTAAATGAATGTTGACTTCAATTAAATATATTATGTATATTTTTTATTTGATCAATTTTTGCATGTTAATTGTGAGTAAAAACATTCAAATTATTCATTACACATAAAAAGAATTAGAAAATGATCACATGAAATGAAAGTTGACTTTAAATAAACATAAAGTATATTTTCCCCATCTAATTTTTCATGTTAATTGTAAGTCAAAAACTATATATTTCAGTTAGCATTAAAAAAAATGGCATGCGAAAAATCATATATAATTTCTGCTATTTTATTAATTTATTTTTTGAGTGTACTTTTTTGAGTAGGTTTTGCCTCTTGTCGGTTTTCTCACTTTTGTTCCCTTTGCGCTCCCATATTTCCCGCTTTCTTATTACGTGTTTTGTTCCTGTAGCTTCTCTCTTAAGTTATATGTTCACACGACTGAACATGGCGACAGCTTTTACTGCATCTGCACCGCACGTGGTCATCATGAGGTCATTAACCACTGAACACGGGAAGAGGATCTGTCGGTAGGAGGAGGATCTGTCGGTAGGAGGAGGAGCTTCGCCAGTGCGGCCTGAAAGGGCCACTGGCGAAGTAAAAGTTGAGGTGATTCAGATTGAACCTACCTGAAGTCACTGCCTTGCTTCGATGGACACCCGTTTAGTGGAAGTGAAAATAGGGCCGCATCTCAATTCCAGAGCTATACATACCGATAACCACAGCTCACTATGAATGTAGCACTTTCATGGATTGTCCCGACGTAATAAAGAGGGTATTTATGTTGTGTACTAACAATATGTGCATTAATGTATCACAGGCAACGAATGGACTATACTGTAGATCTAAACTTTGCTGAATGTTCAAAAACAGCACAGCTTTGACTTCTTTTTTTTTTTTTTTATTCTACTCTATATCAAATTCTAACAGTGGGCAATAAGGAATGATTATTATTATTATTTTATTTACCAATTAAAAAGAAATGTATATTATTTTATTACAAGAACGTTACATAATGAATTAGCCACAAACTAAAGCATAAATAGTAGTGGCCCCAAAACACTATCTTGAGGGCACCCAAGAAGGGGGAGAACCACCGCTATTGCTTTTGTACATTATAAACAGTTATATCAGATTATATTTTGAGAACCAACACATGATTCCCTTTTATCTGCAAAACCGAACAATCAGTTTATTCTCTGACACTCGATTTGAAGCGGAAGTGAAAGTCAATTCGCTAAGATCCTTATTCAAAGGTTTAAGTATTTTAATCTTGGTTTCGTTTGTTGCTTTTTTTAATGGATGTGCCCGAATGAGGAACTGCATTGACACTACTCATGCGTCCGAGCTCGGCTTTGAGGAGGTGAGCTTTGAGAATTGGGATGCGGCCCTGATATAGAGGTCTGTGGGACAGGAAGCACAACAGTCTGGCGAAGTCTACTGGCCTGGTGCTAGAATCCAGATGAACCTCAACTCCGAGTTTGGGCAAAGAAAATCCGAACTTTTCCTCTCCCAGATTCTAGCAGCAGGCCTCCGAGGTATCGGAGTGTGAATGCGTTTTTTTTACAGTCCAGCGCTAGGCCAACTGAGGTTTTGTCGTTGTTGATACCCTTAGTCCATTCAAGCACAGTACTAAATTTGACCGCCCGTACAAACCTGGTGGATTTGTTTTTTTTTTGTCGTTGTATTGTGAAACATGTGGCAAGTTATTTTGTACAATACATGTGATGTGAACACAGAAAGGTATGACCGGACATTTTTTTACAGTAAGAATTCACGGTTTTCCTCGTCTCAAACTCTTTCTAGAATGGGAAACAGGCCTACAGAATGGCACACGGAAAATAAATGTGGAGGAAACAAAAGAACACTTGGGTCAAGATCTCGACAAACTGTCTGTTTTTTTTTTTTTTTACGGGCTCACAAAAACAACTCTGTGCCACGTTCAAAAGAAAAGTAAATGTAATATAATCAACATATAGGAAAGCTAAAGGGCAGTGCCGGTTCTAGCTACAAGCAGAGTTGTTCAAATGTGCAGGGCCCCACTTTAAGACTGGAACGTTGTAGCGACGCCGTAGCAAAAATGTTGGCAAATATTTTGAAGATGCCGTTTTCAAATTCGTTGAAAAGTGACAACACAGTCTCCAAGAAATCACTTATTTTTTGTTTGTCAAAAAACTCATCCCCTCTCTGTAGAATTTTGTGCGGGGCCCCCGTTCAGCTAGAAACGGCCCTGCTAAAGGGGTTTGATTGCTACACATCAGCAGTGGAAAGGTGCTTGTCTCTTTAAGGTGCTCCAGCCTTCGCTCTACGTTTCAGAAGGTGCTAAAGTCATCAAACTCCCACAGGGCAGCCATTTTGGATTCTAGTTTTTTTTTTTTTTTTTTAAACAGGTGGCACAACATCATGGGCTCATTAGACACATAAATAAAGTATATGTACCGAACACGCTCTGCCATACATGCACAGACAGTACCATAGACCTGCTCAGTATTGCTTCCTCCCGGACATCGCTGCTTCTGCTTATTGATTCATTTAAAAAGGCACATTCAGAGTCTCCACTTACTTCTCCACTAATGTTGGAATAAGCTTCATCACAGAGGCAGATGTTTATACTAAAGATTACGAACGCAACAGTCAACAGTCAGGCCAGGTCGACCGATCTAAACATCTCTTTAGAATGTATGCTTCAAAAGCCGCAGTTCAACTGCTAATATCGCTCTGCTAAACAAAAACAGACAAACGAGATTCTGAAAAAGACTGAAACGTATAGTCCCATCTACTATAGGTCAGCCATTTGAGGTTCTTTAAGAGGTCCTATGTTAACACTGCTTATTAGACTATGTTTATGCAAAAATAGGTTTACCCCATGGTGACAAATTATGCTTTTGTAAAAGATAAGGCCCTTTACAAACAGCGCGCACAGAGGGGGCTAAGGGGAACGAAGGATGACAGTTAATCAATGTGCGAACAACTCTAACGGATAAAATGTATAAACGCTGATATTTCCACTGTGTCCAAGATACAACGTGCTCCTTAATCCCACAGAGAAACTCAGAGTGCTCTCCACTCTTACAGGAGAGACGCACGGCACAAACATCATCACCGTCTCCTGCTCTGGACAAACAGCTGACTGACCCACACTTAAAGCATGAGAGCGGGAAGCAAAGTCTGGGCCTGTGACGCCTGTTTGTAAAGGGCCATGAAGATGAAGATAAATCCCTCAATCATAACATGTCTGACATGTACTCTTGTATAAATATATTTCCTCTAAAAATATGACCCTCTGTGATTAAACTGCTGCCCATAATCAACTTTACAATCATCTCTGTAGAAAAAAAAAAATCTTGCCTTCTCTCTTGATCACATCATAGAAAGAGGAACATGCATTTAGAAAATAAAACATGAGCAACACAGTATACCGAGATCAACACTGCACAGTGACACATTGAGTGAGAGGTTATACCTGCGTGAAGGGGACAGGTGCCGTGGAGGGGACTTAAAGGAGTGGAAGATGGTGAGCTCAGGTAGTGTTCAACTGGAGGGACTTTCTCCAAAAAAAACCTCCCAAACAAGACTCGGTCAGGCTTGCATAGAGGAAATCCGTTCACCCGTTCAGCCGCCCCCTCTACAGCCTGACCCCTGTTTTCGCCCCGACACGAGACGCTCTCCAGGGGAATGTTTTTCACGTGTCCGACACCCTCGCGCTGTCTCCGATCGGTCTATTTATTCCGTCGTCACGAAGCAAAACGGAAAAAAAAAATTAAAATTGTTTAAATGTCCGGGTTACAGCGGGCGCAAAGTGGGCCCTATAGCAGTGTGAAACAAGAGTTGCATGTTGGAGCGAGCGCGGGGGCAAACCGCGAAAACGGACGTCGACGGGAGTTGAAATGACTTGGGTTGAACAGAACTGATTGTGATTTGAGTAGTGCAAACTTACAAACTTGTTTAGCGTCATGTGCTAAAGGCTATCGATGCTAACTAGATCTAGATCAGTTTTTGTAGGGGGGGTGTTCAATTCTATAGATACGCACATGTTGTTGTGTCTCTAAAAAAGCTATTTAAGCCTCTTAATATGGCTGATCGTGAGAGGAGGGCATCTGGCTTAATTATTATTATTATTTTTTTTTTCTTAAAGCCAAATAACGACACAACTGATTTTCTGTGATAACCCTTGGAGCATTTAAATTGATTTTTGAGTTGAATTAAGACAAAACTAAAACTCAACAAGTCAAGTGAATACATCTAGATCTAGTAAGTATAAATCTAGTTGAATATACTCAAACCAATCAACGTTCTCAACTCAAATCGTTTCAACTCGTCGATTTTCCTGCGTTGCCTTCGCCGCTCCCGACGCGGAGTTCAAAATAAAGCTGTGGCGTCCCCGGCTACTCCCGTCATCGCGTCGCCCCCCGACTGCCCGCCGCCCGACTCCAGGCCGCCGCTGGGCTCCAGGGAGGCGGGGTCGAAGCCCGGCTCGGCCCCCACCAGCGCGTCCTCCTCCGTCTTGATGCTCTCGGGCAGGTAGGCGGAGTAGGCGTCGCTCTCGGCCATCAGCAGCTTGAGTTTGGGGATCCAGCTCTTGCGCACCACCCGCCTGGCGTTGGTGCACATGTCGGCGGCGATGGCGTTCATCTCGCTCTCCTTGAAGCTGGTGGCGAAGTTCTGGCAATAGACTGCGGGCAAAAGAAAACAAAACACAAATGTGGAAATGAAGGAGAGGAGTCCCGTTACTGGTTTTAGACAGTGTAGCAACATGAGGCTAACTTCCTTATTGTGTGTGGGGAGCTAGCTGTTTCCTGCTGAAACAAATAAGAGAGACAGAAAGCAAGAATCTGTGGGGTAATTACCTATTACTTAACCTCTTAACTCCCACCTGAACCGAAAGGATCTTTTTCCTCACGTCATCAGATTTTTTTCCCATCATTTTTTTGTTGGATATTCAACTCATTTTTTGTAAGTTTTGGTCACTTTTTGGTCAATTTTTTGTAACTTTTTAGTAAATTTTTTATCACTTTTTTGTCACATTTTTGTCATTTTTTTTGGTCATTTTTTGGTCACATTCTGTCACATTTTTGTCATTTTTTTGTCAATTTTTGTCAAATTTTTGTCAATTTTTTTGTCAATTTTTGTCAATTTTTGTATCACTTTTTTGTCCTTTTTTTGTCAATTTTTGTCACATTTTTGTAAATTTTTTGGTCACATTTTGGTCATTTTTTTGTCATTTTTTGGTCACATTTTTTGTCATTTTTTCGTCATTTTTTGTCAATTTCTTGTGACATTTTTGCGACTTTTTCATCAATGTTTTCTCACTTTTTTGTCACATTTCCATCATTGTTTTTGTCTCAGTTTTGTTGCTATTTTCACAGCTTTTTTTCCAGAAGCTTTTGGACTGGGGTAAAGCCAAACTGGAGAAAATGTGCTCGGTTCAGGTGGGAGTTAAGGGGTTAAAACATCTAAAAAAAGATCTGGTGCAGTCATATTTTTCATGTAACAGTACACTCCTTTCAATAAACTAAACTAAACTGATAGACAATTATCAGATATTTTGATTGGCCGATGCCGGCGTGCACAAATGATAATTTTAAAACTGTCTATAATCCTGTGCATGAAGCTTCTAAATGTGTCAGTGTTGAACTGTGACAGCAGGGGGCGCTGTTTGATTATGTTTAGTAGTTACTTCAGAGGGAGCTTGTTTGAAAGACAAAAAACAGTAGATTCAAAAACAAAAAATGTGTCTATCTCTTATGGTTCCGAAATTATACGCAAAAGTTTTAGTTCCAGCCATGTCCTAATGTGTAGAATGAGCTCAGACCTGTTCACCACAACTGCCTCTAAAATCCTGTACGGTCACTCAAAAATGTGTCACTTCGGCCCGAATTGCCGTCATGCACGAGCTTAATATAGAAGGTGCAGTTACACATATGGCCTGAGGTGGCAGTAGTGAGTATAAAATGGCGAACTTGCATCCAGCCCCTTTAAGTTAACGCTACCTAAAGGTAAAATAGCGTTGACAACTGAACTAATTATTATGAAATACACCCGACTTGACGTTTATTTATATATTTTTTGCCTTCACATTATTTTTTTCAATTTGGAATTACTTTAAAACGCAGACAGGAAGTGGTCTTTACTCTGCACTGGCCAACCGGACAACGGCCCATATGAATATTACATGATAGAAATGAGGTCGGAGCTTTCTGAAAGCAAGATAAAAATAACAAGCCACAGCGAAAAGACTACCTGACAGCTGTGACAGCCGACCATTCTAACATAGCAGGCAAAGGACAAAACAGCATGTTATGTCATTAGCAGCCATTGAATTGCCAAGTTTATGGTTTGTGGATCGAAGTTTCTACCAACAGATTAAATACAATATATCATGGTGAAGTGTCTTACCAAGGGTCACAACAACATCGTAACAAACTATGAAAAGAAATCAATAGTTGTTTCTTATGCAGGCTATACGCCATGAATAACATTTCCTAAAGCTCATTGTAGGTTAAACGGTTCCCTCTTGTGGTGAAAGTGTGTCACCTCAGTCTCATCCTCTATCCCAGCTATGACAGAGCATGAGTCTGCATTTAGCCGATCGAATCCGTCACCAGTAAGTCTCTGAGATTTGATTTACTGCAGGTGAATAGGAAAAAAATACATGTCGATGCTACTTTGAAACCTTTGGTGTAGATTACTGGCATACAGAGAGAAAAAAATGATGTATTGCAAGTTTTCTGTCATTTTATTTTTTTTAAATCCCTCTAAGAAAACCATATGTGTCAATTACAGTCATCTCGGTTGCTAAACGTAGATTCCACACACATCAATATTTGTAGCCGTAAATAAACGGTGAGTTCAGTCCATTTTTACTGCGACATTAAAACTAATCTAAATTCTGATCCCTTTATCTCGTTCTCATTGGCATTGGTTTCACTCACATTTAACAGCGTGCAGGACTCGGTTGTCCAGGGGCTTTCTGCTGGGGTCGTTGGTGGACGAGCGGATGCCTGTTCCACAGCTGTTGGCCAGAGTGTTCCTGAAACATCACGGCACAAAAGTAAGTCACGGATGCATCCAAACTTAAAACTTCCTACCCCCGTTTCAACTGTAAAGTGCTTTGATACGTGGACAGAAATAGCAGCAGACCTGTCAAAGAAGGCAGCCAGCAGCCGCCGCAGCAGCACTTTGTGTCTGGTGCCTGCGCTCACGTGACAGTTCATCAGCTGGGCCCGCGTGATGTACACCGACGTACCTGCGAAATCACACACACGCTGGTTTTTTAGAATCCTTGCAACAGAAAGAGCAGGTAAGAGTCTGTAAAAAAGGTTTTGGGAGCGCTGCCTTACACACATTCTGCACACCAGAGTTAATCCTGGTAATCCGTGTTATGTATAATGCCAACGGGACATGCAATAAAAGTCTAAAAATGTAACAAAGCCGCTGAACATGCGTGTGGAAGAGTGAACCAACGATCCTTGAGTCATGATGCAGGTGACTATCCTAGTGAGCTAAACCAGTACCTTTATGCTGCTTAAAGGAATAGGCCACCGTTTTTACATACTGAGATATGCTCTTACCTCACTTTAGCCAAGTTAATATATACCCGTCTGGTCTTTGTCCGTGCGCTCTGCCAGGCAAACAAAGCACATATGTAGCCTCTCCCACATGTCACATAGCTCCAAAAGAGCTCACGATAGAAGCTACCAAGCTCTTCCACGTGTTCCCTATTTAAATAAAGTTACGTGAAGTGTTTTCTGTGTAAATATACTTCGAATGAAAACACTTCACGTAACTTTATTTAAATAGGGAACACGTGGAAGAGCTTGGTAGCTTCTATCGTGAGCTTTTTTGGAGCTATGCGACATGTGGGAGAGGCTGCGTATGTGCTCCGTTTGCCTGGCAGAGCGCACAGACAAAGACCAGACGGGGATATATTAACTCGGCTAAAGTGAGGTAAGAGCATATCTCAGTATGTAAAAACGGTGGCCTATTCCTTTAAGGTATTATTGAGACTTCTTCAGTTTATCTCATTTCCTTAAGTCAGGAATCAAAATTAATTCCCAGTTCTCCAGTGAAAAAAAAGAAAAGAAGTGGTATCTACCGTACAACATGAACTCCTTTTTTTTTACCGCAGTTGACAGTCCCTGAATATCCCACGCTAAGCCATGATCAAAAAAGTCAATTTTACCATGTATGTTCAAATACAAAGATATTCTATAAAAGTCTAGATAGGACATGAGGCCCGTGGATGTGGCAAACCTGTTTGTCATCTTGTGACTGGTCGGCGAGGGTAACCCCTATAGCAGGGGTAGGCGACGTCAGGCCCGGGGGCCAAAACCGGCCCTCCATCATCAAACTCTGGCCCTCGAGATGATTTTGAGAAATATTATGACCCAAATCAGAGATCAAAGGCCTGTTAAAGTACCTTAAAATGTCTTAGCAGAGCACCCTTTTAGGCCATAATCCTAAAAGAACACTCATCTATATGTAGAAATGACTTAAATCTACTTGAATTAAGATCTAAAGTTTGGAGTTGGAGTAGATTTGGTCTGGCCTTAGAGCAGATAAAACCTATTCCTGCCAATGGAACAAGCACAGGTATTTTCTTAATTCAGATTATTTTGTATAATTTCAAGTGAAAAATACATCTCTTTTACAGTAAAAGTTAATTTGCCTGATTTCCAGTGGGATTTCTATTTGTTCCATTGGCATTAGCGTTTTTATTTGATCTTAGATTAGTTCAAACTGACTCAAATTTAACATGAAAAAAACCCAACCTTTATACAAGTGATTTTAAGTCATTTATCTCATTTAAGATGGGCATTTTCCCAGTGTGTATGATGTACAACACTGGCATATGTAGAAAGTGATGCTTTACTGTACAAAATTGCTTCAATTGGAGGGTCCGGCCCTTGGTCTTTTGACGATGAAGAAAACCGGCCCTCCCCCGAGCAAACTTGCCAACCCCTGCCCGATAGCAACCAATGCAAATGTTTATTACTTCTCAGTCTCGGTATCTCAGTCAGGATCGGGTCATTACTTTGAAATATCTTGTTTTTTTAGTTGTGTTGTTTAGCCATATTAGCATCGTTTTCTCCATTCATTCCTGGTGCCGTGCCATTGGTCCCACAAGCAATTAGTCCGAGGTCTCATTATTCCGAAAATGTTCCATTGAGCAGAGGTGCCATCAGTCCAACATCTCTAACCCAGTGGTGTTGTGGATTAGAGAGCCATATACAACCATTGGCCATAACCTTATGGTCAGTGGACTCTGGCCTGAACCTCATTTTATTTCTCAACCCCTACTCAATGGGATGTTTTCGTACTAATGGGTTGTCGGACTAATGGGCCGACCCCTTCATTCCCAGGGTTCAGTGGTTAGCATTCATTTCATCACTGTCCCACGTTCAATAAATATTGGTCATGTCGCGTTAAAGCACAGGAATACTGATTTAAAGTCGGAAACAAATGTTATATTTGGTATAAATAGAATGATTTGAAGTGTTAGACAGAGGAAAATCCATGAACAAATTGGAGCTAAAGTCTGTGCCTCCTATAAAATCTGCAAAACTTTTATTTTCTTGCCAGATATGACAGAAAATCAGTCACAATTATCAAAGAGTGATGAAATAACAAAAAAAAAGATAAAAACAGTATCAATGGTTTTAGATTTTAATTAAATATCTTTGGTCAAATTAGCATCAAACTTGAATGAATTTCATGCTAAGTGTGTTTCATAAAAGATTGTTGAAATAGTGGCGCTCTTTTAACATTCGTTAGCGTCAACTTAACGCTAGCATTAAGCTTAATGCAAAATAATGCTAACTTCCAAGGGTAACGACAGTCAGTGTTTTGTTCCTATGGAGAGCTAGCTGTGTCTTGTTAAAATATATATATTATTTAACAGCACCTGTCAAAACAAGCAGCTGTTGAATAATCACTTGTAAAATCTGTAAAAACTTTAACTTTAAACTTTTTCTTCACTGGAGGAGACGTCAGTGTTTATAACTGTAGCTGTTTTAGCATTGAAGCTAAAGGCTAACGTTAAGTTGACGCAAATAGCACCGCTCTTTGAACACATTTTCATGAAACACTCTTGTCCTGACATTTATTTAAGTTTTCTTCAGTCTTTTAAACCTTACTTTTTTTTTTATTTAATTTTGAATGTTAACAGGAAGTAGCCTTTACCCTACACTGGCCAACAGGAAGTTAGCCAAAAACACCCCTTGCACAGAGCCTTTTACTGCAGAATAATGCTAGCGCCTGTAAAGCAGCAGTTTGTTTGTCCACACCACATGCGCAATCCAAGGATGCGAGACGTAAACGTTGTTCACATGTTCAGTCATTTGCCGAGCCCGGGCGTCTCGCTCTCGGCGGATACGTGTGTGTGCCAACACCCGAGCAACAATGTGCCACCGCTGAATCACAAGACAAACATGGCAATTTATCAGATCCTTGGGCGTAGAGGTGAGAGAGCTGGATCATTTTGAATTTGTTTTGAATATATGCAAAGGCCTAAGCACATTCATGGATTATAAAACGACCATCTGACAATAAAAACCTTTTGAAACTGTTTATGCTCTAAAATGTAATAGATGATGGACAGCAATGGGTGAAACACTATTTCTAAGTCTCTGAACATATGATGATTCAAAAGTTCATGATCATTTCCTTGTCAGTAATTTAATTAGTTATGGTACTTGATATTGTTTGACCTTTTCATGACCCAGTGGCTGTATGGGGGATTATGACGCCCTGTACTTTCCATCACAGAGACGGAGCCCCAGGTCTATTGTTTTTTAAGGTTTCTGGATGGAATGTATGTGTAACCGTGGAGATGGTTCCATCAGCAAAGAAAACCCTAAATACAATGAACCTTGGAGCATCATAGAGATATCTGTGATGGAAAGTTAAAGCGCTATGCTAACACCCATACTACCACTGGCTCATGAAAAGGTCAAATATGCACTAATGTCAAGGTTTTTTGGCATAAGGGTAATCGACAGCATGTGAACAATTATTTTTCCAGAGCACGCTGATTAACTCTGTGCCAGTTTTTGTTCCGTGAATATAGGCTCAGTAACTACAGAGATATTAACCACAATGCTAAGATCACGACAACACAGTCCACTCTTGGAGGATTAATGCATTCGAATCACCACAGAAAGACCTTTACCTGAGACTAGCTCCAGTTTCTCCGCTGGGTCCCCGTCCTCGTACAGTTTGGGATGACAGCGGTTGCCGATCTGTGCGATCAGCTCTGCGGGCAGACAGGTCAGGTCCCGGCCCCGCATTCGCCCGCGGGTCTCTGTGTGGTCCGGCAGGGCTTCCACACGCTCCCCCGCTGCTGGACAGAGGACAAGCCATTCAGGATTTGGTTTGGAGACGTTTATTTACCTGCTCCATTTAGGGGTAAGGCATCTTCCTTTTTTGGACGTTTTTGGTTTGTTTACTTCTAAATGAATCCCATGAGCAAAGGTTATATTCACATGGGCGAGAAACGAGTCAAATGTGAGTGAACTGAGTGTAATTACCTGCGGCCCCCATGTTGAGCATGCTGTACATGGTGTACATGTTACAGATCTGCCTGTACTGCTCCTCCGCGCTCTCGTCCGTTCCCTCCTCTTCCTCCTCGTCGTCGTGGTAACTGATGGGCGAGTCGCTGGCGTACGTGCTGAGGGTGCCCGGGCTGGCTCCGTCCGACATGCCCAGACCGGAGCTCCCGTTGGTGGCGCCGTTCCCGCCGAGACCCCCGCCGGCCGCCATCCCCGCCAGGCTGGAGGCCGTGGCTCCCATGCCCATCGCCAGTCCTAAAGCCCCGGGGCTCTGGATGGCGCTGCCCCTCGCCGCGTCCTGGGAGTAGCGGGCCGCCTTCCTGGCCCCGCCTCCCGCCCCCGAGCCGGCTCCTCCTCCGTCCCGCGCGCTGCCCCCCTCCCACAGGCGCTTGGCCACGGGGGTGCACACCACGGAGTACGGGGAGGCGGTCTCGGGCTGGCCCGTGGGCTGCTCCGTCTTGACGCGGAACAGCAAGGGTAGAGGGGTGACGCTGGAGGCGGGCCGGGACACGCCGTTGCTGGTCTGGGTGACCGGGCTCTGGGGCTCCGAGCTGGGGGCCTCTTCTGTGTGGAGGCCCTGGGAGTCACAGCTGGGGGAGGACACCTGGGGAGACACCGAATCAGAATGTGAGATCGAAGCTCTGGTGAAATAACGCACTGAAGCTTTAGGATTTCAGCTTCCTCTCAGAGGCACGGTGGCGCAGCGGTTAGTGCTCGTGCCTCACAGCTCGAAGGTCCCGGGTTCGATACCCACCTGGACGGGGCCTTTCTGTGTGGAGTTTGCATGATCTCCCCGTGTCTGCGTAGGTTAGTGGTAGGTTATAAAAAACATGTGCAATAGGTGAATCCTCCAGCCAGGTGTTTCTGACCACCAGCCTGGCTCCACATCATGCAGATGGGTCCCCGAGCGCCGGCCCATGCTGGCAGCTCACTGCTCCTACTGAGGATGGGTCAAATGCAGAGAACTAATTTCTCTACAGATCAGATTTAGATTTAGGCAGTGTTCATTTCATTTAAGAACTACTTTGGTGGAGTCGAAGAAAGTGATTGGGGAAACAGGGGTGCTATCAGTTTTAAAACATTAGCGAGCCATTACCCCTGCCCTTTTTAGAACAGACAGGGGCTGAGGGGCAGCTCTTTCTCTGTGTTTATCTGGGCTGTAGGTGACCGCTCTGCAGCAGAGAGAGAGAGACGCTGTAAAAGGGGTTAGGCAGAATAAGTCTTGGCTTCAGCCTAAACCCCTTTCGGTCAGGCCTCATTTAGATTAAATTCTTAATGTATGTGGTTTCTTATTGTATAATGTCTAAGATCTTTGGAAAACATGTGACATGTGATTTAAATGTTCATAATGACCGAAGAAAATAAATTAACTAACTAACTAACTAACTAACTAACTAAGGCTCGACTAAGTTTGTGTGTGGGTCTGGACACAGGTCTGCTAATCCGTGCCCTCTGTTATTTTAAATAGTCAAGTGAACTATGTAAATCCATATTTTGAAACCAGATTGTTGGAGCTTGATTTTATTAAGTACCAAAAACAATTTAAAGTAGAGTCCACGATAATTCTGGGGGTCGCGGCCTGAGAAGTGTTGGAACTGCTGTACTACAACAAACTCAAATTTCTAACCTTTATTACATAACCTTTATAACCAGGTTTCACAACTTCAGGGTCACTTGTCTGCGAAAAACTTCCAAATTAGACACGCAGCGTCTTTTCACAAGCGTCTACGTTTACAAATTTCATTCCGCTACCAGGAAATAACATCCGGAACAGGGCCTTTAAGGCATGAGCAGAAATCTCCTCGCGTCGTACTCCTACATGCAGCACAAGTCGGAGCACTGTCCCCGCAGCACATGTGTGTACATGTCCACAGGTGAACACAGGCCGGGCTGATTCCACTCAACAAACACTCTCTGCACATCTCACCCTTCGAATCAGTCTTTATTTGAGGAAAATCAGCCTTGTGTACCACAGATCTCAAAGGCACGATATACGCAGAAATAGATAGAAATGAATAAATGACTGACTGCAAATGTCTGTGCATTGTTATTCTCCATTCAGTTTCAGCACACAAATTGTAATCATTTTCAGAATATTGCCTAAAACAAGACTTCAACAAATAAATAAATAAAACAAAACAAGGCTAAAATCGAACTAAATTTGGACAACTATAGTAACTAAAACTATAGTTATACTAAAACTATAACGATCTCAGTCAGATAAAGCATCGCCAAATACTGCAATACTTTTTATTTTATTTTTATATATTATGATATATTGCAATGGGATAATAAAAAAACCTAAAACTGTCAAAACGATGAAATAAACATTAAATTTTTGCATTTTTCATTAAATAAACTATTAGCTACCCATTAATGATGCTTCTGGTTCCATAAAACATTAATTCGACCCATAGAAGAAGCGTGAGTCCCCATAAACTAATGTAAAGTAACGCAAAACATGATCCTCAACTTACCTAAACCTAGATCTCAGACCTACAGTATCTCTACAGACCTGACTCACAACCTCTTAACCCCCGCCTTAACCAACCGCAATTTCTCCAGTCCGGCATTTCCTGAATCTCAAAAGCTTAATGAGCGGAGAGCTTGCAGCCTACAAGCCGGTGTGATGCTATATTTCAAAGCTAATGCCTACAAAACTGATTTTTCGTTGCTTTTTCATCGCTTTTTTAGTTGCTTTTGTAGTGTTGTTGCCCCTTATTTTTATAGTGTTATTGTTGCATTTATGGCACATTCCTTTGTTGCTTTTTTGTTACATTTTTGTTGCTTTTTCCTCACTTTGGTTGCATTTTCATCTACATTTTTGTCTCTATTACCATGATTTTCAAGAAGCTTCAATATTTAGGTCATGCCAAACCGGAGAAAATGGTCTTGGTTCAGGTGGGGGTTAAGAGATGATTTAATCTGTGATAATATCGCACATACATCCTCCTCAAACACTTCAAACATGGCGATGAAACTTTTAATCTCTCCCGTGATAGATATTTATGTGTCTTCTAAATAAATCAGATTCTTCAGCTGTCCGTACGAGCCATGTAGGGCCCAGCTATTTCAAAAGTAAACAAACTAGCTTACGAGCTAAAGACATTTGAGGCCTACACATTTCTTCTTCTGAAACACTGAAGAGGCACCAAGAGCCCCCCCCCCACACCTGCAGCACAGTGGAGGCAGCACAAGAGAAGCTACAGGAAACAAAACAGGGACAAACAAGGAGGTATCCAGGCAAGACTCACCAGCACTAACCTACTTACCTACTAACTTACTTAATTCCCATGTATTCCCATTAATTCCCCACTTTTCTTCCCTCTAAATGTGCAGCCCATGGTTCCTGATGAGAGTGTACCTTGAGGAAGAACTCGGTCCCCTTCTCCATGATCTGCTGGATCTGCAGGAAGCCGGCCGTGTACATGAGGAGGAACTGGTCTCCCACGGTCATGCTGAGGCGTCCGGTGTAGCAGAAGGACAGGATCTGCTGAAAGCTCTGGGGCTGCACGGCGGGGGGCAGCTCCACCACGCTGGGGCTGACGTCGCCGCATCCGCCCCCGCCGATGCTGCTGCTGCTGAACAGGTCCCGGAAGTAAGCGCTGCTGGCGGCGAGGACAGCGCGGTGAGCCTGCGGGGGGGGTAACAGTGTGATGCTAACGTCTTATAGGAAGGTGGGTTATATGTCGACATCGAGGTGTCAACATGGAAGTTTGGAACAAATGCAAAAGTTACAACATCAAGTTTGTCAAGGACGTCAACCTAAAATCTGGAAGATATGACAGTATGACAGTATACACTTGAAAGTTTTGTTGCATATTACAATAATAAATAAAAGGTTGTCCATTAGGGATGGGCGGATCGATACCAAAGTATCGATATATCAACACCAAACGGCTACTTTTAAAGGAATAAGCCACCGTTTTTACATACTGAGATATGTAGCTTTGACGAGTTCTTTAGGACCTGTCTGGGACTATATTGTAAGGCGTAATAATAATACCAGGAGTAATTTGGCATCCGCACAGTAAAGTGAAGATGACTGCGCGGATTTCGAACCACTCCTGGTATTATTACGCCTTACAATATAGTCCCCTCTTTTATCCGCTTAGAAAACCCACATTGTTTAATTTTGTGTAATTATACTTTGTAGTGTAACACTTCACGTAACCATATTTAAATAGGGAAAACGTGGAAGAGCTTGGTAGCTTCTATCTTGACCTGTTTTGGAGCTATAGAGGAGAGAGGGAGAGGCTAAATGCTAACGCCGTCTGCGCTGTGTTTACGTGACTGAAGGCACGGGTGAAGATCAGACAGGTCCTAAAGAACTCGTCAAAGCTATAGGTAAGAACATATCTCAGTATGTAAAAACGGTGGCCTATTCCTTTAAAGTATCGATATTGGGCAAAAAGTATCGATAATAATTTGCATATGTAAAAGGAAGGCGGTGAAGCAATTATCAACACAAAAGGATGATTTATTTTTTTGTTCTGAGCCAAAACAGTCACAACAGCAAAGGATTGAACTGAGCCGGGCATATCATTCTGGTTTAGGTTCTGTTTGTCATTTAAGTACTAATTTTAAATGTTGTTGTTTATGTATTTAATTTCACATTAACATTGTTTAATCAACCAGTTAAAGTAATATAATTTTAATGGACCAATTAATTATATAAAATAACCAGTTTTAGAAATGTATATTGATTGAAATACATTCACCCATATGAAATGACCAGCATCAGTATCGGTATCGACAAAAAAGACCCCAAAAGTATCGGCATCGTATCGATTCCAAAAAATGCGGTATCGCTCATCCCTATTGTCCATCACTTTATGCACAAAAATGGCCAAAATTGCATATATTTCCAACAATATAATCTGTGTCGAGCCAGGTTTACATTTTTGTTTTTATTTTGTCAATTTACGATTCCGCAGTCCCTCTGGGGGTAATGCAAGTGTTAATGGGATGATTGGGGGGTCTCTCATCTCTTGCTGGTGTCTCTGGCCAGAAAACCACACTTGCAACTTTACCTGCACTGGGTCGGAGTCACCAATTCACACTAATGGAATCACGAAGAAGAAGCTAACAGGCTAACGGGCAAAGCTAACTGCGGGCTAGCGCCACTTAAACAGTATTTACAGCCACGTTTGAGTGACAAAAATGATCTCCATTGTGTAACTGGATGTACAATATCCCTCGCTCCCTTTGTCTTTTCTGTCATTGTAGTATTTACTCTCACGGACAATTAATGAGTAAAAAACTGCAAACTGCTACGACACCAGCAGTGACGCTTATGGCCTCTAGGGGCATCAGTGACTTACTGCTGACTTTTTAGAATTTTATGTATAGAAAAAGAAAAATGTTACCGCATATATGACCTTTCAGTGACCCAGTGGCTGTATGGTTGGTTTGCATAGTGCCTTTACTTACCATCCTGGTGGCCTATAGGACACTCCAGGATCAATTGTTTTTTAGGTTTCTAGTAGGTTTTCACTTCTGATTGAACCGTCTCCATGGTTACGTATGCATTCCATTCAGAAAACCCACCAGAAACACGGAAAAAACCTGGAATAAAATTGATTCTGAAGCACCATAGGGGTCACCGTGATGGAAAGTAAAGGCGCTAAGCTAACCACCCATACAGCCACTGGGTCAATCAAATATGCACTAATATTAAGCTTTATTTTTTTCATTACACATTTGCATAGTGCACCTTTAAAGTGTATCAACAAACCCAAAAAATAGCAAAGGCAATCACTGTAAAAACGGAAAAGTCACTGTGCAGTTTGTAACAAAGATATTTAACAAACTATTAATCGAAAAAAAATTGATTCTCTGAAAATATGAATTGATTTGACTTTCCAACTTGATTTTTAATTCAAATAGATCTTTTGCCCAGCCCTATTTGTCGATATATTAGGTAGAAAGATTTTTAGAGGGAAAAAAATCTCATCACATTGACCACTGCGTGAAAAAATGCGGTTTTCACGCAGTGGTCAAAACAATTCACACTGATTTTGACGCCCGCATACTGAAGTCGTTGCCGCCGACACTCCGGTTGTAGTGAAGTACCTTGAAGGTGTGTCCTTTGACCACCACAGACACGTCGCAGTAGAGCCCCTGCAGCCGCTGCTCGTTCAGACACTCCAGGACGTTGTTACCGAAGTTTGGGATCGCCATCTGGAGGGTCTGGGCCATGGTGCGCCAACGCACACCACTAACGTGTCTGCAAAGAAAAGTCACAGTCAGCGCCAAGAGTGTAACAATATCCACGTTCTTTGTATTTATTATTCAGTTATTCTGTTTGGAAACACTTTATCCTAACACATGTCCTGACAAGCATTTTGTGCGAAAACTATAACTATTTTTGCACAATTATAACTAACTTGTTAAAGGTGCATTTCAGAACTTCATATCCAAAAAAACCAAATGACCAAAATGGCTGTATTGGTGGTTAGCATGGCACCGATCACAGTGGTCTCTACAAAGCTGCAGGATCAATTGTTTTGTCGGTTTTCTGGTGAGAGGCTCCGTCAGCAGTGAAAACCTTCCAGAAACTCTAAAAAACAACTGATCCTGTAGCATCACAGAGGCCACTGTGATGCAAAGTAAAGGCGCCATGCTAACCACTGGGTCACTAAAAGTTCAAATCCGCACAATATGCATTGATCAACAGGGACAATGTGAAGTTTGACCAATGGTTTTCATTCTGTAAGCTATTTATACAAAAACGTTCAATCCACCATCTGCGTTGGGTTGTTTTAGTTTTGAGGACTAGAGAGGCTTTGTATGAACGAATCAAATTTAAGCAGAGATGTATGTGCCGAGTTTATATTCATAACAATCTAATAGGAAGGGGTTTGACTTGTTATCTCTACGGCGATGTGAGCATTGGTTAACTCACTTCAGAATGAACCAGGCCTGTCACAATAACTACAACTCATCCATCCATTTTCTTCCACTTTATCTTGGAGGCTGCAGAGATGCCAGAACTTCTCTGTCCACGCACACTTCCTACAGCTATTCTGGGGGGATCCCGAGGCGTTCCCAGGCCAGCTGAAAGACATAGTCCCTCCAAGTGCGTCTTCGGTGGTGGTCTATTTCACGACAGCCAGATGTTGTGTCTGTGGACCAGGTTGTCGAGGCACCTGCCTTGGAAATCGACGAATCCTCTCTACAACCGGCCCCCAAAGCGTTTGCCACTTTAAAGTTTTACTCACTGTGGAAAGAGTAACTACTGTCTTTACTCCCGTGTGAGTACAGATAAAATGATGATGGATTGAACCTTTTTCTACGATCGAGGCCTGGCATGACCTTTTTTTTTTTTGTTTTTGACGTGAGTGCATCGAATCAAATATCACCAAATTGTGAGATGGTTGCACCGTTACGCCCTTAACCTTTTTGACAACCCTACTCAGAAAAGTGGGTCACGTTGCGGTGATCTGTGTGCCATGTATGAGCGCGGAGCCTAAAAATAAACAATCCCTACAGTTGGGGCGAACCTTTTCACTGACAATGCTCATGAAACTGATTCTAATTTTGACCTTAACTTTTCACAACCCAAAGATCTGACGCCACCACGCCCTACAGTGGGAACAGAGCACACATACGCGCATACTTTGGCCTGTGAAGCCTGCCCTCATCATATCCTAAAGCCTGATTTTGGGCACCAGCCAAGCTCCGTGCAGGGCGAAAAGAAGAGAGAAACGCAGCCTTTGTCTCCTCCATCTCTCTCACAGCTCCTCTCGTGTACGAAACGCAGAGGCACACACCGGCACAGTCAAACAAAACGCACACACACACTCTCGCAAATCCAACAATACCGCTTGTTTACAGTTTGGCAAACCGCACACACACACACACACACACACACACGCACAAAACATGGCCGACGACACACACCGAGCTCGCAGCCTGGGCGTGTTTGAACAATTCACCCCTGACTCTCCAGGAGAATGTGATTGTATGCATGTATGTGTCGCTGTGCCAAGAAGGGGAGGCGGGAGGGAGGGAGGGAGGAGAGAAAGAAAAAAGGCAGCTCAGGTTGCGTTAAACGTACAGCCCTTAGCAACAGTGGAAATTCACCCGAGTTGACCCCATGCAGTGGCTTAACATACAGCGAGGACACACGGCACACGGAGAGGGGAAAGTGGGTCAGACGCATGATTTAACATGCATGCAGCGAGAAACCCTCTCTGGATTCGGCGAAGTTGGAATGAGATTGGTTTGAGTGTTCAGTTAAGGCTGAACAACGCATCGGCAAGTTATCGTATCGCGAGAAGCCCTGATATATCGGAAAAGAAGCCACAATATATCACTACAGAAGCCACGATGTCATACAAAATAGCCACAATATATTGCAAAAGAAGCCACAATATATCGCTAAAGAAGCCACGATATATCACAAAAGAAGCCACGATACTTTACAAAAGAAGCCACAATATATCACTAAAGAAGCCACAATATATCACTAAAGAAGCCACGATGTATCACAAAAGAAGCCACGATATATCACTAAAGAAGCCACGATATATCACTAAAGAAGCCACGATATTTTACAAAAGAAGCCACAATATATCACTAAAGAAGCCACAATATATCACTAAAGAAGCCACGATGTATCACAAAAGAAGCCACGATATATCACTAAAGAAGCCACGATACTTTACAAAAGAAGCCACGATATATCACTAAAGAAGCCACGATACTTTACAAAAGAAGCCACAATATATCACTAAAGAAGCCACAATATATCACTAAAGAAGCCACGATATATCACTAAAGAAGCCACGATACATCACTAAAGAAGTCACGTTATATAACAAAAGACGCCACGATATATCACAAAAGAAGCCACGATATATCGCAACTAATATTAGTCAAATACAATTTTTTCATCTGTTATGACGTTAAATTAAATGTACATTATTTCACATGTTTACACTGTTTCATTTTTGTCCTTGATTCCGGTACTTATCTCCTAAAGTGTAAAAGTGTTAAAGCATGTGGCCACAGCATTGCTTATTGAAGAATAATATATGCCTTGAAACAAGTTGAGAGAAGATATCAAATCAAAACCTGCTGATTAAGTACAAATTCCCCCGACATTAGCTTTTGATACCAGTTTTTCCCCCGACATTTCATACCTTACATTGTATCAACAGTACCTGAACTGTTACTGGTAATACTGCTCATAACGTAATGGAGACGGGACGCAGCAGCCTTAATTTTCCTCCGCAAACGTCTATGAACACATTTTACTTCAAGGGAGAAAAATGGTCGCACAAGCATGATTTGGTTCTCGCAGTGGGATTAAATCGGTTCTGCCCTCCTTCTAGTATTTTGTAAACTCAATACAGTGCATCTAGTTATAAAGCAACTGTATCAGTTTCATGAGCTTGCGGGATAGTTTTCTAGCATGTTCTGTGAAAAGTAGCCCTGAAAGTTGTGAATCGTGTCTATAAACTCATCCCTGTGAAGAATTGGGACACACATTGGATTTTTTTGTTTGTATATTAAAACATAATCAACACATTTATACTTCAGATTTTGCTCACGTTTTTACCTAGTTGTCCCTGGTTTTACATATTTTGTGGTGTATTATTCCACTTTCTTATTGGACATGGGCAGGAAGTGAACAAGTAAACAATTCTATCTGTTGTCGTAAAACCATGTTGTAGAATTCTACGGAACCGTCCCTTTATCTAATACTACATTCCTGGCAACTGGTACGTTTCCCACCTCCAGGCTCCAACTGGGAAAATGCCTCGGGACGCTGCTCAAACAGGTAATTACAACATATAAACTCAGAGATTAAAATCGTCTGAGTTCAGATACAAGATGAAGATGGAAATGGCAGATCTGGCAAGTGTAGCTAATGATAAACCACTGCATCATCAGGGATGTGACCCTTTGCTATGGGTCACAGCCTTCTATAGAACGTTTTTAGCAAGGTATGAACTATCGGGTGTGACGAAACACTCAAATAACATTAGCATCTTAGCTAACTGTACTAGCATTAGCAGTCTTGTTTACAAACTAATTTATTCAACTGGAAAGCATCTGAAGTCGTATATTTTCATCCATGCAAACATGCCACACTGGATTGTGTCCTCGGGCTAGTTTTCTATGGTCGTCCACTCTCACTCACTCACTCTCATTCATCCTGATATGAGACAAAGTTCTGCAAACACACCTAATAAACCTAGTCAGTTTGCATCTGCGTCAAAATCCAGTATAACACAGTGCCAGTGTTCTTATACTAAAGTATATACAGTAGTTGAAAATTAGCTGCAAGTTGGTTACATTACAGTATTCTTCCCTGAAAGTTACTGAACATGTAAGAAGAATTGGGCCCCCCCACAGCTGCAGCACAGTGGAGGCGTCACAAGAGGGGCTACAGGAAACAAAAAAGGGAAAAACGAGGAGGTATCCGGGCGAGACTCACAGCTAAGCCACACATGCCTTTTATTGTTCTGGCTAATGGACGTTCACTGGAGAATAAAACAGACTAACGGCTAATCTCTTCCCAGAAGATGGTGAAAGACTTGTTGTGGAGCGGAGGGAGCTGCTCAGGAGGAAGAGGAAGGAGGAGGTGGAGCTGACCAGTGCAGGACACCACGCTCTGAAACAGGTACAAACACAGGAGGCGCTGCACCGCTTCAGAGGATCAGAGGAGACAGAAGGCAGCCAGCCAGGTTTCCTCTGGGTGCTACGGTCTCCTCTACCTCCAAAAACATGCTGTCCAGGTTGACCCACACTGGCAGCACGGCTCAGTCACAGCAGCTCAGGACTAACACCTGAACACTATTTCATTGTACGGCTGTACAATGACAAATAAAGCACTTACTGTCTTACAAATGTGTCAGGAAAGTTAGGAATGACTCTGAAGCACAACTAGCCATTTCAAATGTGCGCGCTCCCTGCCATTGTTTGTTAACAAAATAAATCAGGAAGGGGTCCTCAGTTATTTAAAATTACACTGCATCTATTTTTGTAGTACTTTTAAAATATATATAAAGCTGTATATGACAAGCTAATGGCTTTCAAAGGTCCTAAGTTTGTTTTTTGTTTGGGGCTAGCCAGAGATATGCTGCTCATATATTTGTTTACAAGCTAGCATACTGTTGTTATTGATCTTCGGGCACAGGAAGTGACGTAGGAAGAGCTAGAAATCCCACAACTGCTTGTTTTATTGCTATTGTCCTGTCATACCAAGTAGCAGCCCAATTAGAAACGCATGAGAACCCGTCATATGATCAGCGCTGTAACATTATGACAAAAGTTCAAAAGTCCACGTCATGGTGCAAGGTGAGGTGATAGGCAAATGAAAAAGCAAAGCCAACATACAGCGCACTGTAGCTCTAGATAAAGCAAATCGCGCAATTCCTTCACTAAATGTTGCATTAGGCCTTTAATAGCGACTTGCATGATCCTGGGGTATAGCCATTGGAGACATTTCCTGGTTCACGTGCGCCCATGCCAACTGTATAGCAAGACTTTTTTTTATTTTATTTTTTATTTACTTATCTACATAACAATCTTAAAATGGAAGTAGACGCCTAGAAAGCACAAAAGTTCATGACGGGGACGTTTCTGCGGACCCACATGGGAATAGCGAGTTTGGGGGGCGAAAGGATGGGACGTGGTAGCAGCAGCAGCAGCGGCGGCGGCGGCGGTAGCTCGCCATCCGCTGCCCCGTCCGCCCGCCCGTCCGTCCGCTAAGTCTGGTGGGTCAACTCAGGCGAAGGCACGCCACCCAGAAACCGGTAACGCGCCGTGTAGCCGTCCGGTTAGCCTCCTCGCTTTGCCAGCGGTGCCATCTCTCCCCCCCTCCTCCTCCTCCTCCGCCCGCATTTCACCCACGGGGCCTTTAGGTGGCTAACGGCTAAGCTAGCTCCTAAATATTTTGGGTTTGATCCACCTCACGCGGACCTGGGCCAGACGTGCATTCTCCGGGGGGAAAAAATCTGCGTCAACGAGCGTGCTCACACTTACCGGAAAGTCTGTCTGAAAGAGAGGAGGGCTGGCTGCGAAACGCCGATCCGAGACGTCGCCTGTGTTTTGTTTTTTTATCGGCGAATGTTTAAATATTTGGGAGACGGGGGGAAATCGCTCCCCCTGCTATTCTCCATTCTACCGACATCAACAGGTCATCCCAGGACACGCAGCAGCCAGACGGAACCAGTGCGGCACGGCGCGCAGGGGGAGGGAGGGTTGGTTGGTTGGTTGGGTGGGCGCACGCATGCACTGCTCTCCGGCCGGCGACAGGACAATCCCCCTCCTCCTCCTCCCGAATAACAAAACAACAAAAATCGCGTCTAAGTGCGGACAGCCTTTAGGGCACGGCGCAGCGTGAAGCCGCGGTCACACCTCCCCTTAAAAAAAAAAAAAAAAAGAAAGAAAGAAAGAAAAGAACGCCTCCCCCCCTCCAAACCAATAAACACCGTTCATCTCCATAGGACGACTCACTCTCACACTCACCCCTTGCCTCGCTGAGAACTTTCCGCTCAGAGAGATGGTTCAAATAAGGCGACGCGGCGCGCTTCTTCTCGCTTCTGCTGCTGCTGCTCCCCCGCTTTCACTACTTGGCCGTGCACGGGAAGCCATTCAGGGTAGAGTCGCCGCGGTGTCCTCGGGATGGCGGAGAAAGCGGTGCTGCTGCTGGTGCTGGTTGTTGTTGTGGGACGGGGACAGGGACAGGGAGGAGGACACGGGTGCGCGGCGGCGGCGGTGGTGGTGGTGGTGGCGGCGGCGGCGGTGGTGGTGGCGGTGGCGGCGACAGGGGCCGAAGACGACGAAGAGCATGACGCGCCTGTCGCTCAACTCAAACGCATGACCGCGCCGCACCGAGACCGATTACCCCCCCTCTGCCAGCCAGCGCGGAGACTGGCTGTTGTTGGCGCAGTGGCCGGCCCCCCTCCTCCTGCCACCCCCCCCCCCCCCCCCTCCACACGCGCGCGCGCGCTCACTCTATCCGCATACATGAGAGCGCAAGCGCGCGAGTAAAGTAGGCCGTGTGCGCGTGCGTGCGTCAACTTAAGTGAACTCAGTCTGCGCATATAAAATAGGTATATAAAAAGCCGCACCCTGCGCTCGAGCGGCGGTAAACAATTGGGCATCGCTTGTTCACCTCGTCTGGCGTTTATCAAATCTATACGTGTGCCTTACGTGCGCATTGGTGTATATGTGTGTGTGTGTGTGTGTGTGTGTGTGTGTGTGTGTGTGTGTGTGTGTGTGTGTGTGTGTGAGTGCGTGCGTGTAGGGGAAACTTCCAGAGTGTTTGGATGTATGGCAGTGGTCTATGCTAAAGCACCGGCTCGCCCAGACATCCTCTCCCCACACGTGACCGCGGTTCACATTGTCCTCGCGTAACCCTGCGTCATGTAATACAGATCAGAACGAGGCGCATTGGTGAACGTGTAATAACGGTAACGGCCTATATTTCCCCCCTTTAAGCAGGTAACGTGGTGTTGCGCATGGTCTTCCTGCAGCTCAAGGGAAATGTTTAAGACTCTGGTAAATAGTGTCAAGCAGTTTATGACCGCAATTCGAGGGCCACACACTGTGCAGACGGGAGGTTGGACGACTGTGGGTGTGTGGCAGGGGGGCAACATCAGGGGCCCCGATCCATACGCTCAGACAGATCCTCTGATTACTTGATTTCAGATAAGGCTACTACTTCCAATAAAAGTACAAGTCGCTCAGTCAAGTCGCGTAGCATTTTTACTGTCGCCGGCAACACAACACACGCTTTGAATTACCATCGAGACACAGATGAAGCGGTGGGTCATCAAAGAGTGGATTTGCATGAGGACCTAACCTGCTTAAATCCAGCCATCCACACTTGCTTTTTATCTCTTTTCAAAAGCACGACCGTCTGGAACTTTGCTAACAGCCAAACAACGCTCGCAAAGTGTTATATCGATCTAGTCACAGACCATGTTGTCACGACGGGAAGACGGAGTGAAGTAAAATATTTTCTTTACCGTGCTGTCACAGTGAGGTCTGCAATCAGGAGGCTGAAGGAGATGAAGGAAACCATTTGTACTGACATGCAGACGTTGAGTAGATGCTTCGTCTTGAGCATTTTCTTCTTGTTGCTGTTTTTTTTCCGGGCCCTTCCCGAACGTAGATTGGTTGAAACAGCCGTTGTGCATTCATATTGAATTCTCCTATGTTTAAAATCTGAACAGTTCCAATGATTCCTTGTATCCTCCAGTTTTGTGGCAAAAACAGCACAGATCCTTCACGTTTGTCTTCGCTCTTCTGCACAATGCCACTGTTAAACCATTACTCCCTTGTTTTTCAAGCTTTACATCATGTTATTATGTCATTCCCTCATTTAAAAAAAACATGCCTGAAGTATTGCCTTGGCACATTCACGTATTTTTGAGTAATCTGTAAAAACTCTGATGGCGGCCATTTTAGGGATAGGTTTGCCTGAGTCCTCCTAGGAACGCCCCCACCTCCTGGAGACGCCTCCGAGCTTTCGTCACCAGCCGAGTAACCAACCACTGCCCCTCAGCAGAACCCCCTCCCCACTGATGCCACAGACAGCGTGTGGAGGGGGCGTGTCGGAAAGAGTCAGAGGTTCTTAAAGAGACAGAGGCCTATTTCAAGACATTCACTACAGCCATTTTGAGAGAGCAATTTTATACATCGTTATATCGTCATCATTGTAGTGTGATATAGACTGGTGCTATGTGATTGAAAAAAGCACAATACCCCCTCTTTAAACTTGTCAACGCTTGTCAATCACACCCATAGATACAGACGGCGTCTCTGGAATCGCCCATATATGGTCATTTTTGAAAACAGTTAAGGGGGAAAACAATTTTGAAAAAATGTAAATTTTCTCTAATTATTCAAAAACTACTGTAAAAAATGCTGAATAATTAATATATTTTTCTACTAAATAAAGATACAAAGACATGGGGAGGAGCAAAGTGGTTCAACAGCCCATAAATACATGAATAACGGAGAATGCTAACTTGATGCTACATTTTAGCATCGGGCTAATGCTAACGGTTAGCTAGCGCTTGCTACAACTGCCGTTTATTCACTTCTACTGCACAATCTGTTGCGACAAAATATCCATATGGGCCCGATTTAAACTTGACTTCATTTATGTGATAAATAAGTTGATATTCCACCAGAAAATGGCTAAAAAGAGGGAAAATTGTGTTTCTCTAAAGATTCTATTTTCCCCCTCGGCGAAGCCACGCCCCCTTCTCTGACGAGATGCCGTCTGTATCTATTGGGACTTCGAAGAACTCACCTCTGACCCCAGACTACACTTCTCTGTCAAGAAAAGGAAAAGCGTGTATTCTGGCCGGCAAGGCTAATTCAAATCTCCCATAAGGCTGCCTTTAGTCAACATCTCCATGGAGACGAGTCGGAGACGCCCCGGTAAAGTTATAGTCAGGTCTGAGGAGAGGTGAGTCTCACAGTGTTCGGCCTTTTTATAAAGGTAATTTTCAGTAAAGTAAAGTAAAGTAAAAATGTTATGTGGTGTGGATTTTATAGCTGAGCATTAGACGAGTGTTTGTAACCCGGGATATTCCGCACTGTGGCTTTAGAGGCAGCTGCTTGTCTCTGCCGGGGCGGCTACAGTGCTTTAATATAATGACTTCAGGACGCAAGCACAAAAAGGATTAGGTTCAGCATTTATGGATTTTCCGTTTGGATGCTTCCCCCCAAAAAATAGCGCGCCTCGCCGATAGACATGGCCCACTGCCCTCTCCGTCTGTAATTTTGCTAAGACGTGTGAGTAAATTCCCACCGAGAAAGCAATCGTACAAACAAAAAAAATAATACATCGATTAAAAATAGGAAGAGAAAAAAAAAAAGGAAAAAAAGAAAGTCACTCCCCTCTCCCAGCGGTCCTCACTTGACCTGCTCACTGTGTCCACAAAGCCAGACAGGAGGAACAAGCAGGCCCCTTCACGAGGCACGGCCGGAGCACTGGGCCAGAAACTATGCAGTGGGCTTTGAATGCATCGGCCAGCCTAAAGGTGAAACGGGATACAGCGGAAAGCTAATGACTTTGGGGATCGGTCACGTCGTGTTACTAAATATGACATGATTGCTAACGCAGCTTTGTATTGCACGTTTACAAGCCTGCGTTGACAAATTTCTCAAAGCGTCACAGCAGTCACTCATTATTTACTCTACGGACTCACTCAGGGTGCGGACTGGCCATATGTCCATTCTGGAAGAGCACAGAAGGGCCACCGGCTCCAGGGCCACCGGTCTGGCCTCTCACTTTACCTTACCCTTACGCCCGGGCGTGACCGAGCTTTACCCAAATCTAAAAGCTTAAAAGAAAAGCATCCAAAAACAAAAATGTGCTGGATGAGCAACACAACTCACCTGCATCATGTACTACCCTATGGGTTTTTAATTGCACCACATATCACAAAGTTTTTAATGCTCCACACAAGGACAGAGATGCAGGTGGGGGTGGTCAGAACTTAATTTTGCAGTTTCCTGTTTGTTTTCTCCCTTTTCTTCCTCCAAATCTAAATGGTTTATATGATTTCAATCTTGAATGTTTACCCTTCTTTTTTTTTCATTTCATTTATCTATTCATTTGAGCAGAAAAGTATGTCAACATTTTACAGAAAGAAGAAAAAAATAATACAAAACAAGACTTTGTGCTCAAACGGAGTAGGAAGAAGTTCAAAGAACTTATAATACCCCTTATCTCTCATTCAAGTAATCATCACATACATTTTCCACTATACTCATGCAGGAAACCGATGCATGAGTCTGGGCTTACATGTTGATATAAATCGTTTATGATCGTACAAAATGTCAAAGAATTTCATCATTTACAGTTACCAAAAAATAAAAATAAAGGATTTATCATTTACAGTCTTAAATAAATAAATACACCATATGGTACATAAGAGTTATACCAAGGCACATCTCTCTTTCGTTCTGATCACACAAAAATATATATAATATCGCTCAGCCCTACCAACTATACCCAAATGTACAAGCTCCGTATAACCATGTAGAAATAGAAACTATCTGTCCATAGTCATTCACTTAAGATTGACAGGGAAAGGGAAAGAAAAAAGACATGTAAACATCCTTGAAGTATACATACGTATATGTAATCCATGGACATATTGGAAACATGTGTTTTGTCCTTTGTCATGTAAACTTGAACTAACAAGCTGACCTCACTTTGAGTTCACACAAAGTGATTTCCAAACGCACAAAAACTTACTGTAGTCGATGCAAAATAATGCTTTAGGGTCTTAACTTTCTTTATATTTTGATATTCATATCCAGGCAAATACACACAAAAACGCAAGTGTCTGCCTGTCTAAGAATGTAATAGTAATTTAGTAAGTTAGTAATTAACTTCGCTAGCGTACTTTTTAACTTTTTCCTTTTTAAGCATACTTTTACTTTTTACCCTTCCTCATGTTCATTACCCCGTTCAGTTTACCTTTACCTCTATTATTATTGTTTCGTTACTATTATTTGTTACTATCATCATTTTTCATGTTCCACGATTTGTTTCCCATGATTTACTATTTGCTTTCATCTTTTTTTGTTTTCTCTTATTCCTATCTCACACCTACTCAGCACACGCACCACACACCCACGCCATGCAGAGCCCAAGAACGAAGAATCAAATGTTTACCCTACCCTTTTGTGTCTTTCCTTTGTCTATGTGCTATTTGTGAGCTTTGTTTTATGTCAATAAAAAAAAAAAGGATAAGCAACAAAAAAGTGACAAAAAAGTGACAAAAACACAACAAAATGTGATGAAAACGTGACGACAAAGCGATGAAAAAGCGATGAAAAAACAACAATAACATGAAACCCCCCCCCCCGAAAAACAAGAGACGAAAACACAACAAAAAAGTGACGAAAAAGCAACAAAAACATGACAAAAATGCAGCGACAACATGACAAAAAGTTACCATCACTTTTCTAGTGTTTATCTTTCAAATGAGGCGTTACAGTGTTGCTCTCCAGTCAAGAGGCTTTTAGATTTGGGCAAAGCCGAACTGGAGAAAATGTTCTCGGTTTAGGCGGGGGGGTAAGAGGTTAACTTATGTATTTGTGGAAAGTGTCGCATTTACGCTAATTTGGGCCGGGCTGACCAGAGTCCAGGGCTGTTTTTCAGTCCCAGTCCGCCCCTGGACTCACTACAATAAAAGAGAGTCTATTTACGTTCATACACAAACTGGTTTTAGCCGTTGGAGCTGGCAACCTGTAAGTGTGGGGATCATCCGGCCTATTGTCTCGAGAACCAAAACATGTAAGATGGTGAATAAATCGTTTTTTTGTCAGTGAAACCAGTTGATTTGAACCATACACTGTAAATTACGACTGGACTAAGCGTGGCCTACTTCTTCCTGAAGCCCTAAGGAAGTGGCAGGCTCCAGTCCGGACATGCCTTTCCTTTGAAAACTTCTGTGTGTCATTAATCACCGCAGGCTTGACATTCTGACCTCCGTGTATTTGTCTTAACACGCGCAACGTCGTCCTATTTGTTTCCTTTTACTGCTTTAATTTTCATGATTCTTCTCTGAATGATAGAGCTGGCTCCGAAAACTTAGCAGAACAGCTAGCATGAACGAGCTTCGGCTAGCGCGCGCTGAACGCAAGGGTGGAAGCTACGTGTCCTCAGTCCGTCAATAGGTCAGTTCTTACATACATTAGCTCAAAGCGTTTTCACTGAAGTTTGCTATATTTAGTGGTTCTCAAAAACCTTTCACTCAACCGTCAACTCATCTCGAAAAAAATGAAATCTTCACTTTTTTAATTTTGTAACAATCTGCCAATCATATAATGCATTAAAATGTTCCGTAACACTTTATGATGACTACACTATTAAAGCATTTTCTCAATATTTATTTGATCATTTCCAAAACATCTACAAAGCTTTCCTCATCCTTTGTTACTCATTTATAAGCAGCTAAATAGTGATTACTTTATTGATCAGTCAATGAAAAAACCTGAAACCTGAAAAGACTCACAGAAACAGAGTGGCGTTAGGAAGGTTTTATTGTACATGAATCTTGATAGAGGCTCATAACCTAGCGGAAGATTTAATTAACGATATGAAATACATGGCTATACAGACACTGGTGGTGGTAGAGGATGAGACCCGGTGTAAAGGTTTTAAACTACCCCCCGATAATTTGAAATCAGTTTCAAGTTACCCCCGGGGGTAAGATGAACGTGATTTCAAGCTACCCCCCCTGATTTCAGATTACCCCCTCTCAACTGCTTTCTTCATCCATAAGATACCTTACAGGAACCGCGGTTGGAGCCGTAACCTTAAGGATAGTGGAGTTTACGAACTAAAGCTAACCTGACCTTAGCCCTAACCTTAAGGATAGTGTTTACGAACTAAAGCTAACCTTACCTTAGCCCTAAACTTAGGGATTGTGGAGTTTACGAACTAAAGCTAACCTTACCTTAGCCCTAAACTTAAGGATTGTGGAGTTTCCGAACTAAAGCTAGCCTTACCTTAGCCCTAAACTTAGGGATTGTGGAGTTTACGAACTAAAGCTAACCTTACCTTAGCCCTAAACTTAGGGATTGTGGAGTTTACGAACTAAAGCTAACCTTACCTTAGCCCTAAACTTAAGGATAGTGGAGTTTACGAACTAAAGCTTACCTTACCTTAGCCCTAAACTTAAGGATTGTGGAGTTTACGAACTGAAGCTAACCTTACCTTAGCCCTAAACTTAAGGATAGTGGAGTTTACGAACTAAAGCTAACCTTACCTTAGCCCTAAACTTAGGGATTGTGGAGTTTACGAACTAAAGCTAACCTTACCTTAGCCCTAAACTTAAGGATTGTGGAGTTTACGAACTGAAGCTAACCTTACCTTAGCCCTAAACTTAAGGATAGTGGAGTTTACGAACTAAAGCTTACCTTACCTTAGCCCTAAACTTAAGGATTGTGGAATTTACGAACTAAAGCTAACCTTACCAGATGAAAAGTTACGAGAGTTGTAGCTATTATTAGCAATTAACATCCGGGCATTTTCTATTTAACACAGCCGTGCCAAACAAACAATACATATTGCGGCGGGGGTAATCTGAAATCGGGGGGGTAACTTGAAATCAGTTCACTGTACTCTCTGTTTAGGTGCTTATACAAGACACTTCAACCACCTTGCCTCTGGGTACATTGTAATGTAGGTAGAAAAGTGCTATATAAGTTGAGACCATTTACCATTTATACATGGTAACAGTGGTTAGTAAAGTGTAAATGTCTTTAACAATGCATTGCTGCTTGATCGTGTGTCGTGATCAATTTTAGTACAAAATGAAAGAGTTTATTACATAATGCGTTGTTGCTACAAAATTAGGCTTAAAGGAACAGGCCACCCTTTTTACATACTGAGATATGTTCTTGCCTGAGCTTAGACGAGTTGATGCGTGCCTGGCTGGTCTTTGTGCGTGCCCTCAGTCAAGCAAAACGACCAAAGATGTTGTTAGCATTTGGCCTCTCCCAGTGTATTCCTATAGCTCCAAACGGGGGTGAAGTTGGAAGCGACCACGCTCTTCCACGGGCACGCACAAAGACAATAGAGGTACGTATCAACTTGTCTAAGCTCAGGTAAGAACATATCACAGGATGGAAGAGCTGTGTGCCCACAGTCACGCAAAACGACCAAAGATGTTGCTAGCATTTGGCCTCTCCCAATGTATTCCTATGGCTCCAAACGGGGGTGAAGTTGGAAGCGACCACGCTCTTCCACGGGCACGCACAAGGACCAGACAGGTACGCATCAACTCGTCTAAGCTCAGGTAAGAACATATCTCAGACACAAATTGAGAGACACGTTTATTGAACAAAATCCCCAAATAGAAAATCTACAAGAGAGAAGATGTGAGAGAAGATGTTGAACTTTGTGACAGTTTTTGTTTCATGTGGATAGGCCATTACAGAAATCATAAACCATAAAGCAAGTTGAAGATTTAGCGGTTACCATAGTGATCACGATAAAATTCCCAGCTACACCAAGTCAATTTTAAATGACGGGCCGTTGGAGTGTTGTGACGTCATGTGAATGCAACTGTATGCAACTGCAGTAATGTTAAAAAAACACTATGCGGGTCACTTTGAGTAATGCTGACAGCGATGTGAAACTTTTTGCTGTTTTTGTGGGATGTAAGCTGTCCCGAAATGAAAGCTGATAAACATTTTGAAACTTTTACACCACTTGCAGAACTTTGGACCCATCCGTCTCAATCCGTAGACTCTTTAAAATCGTATAAAAATGATCACATGAGCCTATAAAGTTGCACCTTAGCGCCGAGCGTGGAGGGCCCGAGAAGGGAGAATCATCGCTTGGCACAGAGTCCTCCGGCTCCCTTTGCGCCGGCCCCTTGGCACACCCCTGGCACACTGGCACTCAGGCTACATCCCAGCAACAGCGTCACAATTTTGGGGGTGGGAGGGGGGCAAGCAGCCACTGGGTTTTGGCCAATGGGGGGCACACACTGGCACATCACTCCAGAGGTAGCCAATTGCGAGGCGGGATGAGCTCAATGTATGCCGTCCCTCCCATGTGGGTGGCCGCTTGGACGCTTGGTGGCGCTGTAAATGTGCAATGTAGAGTAAAACAGGGCGGCAGAGCAAATATGTTGGGCTACAGTGTGTGTGTGCCTTCTGTCTGAGTCTCATTCTTCAACAGCAATGGGGCGTGTGAGGGGTTTTGGAAGAGTAATGTCGCCCTCTAGTGAACAAAACGCATGTTGACGCTTGCAAATTGAATTATCTGATATAACCGTAACAAGATTAACCCCTTAACTCCCACCTGAACCGAGCACATTTTCTCCAGTTTGGCTTTACCCCAGTCCAAAAGCTTCTGGGAAAAAAGCTGAAAATAGCAACGAAAACAATGATGGAAATGTGACAAAAAAGTGACGAAGAATTGATGAAAAAGTGGGAAAAATGTCACAAAAATGTGACAATATATATGACAAAAATGTGATAAAAATTCGACAAAAAATTAGCAAAAATGTGACAAAAAATGACAAAAATTTTATTTAAAAATTTACCACAAAATTACAAAAAAATGTGATAAAAATAGAGGTGGGCCGTTAACGGCGTTAACGTGCTGCGTTAACGCGAGACTCTTTTCGGGCGATAAAAAGAAATATCGCCGTTAATCTATTCTCAAAGCTGGGTTGGGAGCTGGATCTATACTCTACAAGCTATGATGACTTTCACCTTGATATTTTAAGGTCAGCACACATTACACGACTTTTATGCCCAACGCACAGGAGAAACGTGAGTGAATATAGCGTCTCCATAGCGACACACAGAAGCAGCGGCCAATGACAGAGTGAAAATAGACAGAAAAACACCGCAGCGCGTGTTCACTTCTCTTTCAAAAAAGCGACATAAACATCTCATTTCATGGCCACAGCCCCACACGAAACAGCGCAACTTTATCACCAAAAGTTCACGAGAGCCTTTTCCAGCTACATTCCAACCGCGAGCAGAGTTTAACCGCAGCACTTGAGTTTGGAGACGGACTTTCCAGCTACTTTTCTCCGTTAGCTTCTCTTTTTCCGCTCCCCGGCGTCTCCTCCGCCTCACGTCCGTTTCCTTTTCTTATTATATCCAAAGAAATACGTCCCGCATCTTCGTGTTGTCGACGTTTATCTCCATTTTGACAGAACTATCGCCAAGTAGTCGCAGCAGCTGCAGCAGCATGAGCTGTTGTTGTGTTGTGATCACGTGACACTGTTGACACTGTTGACCAATCAGGAGACGCGCACATGTTTCCCACACTCACAAACAGAGGCCTATTTTCTGATCTGGTAAATAAAAAATATATAAATAATGATCTGCCCGTAAATAAATACTTGGGGACTCCTGCCACAACTGTCCCATGCGAGAGACTTTTTCCTTTAGCAGGTCATATTGTGCAGTAGAGGAGATTTAGTTTGTCACCAGAAAATGTGAACAGGCCGGTCAGCCTGAGTGACCTGTGGAAGAAGGAGAAATAGAGCTTGGACTGATTGACACAAAGCTACTGCCTGTAAACCGTTCATCAGGACCTCTAATGTCGGCCTACAGCTCAACATTCATGTTTAACTGAATAAACAGTTAGTAAACACGAGTGCATTTTATTGAACATGAATTATTTTCATCACTAATTATCATAGTAGAAAGTTCTCAAGCAGTTTGTGATGCATTTTGGAAACAGGAGATGAGCCCCTGGTCTAACGCACCGCCTGACTTGAGAAACTCGTTCTCAAAGACTTACTTTTAGTCATTATTTGGGTAGCACACATATTCTGAATGGCTTTGGCAGAATTCAAGCGAGCCATTTTAATCTAGATTAATCTAGATTATTTCAAAAATTAATCTAGATTAATCTAGATTAAAAAAAAATAATCTATGCCACCTCTAGATAAAAATTTGACAAAAAAATACAAAAAATTGACAAAAAATGACCAAAATTTGATAAAAAATTGACGAAAAAAAGAAAAAAAAATGTGACAAAAAATGACCAAAAAAGTTACAAAAATGAGTTGAATACCCAACAAGAAAATGATGGGAAAAAAATCTGATGACGTGAGGAAAAAGATCCTCTCGGTTCAGGCGGGAGTTAAGAGGTTAAATAGCCTGAGTTAATCTGCACTCATGTGTTTAGCCCATTATGTCATGCATAGAAACACATATCGGTAGAATGACTATTATGACCAAGACATTTATTTTGAATAGAAAAATAAAAACATGTGTAATATGTCCATATAAATCACAGGCGTCAAAAGATTGTTTATAATACAATGATGATAATTATTAACAAATACTACTCGTAGCAGACCCTTCAGCCAATCAGAGCGCAGGCTCACCTGCCCAAACGCCCTCGAGCTGATCCACGTGTTTTCATTGGACGGAGCGAGTTTCCGTCAAATCTAGTTCAAAAAATCATGGATCTAAAAAACCCGCGAGCTAAACACAGCTGTGATGTTTTATATGTTTTATCCTTAAATGACGAAACTGTGGAGAAATGAACCACATCAGTTTCATCAGGACATTTGGAGCACGTTCTCCAGAGGAACTCTGACAGAGACGCAGGACTTTGTGGAGAACAGCAGCGGAGCCGAGGCCAGACTTTGTCAGGGTGACGAGAGGGTTTTCCCCGCATCAGATGCACTGGAACCCGGCGCGGATCCGAGGCTCGCCGCGGTCACCGAACAAACGGACGTACGGGAGACATGGAGTCTGAGACACGAGGACGTTTGAGGACAGAGATGGAAGAGGACAGGAGAGATATGGAGCTGGCAGTGGTGACATCAGTGGTAAGTAATGCTTTGGTGTCGCTGTTGTTGTGAGTAAAATGGCGTTAACCAAGCCTACACATATAATATAATATAATAAATGATGACAGTGGTGAATGGTAGCCGCTGCTGCGGTTGGGGAGGTGTGATGCGTAATAGCGCAGAGCGCGCTTGGAGAGCCTTTGGCACAGCTGGACGTTCAGTTCCTCCACAGGTGTGGCGGGGGTGAAGATCTGGGGCTGCTTTACTTATTGCACGTGGGGCTAATTTTGCAAGTTTGTGATTTATTTCTTTGCGTTTGAGTTTTGGAATCGTCACCGCAAGTGGTCAAAAACACTACGTAAAAAAAAGTTGTTTCTGAATTGGATTAAATGTAATGTACATACCCTCAATGGGAGCTTGGGGGCGCTGTTTTAGCAAACGTCTTATATGGTTGTAATTAAGGGATAAGACAAACGACCACTTGTGTCGTATGGATTTAGAGGACTTGTTGGAGATTCTATTGTCTCGTTTGGAAATATATTGCATTATCATTTTTCGCATTAAAAGCAAGAATTACATCGACACCACCCGTTCAAAACATTATCTTTATTATTTTTTGTTGTTGCGTTCAAGGCATTATAAAATACACAGATTAAAATGAATCTTCTGTCGTCTTCATTTAGTCTAAAGAAGAAAGAAAAAACGAGTGTAAGAAAGTTTTTCAGTCCGAGGTAACATGATCAATCAGCAATTACTGACACCTAAAAACATGGAGATTTCACATACAAACAGAGAAATATGGTATAATATATGGTATAAATATGATTTAAATATGGTACGAATATTATTTCACTGAATCAACTTTCCTCAGAGTCTCAATAAGATAACACATTTCTATTTAATATGTCAACAAAAAAAATTATTATTATGAATCCATTGTTCAATAATTTTTATATTTGTGCGGACGCTTGATAGAAAACCTCCCCCGTCTCCATATAAATCTGGACACAAAACAGCTCAAAACAAGATAATATTCTGAATTCTTGAACATTTTAATTGATCTAATCTTTTGTTCCAGTGCATAGTGGGTGTGCAGATGATGTCACAGCCATGAGTTGGCATCACAGACATTTTAGGACCTTTTTGGTCGCAAAAGGTCATTTTTACCTCCTCTTCCGATCATATTACCTGTGGTGTGCCGCAAGGTTTTATTTTGGGTCCGATATTGTTTTCTGTTAACATACTTCCTTAAGGACATGTTGTTCCATTGCAATGCAGAAGACACACACACACAGTGGGGGTGAAAGTTGATGTGCCCCTGATCAAAATGTCCATTAATGTGAACAATGAAGCAAAGGGGAAGATGAAATGATCTCCAAGCTACAAATGAAACAATCTCAAAATTAAGTTTTCATCTTTTACATTTTTGAAATAACTTAAAGGCCCTATACCTTTTTAAATGTATTTATTATTATTACACACAATGAAAGAGGAAGCCACTGAATTAAGTAAGTAAGTAAGTGTTTTAATTAATATGTTAGTTGTGGTCAAAAGTCATTCCTAACTTTTGTAACATATTTGTAATGACCCGATTCTTCAAAGGGACGAGTTTATCGGCACACTTCACAACATGGAGGATTCACTTTTCAGGGTCATTGTCATTTGTTCCACTATCGTTCCAAAAATCAGGTATAGTGCCTTTAGAAGGAGAAATGGTCACAACCAAAAGTTTAGACACCTTAATAGTTAATACCCTGTAGCCCCCGGATATGGCAAGTGTCACAGCAATAAACACTTTTCTTGGAAGCCGAGTTTTCCTATTCTTTTGCCTCTTCTTCCATACTAAATCTTCCTGAACTAAGATTTCTAAGCTGCCTTGCACGCACTGATCTTTGGAGGTCCATCCACAGAACTTCAAGGGGACTGTATAAGATCATGGCCAAACCATCAGACTGCACCTTTTGAGGTGATCCATCAGGGATTTTAAAGTGTGTTTGCAGTCATTGCCCATATGTAGAAGCCATTTACTTTTTAACTTCAGCTTTTTCACAGATAGTGTGACGTTTTCCTCCAGAATTTGTTGGAATTTGATGGAATCTACTCTTCATTCCACCACAGGCTGCAGTACATCCCCAAAGGATGATTAATCCACCATCCAGTAGAACCTTTCTTTGAAAAGCTATGGATGGACCTCCAAAGGACAGTGCGTGGAAGACAGCCCAGTAATGTCTTTGTTCTGGTAGAGTTTTGTAAGGAAGAATGAGCCTCACATGACATCTATACAGTAGTGTTGCTTCATACCTTAAACAGAGTGGCGCCCACGCAGTAGATGGCAGAGAGGAGGAAGCACAGGAGGAAAGTGCAGGCCATGTACCAGCTCTCCTCTCCAGTGTCCAGGCTCAGGTCCGTTTGCAGGCTGTTGTCCAGGAAGTTACACCCGTCCACGTTTTCTGGCGGAATATACAGGATTATCAAATATGGAATACTTTTTGAACCATTCGGGGGTCATGTCATCACTCACCTTTCTGCGATATATGTACGTCTACAGTAGCAGTTGAGTGGTTGACCCTACAGGTGTGGACGGCCCCGGGCAGCTGGTCGGTCGGGGCCAACCGGAGCCGACTCTGGACGCTGTATTTCCCATCGGGGCCCCTGAGCGCCTCGCTGGTGTTGTAGTCGAGCAGCTCAGTGGAGTCATCGAGAAACCAGGAGATGTTGATGTGCGCTGGACTGAAGCCGGTCACCAGGCAGACGAGGGCATTATCCGCTCGCCACAACGTGGCGGAGGGCGGCGTCGCAGTCACGGACGCTGTGACATAGAAACATGTCACGTTATTTAGTGAATATAAAACCGTGGTCCTCCAGCAGTGGTTCCCAGAAGCGGGGTCGCGGGACATGCTAGATGAGTTTGAGACAATATGTGTTACATTTCTGACATTGAATTTGATGTAGTAGTAGAGGCTTGAGTGCTACTTGGTAAAAAATAATGTAAAAAAGTAGTATTAACTTGGTCTTTTGGGTGGTCTTCAGTGCGGGGTCTGTTTCAGCAAAAAATCTAACAAACTGAGGCACTCCAAAAGTAGAGATAATAAAAAGTCTTTATTTAAACATGGCTAGATAAGATAAAATTGCCATCGCCTAGGGAGGAACGAAACGTGTTGGCAATTTTATCTTATCTAGCCATGTTAAAATAATAATAATAAAGACTTTTTAATATCTCTACTTTTGGAGTTTGGAGTTTTTTATTGAATTTGATGTATTTTGGATTGAAAACATAACTTATTTAGTGAAATGAAGCCAAATAATCAAAATACTGTATCCAAACTAACATTATTAAAGCATATTTTCAATGTTTTGTACCTACACCTTAACCCCCTCATGAACTGAGCACATTTTCTCACAGCCTGAAGAGTTTGGGAACCCCTGGTTTACAGTGATAGATTTCTATTGTACTTTGGAGTTCTCGTCTTTTTCAAATGATTGAACATTTGTTTACGCCTGTTCTTTTTTTTTAATTTACATTTTTTTTATTTTTTTTTAGCTGATAACAACAACAAAAAATGGGGGAGCAACAATCAATCCATGGTAAATGACTCCAAATTGAAGCGTTTTGGGGGAGAGAGAAACTCATGATGTGGACCCCATCCTCCCCTGACTTCAACCCTGTTGAGAACCTTTGGAGCCCCAACAAAAAAAACATCTATGAGGGTGGGAGGCAGTTTTCATCCAAACGGCAGCTCTGGGAGGCTATTCTAACATCCTGCAAACAAATCCAAGCAGAAACTGTCCAAAAACTCACAATTTTAATGGATTTAAGAATTTTGAAGCTGCTATCACAGAGGCGCTCCTTTGGTAAAATATATTTGATCTGTTAATATTTTTTGGATTGAAATAGCTTTTGATTTCATACATTATGACCTCCTAATGCTACAAATACAACAAATGACCATTTTCAGTTAATTACAAGCTTTAAAATGTATTGAAACGATGAGTTGCATAATAATTTGGAACAGTGGATTTTGAGGTTTTTACTATATTTATTTTTGAAAAAAATACTGTTATCACTAGGAAATTTTTTCCACCACATTTAAATGATCCTCTACCAGGTAAAGACTTGAAAATTATGTTGACTCTCATTTGAGTTGACAATTTAGAAAATCTGAGAAAAATGTCACTTGCGTAATAATTTGGAACGCAGTGTACTAGTTAGGGTTGGATTTCAGACAGTGATAGAATACGTTACCAAAAACATCCTTTATGGTGCTCCTGTACGGCGCCTCTGATGATTCATGCCTCACAACACAAGAGTAGGCGGACTCTCCGTCTGCAGCGTACGAGATATTCAGCCGACTGCTCGCCAAGTACGTGCCGCTGTCTTGCTCTTTCCAAAGCGGCGAGTCGGTCTGGCCGGACGACGGGATCCTCACGCCGTTCCCCTCCCAGTGAAGGATGATGTTCGGAGGGTAAAATCCATAGACGAGACAGAACAGGGGAACGGCGCCCAACGTGGAGAGCTCGGGAGGAGCGGGCGGGGTGAGCCTGACAGTTGGTGGATGCGACACTGGGTAAAAACAAAACGATAAGTTAAAAAGTGGCTGCTGATAAAGCTGCAAAAACAAATATGGAATTCTGAATAGAGTATAGAATCTGCAGCACAGTATTACAGTGAGGCACTGCAGGTGAAGACCTGGCAGCTCCTGTAGATATTGGATTAATAAACTATTAATTTGATGAGGATTTCAGCTGCATCAGAGCAGGTCGTTGGATGTTTGTCAGTGCACCATCTTTTTGTAAACCTCTGCCATAATGCTAAACTGTTAGCCGCTAACTGTTGCTGTGTCTTCTGCATCTCTTGTTCACGTGTTTGTGTTTACATGGTGCGAGGGGCATGTGGGGGTGTTGGGGGGGGCGGTGCTGTGAGGTGAGGGAGGTGCGGTGCCGGTCTCCTTCTGCTGCTAGCGACTGTGGTGCACGCTGTCAGAGGAGTAGTTAGAAATCCGCACAGTAAAGTGAAGATTACTGCGCAGTAAAGTGAAGATTACTGTGCGGATTTTGAACTACTCCTGGTATTATTACGCCTTACAATATAGTTCCCCCTTTTATCCGCTTTGAAAATCCACATTGTTTATTTTTGTGTAATTATACTTTGTAGTGGAACACTTCACGTAACCATATTTAAATAGGGAAAACGTGGAAGACCTTGGTAGCTTCTATCTTGACCTGTTTTGGAGCTATAGAGGAGAGAGGGAGAGGCTAAATGCTAACGCCGTCTGCGCTGTGTTTATGTGACTGAAGGCACGGGTGAAGATCAGACGGTCCTAAAGAACTCGTCAAAGCTAAGGTAAGAACATATCTCAGTATGTAAAAACGGTGGCCTATTCCTTTAACAATAGGATATTAAGGGATAAAAACAGTAAAAAAAAATCTTGGTTGCCTTCTACAAAACTCCAGAATTGTTACAGCATTCTGTTTACCTCTGCTTTTGCTGGCGTGCTCCCTGTAGCTGTGGTTGGAACAAATATGCCTCGCCTCACAGGACACTTGTTTGTAAGTGTCCCAGTCTTCTGCCGATAGACTCAAGTGGCTCTGCATGGTTTGAGTACCGTTACCATGCTGCACTGGCTCATCCGTGAAAACGCCTCCAGACTGGACCATCTCATCTACTCTCCAGGTTACTCTGAAGCTGCTGAGATAATGACCCACCAGAAGGCAGTAGACGGTAAATGTGTGACCGTTACTTTGAAGCTGCTCCAGAGGAGGTCCTTGGACGTACACACCAACGGCCTTTGAATGCTGAGGAGTTGCTAAAGGAACATTTTGAAAAGAGAAGACTTGAACCCACATTTATTTACGATTGTGCAAGAAATGGACAAAGACTTTGCAACATCAAATTCTAGAATGTGACCCAATCTTTACCTGTGCACACACTGATGTCCTCCTTAACTTGTTTGTTCAGAGACGGGTCAGACACTTGGCAGCTGAACACCTTCCCACTTTTCCAATCTGTTGGAGACACTTGCAGCTGACTGCTCACGACAACACGACCGTCTGAGCTCAGACTGATGGAGGCCTCTGATCCACTGGAGACTTTCTGAGCTCCACAAAGCCATTGGATGTGAGGGTTAAAGCCCGACGCTGTGCACGAGAGCGTCTGTGCTCCGGACGCTTCACTGGGGGCCAAGAGGAGCTTCACCGAAGGATCCACTGAACACCACACAGCAGTTAGCATGACTCAGCGTCTGTAGGGTTCATATGAGCTGATCCTGAACAAAAGGGGTCTTACCAAAGATGCTGTCAGTGCGGTTGGAGCTGACGTGCTGGGAGAAGCCCTGGCTCACGCTGCAGCTGAAGTGCTTGTCTTCACGCCAGTGGTCTCTCGGGACAGAAAACCTTGTGCTGATTGAACGGAGGTCAGAGCCGTCTCTGAGCTGGACAAAGTCTTTAGAGGAAATGTCCTTCCCGTTGGACTGAAAGGTCACGTAGAGGTCAGAGGAGGACAGGTTGCCGATGACACACTCCAGCACAGCACTGTCTCCCTTCAGCCGGTCGGACAGAGACCTCCTGATGGACACCACTGGAGGAGACGCTGGAGCAGCTGGAGAGAATGGTGTCACACATGACTTCATGTTGTGGTGTGGACTGAATGTACTGTGAGCTGCTCTTACCTGCCACAAGGACAGTCTTCTCTGTGTTCTGGAGGCACACGTGCCGGGCTCGACACGACACTCGCCTCAGCGTTTTCCACTCTCTCTGGGGAAGTGTCAGCTCACTGATGATGTGACTGGAGTTCCTGTTCTGTCTCACTGAGGAACTCTGTGCTGCTTTGCCGTCCATCCACCAGGAGACTGTGGCCTCGAAGCCAGTGCACACCCAGCAAGAGGCGCTGACCACAGAGGAGGCCGTCTCCACTGTCTGGAATGAAGGGGTCTCCACATGGATCAAAGCAGGTGCTCTGACATGTCCTGGGACAGGAGAGGAGGAAGAATTATATACAGTGCTCCAAAATAAGTCTATTGTGGCTTTCTGAAACGAGAGGCTCGGTGCCTGTGGTATGTATCTGCTGTCAAAACATCATCTATAATTAACTCAGAACTTTATTGGCAGCCCATGTACTTCCACTTTACTCAGAGGCAGCAATGAGCAGCAACGTTGAGCGACCGTCTCCCTGGACACCCCCCTCAGCTCCTAAAGAGGACTCCAGTGTCCCAGGTCATAGAGTGACGTGGTCCGTCTGGTAAGTAAGCTTCCCCGGGCCTCATTCCTGAAAGACTTCCCGAGGAAACAAACAGGAGACATCCAAAACTGATGTCTGACTCTCCTCGGCTGCCTCCGCCTAATGTGGAGGAGCAGCAGCTCTACTTGGAGCTTATAATCATATCTCTAAGGTAGTGCCCAGCCACCATTTGAAGGGAACTCTTTGCCCCTTAACCGCCCAAAATCACATGAGTTTTGAGTGTAAGAACCCTTTAGGCTGGACATGGCCCGTTTCTACATTGTGCACGGTGCTGAAACAACATTTTGGGGGAGACAGTGAACATTTCCACTGCAGCACCATGCAGTTATTCTTACATAAACTGATGAGAGTTTGGACGGGGAGGTACATATAAACTCATGGATTACCTGTGCACACACTGATGTCTTTCTTGACTTGTTTGTTCAGGGACGGGTCAGACACTTGGCAGCTGAACACCTTCCCACTTTTCCAATCTGTTGGAGACACTTGCAGCTGACTGCTCACGACAACACGACCGTCTGAGCTCAGACTGATGGAGGCCTCTGATCCACTGGAGACTTTCTGAGCTCCACAAAGCCATTGGATGTGAGGGTTAAAGCCCGACGCTGTGCACGAGAGCGTCTGTGCTCCGGACGCTTCACTGGGGGCCAAGAGGAGCTTCACCGCAGGATCCACTGAACACCAAACAGCAGTTAGCATGACTCAGCGTCTGTAGGGTTCATATAAGCTGATCCTGAACAGAAGAGGGTCTTACCAAAGATGCTGTCAGTGCGGTTGGAGCTGACGTGCTGGGAGAAGCCCTGGCTCACGCTGCAGCTGAAGTGCTTGTCTTCACGCCAGTGGTCTCTCGGGACAGAAAACCTTGTGCTGATTGAACGGAGGTCAGAGCCGTCTCTGAGCTGGACAAAGTCTTTAGAGGAAATGTCCTTCCCGTTGGACTGAAAGGTCACGTAGAGGTCAGAGGAGGACAGGTTGTCGATGACACACTCCAGCACAGCACTGTCTCCCTTCAGCCGGTCGGACAGAGACCTCCTGATGGACACCACTGGAGGAGACGCTGGAGCAGCTGGAGAGAATGGTGTCACACATGAGTTCATGTTGTGGTGTGGACTGAATGTACTGTGAGCTGCTCTTACCTGCCACAAGGACAGTCTTCTCTGTGTTCTGGAGGCACACGTGCCGGGCTCGACACGACACTCGCCTCAGCGTTTTCCACTGTCTCTGGGGAAGTGTCAGCTCACTGATAATGTGACTGGAGTTCCTGTTCTGTCTCACTGAGGAACTCTGTGCTGCTTTGCCGTCCATCCACCAGGAGACTGTGGCCTCGAAGCCAGTGCACACCCAGCAGGAGGCGCTGACCACAGAGGAGGCCGTCTCCACTGTCTGGAATGAAGGGGTCTCCACATGGATCAAAGCAGGTGCTCTGACATGTCCTGGGACAGGAGAGGAGGAAGAATTATATACAGTACTCCAAAATAAGTCTATTGTGACTTTCTGAAACGAGAGGCTGGGTGCCTGTGGTATGTATCTGCTGTCAAAACATCATCTATGATTAACTCAGAACTTTAATGGCAGCCCATGTACTTCCACTTTACTCAGAGGCAGCAATGAGCAGCAACGTTGAGCGACCGTCTCCCTGGACACCCCCCTCAGCTCCTCAAGAGGACTTCAGTGTCCCAGGTCATAGAGTGACGTGGTCCGTCTGGTAAGTAAGCTTCCCCGGGCCTCATTCCTGAAAGACTTCCCCGGGCCTCATTCCTGAAAGACTTCCCGAGGAAACAAACAGGAGACATCTAAAACTGATGCCTGACTCTCCTCGGCTGTCTCCGCCTAATGTGGAGGAGCAGCAGCTCTACTTGGAGCTTATAATCATATCTCTAAGGTAGTGCCCAGTCACCATTTGAAAGGAACTCTTTGCCCCTTAACCGCCCAAAATCACATGAGTTTTGAGTGTAAGAACCCTTTAGGCTGGACATGGCCCGTTTCTACATTGTGCACGGTGCTGAAACAACATTTTGGGGGAGACAGTGAACATTTCCACTGCAGCACCATGCAGTTATTCTCACATGAACTGATGAGAGTTTGGACGGGGAGGTACATATAAACTCATGGATTACCTGTGCACACACTGATGTCCTCCTTAACTTGTTTGTTCAGGGACGGGTCAGACACTTGGCAGCTGAACACCTTCCCTCTTTTCCAATCTGTTGGAGACACTTGCAGTTGACTGCTCACGACAACACGACCGTCTGAGCTCAGACTGATGGAGGCCTCTGATCCACTGGAGACTTTCTGAGCTCCACAAAGCCATTGGATGTGAGGGTTAAAGCCCGACGCTGTGCACGAGAGCGTCTGTGCTCCGGACGCTTCACTGGGGGCCAAGAGGAGCTTCACCGCAGGATCCACTGAACACCACACAGCAGTTAGCATGACTCAGCGTCTGTAGGGTTCATATAAGCTGATCCTGAACAAAAGAGGGTCTTACCAAAGATGCTGTCAGTGCGGTTGGAGCTGACGCGCTGGGAGAAGCCCTGGCTCACGCTGCAGCTGAAGTGCTTGTCTTCACGCCAGTGGTCTCTCGGGACAGAAAACCTTGTGCTGATTGAACGGAGGTCAGAGCCGTCTCTGAGCTGGACAAAGTCTTTAGAGGAAATGTCCTTCCCGTTGGACTGAAAGGTCACGTAGAGGTCAGAGGAGGACAGGTTGTCGATGACACACTCCAGCACAGCACTGTCTCCCTTCAGCCGGTCGGACAGAGACCTCCTGATGGACACCACTGGAGGAGACGCTGGAGCAGCTGGAGAGAATGGTGTCACACATGAGTTCATGTTGTGGTGTGGACTGAATGTACTGTGAGCTGCTCTTACCTGCCACAGGGACAGTCTTCTCTGTGTTCTGGAGGCACACGTGCTGGGCTCGACACGACACTCGCCTCAGCGTTTTCCACTGTCTCTGGGGAAGTGTCAGCTCACTGATGATGTGACTGGAGTTCCTGTTCTGTCTCACTGAGGAACTCTGTGCTGCTTTGCCGTCCATCCACCAGGAGACTGTGGCCTCGAAGCCAGTGCACACCCAGCAAGAGGCGCTGACCACAGAGGAGGCCGTCTCCACTGTCTGGAATGAAGGGGTCTCCACATGGATCAAAGCAGGCGCTCTGACATGTCCTGGGACAGGAGAGGAGGAAGAATTATATACAGTACTCCAAAATAAGTCTATTGTGACTTTCTGAAACGAGAGGCTGGGTGCCTGTGGTATGTATCTGCTGTCAAAACATCATCTATAATTAACTCAGAACTTTAATGGCAGCCCATGTACTTCCACTTTACTCAGAGGCAGCAATGAGCAGCAACGTTGAGCGACCGTCTCCCTGGACACCCCCCTCAGCTCCTCAAGAGGACTCCAGTGTCCCAGGTCATAGAGTGACGTGGTCCGTCTGGTAAGTAAGCTTCCCCGGGCCTCATTCCTGAAAGACTTCCCGAGGAAACAAACAGGAGACATCTAAAACTGATGTCTGACTCTCCTCGGCTGCCTCCGCCTAATGTGGAGGAGCAGCAGCTCTACTTGAAGCTTATAATCATATCTCTAAGGTAGTTTCCAGCCACCATTTGAAGGGAACTCTTTGCCCCTTAACCACCTAAAATCAAATGAGTTTTGAGTTTAAGAACCCTTTAGGCTGGACATGGCCCGTTTCTACATTGTGCACGGTGCTGAAACAACATTTTGGGGGAGACAGTGAACATTTCCACTGCAGCACCATGCAGTTATTCTTGCATAAACTGATGAGAGTTTGGACGGGGAGGTACATATAAACTCATGGATTACCTGTGCACACACTGATGTCCTCTTTAACTTGTTTGTTCAGAGACGGGTCAGACACTTGGCAGCTGAACACCTTCCCACTTTTCCAATCTGTTGGAGACACTTGCAGTTGACTGCTCACGACAACTCGACCGTCTGAGCTCAGACTGATGGAGGCCTCTGATCCACTGGAGACTTTCTGAGCTCCACAAAGCCATTGGATGTGAGGGTTAAAGCCCGACGCTGTGCACGAGAGCGTCTGTGCTCCGGACGCTTCACTGGGGGCCAAGAGGAGCTTCACCGCAGGATCCACTGAACACCACACAGCAGTTAGCATGACTCAGCGTCTGTAGGGTTCATATAAGCTGATCCTGAACAGAAGAGGGTCTTACCAAAGATGCTGTCAGTGCGGTTGGAGCTGACGTGCTGGGAGAAGCCCTGGCTCACGCTGCAGCTGAAGTGCTTGTCTTCACGCCAGTGGTCTCTCGGGACAGAAAACCTTGTGCTGATTGAACGGAGGTCAGAGCCGTCTCTGAGCTGGACAAAGTCTTTAGAGGAAATGTCCTTCCCGTTGGACTGAAAGGTCACGTAGAGGTCAGAGGAGGACAGGTTGTCGATGACACACTCCAGCACAGCACTGTCTCCCTTCAGCCGGTCGGACAGAGACCTCCTGATGGACACCACTGGAGGAGACGCTGGAGCAGCTGGAGAGAATGGTGTCACACATGACTTCATGTTGTCGTGTGGACTGAATGTACTGTGAGCTGCTCTTACCTGCCACAGGGACAGTCTTCTCTGTGTTCTGGAGGCACACGTGCTGGGCTCGACACGACACTTGCCTCAGCGTTTTCCACTGTCTCTGGGGAAGTGTCAGCTCACTGATGATGTGACTGGAGTTCCTGTTCTGTCTCACTGAGGAACTCTGTGCTGCTTTGCCGTCCATCCACCAGGAGACTGTGGCCTCGAAGCCAGTGCACACCCAGCAAGAGGCGCTGACCACAGAGGAGGCCGTCTCCACTGTCTGGAATGAAGGGGTCTCCACATGGATCAAAGCAGGTGCTCTGACATGTCCTGGGACAGGAGAGGAGGAAGAATTATATACAGTACTCCAAAATAAGTCTATTGTGACTTTCTGAAACGAGAGGCTGGGTGCCTGTGGTATGTATCTGCTGTCAAAACATAATCTATAATTAACTCAGAACTTTAATGGCAGCCCATGTACTTCCACTTTACTCAGAGGCAGCAATGAGCAGCAACGTTGAGCGACCGTCTCCCTGGACACCCCCCTCAGCTCCTCAAGAGGACTCCAGTGTCCCAGGTCATAGAGTGACGTGGTCCGTCTGGTAAGTAAGCTTCCCCGGGCCTCATTCCTGAAAGACTTCCCGAGGAAACAAACAGGAGACATCCAAAACTGATGCCTGACTCTCCTCGGCTGCCTCCGCCTAATGTGGAGGAGCAGCAGCTCTACTTGGAGCTTATAATCATATCTCTAAGGTAGTTTCCAGCCACCATTTGAAGGGAACTCTTTGCCCCTTAACCACCTAAAATCAAATGAGTTTTGAGTTTAAGAACCCTTTAGGCTGGACATGGCCCGTTTCTACATTGTGCACGGTGCTGAAGCAACATTTTGGGGGAGACAGTGAACATTTCCACTGCATCACCATGCAGTTATTCTTGCATAAACTGATGAGAGTTTGGACGGGGAGGTACATATAAACTCATGGATTACCTGTGCACACACTGATGTCCTCCTTAACTTGTTTGTTCAGAGACGGGTCAGACACTTGGCAGCTGAACACCTTCCCACTTTTCCAATCTGTTGGAGACACTTGCAGCTGACTGCTCACGACAACACGACCGTCTGAGCTCAGACTGATGGAGGCCTCTGATCCACTGGAGACTTTCTGAGCTCCACAAAGCCATTGGATGTGAGGGTTAAAGCCCGACGCTGTGCACGAGAGCGTCTGTGCTCCGGACGCTTCACTGGGGGCCAAGAGGAGCTTCACCGCAGGATCCACTGAACACCACACAGCAGTTAGCATGACTCAGCGTCTGTAGGGTTCATATAAGCTGATCCTGAACAGAAGAGGGTCTTACCAAAGATGCTGTCAGTGCGGTTGGAGCTGACGTGCTGGGAGAAGCCCTGGCTCACGCTGCAGCTGAAGTGCTTGTCTTCACGCCAGTGGTCTCTCGGGACAGAAAACCTTGTGCTGATTGAACGGAGGTCAGAGCCGTCTCTGAGCTGGACAAAGTCTTTAGAGGAAATGTCCTTCCCGTTGGACTGAAAGGTCACGTAGAGGTCAGAGGAGGACAGGTTGTCGATGACACACTCCAGCACAGCACTGTCTCCCTTCAGCCGGTCGGACAGAGACCTCCTGATGGACACCACTGGAGGACGCGCTGACGGGTCTAAAGCAAGACAGTCAGATAAGTAAACTATAGTCACACTATATTGCATTTGTACCTTTAATTTTCCAGAGGAACCTTTTTAGACTTCAGTTCTAAACATTTAATGTAGCAGTTTGTTTGACACTTTGTTTAAACTTCAATAAAATAAAACAAATCTGTGTTTCAGTGACACAAACACACCAGACCTATGTGTTTATTCTTTCTAATGATTTGAAAACACTCCCTTAAGCAGATGAATTAGGAAACTGTAAAAGACATTGGAGATTGCAGATTGAGGAAAATTAACATAAAGAAGAAAAAAATGATTTATACATACTTTTAAGGTACGGTTTTGGCCCGCAAGTTAAGTTAACTAACCAGAAACTACATATTATTGTCTCTAAAGCAATGAATGTCGTGGGCCATTGTCAGTTCTTTGGACATTGTGAAAAACTAAGTGGGGCAGACCTGAACAGCCTGGCTTCATCCTTTTTGAAAACTCAAGTAACCAATAATAAATTATCACTAATAATCACATTAGTGCAAAAAAGTCAGGTATGGGGCCTTTAATTCTAACCTGAAATGCGCCCTGTCTCCTCCACTGCGATTAAGCAGGGATGCACAGCTCGGCACGTGACGACCGACACCCGCTCCCACTGAGAACGGGACATGGACAGGCTGCTGACGACGCGAGGGCCGTCTGCGCGCTCCGATGTTCGATCAGCAGGGGGCGCCGTGCCGTCCAGAAGCCAGGCCACCGAGGGCCTCGCACCGCTGAGCACGAGGCATCTGGCTGTGATCTGCGAGTCCGCCGCTGTCACGATTGTCCGGAAGCTGGGCATCTCCAGGCGAACAGCAGGGGGCGCACTCGGGATCACTGCGGTGTAAAAAGTGGAAAATAAAATAGGAACCGATGAACAGTAAGTGAAGCCGCCGCATAAACAGAACATATGCTTAATGCGGGTAGCAGTTGTTTGTGTAATTTAGATGGATATAGTGCTACACTGCAAAAGTATATATGGATTAGTCGAATACTCAAATGTAACAATATTTTACCTTAATTTATATATATATATTGCCTTAATCTACCAGTGGAATAAGTATTTCTGCACTTAGACAAAGACAAAAACAACTAATTTTGAGCAAATTTAAATCTAGTATAAGATACAACAAGGTGTTTCTGTTTTTCTTAATTTACGTGCAGTAATACTTGTTCCACTGGAAGGTGTGTTTACTTACCTCCTCAAATCAAGGGAAACTATACGTGCGTCAAGAATATTTGACTTATCTCGAGATTACTTTTTTGCAGTGTAGTTTGGACTAGTATAGAAATAATCATATTTAACATTGATTTGAATAATTAAAATGATCAATGTAGCAGTGTTAATTTCGTCTTAATCTTAGTCCAAGTGATATTTTTGACGACTAAAATTGGACTAAAACTAAATTAAAAGTTTCTCATGAGACAAAAACTATGACTAAAATGTCCAGATATTTTAGTCGACTAAAATGAGACTAAATAAAAATGAAAAGGAGAGACTAAAATCATCCAAACTTCTATTGACCGTCTGAAAGAGCCTCAGATCATGTAAATTCACTGCCAAAGGATCAGCTCTGAGCTTTGTTCATGTGGAAGCAGCTCCATGAAGTCGAGGACCACGATTAAATATGATTATAATGAAAATTATAAATATAAGTCGACTAAATTAGTTTTAATTTTAGTCGACTAAATTGACATGCAATTTTAGTCGACTAAAACTTGGATGAGGACCTAATAAATCTTAGTCAACATCTCCATGGAGAGTGTATAAGTATTTATAAAAAATATCTGCAATAAAATAAATGTTGTATTTTATTCCATTTATTCAGGCATATGTTGTGTGGTGTGGCTTTAAAATAGGAACATATTCTCACTGATACAATAAAAAAGATGGTTTTACAGTGACTATCAGGGAAATGAGTGTAGTGTAATTTAATGCCATTTTAACGTTTTCCAAGGCACTAATGTAAAAAAAAAGAAAAAAAGAAAAGTGCATTTGGTCATTTGTAATGATTCTGTAATGGAAACAAGAGGAGACTTTTGAGCCAAAATGTGTAACACAAAATGTCTGCAATACCTGTAACTGAATGTGTTATTTGTTTTGTATTTTTGATAAAGTCCTGGAGTAAAAACGTCAAGCAATGTCACTATTTTTTTAAATTAATTTAGATTGAATGCCTGTTTAATAGTCGATAATAGTTCATTTCCGTGACTTACGGTGACAAATACTGATGGTCTTGTTGTACTGTTTTTTGTGGTGTTCCGCCGTGCACGTGTATCTGGCCCCGTTCTGCCACTCGCCGGCGTCCGGCTGGATCTCGCTGCTCAGGGTGAAGGTGGGGGGCCTGCTGGTGCTTTGGAGCTTCCTCTCCACGGGGGCCGCTGCGTGCAGAAGAGGGCGGCTGTCTTTGGCCCAGCTCACGGTGAGCTTGTCCGGGTAGAAGCCGCTCAACGCGCACACGAGCTTGACCCGGGAGTCGGGGAAATCTCCGCCTTCCCAGGTCGGGTACAGGGTGATGTTTGGAGATGTGATTCGTGGGTCTACGAAAGGAGAAGTAGTAAATATATCCATATATTTGTGCAGTGTTTGTGCATAGGGTGACCACCTCGAAAGCACTAATAATTCACCAAACAGACATTTTTGTGTGTGTGCTTTCTCAATGAAAGCCTAAAAGAAGAAGAGAAAGCTGTGTCTTCTACCCAAACTTAGAGTGTTTGCCAAAATATATAAGAAATGGCTAACGTTACAAAAATATCTTTGCTTGATGAGTTTGATACATGTTACATGTAATTTCCTTTTCTTTTCTTTTTAGTTTTTTTACCCTCAAATATTTTGAATAAAATCTGCAAACATTCATGGAGCAGATTCATCACACAATATTTCTTACTTTTGCTTGGGTAACTTTTTTAAAGGTGCACTATGCAACTTTTTATGTTAAAAAAAAAAAAAGAATACATATTTGACCTTTCAGTAACCCATTGGATTCTTGGGTGCTTAGCTTAGCGCCTTTACTTTCCATCCCGCTGGTCTGTAGGACGCTCCAGCGTCAATAGGCGGCGTTCACGATTTAGAATGTGATGATGTCATAATGTCAGATGGAGGGCATGGCCAATGCAACTGTATGGGAGAAATGCAGTTTTTGGAAGAAATCTCCAAAACGAAGATTGACAAATGTTTTTCCTCTTCAGTATTTGATCTGATTGGATTCACAAACCTGTGATATTATGTTTTTGTCTGAAAGTCCTTTCTATTGGACAACGTCACAGTCATGTTTTTGCATATTGTCACCACTTTTTGATGTTTTTCTGAGAAAATAATTGTACATTAGTTCATATGTGCCGACAGAGGAGATGATGAACTTCGTGACTGTTTTTGTTTCATGTGGAGTCTTCCAGTAATGACTGAGATATGAGCCCAAAAACAATTTTAAACTATTGCTGGGTTGCAGGTGACATCACAGCGTTCTAAAGGCCAATACTATTGTATGGAGGAAAAATTCTTCTGTTTTTGAGGACATTTTTGGTCTCGTACAGAGAGATCATGGACCCAGTGACTGATATTAATGATCATTTTTGTAATTCATACATTTTCTTTTGAGCTATGACTTTTGAAAGTTTAATGCTGTTAAGGAAAAACTGGCTCCTGCCCCCCCGCTGGGCCCGATACAATCATCATATTCTAGAACCTGCAACCCAGCAATAGGCTCTTTAAAATGTTGTGATGTCACGTGAACGCAACCTATTGTTTTTGCTGATTGAATCGTATCCATGGTTACATATGCATTCCATTCCGAAAACCTGAAATAAAATGGATCCTAAAGCATCATAGGAGCCACCGGTATGGAAAGTAAAGGCTCTAAGCAGACGCTGGGTCACTGAAAGGTCAAATACACAACAAATATCAACTTTTTTTTTTTTACTTAAAAAGTTGCATAGTGCACCTTTAAATTATATTTAATCTCAGTAAATATTGACACTTTAGGACCAATTAATTTTTCGCAAACATCTGCCTATAAGTGCCTCAGAGTCAGGATCCTTGGGAAAAACAACAATCAGAAAGGTGGTCACCCTGAATGTCCACTTACCTCCAGCTGGAACAGATCTAACGGTAATACCCGCCGCGGCCAGAAGATGGCACTGTTAAACCGCCGTCCCCCTTATGTGTTCTCCCAAGCGGAGCGAGCGCCGTCACAGAAATGCCTTTTGAGCAGCTGTTTAGATGCATGACAGGAGCGGAGAGGTCACAGAGCAGCGAGCGGCAGCTTTGGAAACTCCCGCGGTCCGAAAGAAGGGCCAGAATGCAGAAGTGGCGCAGCGGTGGCGCAGCGGTGCGTTGCAGCGTGACAGGCAGCAGGTGCAAGACACCGTTTTCTTTACGGTTAAAACAAAACTCAACGTATTTACATGTCCACAAGGAGAAGTGAATTCTCAATGGGGTTATAGCCTAACAGTAAGTTTTGGTTCTCAGATTCGACAAAGCCGTCATGTGAGAACAGGTGCAGCAAAGACTGAACTCGAGAAAATGTGTAAATTACTTTCCGTTTAATAAGTTGCAAAAACAAAACAGACAAATATGACAACGGTATTAAGCAAATAATCAGTCTTACCTTTAAAGTTTATTTCTGTAAGTCGCAAAATGAATATTACACATAGATAGTTGATTTTGTACGCGGAAAAAAAGGAGAAAATAGTAAATGTACAATGTCCAAAATGTCTCTTGGCTCATTTGACCTGCAACAAAAAGAGAAAGGAGGGAGACTTAGAATAGAATTGTTCAGCACGCTTATCAAATATGCGACAAATAAGTATAATTTCTAAGTTAAATTCATATGTTTTTTCATGCTGAGAAGAATGCGGAATAACTAGAACTGCCTTTTTCATGAATGAATGAGCGAATAAATAAACAAAAGTCATTCGACGCGCTAATGGATGTATTCAAAGCTTGTCAATGCGCTCGAGGCTGTCATGTTTGATGGACTTAAGGGGAGACACTACAGGCAAAACTCAATTTTTTCAGTTTTCAGGTTTTGGGCCAAATTGGTCTCTGAACATACAAGCTTTCACCCGGAAACAAAAAATATGCCTAATCTTCACAATAACATGTTTAAATATTGCGCTGATTCAACGTTCCCCCATAGACTTATATGGGAGAATGCAATTTCAAGGGCCTTTTTCTCAAAACACATTTTTCTGACATTGTGGCGACACTATGTCCACGTCAGTCGGACCTAAAGACTTCACATTTTCCAGCCTTGGACTGACCAATATTTGGAAGATTTTTTCAGAGGGATTTTTTATTATTTAATCCCTAAGCCCCATTTATTGAGTTTTGAATGTCAAAAAATAAGGCGAAAATTACATTTTTACAATTTTTTTCCACTAAAAAACAGGTTATTTTAAAACTAAACAAGAAATCCAAAATCCCCTCTGAGAAAATCTTGGCAACTCTTTTATCAATAAAATTAAACCATAAATTTGAATGTAGCTCTGTCCAGATTTCGTCGCCGAAAAGATGGGAAATTTGGGGCATTTTTAGGCATAAAACACCTTGTTCTTATATGAAAATATAAAATGACAGAAAACTTGCAATGTATTTTTTTCTTACATTTATGCCAGTGATCTACAGCAACAGTTTCAAATTGATATCTGTAAATATACATTTTTTCCCTATTCAGCAGCCTGCAGTGTCTCGCCTTAAAATGTCTGGTCAACGTTGCCCATTTTGCAGGCATTTGGAAGATTCATTTTGGAAAATGACCTGTTTAATATAGAAAATCATCTGAAAATGAGCCAAATAACCCAGGCCCAGTAGATGATGCAGTTTTAAGTTGCCAAAACTACTGAAACTGGGTAATTTGAACTTTTATTTTAATTCACAGTTTTGAACAACTCAAATCAATCTTCTGAATTCAAGTAGTTTTAAATGTGTTCGGGAGTTTAGTCACATGGCGCATTTCTGAATATTCTACACAACCTACAGATATTCATTTTTACAGTGTAGGATCATGTTTTCTGGCCTAAATCTACAATGAAATAACACATTTGCTCAAATGTCTTCCATTCCGAGTAATTTAAGCTAATGTATAGTTATTTTTTTCTTTTATGTTACAGAGTTATGGACTGGAATGTACAGAAAGGTGTAGAGAAAGGTTCACCTTGAAAGCGGTGGTGCCTATACTGAAGAGCAGCGTGACGAGGAAGAGGAGGATGAAGGCCACGGCAGTGTTTTGCATACTGTCGTTCTCCTGGTCCGGCTCTTGGTTCCATTGGTGGTACACCTCGATCATGTCTATGACGAAGTCTGGGTCTGGAAGTCGGGATAGAAGCATTTTGAATTAGGAAGGAAGCTGGAAAGTTCAAGCCACTGAGCGGAACATTCGAGGTCACAGGTCAGAGAACACATTTTCCTCTCCTCCAAGGAAAATATATTCATGAATCTCACCCGAATCAAAGAATAAAACCAGATAAAACCTTTTTTTCTGCTTGAATCAGGACTAAAACGGACTCGTGTGACTAAATCTAAAGGGCTGAAGATGAGAATAAAGTGAGACAATGCAGGTGAGAAGGAAAAATATCAGAAACTTTGGCTAGAGATTACTGACATGAATCATCCAATCAGCCAATCGTATCCAGTCATGCTCTTTCTTGCATGACTGGATATGTTTAATACAATGCGGCTCTTTGCAAAAGAATTGGTACATATTTCCCATAATCTGTAACGGTCTTTAAGAATCTTGACCAAAAATCCAACCATAGTTCTACAGATCCTGTTTCCCGTCTCTACACACACGAGGCGGCCGTGCAGCCTCACTCACAGCAGCATGTCGGTTAAACAACAGTCGGGCAGATCGTGGCACTGGATCAGCTTCTGTGCTTTTCAAGTTTCTGATTAGCTACTCTTTATTTGATGAATATTGGCCTCATATTTATAGAAAAAGATAGAAATTAGGAAATGGGAAATAACCAAGCTCTTAAGTAGCCAATGATGTGAAGGAAACGCGGAAATACGCAAAGTCATTGGACTTTTCTTCCACATGTTGTGACTGTAACAAATGCAACATAAAACAGAACCTCAGACGTCCAGAGGCTCCTGATGAAAGTTTACTTTGTGCAGCCTAGAGTGCGTTCTCTGCACAGGCCAGTCAGGACCAAGCTGTAGGCACTGAGCACACAGGCCAGGGGCGAATCAGAGGAGGGGGCTCAGTGGGCAGGGCCCCCCATACAAACACACCCCAGCATTAAAAATATAAAAACAATTATTCCTGTCTCAGTCAGAGCAGAACAGCACAGAATGTCAGTTTATTTAATATTAATTTACTTCAATCTTGGTGAGGAGTAACATCGTTACATCTAATACAATTATAATATATATATATATATATTTGTTTTTTGTTTTTTTTTAATATATATATATTTTTAATACAATTTCAAAGGCCTGGCATAAAGTTATAGATTATTGTTATTAAATGTAATGGTCACATTATATTTAATCACAATAAACTGCCGCCGCTGGTTCTCGTGAATGGTCGGTGCCTTTGTGGCTCTTCACAGGATCAAGGTTGAAAATTTCAGCTCTTGGTCTCTGACTCGTTGGCCACCCTTGCCATAGTTGGTTGGTTTGTCTGACTTCGCTTTGTGTTTGGAGGTTCAAAACACAATAACTGAGACTGAAGAATAATTGAGACTATGACAATACGACTTTCCATCTGTTGCCTCCAACACTCTCACTCGACCTGGCCTATTATACATGTTTTAATGGTGACCCCGGTGATCCTGACTTGCTTCCTTGTATTTTTATCTCTTTCTTTTTAATACATATTTGTACAGTCATTTATAAGAATACCATTCATTTCAATTGGGCTTCAATTGGGCTCAATTTCTCCATCAATTTAGTGCAAGATCCAGTAGAGCCAACACAGATAGACAAAATTCACAATTACAACTGACTGAAGATGTTTATGATTCATGCGTGTAGGTACTGCATACGTCATACATAACAAGACACCACTGACGACACAAGTCAAAGGGACACACAACAAAGACAACACAGAGAAGTTGCTAAACATTATTTTTTTTTTTATTATTTTGAATATAGATATGCAAGACAAAACACAGTGGGACGAAGAGGGACACGTGAAGATCTACTAGGCCTTGCACATGTCTGGGAACTTCATATTGAGGTTGACCATGGTGGTTTGCTCAGACGAGTGCTGCGTTATGGACCTGACAATGTTCCTGTTCTGCACCAGGGACTCGTGGTACACCAGACAGCTGTACACTTTGTCCGGCACCTCCCACTCATCCTTGGGGATCGTCAGGTGGCTATAGGCGCTATAAGTGCCTTTGCTCTTGATGCTGTTCGTGGTTTTGAACTCATACATGGCTTCCTCGTCGTCTATTTGCCAGGTCACATAGATTTCCGCCGGGTGGAAATCTTTTACAAAGCAAGTCAGGGTCACCGTGTCGCCTTTAGAGTGTTTTAAAGGGGTCAGCATGAAAACGGACGGAGGCTTCTGGGTATATACGTCTGTGGAGATGGAGAGTGGTTAGCACTGGAGTGAAAGCATCCAAGAAACACTCCAAGGGCAGAGCTGGTTGTTTATATTAAAGCGCAAAATTCTGTCTCTCATTATTGCATAGTAATAATGAGTTCTAATAAACCTTCTTTTATTATACCATCTTATAAACAGATTTTGACCATAGTTTCAAGACTGACAACAAATTCACATTATTTGTACACACACACACACGCAAAATGGGACCTTTAATGCCAACCTAATGCTAAGGTGTTTTATTTACTTTGTGGCTTCTGGACCCTTGATTGCTTGACTTATCGCAACTTATCATCAATTTGCCAAAAAAAAAAAGGTAAAAAATAATATATTAGTAGTGCCTTTGATATTGAGTGTTTTTACGTTCCTATAGTGCAGAACATTGTTCTCATGCACAACACGACTAAAAGGCCAAAAACAAAAAAGGTTTAGCAGAGTATTGGGGGGGGGGGGACCTTCTAACTGGTTTTGAAGTATTCTTTAGTTTCAAAAGTGCAAACTCACCATTCTTCCTCTCATATGTCTTTTTGAGTCCGGCCATAATATCCTTGTGGTTCAAAAAGCAGATGCGCGTGATGCCGGTGTTCCACTCCTCGTATGAGACTCCCAGAGAGAGGACATAGCTGCCCCCGTTCACCCTCGACGTGTGGTCTGTTGAGTTCATCAAGCGCTCTCCGGCTTTGTTCATCCAATACAGCTCCTTCACTTTGCTCGCATCTTTCACCTTGACCTTACATTGGATCCATCCCTCCCTGCGATACAGCATGTCCTCCAGAGACGGGGGGATAATCTCCATCGTGTTGTCCTCTGTAGAGTCTATGTGAGGCAGAGAAAGGTCCACATTTTTAACTGACTTCAGGCATAGATGGCAAAACGCTAGTGATCGTTTACCTATGACCGTCATGTATAATTGTGAAAACTCTTTTCATATAAAATACTTGTGCCATTTAACCAGAACCCTCACAACAGGGGTGGAAAACCAATGTCCTGGGCCCCAAATTGAAGGAAGCCCCAAAGCTATGTTAACCAATTAGATTTGGGTCCCTGAATAGGGAAATAATAATTGACAGAGAATTGTTTGATACACTGTAGTGAATGTTTAGCTTAATGTTTTACGTGAAATAATTGTATAAGTAACACAACTGACAGATAATCCAAGCTATATATAGATGAGTAAAAAAAAAGACTCCAAAAAATTTAAAAAATAGTGTAATGCAATGAAAATAATAATAATTTACACTGCAAAATGTAATCCAGAAATATTTTGTTGAAATAGGTAAATTTGTCTTTGAATGAAGTAACTGTCCATAGGGTAAGTTGTTTTCACCTAAATTGTGAGAAATCGTCAACAACAATCTTATTCCAATTAAAAATTAGTTTTTTTTTCTTCTTTTTTTTGTTTACATTTGATTGCAATGAGATATTTTATGTAACGTAAAAAAAAAAAAATTGCCTCGTGGACAAATTTCTTGACATAAGTTGGTCAAATCAGGAGCACATTTACTTATTTTATGAACATTTGAATTCTTCATTACTTTTTGCAGTGTAACAAGAACTACTGCTTAAAAAAAGGCGTAAACACCCCCATCCCATCTTCTTTTCACCCCGAATTCCTTTCTGTTAGTCAAAGGCAGTATTCTTTTAAATGTAAAATATTATTAAACTGTTTTTATTTAATAAACAAACAAAACAAATTAAAATATATAAATAATATATATATAATGACTTAAAAAAAAATCAGCATTTTAGATTCATCCATTCATTTTTTTGAGGACATTTTCGGTCACAATGGCAAAAACAAATAAATCTACACATCTACACACTTACCGCTGGAGCACTGATCTGCAGACTTGTACTCATAGGTCCTGTTATGGAACTCCTGTTTTTGTCCTCGGCCCAGTTCAAACTCGCACGTGAGTTTGGTGTCATCGCGCAGACTGTCCATGGGCACAGAGAGAAAGCTCGCGGCCGAGTACAGCGTCCCGTTGGCCGTCTTCTCAGCCTTGGAGGGAGTGTTGAACTGGAGGCTTTGGTTAATTTTCTGATTGTCTCTGAGCCACTTAAACCCATAAACATTGGGAAGGAAATTGTTGGCCAGACAGGAGAGTGTGACTTTCCCATCTTCCTCCGTGGTCATGATCTTTAGATTTTGTATTTGATAATTTTCCACTGAAAAATAAAGAAAAGAACATACACACATATATAACTGCAAAAGCGGAAAAGTGATATATATGCAGAAGTGAATTCAATATGTTATCAGTTACACTTAACATTTAACAGTATCACACTACACTGCAAAAAAAAAAAGATAATTGTTTTAAATAGTTTTGACAAGTTTAGGTTTACAGGCACAACCAAAGTTGAACGAACCAAAGTTTAAAATCTAGCTCAAAATAATATTAACTAATAATGTCAGTTTATTTATCTAATTTCAAAAGCTATTTATTTTATTATGCAATGTATGTCCAGCCAATTGTTTTACACCAATTGAAAACGCTTTTACTTAGTCTACTTAAAATAATAATTTAAATTGACATAAAATACATGAGTAAAGTTTAGCTACAGAAATATGTGATATATCAACACAAGTCAAGTAAAACTGTTAAGAACTTGTAAAATCTACTTAAAACAATCAGTCAGTATTGCGATATCAAGGCACTGCAACTTAGCCTTTTTGCAGTGTATGCTTACAACAAGTAACATTTTATCGATTCACAATTCTGCATATACATGAACGGCTGAAGCAGACCTTGATGGGATTGCAAAAACAGAATTCGGATTGACGACAAACAAATAAAGGGACACACAGTTCCAGAGCAAGCAAAGCATTTTCCGTGAAGTGCGAAATGTGTTATTAATAATGAATTATGAATTTACATGAACATCAGCTCCTTCACTCCACCTGTCGTTTGTTAAAGTCTTCAGTGCTTCATTTTTATACATTGGTGATATATATATATGATTTTCATGAATATTTTGATAAATATTTTTCATTAATTAATTAATTCAATTAATCTACTAGACAATTTGAACGTAAACTATTACTACTACTACTGCTCCTATAACACATCTTCTGGATTTACTGCTAATACTCAGACGACTACTACCAACTACAGTGTCTTTACAACTATCACCGTATCACTACTATTACCAGTTAATCTTTTTTGCTACTACCACTGGTACTTTGGTTGTTACTACAACTAATACAACTACAAATACAACATATTTTTTTCTGGATTTACTATATTGCTACTACAATGCATTACTTAATTACTAATGTATTTAGGATTACTAATACTAGGAGGAGTACTAATACTACAATTAATTAATTTAATGTTTACAACATTGTGTGTTGCTCAAATGCACAGTACATGTTTGTATACTACTGCTGCTACTTTTTTTTAAGATATTTCCCTACAACAAAAAGAAAAAGACAAAAAGACTCACCTGGCTTGACAAAGTTCACTTCTCGTGGCCCGGCTGCATGATCCACTCTGCATTTGTACGGGTACTTTTCCCAGTCCTGCCGCTTGACGCGGATTTGGCTGACCCCAGAGTGCAAGTCGTTTTGGAGGGGCACGGATGGATACTGGAGGAAGTCGGTCAGGGCCGTCCCGTTCTGAGTCCACGAAAAGCTCACCTTCGACGGGGAAAAGCCAGTGGCCAGGCAAGCCAAGGTTATTTCATTCTCCAAGTCAGAGCTGCAGGGCATCACCGGGAACAGTGTGGGGGCTATGGAAGTGGCTGGAATGAAAGAAGAAAAAAGCAAATACACTTTTGGTGAAAGGTCAGGCCAGAGTTCTCAGTCAGGACATGGTAATAAAAAAAGATGGTTACACAATTATTAGAGGAACAATTGAAGTAGTGACACGTTTTGGGCAATACATGTGCTCAGACTTTTCAGGAAAAAGCTGGCTGTGTTTTGCAGGAAAAAACTATTCCATAAAAAGTCTGCAGAGTCAAGTCTGAATAGGTGGTCACTGTGGGCTGTTTTAATCTTAATTTTATGTATTACTAGTACACTGTATAACTGTAAATGTAACATTTAGATCCACTTTCACAGCAAATTTCTCAAATGTTTAAAATAACTTCAACAAAATAATTATTTTTGTGATAACATCCTATGTATCCTTTTAATTTTCAGATCATTGGTGTTAATTTTATCTACAATGTATTTTTTCTGTGGATGAATAAATTTACGTTGGTCTATTCTAAGTATAAGTATATAAATAGTATTCATGTTACTATTAACATGCACTGACTGCTAAGCTGTTATCTCACCATTGATAACAGCAAACATTCAGCAAACATATAATAAAAAGTCATTCACAATACATGAAATAAAAACATATAATATAATTTTTCATGAGAACAATCACACATTTTCCAGCTGAAACGAAAGACACATATTCTCTTTCTATTCTAACATTATATATAAGCATTTTAATCAATAAACCATTTTTCTATTGAATAAACATCGATAAATTAGGAGTATTACCTGATGTGACGGTTACCATGGTGCCTTTTCCCCAGTAGTCAAAATACCAGTTGTCACAGTTTGCAAAGTCAATGATCACCTTTCACAAAAACCTTTTTTTTTTTTTTTGTACTTACAGTCCATTCAATTTATAGAGAACTTTCAAGCTATAATCACCAATAATACTTATCATAGAATTCTATTTTTAATTTCCTCACAAGGACTTTTTAAAAGTAGTAAACAATTTGAAGTACTTTATCATGACTTGCCAAAGTGACAGCAAATACGTTTTTTTTTTTCAATTTAATGTTAATTCAAAATTGCACATTTTGTCTTTTATTTCTCACCCTATTTCATTGTCAAAGCAGTTAAATCATTTCAAATATTTTATCACAACTTACCAGACATGACACTGACACCGTTTTCCAATTACACAAAATGACTTCCATACATACTGACACAGTTTTCAATTTATAATTCAATTTAAATCGACATACTTTTGCTATTATTGAAATGCTTGATGACTTACCAGAAGTGACCGTGACCATGGTTCCTTTCCCCCAGTAGTCAAAAGCGTTGTCACAGTGAACAATTCTATCATTGTCCACGTACAAAAACCTGTCTGTCTTTTGAATTAATTGTCAAACTATAGGATTAAAGAGAATCATCGCCAACACAAAATTCTCATGTTGCAGCGAACACCTTGCTTTTTTTGCCCAATTTCTCAGCATTACAATACCATTGCAACTCAAGCCATGGTCCGTCCAATATAATCCGTATTTTCCGTTCAGAACATTTACCAACAGTTTGTCAGAAATGCTGAGAAATTAATGTTATACAGATTAAATAGTTAGAAGAGTGACATTTCTTACCTGAAGTGACCGTGACCATGGTTCCTTTTCCCCAGTAGTCAAAGCCGTAGTCACAGTGAACAATTTTATCATTGTCCACATACAAAAACCTGTCTGTCTGAATTTATTTGTCAAACTATAGACAAAACAAACATTTCTCATGTTGCAGTAAACACCTTGCATTTTTGCTCCATTTCTCAGCACTACAATACCATTGCAACTCAAGCCATGGTCCGTCCAATATTGCGTTTTTTTTTTTTTCCGAAACAGTTTGTCAGAAATGCCAAGAAATTAGTGTTACACAAATTCAATAGTTAGAAGAATGATTTTTTACCTGAAGTTACGGTGACCAAGGTTCCTTTTCCCCAGTAGTCAAAGTAGTTGTCACAGTGCAAGCTTTCAATGGCACATCAACACAAAAACCCTAAGCAGTTCTATCTAAGTAACAAAATGTTTTTGTGTGTAGAACTACCTCGGATGTAGACACAATGTGTTCATTTAGCCAGATAAAATCAGTAGAAATAACTGGCAGTAAATGCAAAACTTACCAGAAGTTACGGTGACTTGGGTCCCTTTTCCCCAGTAATCGAAGTAATGGTAGTCACAGCGATATGTTTCAATGGCAAACCAGTTCGAAAACACTAAATCCTTCTTTTTTGATTCTCATGTAAGGGATTTATACATTACCTTTGGTTTGAATCAGTTAATGGCCAATGGTATTGAATAAATTAAGTTCATTCAACATTTAAGCCAAAAAACACTGTAAAACGCAGACTTGTGATACATTTACAGTATTAACTTACCAGACGTTACGGTGACTTGGGTCCCTTTGCCCCAGTAGTCGAAGTAGTCGTAGTCACAGTGAGAAATGTCAATGGTACGCCAATTCAAAAACACTAAACCAGTCTGAGTACGAATTTTGTGAGTAGACGTGGGTTCAAAACTGTTTAAAGCACAGACCAACTCATACAAACCATGACTTACCAGAAGTTACGGTGACTTGGGTCCCTTTTCCCCAGTAGTCGAAGTAGTAGTTGTCACAGTGCCATATTTCAGCGGCACGCCAGTTCAAAAACCCTCAACATTACCACTGATTTGATGATTGGAAATAAAACAAAAAACATTGAAAACCCTTTACTTACCAGAAGTTACGGTGACTTGGGTCCCTTTTCCCCAGTAGTCGAAGTAAGCGTAGTCACAGTGAGAAATGCCAATGGTACACCAGCTCAAAAACACTAACGTCTAAGTCTGAGCCAGAATTTTGAGTCGCTTTTTGGAGCTGACTTGAGTTAGTATTGTATAAAACATAGAGAAATGCAGACTTGAACTTAATCTAAATCCATCACTTACCAGACGTTACGGTGACTTGGGTCCCTTTGCCCCAGTAGTCGAAGTAGCCGTTGTCACAGTGACATATTTAGGTGGTACACCGATTCAAAAACCCTCAACACTACCACTGCTTTGGTGATTCGAAAACAAACAAAAAACGTAAAATTCTGACTTGAGATACATTGAAAACCCTTTACTTACCAGAAGTTACGGTGACTTGGGTCCCTTTGCCCCAGTAGTCGAAGTAAGCGTTGTCACAGTGAGAAAAGCCAATGGTACACCAGCTCAAAAACACTAACGTCTAAGTCTATGCCGGATTTTTGAGTCGCTTTTTGGAGTTTGTAGTATTGTACAAACACAGAGAGATGCAAGCTTGAAATTCATTTAAATCCATCACTTACCAGACGTTACTGTGACTTGGGTCCCTTTTCCCCAGTAGTCGAAGTATTCGTAGTCACAGTGACATATTTAGGTGGTACACCAATTCAAAAACCCTCAACATTACCACTGATTTGGTGATTTGAAAATAAAAAAAATCTTTCAATTCTGACTTGAGATACATTGAAAACCCTTTACTTACCAGAAGTCACGGTGACTTGGGTCCCTTTGCCCCAGTAGTCGAAGTAGACGTTGTCACAGTGAGAAATGCCAATGGTACACCAGCTCAAAAACACTAACGTCTAAGTCTATGCCGGATTTTTTTGTCGCTTTTTGGAGCTGGCTCAATTTAGTATTGTATAAAACAAAGAGAAACGCTGACTTGAAATTCATCTAAATCCATCACTTACCAGACGTTACGGTGACTTGGGTCCCTTTGCCCCAGTAGTCGAAGTAGCCGTAGTCACAGTGACATATTTAGGTGGTACACCAATTCAAAAACCCTCAACATTACCACTGCTTTGGTGATTTGAAAACAAAAAATGGTAAAATTCTGACTTGAGATACATTGAAAACCCATGACTTACCAGAAGTTACCGTGACTTGGGTCCCTTTGCCCCAGTAGTCGAAGTAGCCGTCACAGTGCTTCAATACAACCTGCTTGTTCTACACAAACTACTTGAAATACAGTAGGAATGTAGCGTTGGAGTCTGCCTTATGGCTTATACTCATTATTACCCTTGAGATTTCTATTTCCCTTTTCAACTGTTAATAGAGCTTCCTCTTCTTCCAGCGTTTCCTGTTGTTGTTACCATTCTTCACGTTTGGTGAAATGGTGTGTTCCAGTTGTCAATATTGGATTTCCTTCCAGATAGTGATAAATATATGAGTTAAACTGTCCATCTTCCAAATTTGTCGATGGTCTTGCTCTAGCTCCAGTATTCCACTCTGCCGAAACTTGATAAAACACCAGCATGTGCTTTAACCTCTTAACTCCCACCTGAACATGTTTTCTCTAAATTCTCCAAATCTAAAAGCTTCTTCAAAACAGAGGCAAAAAACGAGAAGAAAATGAGGATGAAAACGCAACAAAACAAACACTAAAAAGTGACCCAAAAAAATGACAAAAAACTCAACAAAAAAATGACAAAAATCCAGCAAAAAAAAAAAAAAATCCAGCAAAAAAAAAAAAAAATCCAGCAAAAAAAAAAAATCCAGCAAAAAAATTTCAAAAATCCAGCAAAAAAAAAAAAAAAAACCGGCAAAAAAAGACAAAAATCCAGCAAAAAGTGACAAAAATCCAGCAAAAAAGTGACAAAAATCCAGCAAAAAAAAGACAAAAATCCAGCAGAAAAAATAAAAATTTTCAGCAAAAAAAAAAAATCCAGCAAAAAAAATGACAAAAATCCAGCAGAAAAAGTCAAAAATCCAGCAAAAAGTGACAAAAATCCAGCAAAAAAAGACAAAAATCCAGCAAAAAAAAAAAAATCCAGCAAAAAAAAACAACAAAAATCCAGCAAAAAAAATACAAAAATCCAGAAAAAAAATACAAAAATCCAGAAAAAAAAAAATCCAGCAAAAAAAAAATCCAGCAAAAAAAATACAAAAATCCAGCAAAAAAATACAAAAATCCCACACAAGGGAAATAAAAAGTGACGACAATGGCAAAGAGGAGAGAATGGATTTGGTTTTGGTGGGTGGTAAGAGGTTAAGAGCCGGTGTCTGTATTGGTAAAAAGAAAAAAACAGCTATATTACCAAGGCATGCTTTTAATACCTTTGCACGTAACAAAAATCATGACTGAAAAGTGACACAATTACAAACTGACTATTACTCTATCACAATACCGATCACACTGGCCCCTATGTATCGTGACACGTAAATAGCAGTGATCAGCTGAGATTAGGGCCGTTCAGACTGAACCTCAGGTGTGAGTTAGGTCGTTACTATAAAGACTCATAACTACAAAGATGTTTACCCACAGGTGAGAGTAGCTGTTCATAGAGGGGAGTGAGCCAAGCTGAACTCCTCCCTGAGTTGAACCTTAGTGCGCTGACGAAGCCTTTTGGATGAGAGGCGAAACGTTGGACACTTCAACTACAGAAGATGACTCAAGAACCTTCATTAGTCTATAGTCTGCAAATGACGGGTGCAGAGAGCGAGGGTCTGGGGAGTCAGAAACACTCGTGGATTACATGTCACCAGCACCAGGATTTTTGCAGAACTTTGCAAATAAGTGTTTTATTTCATGAATGCCTGAAAGCTGACGCGATTTGAAGTCCCTCATCTCTTGTCTCCATCGTTGTTCCTCACTGAATGTAATCCGAAACTATACAGAGGAACATGTAACATAGGCCTATGCGTCTCATGTATAAATATCTGCCTCAGAGTAGATCATTACACATTGAATTGGGCTGTATATTCAGCCCAAAAACACATAAAAAATCATAATCCACAATGCCACGATTGTTTGCAAAGTTCTGTTATAGATAGTCCTGGTTACAAGGCAGATCCATCCCCGCCAGAGCTGTTAAGACAAGACGGGTCAGATGCAGAGTCCCAGAGTCGTTCCCTAATTTGCTCCAGACGCCTCCGCAATAGTTCTCCTTAATTATTTCCAACTCAGAACTTTCTACATACACTAGCTTGGTGTGCCATGGCTGTTTTCTCCTCAGGGTTAGGGCCAAGGTCTAGAGCTGTGAATAGGATTAGGTTTGAATGTCAGTGTGTACACGGGAAACACCAGCACTATATAACTATTTGTTTATAGGGGGAACATTGGGACTTATCTGAATGTGGAAGTACCGATGTTCCACGTTGACGCTTTTTATTATGATACTTTCAAGTTACAGTTCTCAGATTAGACAAAGACCACAGATTTACCATCTGATGGGACTCGGCAACTTTGGCCCTTTGAAGAAGAGAACTGGATGATTCTCAGACCGTTGGGCAACAACAGCACCCGTCAAAAGTTTGGAAACACTTTTTATGTGTTTGTCTTTTTTTTTTCCAACACTATTTCCATTGTATAATTCTCATTGAAGACATTCCAGTACTAATTAATCCATGGGATTGTGTAGGAAACAAAAAAGGGTGAAATAGCTCAAAATGTGTTTGAGATTTTAAAGGAATAGGCCACCGTTTTTACATACTGAGATATGCTCTTACCTCACTTTAGTCGAGTTAATATATCCCCGTCTGGTCTTTGTCCGTGCGCTCTGTCAGGCAAACGGAGCACATACGCAGCCTCTCCCACATGTCATATAGCTCCAAAAAAGCTCACGATAGAAGCTACCAAGCTCTTCCACGTGTTCCCTATTTAAATAAAGTTACGTGAAGTGTTTTCATGCGAAGTATATTTACCCAGAAATGTAACGTGTCGATTTTATAAGCAGATAAAAAGGGGGACTATATTGTGAGGCGTAATGATACGAGGAGTAAAACGTCCGCGCAGTAACTCCTAAAGGTTATTGACGGAAGTGAGCGGGGGAAGTCTTTAGGAGTTACTGCGCGGACGTTTTACTCCTCGTATCATTACGCCTCACAATATAGTCCCCCTTTTTATTTGCTTATAAAATCGACATGCTACATTTCTGTGTAAATATACTTCGCATGAAAACACTTCACGTAACTTTATTTGAATAGGGAACACGTGGAAGAGCTTGGTAGCTTCTATCGTGAGCTTTTTTGGAGCTATGTGACATGTGGGAGAGGCTGCGTATGTGCTCCGTTTGCCTGGCAGAGCGCACGGACAAAGACCAGACGGGGATATATTAAAGTGAGGTAAGAGCATATCTCAGTATGTAAAAACGGTGGCCTATTCCTTTAAATTCTTTGAAATTGCCACCCTTTATTCTTGGCATTTTCTCAAGAGATCGGGTGAGGAGCTCAGTTACCCGGGAGGAGCTTGGAGTAGAGTCGCTGCTCCTCCACGTCGAAAGGAGCAGCTGAGGTGGCTCGGGCATCTGTTCCGGATGCCTCCTGGTCGCCTCCTGCAGGAGGTGTTCCAGGCATGTCCTAGTGGGACAAGGCCTCGTGGAAGACCCAGGACACGGTGGTGGGACTATGTCTCCGAGCTGGCCTGGTGTCGCCTCGGGGTCCCCCCAGAACAGCTGGAGGAGGTGTGTGTGTGTGTGTGAATATATCAAAAGTGTAAAACGGTAATCAAAGCAAAAGGCGATTATGAAGAATCTATTTCACCTCTTTTTTTTTGTATAACCTGCTATCTGCCATCTTAGGGTCAGGGTAAGGTTTAGGGTTAGGCTTATTTTCCCCAACTATGCATATTCAGATCTCAACACAACTTCCATCACATTTGCAAGTAACAGGGTTAAACATATTTGGATATGTGTTTGTTCACAACTGAATCTACTGCTCCGGCCTCAGTGTAGTGAGAGTCTGAGGTGATATTACATTCAATTGTTCTGTTACAGAGGGTATTGAGGAAGCACCTGCTCAGACTGCATCCTGTGTACTAAAATATATACAATGTATATATTTATATATTTATATACAAGAATGGGGATACTGCAACTTCTTGTTTAAACAGCACTTACTTCATTCCCTACATTAAGACAGTCAGGAGTGTCTTGTTGTTACCAAATAACTGAACATTGATCTCCTGATGTTATTTCACACCACACAAGGGTTTTTGTATTGACATTTTTCACTGTGCCCCCGGATACACAGTGAAACACAGCAGAGCAAAAACCACTGACAGGTTTCCTGTTCAGCGTCCGCAGATGGGCTTTACCATGGGTTCATATTCTTTTATGATATCGCAGTTATTTTCAGCAGAAAACATGTCAACGATAAGCACTGTGTGGGAATTATTGCCTGTTTGTTGATTTTACATGTTTATGATGTCCTTTATTATTTTAATTCTTTACATATTTCGTGGCAGTGCTTGTGAATTCGTTGGAGCACTTTGGACGGGTTTTTGTATTGGCACTTTTCACTGTGGCCCCCATCCCACACAGTCGTACAGCCTTGCACAAAAACCACTGGTTTTTGTGCAAGGCTACAGGGGGTGGCTACAGGGGTGGATTTCAGGCTCTATAGGGGATGTTCTTAATTTGTCATTTTATTATGTGCACATTTTAAAATTGGGATTCAAAAGTGCACATTTTACAAACAAAATGCTAAATGCAACCAAAAGTGATTCCTGAGTGTTCAATGAGTGATAGATAGATGAAAGATGAAAAGGAAATACTTTGCTCGGTGGCATTATGACTCTTTTCAGTGTGTATTTTTACAAAAGTAACTCAAAAGTAACAAAGTAAGCTACATTTTTGAATGTAATATGTAGTACAAACATATCACATATTTAAAACTGCAGATAGTAATAGTAATAGCTAGTAATTTTAAGTAACTTGCCCAACACTGTACACAATGAAGGTCTATTTTCAATATATGAATTTCTTAATTTTGCCTGGAGAAATGGGGGCATATTCTCTGTGTTTTTTTTGTTTTGTCTTTGTTATTTCAGTTGGATAATGTTGCTGCTTTTGCTGTTTGTCTGTGGAACCTTCAACCGCTTAGACCTGAACTAGACCCAACTGAGAAAAGTTTGGTCAAATGTTTGTTTCTTTTCTGCTCTGTTTGTGCCACTCATCTGAAGTTTGGCGATTCTGTCAGACTCTAAAGGAGCGACGCAGCTTTGGGACGAAATCTCCTCATATAAAATTGACAAATTGACCATCACATGTTGGGGATTATGTCATCGTGTTTTTGAATATTGTCACCGGAAATGTATTCATTTGTGCTGAAAGAGAAGATGTTAAACTATATGCCAGTTTTTGTTTCATGTGGATATGCTCAGTAATGAGAGATGTTAGCCATGAACCAAGACAAAAAGTGTAGTGTAAACTGTTTCAAGTGTTGTGATGTCATGTGAACACAACGTACAAAAAAAAATACAACACATCATCAGGAATATATCATTTAATTGTATTCATTTATTTCAGGCAATGGCACAGAAAGTACAGTATACAGTATGTAAACAGTATGTAAACATGATGATCCATTTCTACCTGAAAGGGAGTGGGAAGAAGATAATTTATTTAAATTACTATGTGTCATATCTTCTTTATGCATAGTAAATAAATATATCTATTTCTTAAGCACAAAAGGGGGTGGGCGCTAACAAGCTTATGCTTCTGCCTGCTCCTTTTGAGCATCATATCCACGTTATTTATTTATTTATCTCTTCACTTACACGTGTATCTTTTTTTTGGTTTTGGTTTCTTTTGTTTGTTTTTTAAAGAACTTTGTGGGACTCAGATGCTCAAATAAAAAAGATGAATTGAATTGAATTGAATTGAATCCCACCCCCAGTTCCCCATTCAGAGACTAATACATTCAGCTTCACTGTTACTTTGTTCAAGGATTATTATACAAATGTTATATACCATGCTGGAGTTACCACAGGTAACAATAATTATTACATTGTTACAAAAATGCATACTAACAATGTAAGAAGAATGAACAATACCAACGATGATAATGGCAATGTGCCAACGATGTTAAGGAGAAGCAAATGAAATTAAAAGCCCTCATCTCTATATTCTGATCAGATCTGATGTTTATATAACAGTTTAAATCGATGAATAGTCTTGCACTGCTTGTGTTGTAAATCCAGTTTGTTCCAGAGTTTCACGCTGCATACAGACACACAAAAACGTTTATGTGAGTTTTGAGCTCTCTGCAATGAAAGATATCCAAAACCTCTCAAGTTATGAGCTCGCGCTGGAGTTATCCCATACACCAAAAAAATATATTAAACATATATTTTAAAAAGTATATGGCATTATATGTCAAAATATATTTCAAAATATATTTTGACATATAAGGATATATGTATTTTGACATATATGGGAATACATTTCCGACATATATGTAAATATAAGGAGAAATGTATTTTGCCTTATATGGGAATACATTTCCGACATATATGTAAATATAAGGAGAAATGTATTTTGCCTTATATGGGAATACATTTCTAACATATATGTAAATATAAGGAGAAATGTATTTTGCCTTATATGGGAATACATTTCTAACATATATGTAAATATAAGGAGAAATGTATTTTGCCTTATATGGGAATACATTTCCGACATATATGTAAATATAAGGAGAAATGTATTTTGCCTTATATGGGAATACATTTCCGACATATATGTAAATATAAGGAGAAATGTATTTTGACATATATGTAAATGCATTAAGAAACATATGTAAATATAAGGATAAATGTATTTTGACATATATGGGAATATATTTCCAACATATATGTAAATATAGGGAGAAATGTTTTTGACATAATATGTAAATGCATTAAGAAACATATCGCCATATATGGCAACGCATGTACAAATTAATTTTGACTTTTATGGGAATGTATAGGGAAATATATTTAGACATTAAAATATACAATATATCTGTTAAACATAAAAGGCATCAATATAATTAAAGCACTTCAAGACATTGGATATTTACTCAAATAAATGTATTAATCAATGTACTGTACATTACAGTCAATGTTTGATGTTCAAACAGATAAAAAAAAAAAAAAAATTGAACTGGAGTTCTGCAACTTTTCTGCTAAAAGCTGAGCCCTGCTGCTCCCGGGAAGCCTGTGGGAATCTTCTCATTGTTGCCTCTGAGAATGAAGAAGATGAGAGACCTTGTTTAAGTGTAAGGACTAATAAAGTCATTTGCAGTGTTTCCAGGTGTTAGCGGTCTAAGTCAAGAACATGCACACAATTATTTTCTCTGTGTGTGCGATTATAGACATGACATTGTGTTTAAATGATTATGCATTTGACAAGTGATCTGATTGAGAAAATGTTCAATCATCAACTTACCAATTATTGCATTGAGGGCCTCTGGGTCCAGAGGATCTTTTTGGTCTGCGTAAGTGTCCCTTTTTGATTTCCCGCCTAAGAACACAAAATAATCAGGGCAATCAAAGTCTTATCGTCTACCAGTGGTGGAGAGAATTTAAAAAAAAAGGTCCATAACAACATAGAGGGACATGTAAAAAGTGCTGAAATTCCACGAGCAGGTATGTAGTGTAGTGTGTTGGGATGTGTTTGTTAGTGCTGAGGAGTGTGTGTTAGTCAGTATAGTGTGAGCTCAGAGTTAGTATGATCAAAGGGGCATTACGGATGTTAAATTTATAAATTTTAACCCCCCCAACATGCTCCAGCAATATTATGCCTGTACTGTCATTGCAAAAGTCAGTGCCTCGGAGTGAGGTACTAGCGTGTGACACTAATGTGTGTGCACAAGCAGCAGACTTCGATTTTGGTTTCTTGCTGTAAACAGGCAACTTTTGAACATTGAGAATAGATTCTGCACAAAATATAAAGAGACCAGCCTTGAGCACAGCTGAAACTCCATCACAGACCCCAAGAAAAAAGAAAGTCATTTGGAGCACTGGAAAAAGATCTAAACTGGAGTCTGAGTGGCGCAGGTCTAAAACTAGATAAATATTGGAGCATTTAAGCAATGGTTAATGGTTAGAAACGCTCTGGATATGAAGAAGAGTCACTTTTAATGAAAGTTAAAGGAATAGGCCACAGTTTTTACATACCGAGATATTTTCTTACCTTAGCTTAAACATGTTGATGTGTACCTGTGTGGTCTTTGTGCTTTGTGAGGCTTTACATGATCCAACTCTAGTTACACGAAATTAAACATGTTGATTTTCTAAGAGGATAAAAAGGGGCAGTATATTGTGAAGCGTAATAACACCTGAAGTACTTAGACATCCGCGCAGTAATATCGTACCCCAGGAAATTCAGCAAAAAACAGCTAATAACGATTTGGAAATCCTGGAATTCTATGGACAGTTTAAGCAAGCTGTATGGGGTAGGTTACTGTCAATTATGACGTGCATGTAGAAAAAAACTCAAAAGACATGGCATTTTGTAATTACAAATATAGGCTCTTGAAGCGTGTGTTTGATTTCTCACTTGTGAATACAAATATGTTTTGTGCTTGCACTTTCTTCTTTGAGAATATGAATTTCAGCAGTCTGCAAACTGTCAATATGACGTCACTGCTCAAAGACATTGACAATAGAGCACAGGGATGTGGATTGAACATGTGCAGATTTGATCAACTGTTTTGATGAGGTGAGAGAAGGAGGAGGAGAGAGAGCGAGAGGGAGGTGTATCCGCTTTGGGCCTGATAAAGGTAGAAAAGTGCTATATAAGTGGAGTCCATTTACCATTTAAAAAAAGGCTTTAAGAAAACACACAAATGTTCCTTCACCTGGCTATGGTTCACACAGAAAGTCACTTTGGCTCTGCATTGTCCGTTTCTCCAGCTCAGTCCTCCCTCTGTGTCTCCAGTGCTCTCATCTGCAGCCTCCTCACTGTTCATGTGCAGCACTGCATTGACAAAATTGAGTTTCAGTTGGCCAACCTACTATGTAAAACCGCAGTGTACAAGACTGGCTTTCCTGTACTTACCTTATTTGTGAGCTTTGATTGCTGCCTTGAGCAGAGTCTTGTGTGCCTCAGATTGTGGTCTTCCTCCTCTCCAGGCTCCTCAATGTGGGGTCACTGGCTGCGTGTGTCGCTGCTGAGAAGAATGCCAATCATTGGGCATCCAAGAGGCTCTGTGCACAGAAGCGACATATCACATGTGATTGGACTTTTTGTCGGCCGTTGGTTTTCCACTGTGGTTACTTTCCTATCGAAGATTAGTACAACAAACATCTCAAAATGTATGGATGGAGCACAACATCACTGGAGGATAATGTGTGTTCATGTTAAATGAATTCAGAGAAGTATTTTGATCCAACACATTTCCAGTGCCTGCAGTCAGCGACATTTGTATATGGTAAACCTTACAAGCATGGAGTGAATGAATAATGCAATGAAAAGTGTCTTTGAGTGTCCAGAAAAGCACTCTATAAAACCGATGCATTATTAGGCCCGAGCGGCCTGGCAGGGCTCGGGCCTATTGTAATTGTACGGCAGTGCGCAGAGCGCACTGAAGAAAGACGTGCGCATAGCGCACGTCCCGAAAAGAGCGCGCAGCGCTCAAGAAACAGAGCGCGGAGCGCTCCCCATGCATTAGACAGTAATGGGGGGACTCCCGGCACCACGCCCTGTCCGGTGAAATTGGCGTGTGCCGCGAAAGCGGCACATTTGTAACTGCTCGTGTGAAAAAAGGTGAAAACTGCAGGCAAGGCGCAACATCGACAAGAAAGTAGTCGATGACGAGCGCAACGCGCTCGTCATCGACCATGCCCAAAACACTACTAGAGTGACTCAGGGCATCGAGGCCTATCCAATGATATAGGTGTTTGCCGCGAAAGCGGCATATTTGTTGTTGCTCGCACAAAAATCTGAAAAAAAAACGCATTAAGAAATATTGACAAAGAAGTGGTAAAATACGAGCGCAACGCGCTCGTATTTGACAATGAACCTCACGGGTGGGTTACTGGACGTGAGACCTTTCCGACAATATAAATATGGGCCGCCGGAGGCGGCGCTATATTGTTATTGTAAGGGTTTTTCTTATTCTTATTCTTATTATTTTTCCTCTCCCCCCCGAAGGCCGTTTCGGCCACTTCCCACCGACGAAAAGTCCTGAATTTTTGCCCAAAATTCAATTAGGTGAAAAAAAAAACTTTCACATCTCCAAATTTCAAAAATTCAAAAAAATGGCGCGTCAGCGCCCCCTGGAAAAACGACGTTAACATTGCGGCCTATGGCCAGACCCCCCAAAATCCCGAAAACCCCGAAAATTTTAGTTCGTCGTAGACGAAAAAAATTCGGCACAGTGATTGGTCACATGGAACCAAACAAAAAAAGATATTACACGGTTGCTAGGCAACCGTCTGTATGGCGGCCATATTGGCCAGAGGAGTGACGTGGCGCCGAAGGCGCCTTTTCATGCCCTCGCATTTGAACGAACTCGTCCTAGGGCGTTGAACGCAGCGACTCCCCGGTCGCTCCAGATCATCTACACATGTGGGGCATTAAAAGTTATTAAAAACTTTCTAATAGGATTTCCGGTTTTGTCATGGCAACGCCATGAATTTGGCGTTCGTTTTCGGCGTTCGCCGTCACCTTCGAAGAGTCATAACTCGCACATACTTTGGCCGATTTTACTGTAACTTGAATCGTTGGTCGAGTCCTCGGCCCCGGATGTTTTGATATAGGAATTTTGAAAATGGGCGCGATAGCGCCCCCTGCAGAGCACCGAATAAAAATGAATGGAGAAAAAAAGTAAACTTTGTCGTAGACAAATAAAATTTGGCACAGACATCCGTCACGTGACCCCAATCAAAAAGTAAATTATGGCCACGCCCATTTTCCCACCGTGTTGCCATGGCAACGACCCGATATCAAGTTTGGCGTAGCCAAACCAAAATTGGTACACACCTTCGTCATGACCGTCCGAACAAAAAAGTACATTACGTGGTTGCTAGGCAACCCACACAAAGTCGGCCATTTTGGGAAATATCGCGTGATCTGGCGCCGAAGGCGCATTTCTTGCCTTTGCTCTTTTATAAACTCAACCGAGGGTGGCAGCGACAGCTGAATCATGTAGGGCGCGGCAGCGCCCCCCGGTTATTGCGGTGGCGTGCGACGGCGTGCGCCATCCGGCCAACGCTGCTCGCGAGGGCCTCTAAATGCCGCTTGCGGCTTTAATTATTATTATTATTATTATTACACTACTTTGTGTGTTGAAAATCACCTCTGCCTGGCTCTTCTACCTCGACTGCATTGGTGCCATCTCTTCTTCCCTGCACACCTTGCCGGGCACGCAGTTTCCTGTCTGCCAGTACCTTGTAAAAGATAAAAAAGTTGGCCTTACAAACAGACAGAAAAGGCTGATTTAAAACAATATGACAAAGATATGATTGAAGTTACTGTCCTTCTAAATGGGCACATTTATATAGCGCCTTTCTACCTGCTTTTTCGGCACTAAAACTTTACATCAACTCACCCATTCACATTCTCATTCATACACCAGTGTACGGAGACACTGGAGGCAAGGTCGATTTAAGCACATAAACCAAAACATAGATTGATACAGTATATAACAGTCCATTAGTTTTCTTTGTCATTTTTTTTAACTTACCTCAAATTGACATCCACCCTGGTCCTCATCCATTTGTGGACAGCATTCAGATCCTTCCAAAACTAGTTTTGTGACAAATCAAAATAGGACATTATTTATAGTAAAAGCATAAACAGTAAATGATTGCAAGATGCATCGAGATTGAATGCAGCATGAAAGTGCAATACTCTTAGCAAATTAGGTAAGAAAATAGTAATACTTATTTTTACCAGGTTTGTGCTGGCTTGACACACAGTCTGTCTCAGAGACACACACTTAAAACTATTTTTGGCTTAAATAAATAAAATAAAATAACATGACCATTTCACTAATGCATAACCAAATTTAACAACAGCGCAAAGCATTCTAATATTCAAATTTTGATTTTAAGACACTATAATACAGGTAAAATAACACAATAATGCATTTAGTGCAAGGCATTAAAGAGGGGGTATTATGCTTTTTTCAATCACATAGCACCAGTCTATATCACACTACAATGATGACGAAACCTTCTGTTGGTCTGTCAATGCAGTAAATCAGAATATCTGCCTTGTATAAAATTGCTCTCTAAAAATGGCTGTAGCGAATGTCTTGAAATAGGCCTCTGTCTCTTTACGCCCCCTCCACACGCTGTCTGTGGCATCAGTGGGGAGGGGGTTCTGCTGAGGAGCAGTGGTTGGTTACTCGGCTGGTGACAAAAGCTCGGAGGCGTCTCCAGGAGGTGGGGGCGTTCCTAGGAGGAACCTAGGAACCTATCACTAAAATGGCTGTCATCAGAGTTTTTACAGATTACTCAAAAATACGTGAATGTGCCAAGGCAACACTTCAGGCATGTTTTTAATGAGGGACTGACATAATAACATGATGTAAAGCTTGAAAAAGTCGATTTTGCATAATACCCCCACTTTAATAATGTCTAGCACCAATGTATAGTTGTTCTGTACATTACATGTCTCAGTCCAAATTATTAAAAAATATGGCTATTCGGCACAATTTAGTGGCAAACTAATTGAATTTGTAATTCTATCACAAAAAAAAAAAAAAAATGTTGCTTATCTTTAGCTCATTTATTAGACTTGCATATAGCAACCTGGAGACAGTAGAAAAAAAATGCGAGTGACTGATTGCAAGCGAGCGACACGGTGCCAATATATTCAGTAAAGTAAAATACTTACGTAAATGCCAGCCAGCCATAGGTCGTTAGATGAAACTAGCCGTTAGCACAAGTATGCTAACTTAGCTTGCCAGCTAACGGTTCTCTGCCCGGATTTCACTCTCGTCCGAGGATTCAGTTTTGTTTTTTGGTTTGGTTCGACTACTCCCACCCAAGGCTTAGTCGATGTTGTGTCCTTTCCACTTCGCTAGGTCCAGGTCCGAAGAGAATGCACATTAGGAAGAACTTTTTCTCTCTCCGTGTCTCCGGAGCGAGCGCCGCTCTCCGCACTGCCCGCAACCGCCACACAACTGCACCCATGGATCTGCACCGCACGAGCGCCCATCTCCGTTCCTTCCGCCCACAACAGGTGTACGAGCCAATTGGCTTTCGCGCCACAACTATTTCAAACAAACTAGCTCTAAGATTGGTTTACTTTAGGAAATAACACACACTCACACACACACACGCGTTCTTATACCGAGCATTGTTGAATGTATCTGTGTTATTTTTAATTTGTTTTTGTTTTTTTGACATCTTGTGTATTAAGCAATAAGAAAGGGCCGGGGTAAAAAAAAAAATCATTGTGTAAAAGCCGCGCATCTATGTTTACATATGGTAATTAGCCACATGCTTTTTAGGCTTCCTGACGGAGCGCGTCAAATCACTACAGTGCGAAAAAAAAATTGTGGCAATTAAATATTAATTAGACTTTAAATCCAAATATTAAATTAATTAATATCAATTAAATTGTAAAAAGTGTTATCTTATATACAATGCCTACCAAGACAAAAAGTATAGACAGTAAAAAATAAAATAAACAGGCTATAACAAAAAAATGTCAGTATTAGCAGTGCAGGTTTACAGTCATAGTTTAGTGCACGTGGCTGATAAGTGACAGATAAAGTGACACAGATAAAATGATGTAAACACAGATTATTGCGTGTATTTTTTTTGTGTTTTGCAAAGGGGTTATTGCACATGTTGCATGACCCAATTCTCAATATATCCAGAGGTTGGACGGTAACACAATGATATCTACTGTATAGTGGGGATGAGAGAAAAGGTTTGAGAAAACTGGCAGTTTCCACAGAAACATGATTGTGGTATAGCTTACTAGACTATGGGAAGTGCATTGATGTGCAATCAAACATATATTTCATCTGTTATAAATTGCCCCATATATGTAAAATATAAGTGGATGAATATCACAATACATTTCAATATATTTCAATATATTTCAGAATATATTCCTTAGACACTGTCTGAAATGCTAATATATTGCCACATATTTGGCATATATTTTGGATACTCAGAAATATATTTTAATATATTTCTTTTGTGTATGGGTATAAAAAAAAAAAACGTTGTAGGTTAGGCGGTAATAATTTGTTGAATGTTTTGTATTGATGCACTATATTTTACAAGATCATGATCAAGATTATGTTGTATGTATCAGATTAACTGTGTTCTGGTAAGTATTCCCGCACACTTCAACACAATACGTAAGGTATGGGAGTATAAGGTGCAGTATAGAGTGCGGAGTGCATTTTCATCCAGGTATAGTTTTGCTCTATTTATAACTGATACACTTAAAGAGACTAGCAAGTTGGTCATTTTATACTCACTACTCCTTCTATATTAAGCTCGTGCATGACGGCACTTCGGACCCGAGGAAACACCTTTGTGAGGGACAGTCCAGGATTTATGAGGCAGTCGTGGCGAACAGGTCTGAGCTCATTCTACACATTAGGACATTGCTGGAACATGGGGGGAATACCTAGTTGTAACATTTTTAAACTCCGTAAAGTCCCTTTAAAGATGCATCATGCAACTTTATATGTAATTTTTTTTTTTTTATACTTGTGTGTATTTGACCGTGTAGTGACCCAGTGGCTGTATGTGTGGTCAGCATGGCGCCTTTACTTTCCATCCCCGGGGTCTCTACAACGCTCTCTACAACGCTCCAGGATGAATTGTTTTGTATGTTTTCTGGTGGGAGGGACGGTCCATCAAAAAAAACCTTCCAAACAATTCATCTTGGACCATCCAAGAGACAACTGTGATGGAAAGTAAAGGCGCCATGCTGACCACTCATACAGCCGCTGGGTCACAACAAGGTCAAATGCACACAAATATGAACTTTTTTTTTTTTTTTTCACATAAGAAGTTGCATAATGTACCTTTAATTATGTTAAAATGTAATGTAATAAACACATTTTCAGTATCCAAATTAAATTAACTTTTAGTGTGCTATTTTGGAACAATTTATTTTGTATTTAATCTGGTTAAGTTGAATTTAAATTGTAATAAAATTCAAATCCAAGTGCATTTTTTTAATAATATGACCGTTTGCTTGTTCTTATAATGTCAGTTAATCTATATTCGCACTTTTTATATCTTTGCTCTACTTCTTTTGTTTTTACTTTGATAAACAATTTGTGGAGATTGTTGGATTAACAAATCAATGTTAAAATCACCACAGATAAATACGTTTTTTTAGTTCACAGTGGAAAACAATGTATCCATCCACTTATTGAAAGTTTCTATACTTGAACCAGATACACAGAACTCATGAGGATATTTGTCTTTTTATCATTTAGAATTTCCAACCCCTTAAGCTCTAAAGAGCCATAATTGGCTCCGCCCCCCTTGTGTCTGCATCTCCGAGGCCACAACTTTCGCATACAAATACTGTCAGTCATATTTTTCACCTCTCCGTGTTCAGTGGACTCTCAGCAACAAATTCATCCTCTCCAATTTCAAATCAACAGATCCTCAAATAGCCACAATATGTCAATTTGTCATAATTTGTTGTACATATTTTGGTCAGTGACAAATAAATGCTATTGTGTAATGTTTTTGGAAAAAATTGTGTTTTAAATTTTTAGACAGGGAATACAATTTTGTGACCCGATATGTCCCTATGACTAAAATACTTAATTTCTGTTAAAAAAAAGATTAAAAAAAAGGAAGAATTTTTTTTATTTGGCACAATTTGGCACAGTGAGATTTTTTTTATAAAGCATGTATAACTTTAGTGTTTTGACATACTGGTATTTGGTTGCCTACAGGGAGCACACATTATATTGATTATTTCCATTTCTGTTCTTACTAGCTGAGACCCGGCCTTCGGCCGGGCCTCGCTAGTCTCCACATTTGATATTCAGAGATTGTGAGTGACTACAAAGAAATGGCCAACCCGTCACACAGTTCAGCTGTAGGCCAGTGGTTCCCAACCCATTCCAAAAACTATGGCCACTACAAATGAGTAAAAGAATGAAGGCTCAAAATTTTTTCAAACAAACTGCAATTGGAGTGTTTGATGCACCCGTGCTCCTCTCTTATAAAGTACGACAATATTTTCGCTAAACTTGGGGAACAGGATTCAAGAGACAGTGTGATAATTATGGAGAAATATTAGGGGTTCAGCTTTAACAGTTTGGGTCACGGTGCAGGACCCGTGGTTTGGTCCATCACGGTAGTACAATAAAAAAAAAGGAATGAGTAGGTTTTGAACTGAAGTAGCCTAATGATCGTTGTTAGACAGTATTTATAACCTTACAATAAAATTGGCAATGCTTTCAAAGCTGCTTTAGAATCAAATGTACCTCTGGGCTCACAATACGTGAAAGCAAAATAGAAAACAAAAGGTACAGCAGCAAAGTAGAAAAAAAAAAGGGGAAAAAACTACGCAGTGCAGGCCATGCGCTCGTTAAGTGGTTTCATTTTCGCTTTGACTCACACGGAGGAGAAATCAGTCGGAGCAGCGCGTTTGATTAGAGGCTCGTGTTTGAGCAGGTTTTGGGCACGCACGCACACGCACACACACACACACACGCACACATCGCCCTGTTTGGATGCGCGCACACGCACGGCAGTCAGATCGCGTGCACTCGCGTTTGTGTGACAGCGGGTTGTCCTCGGACAGCAGCACCGCGGTCCATATGGACCCGTGGCCAATGCCGGTGGGACCGTCACGTGGGGGCCGGCCGCGGATGTCCACGCACACACTCAGTACTGTCGGCAGGCTTCCTGGTGTTCCCAAACGGTCTCCCATCCCAGTCCTAACCAGGCCCTTCCCTGCCTAGCTTCGGAGGAACGGTCTCCCATCCCAGTTCTAACCAGGCACTTCCCTGCTTAGCTTCAAAGTCGGTATGGGAAATAAACATGGCGGCGCCCAGGCGGCGGCCATTGAGATAGCGTTTTCTATAATAGATTCGCTACAGCACAGACAGAGATAGAGCATTGTTAGGTGCAACTATGTGTTTTTCATTCAGGCGGAATTTGGATTTTTCTGTTTCAATCTGATTTTTACTTACAAACTGTAATTTTTTATTATAAATTTTCACTGAAACATAAAGTCCCAAGGATAAAGTTTATTTTGGTACCAAGATTAGCCAGTTAAACCCAAATAAACACATGTATAGCATTTTGGGGAAAAGGGCCCTAAACAAGAAAGGGTTAAGCATTCAAGTAAAATCCATCCACAGCTATGGTCATATTTGTTAAAACATACAATTTCACAGATTTATGAAAGTACAAAGCAACCAGGTTGAACCAGGTTTCAGTAATTGCAATAATACAATAATGGATGAGCGAGGTGCCTCTTTGATAGCCGCTAGTGTACATGCTTTGACTATGAAATGTATTATTGACAGGCAGTGTTAATTTCGTCGAAATATTTACTCTTAATTTTAGTCAAAGTGTTATTATTGCAGACTAAAATTGGACTAAAACTAAATTAAAAGTTTCTCATGAGACTAAAACTATGACTAAAATGTCCAGATATTTTAGTCGACTAAAATAAGACTAAATAAAAATGAAAAGGAGAGACTAAAATCACCCAAACTTCTACTGACCGTCTGCAGTGCTTAATTTGTAAATTAGTATTTTCAGGAACACTTTTGGTCTGATGTGATGGATTGGGGGAACAAGCCAAAACATTTGCCAGAACACTCTCATTAGACACCATTATATCAGACACATTTTTTGCCGGATCCTCCTAAATATTTCCTGGATCCTTTACACTGAAAAAAAATGAATTGGGGGAATGCGTTCCCACAAATGGGGGATCAAATTAAGCACTGACCGTCTGAAAAAGCCTCATATCATTTAAATTCACGGTCAAATGAACAGGTTTGTGCTTTATTCATGTGCAAGAAGCTCCATGAAGTCGAGGACCACAATTAAATATGATTATAATGAATATTATAAATATAAGTCGACTAAATTTAAAAGTTTTTTTGACTAAATCTTGACTAAATCTTGACTAAAATTTAATTACACTTTAGTCAAAAGACTAAGACTAAAACTAAATCAAAATATGTTGTCAAAATTAACACTGTTGACAGGTTGTCTTCTGATTTGACACTGTTTTCATATTGTGCTTGGGTGAAATAATTGCAGTTATTAACAATCCAAGAGAGAAAATATGATGAGGGTCTATCGCAGTGTCTGTCTCTGTTGTGTTGTGCTCTTGATATTCACACGTTTCCAGTTCCATTTGTTGTTGTTGTTGTAGGATCTTCAAAGATACAAATATAACCAAAATGAATGAATTGTGATTCAATTTGCTGCGCATCTGCTTCCATTGAACCGCCGCACATGAGTACTCCGATGTCTCGGGGTTTTTGTCATGGCATGTTTCACTGTGGTTGCCGTACACAGTGTTTTCATTCTGCACAAAAACTCCACCCTCCCACTCGGGGATTAGCAGTCATGTATAGAATATATACTGTGAGTAATTGTGTGTCTCCATTGTCACTCTTAGACTCTAATGCTATTCAACTATACCCAATTTAAGTCATGAGGAAATTGATGTACAGTGGTATGCAAAAGGATGGGCACCCCTTTAACTTTTCCACATTTTGCCATACTGTTGACCATAAACATAAATATATTTAATTGCAATTTTTAGTGAAAGACACACATTAAGTGACACAATCGTGAAGTGAAATGAAATTTATACATGATTTAGATTTTTTTTTATGAATAAAAAAATGAAAAGTGTGATGTACAAAAGTATAGGCCCCCTTTCCTTTTAGTGCAAACAATTGCCTTCAGAAGTTTCCTGATGATTTCTGATCGATCACATGTTGACCCAATGACTAAATATAGTCTACCTGTGTGTGATCTAATGTCAGTTCAAATACAGCTGCTCTGTGATGGTCTCAGAGGTCTGTTAGAGACTATTGTGGAGCAGAAGCTTCATGAAGTCCAAGAACACCAGACAGGTCCTGGATAAAGTTATTGACAAGTATAAAGCTGGGTTTGGTTATAAAAGATTTCCAAAGCTTTGAACATATCTCAAAGTACAGTTAAATACACCATCCAGGAATGGAAAGAGTCTGGCATCACTGCAGACCTAACAAGACCCGGCCGTCCACCTAAACTTACTGACCGAACAAGGACAGCACTGACCAGAGCTGTTACCAAGAAGCCTATGATGAACTGCAGAGAGTTACAGCTCAGGTGGGGGAAACTGTCCACAGAACAACTATTAGTCGTACACTGTACAAATCTGGCCTTTATGGCAGAGTTGCGTTTTTAAAAGAAAACCATAAGAAGTCCTGTTTTCTATTTGCCAGAAGCCACATGGAGGCCACATGGTGGCTTCTGGCAGAAGGTCTTGTTTTTGTTATAGTGTTTTCACTGTGGTAGTAGCTGCCAAAGCTATAACAATAAAGCACAGAGATCTCAACCTGTACAAGTAGAGCTACTAGGACTTGAAGTTTAAATCCCTAATTTGAGTCACTACTCTTGGTCATGGCCTAGAACTAGGTGTTTGATGGGTAGATGCTTCACTGGGGTCATCAGGTGGGTACCCTCCTGCCTTGATGTTTCGTTGATAAGCCCACGACATCTCCAGAGGGCTCAACAGTGATACCCAGCGTCCCAGGTACACTCCCCTCAGCTTCTAACCCACCTGTTAACCTGTTTCATCTACCAGCCCAGGTACTTCCTGTCCTTTTAATCCACAGCCAATTGCTGCTTTTTTCAACTACTGCAGACAAGGACTTGACGGCATGTCGGAGCGATGACCCTTTTACCCCAATCTTTTCTAGTAGGTCGGTCATGGATGTTGCCACAAGCCCCCTACTTCCCAGTTCAACAGGAAACACATGTATCTTCCAACCACAGCTAACTCTGAATACTTTGTTTTCTTTCTTACGTAAGCTTCCTCAATGCCTTCTTCCCAAGGGAATGTTAGCTCTACCACAAGTGCCCGCCGTGTGGCTGCTGACCACTGCACCATGTCTGGTCGGAGTGTTGTGACCACGATCTCTGGAGGGAACACAAGCTTTTTATCGAGGTCCTCTTCCAACTTCCAATCTCATGCGACCTGCAGGACATTTGTGTTCTTTGATGTTAAAGCGGTGAGTTCTGACCAGCAGCAACAAATGACACAAGCTGCAAATGCCCTTAAGCTGTTTGTGGGAGAGCATTTGAGTTGGTCCTTCTCTGCTCCAAGATGATTGCGAGATGCGTTAATACTGCCTTAAGAGGCAAGTTGTGCATGCCGTCAGAATGTGCTTCGACGATGCCGGTGCTTGACAAAGAGATCAACTTGATTCTTCTCCAAACCATTGCTTTAGATTTTGGGGAGTGGGCAGAATCAAGTCATATGGTAGCATATATGTAGCACTTACTGTGAAGCTCAGCTGAGGATCTTCCATTTCCCAGATGTCATGCCAGCTAATTTTCTTCTTTTCCACACTGTTCCAGGAAGTCCAGCGACCTTGTTTGGCCATTGGCACAGCCTTGGCCTTCCTCTCTTCCTCTTCCTGACTTCTCATCTCTTCCACCACTAACTGCCTTCTTTCCATCGGTGTTGCTTTATTCCATTGAGGTGTTCCTGGATTGAGTCCGAAACCAGCTCTTCCCTGGTGAACTTGACCTACTATATTTCTAAGACATAGTTAGGACTTGGCACTCTGAACAGACTCAGCTGGAGTCCATTTCCTTCCTGCAATTACTTTAGGAGCAGCTCTTCGAATTACTTCATCTTGCTACCCTTCGAGGGTCATGACAAGCCTTGCTTTCATTTCATTTAAGTTCTTCCACCAACCCTGTAAATGGTAATTCCAGGTATCCTCTTCCATACAATGCAATTGAGCTCAGGCATCGTGGAACTCCTAGCCACTGTTTCACATGTGTACTGATCATCCACGTAGCGTAACTGCCAAAGCTATGATAATAAAGCACATTGATCTAACCCTGTACGGAAACCTTTCGCTTTAAAGGAACCGGCTACCGTTTAGCTTAGACGAGTTGATGCGTACCTGTCTGTGTGCCCGTGGAAGAGCTTGGTCGCTTCTAACTTCACACCGTTTGGAGCTATAGGAATATAGGAGTTTAAAAATGTTAAAATGAAGTATTTTCATCCCCCTGCATGTTCCAGCACTGTCCTAATGTGTAGAGGTGTTAATTCGGGTCTGAATTGCCGTCATGCAGAAGTTGAACATAGAGGCTGCAGTTACGCGTAAGACCTGAGGTGGCAGTAGTGAGTATAAAATGACCATCTAGTCAGATCCAACATTGGAAACCTGTGTTGCGTTTAATTAGTTTATTCATTAACCTCTTAACTCCCGCCTGAACCGAGAGCATTTTCTCCAGTTCAGCTTTGCCCAAGTCCTGTAGGCCAGTGTAACACCTCATTTGAAAGCTAAGACGTACAAAACTAAATTGATATTTTTCCTCACATCATTAGATTTTTTTTTCATCATTTTTTTTTGTTGGGCAGGCATCTCATTTTTGTCAAATTTTTCGTGACTTTTTTTGTCACTTTTTCGTCAAATTATTCGCAATTTTTTTGTCAAATTCTTATAACTTTTTTTTCAATTTTTGGTCCATTTTTGTACATTTTTTTGTACATTTTTTGCCACTTTTTTCACATTTTCATCAATCAATCAATCAATCAATCAATCAATCAATCAATCAATCAATCAATCAATCAATCAATCAATCAATCAAAGTTTATTTGTATAGCACCTTACAACAACACAAGGAAGACCAAAGTGCTTCACAGACAGATAAAACAATATTAAAAAAACAATCAATCAAATAAGTGCGATCTAAGTCTTAAAAGCTAGTTTGAAAAGATGTGTCTTCAATCTAGACTTAAAGAGGGACAGCTCTGTGAGAACACGCAGACTGAGGGGCAGCTGTTCCACAGTTTTGGCGCTACAACCCTGAAAGAACGATCGCCCCACTGTTTGCACCGGGACCTGGGCATGTCCAGAACCATTTGATCGGCAGACCGGAGAGTTCTGCTGGGGGCGATGTACGGTCACCAACTCAGTCAGATATAACGGAGCGAGACCGTGGAGGGCTTTAAAAACAAACATTAAAATTTTGAAATCAATCCGAAAACGGACCGGGAGCCAGTGCAGGGAGGAGAGGACGGGAGTGATGTGGCTGTGTCTGGATGAACCGGTGAGAAGACGGGCTGCTGCATTCTGCACTAACTGTAACCGGTGGAGTGACGAGTGTGGGAGGCCAGAGTAGAGAGCGTTGCAATAGTCCAACCGAGAACTGACAAATGCGCGCGTTGCCTTCTCGAGGTCTTGGCGCGAGAGAAAGGGTTTAACTTTGCTCAAAAGGCGCAGCTGGAAAAAAACTGGCTTTGACAACAGCATTTATTTGTTGTTTAAAATTCAGCTCTCGGTCAAAGATGACTCCCAGGTTCCTAACTGCATCGCGAACTGGACCCATGACCCTGGAATGAAATTGAAGGACATCCCCGGAACCAAAAAGAACAAATTCAGATTTTGCTTCGTTCAGGTTTTCATATTTTCATCCTTGTTTTCGTCTCAGTTTTGTTGCTATTTTCACACCTTTTTTTCCCAGAAGCTTTTGGATTGGGGTAAAGCTGGAGAAAATGTGCTCGGCTCAGGTGGGAGTTAAGGGGTTAAAGAATCCTTTCTTATATTTTCCAGTGATGACAAAGCAATGTATTGTGATGCTACTATACTGTCCATTACCGGCCACTCAACCCCTTTCTAAATTGAGAACTGTGCAACAACAATTCAAAAGACTTTGTTTGGATAAGATTGCTAATGTTTAAAATGCTGAACGTTCCACGCTGTTTTAAAGGAAACCAAAGTGTGAAAACAGAAAGAGAGACTGTTCTCCCTTTAGTTATGATCTTATGATATGAACACCAATAAATGCAAATGTTCCTGTTTCTCTGAGGTTTTTTCACTGTGGCTGCTACCCCACACAGACGTACAGCCCTGCACAAAAACCACTGGTGCACAGGCGTCAGGGCTGGACTTAAGACTCTAGGGGATGTTCTTTATTTGTCATTTTTAGTATGTGCACATTTTACAATTGGGATTCAAAAGTGCACATTTTACAAACGCAATGCAACCAAAAGTGAATCATGAGTGTTCAATGAGTGTACATACAGATGTTTTCAATATTCTATTTTTTTATTTTTCAAATTAAACAGACAAACAAACAGGCTCAGATGCAGTTATTGCCAGTTGTTTACAGTCATATTTAGTACAGCAGTAGGAGGAAAGGTCGCTATTTCAGGAACACAATTGGTCTACTGTATTTTAGTTTTTTCAAAATGACTTAAAAATGGGTTCCAAAAAAGCGGAGAAACGTGTCCATTTGACTAGTACGGAGTTTTTCCATTTGTATTATGGATGCCATGTCAGTGACCCATACCTGAAAGGAAGGTGGAGTGGGAGACTGCCATTCCTTCAGTATCAGTCTCTTGGCAACTATCAATCCCAGGTCCAATGGCTGCCGCATTATAGTTGGAATTGTCCTTGTTATTTGTGAGCAGCCAAAAATGGCAAGTCCGGGCTCAGGCTGGAGGGGCCTCTGATATGCTTTGGAGTACCAGTCAAATATTTTGGACCAAAAGTTTGTCAAGGAAGAGCAGGCCCAAAAAGCATGGGACAGTGTACCCTCTGACATATTACACCTGTCACAACACTGGGGAAACTGATGGATATATTCTATGTAATATGACTTTGGAATAGTGTAAGCGATGGACAATCTTAAATTGAATTAATTGGTGCCTACTGTTTATAGAGCAGGAGTGAATATTAGACAAACAGGTGTTCCACATGGATTCAGACAGTTCCACACGTAGTTCCTCTCTCCAAGTATCCCTAGTTTTCACAGTGTGCGCTATAATACAATCATCAAATAGACGTACAGTTCTTGAAATGAGACACTTGGAGAAAGGAGGGCTCTTACAAATATCATACATTTCATGCTCCAGGGGCAGATTTTGAAAATCTTCAATTTTTGATTGGATGTAATGTCTGACCTGTAAATACCGAAAGAAATGGGAATTAGAGAGATTATAAGATGGATGAACATTTTTGAATGCAATATGTAGTACAAAAATATCACATTGTTATTCCAGCTGGATAATGTTTCTGCTTTTGCGGTTTGTCTGTGGAACCTTCAACCGCTTAGACCCGAACTAGACCCAACTGAGGAAAGATTGGTCAAATGTTTGTTTCCTTTTTGCTCTGTTTGTGTCACTCATCTGAAGTTTGGCGATTCTGTCAGACTCTGAATGGAGCGACGCAGCTTTGGGAAGAAATCTTTGAGTTGAAAGCCCTCTCACCTGACCACCACCGTCACGCCTGTGTTTTTGAATACGAATTCATTTGTGCTGAAAGAGAAGATGTTAAACTATATGCCCGTTTGTGTTTCATGCGGATACGCTCAGTAATGAGAGAGACATTAGCCATAAACCAAGACAGAAAGTGCAGTGTTTGGACGGTTACCATAGTTACCATTATTGTCATTATCTGCCAACCACCTCAACTTTAAACTGTTTTGAGTACTAAAGTCATTTGGAGAGAAAAAAACAACAACAATACAACATCATCAGGAATATATAAAATACAAATAAAACCGAAATGAATGGATTGTGATTCAGTTTGTTGTGAATGTGTTTCCATTGAACCTCCACACATGATTACTCCGATGTGTCGAGGTTTTTGTCATGACGTGTTTCACTGTGGCCGCTATATTGCACAGTGTTTTCCTTCAGCACAAAAACTCCACCCTCCCACTCGGGGTTGAGCAGCCATTTATAGATCATATACTGTGTAGCTGTGTGTCTCCATAGTCACTCTCAGACTCTAATGCTATTGAACTACAACCAAGTTAATCCTAGTCATGCGGAAAGTGATGTGTTCACATATTACAGCTCCTGACTATTTTGTAGCCAAAGCAATGGATTATCGTTTATTAAGATGTTTTATGTTTTTGTTATTTTTTAATCCAACAGTTTTTTATTCTGATAATAAATTCAACAGTAACCAGTAATCTCAGACTGTCTTGTTTTTGTTACGGTGTTTTTCACTGTGGTAGTAGCCGCTGCTAGAGCTATAATAATAAAGCACAGTGATCCAACCCTGCACAAAAACTTTGCTCTTGAAAGAGGAGGTGTTGTTTATAATAAAGTGTTGAGATCCAACATTCAGCATTCGTTCCTTTATCAAAAGCAAACCTGTGTTGCGTTTAATTCATTCATCCACTAAACAATGTTTTTATATTTTTCAATAATGAAAAAAACAATGTGTTGTGCTGCCCTCTGCTGGCCACCCAACCCATTTCTAAATTGAAAACTGTGGAGGAATAACTCAAACCACTTTGTTTGGTTAAGATTGCTAATGTTTAAAACGTTGAATGTTCCACGCTGTTTTAAAGGAAACCAAGTGTAAAACATAAAGAGAGAGACTGTTCTCCCTTTAATTAAGATGATATGATATGAACACCAATAAATGCAAATGTTCCTGTTTCTCTGAGGTTTTTGTATTGGCACATTTCACTGTGGTAGTTCCACACAGTGATAAACACTCAAGCAAAAACCACCGACTGAGAGATGGTCGAGTATCGTTCTGCAAAGTAATGAATGTTTTCATAAAGCTGGTGTAAATATCCAACTTCCTGTGCACAGCAGCAGCAGATGCAGCGAGAGCTCATGTCTCAATATTTTTGGGACTTTCTTGATAAGGATAACCGAGGGATATTTCTGCAAACTCTAAAAAAGAAGTGCACATAAAAGTTTGGGTTCATTTATGGTTAACCTAGATTAGAAACGGGACAACGTGAAGAGAGGTCCCGGTCGGAGACGCTGGGGAGACGGACCACACGGTGGAGCTGGAGACCGAGAGACGCACGCCCACAGTGGGAGTCACCGCTCACTTCAGATCAGTTAAAGGGCCCACCTGTATTTGTGTGTGTGAGATCTTTGCTGTGTTTTTGTGCTGGAACCTGGAAGTATTTTCTCTGTTTTTAATCAGAGACTGATTTTAATCCTTTCTTACTCCATCTTACGGCCATTTCCTAGATTTTTTTTAGTATTTTAGCCCTTTATAGGGCAACTGACTATTTTCCCTTCCCTTCCCTGCTGCACATCCGTAAGCAGAGCCAGTGCTGGCCCATCTGGGACCCTAAGCAAAAATCCACACGGGGGCCCTACAGTGCACACCCCATGGCTATTTGATGAAGAGCGAATCCATTTACTGTCAAAAACAGGTCCAGTGTGCAGTAGTGCGGGGCATTTCAGGCCCTGCCCCTCAGTGTGAGAACCACTAACCACTAAGCCACTGTCAGACTGGGATTTAGGACGACTACTAGTCTATTTTCCAACTTTTTAAAGTGGTAAATGGCAAATGGTCCCATTCTCTCATCTCTGGTCCCTGACCCACAGTTTGGGAACCGCTGATTTAAAACTAACTGAAACCTGCACCTGAAGGTTATTTCTGTCTGACCACTGAGAATCAGCCTGTGAGTCGCACCACCCGTCATAGACTGTGCACATTCAGAGAACCAGAGTTACTGTAAGTAACTGACAGCCGAGCGGGACACGAGCGGAGACGCACTCGTACCTTGGAAGTGACGGGGAAGGCGGTCGGTCTCCTGCTCTGTGTTGGTGTTATATGTGTTAAAGTAGGCGGAGAGTGAGTGTCAGAGAAACAACACTGTAGTTTGACTGAGATGTGGGGCCCTTACGGCTGCGGGGGCCCTACGCACCTTGCGTAGTTTGCGTATAGGAAAAAACGGCTCTGTCCGTAAAGTAAAGAAGCACACGGCCCTCTCTCAGCCAATCAGAAGAGATCACCCTACATCACAGATCTGTGGCTTTTGACCAATCAGCAGAGACGTGTCACGTTCTAAACTTCCTGTTTTCTCTCTTTCTGAAAAAGACCCAAGTCTGGCTAAATTCATGGAACATTTCTTTCCATAACTTGAAAACTAACAATGGTAAGTTGATGAAACTCACACATTTATTGGTGAATAATTGTGCTCAGTGATGATGTATGTGTTGGCTTTGGAGGACGTAGTGAAATGAGTGAAATTACAGATTTTTTTTGTCCATATTTGGACATATGCCCGTTGCATGTCAAATACTTACAGTATTGTCTTGACAACATAACCAATAAACCCTAGGAATATGTTTTTATGTTGCCAAAGGTTCTTTTTAGTGAAGGTTTTAGGCAAACACGATTGGAGGTGACTGACTCCGCCCACGACACGTAAACCACAATCACATTACCTAAACTCTTGCCAATGACAGGTGTGATCATTCAAACGTCAATATCACAGAACACAACGTCTCCTGAATACCAGCGACCGAGACCTATAAGGGTTAATCTAGGCTATTGCCCACTACACTCTGATTTTGTAAATACACATTTTTTTTAAATATATATTCATAATAGTGATTCCTGTTTCATTTCTCATTTGTGGAAACATTTTGTGGCTTGAACCTCTTCGCATTTGACATATTTTTGTCTCTATTGTATCCTGAGAATTTCTTACAAAAAGATATGTTTTGCTATGATGACACAGAACATGTTAGGTATATTTGTGTAACAGTAGGGGGCAGTGTGTGGTTTTTGCACAGCTCTTCTGTTGCTCTGAGTCACTGTGGTCGAACACAGTAATAAACAGCCGAGTCGTCAGGCTGCAGCCTCTGTCCTCGAATCGTCACAGTTCCTGCAGACGTGTCTCTGCTCAGACTGAACCTGTCCTTCAGAGCATTGTTCTGGGAGAGGTCACCACCTCCCCATATTTGGAAGATCCACTCCAGTTTGCCCTGTCTCTGTCGGATCCAGCCTGTGGCATAGCTGTCGTCAGTGAGAGAGTAACCAGAGACTCTACAGCTGATGCTGAGAGTTTGAGCAGGCTGCAGCAGCACTGAGCCTGGCTGGAGGAGCTCCACACTGAGCACTGGACCTGTGGAAACACAACATCATCATCATCATCATCATCCTCAGACAGCAGTGAAGGACAGTGAAGAGTTCTCACAGGAAGCAGCTGCCAGCAGCAGGAGCACGGCCCCAGACAACATGACTGATGTGTGTCTGCCTCTAACACCGCTCTGTTTTATACACACACTCATTTGCATGTTCATGTTGTCGTACTGTTTTTTCTGCACACGTAGAGTAATGTCACACTTGTCTGCAATACAATGAAGTTATTTTATGTAATCAGTTTAACTAACTTCTTATCCCCCGCCTTAACCAAACTCATTTTTTTCAGTTCAGTTTTACCCAAATCTAAAAGCTTCTCGACTGGAGAGCCATAGCCAGAGGAACATTTGAAAGTGAAAACCTGCAAAACTGATCGTGACTTGTTTTGTTGCATTGTTGGTGCATTTTGACGCCTTTTTTGTTGTGTTTTCATCATGGTTTGTTCCTTGTTTGCTCCTTGATGTGGATACGACCAGAGAATATTTCAGTACCACACCACTGTTTTATGTTTATATATTCATTTATTATTATTAAAAAGAAATATAGTCAATCTTTTGGGTCATGTTTTAGATGTTGAGAAGGTTTGCTTTGATCAATTATAGAAACTTTGTGAAACATAATAGTGAATATAAAGTCACTGATTTCGGTGTTTTTTTCAAGCATTATCTGAAAGTATTACATTACATTTACTCTACTTTGTTTACATGTTACATGTATTTAATCCCTCTAGATGGGCATAGCTATTTTTCTCAAATAGCTAAGCCAGTGTTATTCAGTCAATATTTAGGATCATATTTAAAACCTGCAAAAATCTTCAATGTAATAAGAGTTTTAGAAGCAAAAACAAAGAAGTTGATTTGAACCTTTATTAATAAATTAAACACATACAAGAAAAAGACTTATCAAAACGAGCTCTAACACAAAACAAAACCGTAAGTTTGCTGTGTGTCATTGAGTCATGTTTTTGTCTTGGTGTTTTTCACTGTGGTAGCTGCCATATAGAGCACAGTGATCCACCACAGCACAAAAACATCACTGTGTAAAGGGGAGGCACAGTGTTATGCAAAATCAACTACTTAGATCTGTTTGACCACATTACAACACACACACACATGGAGTTGTGTTTGGTTTCATTTGAGCATGGTTAAGAAATCCTTTGTTTTATAAAACTTAAATATTCTGACAGGACTGCACTCATTCATGGCCACTCAATTTCAGCAGAAGTGGAGGATTTTTATGTGTAGTTGAAAATAATTAATAATAAACTGTATAATCTAAATGAGAGACTTCCTATCAGAACATGAGCGGTCTCAAGACTGAGCCCTGAGGAACCCCACATCGGGATCACACATTATAAACTTCTTGTTCAAACAGCACTTACCGTATTTTCCGGACTATAAGTCGCACTTTTTTTCAGGGGTGCGTCTTATTCTCCGGAGCCCACCCTTTTTTAAAATTCAAAATACTTCCACGTGCCGCTAGAGGGCGCTGCAGGCTGATCGAGCAGCAGAAAGAAAGTTTGCAGTGAGCGAGAGAGCGGAGGTTACTGCAATGAAGCAAACAAAACAAGCCAATCACGGGCCAAAAGCTCGATGGGCACAGCCAGAGGAACGAGTTTGCAGAGGTGAGCTTAAAAACATGCTGTTGGGAGAGGCTGGTCAACAGTGCAGTTACATCTCCGTGCCCGGGTCGTTGCCAAGGCGGTTGATTTGAGTTTTCGCGAGTTTGGTGTGATCTTCATGCTATAGTTTTCCGAACTGTTTGTGACGTCAACACACCAGACACATGTTTAGTCCATTGTTTATGCTTCATGTTATTAACCACCAATGTCTTACGTTAGCAAACCGTACGCCTATTCAGCCTGTCGTTTTTTCTTCATTACGTATTTTTTGGCTGGTGCGTCTTAGGGCGTATTCAGACCAGAAAAGTCCTTTGCTTCGCTTGTTTGTTCCGGATCAGAAGCAAACTTTTTTTTTCTTCATTTGGTGCAGTTCGTATTCAGACTGTACTTTTTACAAGAGAACTATACTTTGTAAACACATACACGTGTGTGACGATCGAGGCTCCCATTGGACGGCAAGGACCACAACAAATGAAATGAAAATGAAAATTTGACGCTTACTATGATAATAAAAGAAACGTGAGAGGCTGAAACACTGACATTAACCTCAGCTTCACCTGAGCAGCTGGTGAAGAGGTGTTTTGTGTGGATGAAGGGTCGTTTGCTGAGCTGTTTGTTTCCATTATGTCCACAGGATAAACTGTTGGTCTTGATCCTCCTCTTCTTTAATGCGTCTCGTACTTTCATTTAAGTTTCTCAAAGTTTTTTCCACTTTGACACCGCGCTGCGACGACCGCGGCTGCTCAGGAGACGCTCGAAGCCTCTGGTTCATTTTCTCGCTAAACACGAACGCAGTTGGGTTAGTGCATCTGCCCAAATATCCAGGAGGCTCCAGGTCTGTCCACGGCCCATTGTTTGTAGCATCCATCCAATATTAGCGTTAGCAGCCGCGAAGGGATAACTTTTCTCACGGTGCCTTGCTACGGTGGCTTGTTAAGCCCAAAAAGGCGCATGTATCCCGCACTTGTTTCGGATCAACAGCGGTTTATATTCACACCTGGAGCGAACTGGACCAGAGTCCGTTTGGAAGCCGGACCGAGACCACCTGAAAAAGTCTTTGATCCGCAAAAGGATTCGTTTGTTGTTTTCACACCTGAATAAAAAATCCGGACCAGCGTTCAGAACGAACCCTGATCCGTTTAAAGTGGACCAAACCGTGCAGGTCTGAATACACCCTTATACTCCGGAGCGACGTATATCCGAAAAATACGGCACTTCATTTCCTAACACTTTACAAACACATCACGACAGTCAGGAGCGGCTTGTGCTGCCAAATAACTGAACATTGATCTCCTGACGTTACTTCACATCCCCTTTTCTTTTTGTCTTTGTTATTCCAGCTGGATGAATGTTGCTGCTTTTGCTGTTTGTCTGTGGACCTTTCAAGCGCTAAGACTGAACTAGACCCAACTGAGAAAAGATTGGTCAAATGTTTGTTTCTTTTTTGCTCTGTTTGTGCCACTCATCGGAAGTTTGGCGATTCTGACAGACTCTAAAGGAGCGACGCAGCTTTGGGAAGAAAGTTGAAAGTCAAGGTTTTTGTCATGACGTGTTTCACTGTGGCCGTTATATTGCACAGTGTTTTCCTTCTGCACAAAAACTCCACCCTCCCACTCGGGGTTTAGCAGCCATTTATAGATCATATACTGTGTGTAATTGTGTGTCTCCATTGTCACTCTCAGACTCTCATTTTTTAAACCAATGCAATGGATTACTGTTTTTTAAATGGGACACATTGTAGTAGAATAGTCGGCATAGGTTCAATCCAATATGTTTTTTCTATTTTTTGGCAGCTCCACGCTCAAATCAATACAATCGATCCTATATTCACCCATTCATTCATTTATTTATTTTCATATTATGACATATTTTCAAATCACATTTTTGGAAAAGTCTGTGCTTCGGCAAAATGATTATTCCTGTTTTTTTAAGGTCAAAGCTCTCAAGTCAGAATACCATGTATACAGCGCCCCCTCTGGTGGTTTCTGTGACTGACTCAAATTGTTTTTGCACAACTCTTCATATTCTCTGAGTGACTGTGGGTATCGGGCACAGTAGTAAACTGCAGAGTCTCCAGGCTGCATGTTGTTTCCATTGAGGATCACTGTGTTACTGGAGGAATGATCGATACTGAACTTGTTCTTCAGTGAACCTTTGATGGTTCCTGAACCTCCATGAGAGTTATATCCAATCCACTCCAAAGCTTTCCCAGCAGGCTGTCTGATCCACACTGTGGTGCGGCCTGTGTAAGAAATCGTACAGGTGATGGACAGAGGGCCTCCAGGCTGCACAGTCACAGAGTCTGGCTGTGTCAGTGTCTCACTCTTCACACCTGTGGACACAAACGTGTTCAGTGGAGGCTTCAGTAACAGGAGCATTGTGTGTGAATAGAGCTGATGTTGAGAGTGAAAGAGGAAAACTCACAGAGCAGACAGAGAGCAGCCACCAACAGCCTGAGAGTGTTCATCCTGAGACTGCACATGGGACTGTGAGGAGCTCATATATACTGCACACACTCTACACCTGCTTTACATATTCTCCTCCATTTACATCAGCTCATACATTTAAAGTGGGAACACAATGAGGAACACTGAAGTTCAAGTGGATACGACCAGAGAATATTTCAGTACCACACCACTGTTTTATGTTTATATTCATTTATTATTATTAAAAAGAAATATAGTTAATCTTTTGGGTCATGTTTTAGATGTTGAGAAGGTTTGCGTTGATCAATTATAGAAACTTTGTGAAACATAATAGTGAATATAAAGTCACTGATTTAGGTGTTTTTTCAAGCATTATCTGAAAGTATTACATTACATTTACTCTACTTTGTTTACACGTTACGTTTATTTAATCCTTACTCTATATGTTTTTCTCAAATAGCTAAGCCAGTGTTATTCAGTCAATATTTGGGATCATATTCAAAACCTGCAAAAATCTTCAATGTATTAAAAGTTTTGGAAGCTAAAAAAAGACGTTGATTTGAACCGTTATCAATAAATAATAAACAAGAAAAAGACTTTTCAAAACGAGCTCTAACACAAAACAAAACCCTAAGTTTGCTGTGTGTCATTGAGTCATGTTTTTGTCTTGGTGTTTTTCACTGTGGCCGCTGCTGCTATAGAGCACAGTGATCCACCACAGCACAAAAACATCACTCTGTAAAGGGGAGGCACAGTGTTATGCAAAATCAACTGCTTCGATCTGTTTGACCACATTACAGCAAACTTTTTTTTCTTCATTTGGTGCAGTTCGTATTCAGACTGTACTTTTTGCAAGAGAACTATATTTTGTAAACACGTGTGTGACGATCGAGGCTCCCATTGGACGGCAAGGACCACAACAAATGAAATAAAAATGAAAATTTGACGCTTACTATGATAATAAAAGAAACATGACAGGCTAAAACACTGACCTTTAACCTCAGCTTCACCGGAGCAGCTGGTGAAGAGGTGTTTTGTGTGGATGAAGGGTCGTCTGCTGAGCGGTTTGTTTCCATTATGTCCACAGGATAAACTGTTGGTCTTGATCCTCCTCTTCTTCAATGCGTCTTGTACTTTCATTTAAGTTTGGCAAAGTTTTTTCCACTTTGACACCGTGCTGCGACGACCGCGGCTGTTCAGGAGACGCTCGAAGCCCGTCTGCTTCATTTTCTCGCTAAACACGAACACAGTTGGGTTAGTGCATCTGCCCAAATATCCAGGAGGCTCCAGGTCTGTCCACGGCTCATTGTTTGTAGCATCCATCCAATACTAGCGTTAGCAGCCACGAAGGGATAACTTTTCTCCCGGTGCCTTGCTACGGTGGCTTGTCAAGCCCAAAAGGCGCATGTATCCCGCACTTGTTTCGGATCAACAGTGGTTTATATTCACACCTGGAGCGAACTGGACCAGAGTCCGTTTGGAAGCCGGACCGAGACCACCTGAAAAAGTCTCGGTCCGGTTCTTTGATCCGCAACAGGATTCGTTTGTTGTTTTCACACCTGAATAAAAAATCCGGACCAGCGTTCAGAACGAACCCTGATCCGTTTAAAGTGGACCAAACCGTGCAGGTCTGAATACACCCTTATACTCCGGAGCGACGTATATCCAAAAAATACGGCACTTCATTCCCTAACACTTTACAAACACATCACGACAGTCAGGAGCGGCTTGTTGTTGCCAAATAACTGAACATTGATCTGACGTTACTTCACATCCCATTTTCTTTTTGTCTTTGTTATTCCAGCTGGACGATGTTGCTGCTTTTGCTGTTTGTCTGTGGAACTTTCAAGCGCTAAGACTGAACTAGACCCAACTGAGAAAAGATTGGTCAAATGTTTGTTTCTTTTTTGCTCTGTTTGTGCCACTCATCGGAAGTTTGGCGATTCTGACAGACTCTAAAGGAGCGACGCAGCTTTGGGAAGAAAGTTGAAAGTCAAGGTTTTTGTCATGACGTGTTTCACTGTGGCCATTATATTGCACAGTGTTTTCCTTCTGCACAAAAACTCCACCCTCCCACTCGGGGTTTAGCAGCCATTTATAGATCATGTACTGTGTGTAATTGTGTGTCTCCATTGTCACTCTCAGACTCTCATTTTTTAAACCAATGCAATGGATTACTGTTTTTTAAATGGGACACATTGTAGTAGAATAGTCGGCATAGGTTCAATCCAATATGTTTTTTCTATTTTTTGGCAGCTCCACGCTCAAATCAATACAATCGATCCTATATTCACCCATTCATTCATTTATTTATTTTCATATTATGACATATTTTCAAATCACATTTTTGGAAAAGTCTGTGCTTCGGCAAAATGATTATTCCTGTTTTTTTAAGGTCAAAGCTCTCAAGTCAGAATACCATGTATACAGCGCCCCCTCTGGTGGTTTCTGTGACTGACTCAAATTGTTTTTGCACAACTCTTCATATTCTCTGAGTGACTGTGGGTATCGGGCACAGTAGTAAACTGCAGAGTCTCCAGGCTGCATGTTGTTTCCATTGAGGATCACTGTGTTACTGGAGGAATGATCGATACTGAACTTGTTCTTCAGTGAACCTTTGATGGTTCCTGAACCTCCATGAGAGTTATATCCAATCCACTCCAAAGCTTTCCCAGCAGGCTGTCTGATCCACACTGTGGTGCGGCCTGTGTAAGAAATCGTACAGGTGATGGACAGAGGGCCTCCAGGCTGCACAGTCACAGAGTCTGGCTGTGTCAGTGTCTCACTCTTCACACCTGTGGACACAAACGTGTTCAGTGGAGGCTTCAGTAACAGGAGCATTGTGTGTGAATAGAGCTGATGTTGAGAGTGAAAGAGGAAAACTCACAGAGCAGACAGAGAGCAGCCACCAACAGCCTGAGAGTGTTCATCCTGAGACTGCACATGGGACTGTGAGGAGCTCATATATACTGAACACACTCTGCACCTGCTTTACATATTCTCTTCCATTTACATCAGCTCAGACATTTAAAGTGGGAACACAATGAGGAACACTGAAGTTCAAGTGGATACGACCAGAGAATATTTCAGTACCACACCACTGTTTTATGTTTATATTCATTTATTATTATTAAAAAGAAATATAGTTAATCTTTTGGGTCATGTTTTAGATGTTGAGAAGGTTTGCGTTGATCAATTATAGAAACTTTGTGAAACATAATAGTGAATATAAAGTCACTGATTTAGGTGTTTTTTCAAGCATCATCTGAAAGTATTACATTACATTTACTCTACTTTGTTTACACGTTACGTTTATTTAATCCTTACTCTATATGTTTTTCTCAAATAGCTAAGCCAGTGTTATTCAGTCAATATTTGGGATCATATTCAAAACCTGCAAAAATCTTCAATGTATTAAAAGTTTTGGAAGCTAAAAAAAGACGTTGATTTGAACCGTTATCAATAAATAATAAACAAGAAAAAGACTTTTCAAAACGAGCTCTAACACAAAACAAAACCCTAAGTTTGCTGTGTGTCATTGAGTCATGTTTTTGTCTTGGTGTTTTTCACTGTGGCCGCTGCTGCTATAGAGCACAGTGATCCACCACAGCACAAAAACATCACTCTGTAAAGGGGAGGCACAGTGTTATGCAAAATCAACTGCTTCGATCTGTTTGACCACATTACAGCAAACTTTTTTTTCTTCATTTGGTGCAGTTCGTATTCAGACTGTACTTTTTGCAAGAGAACTATATTTTGTAAACACGTGTGTGACGATCGAGGCTCCCATTGGACGGCAAGGACCACAACAAATGAAATAAAAATGAAAATTTGACGCTTACTATGATAATAAAAGAAACATGACAGGCTAAAACACTGACATTAACCTCAGTTTCACTGGAGCAGCTGGAGGTGTTTTGTGTGGATGAAGGGTCGTCTGCTGAGCGGTTTGTTTCCATTATGTCCACAGGATAAACTGTTGGTCTTGATCCTCCTCTTCTTCAATGCGTCTTGTACTTTCATTTAAGTTTGGCAAAGTTTTTTCCACTTTGACACCGTGCTGCGACGACCGCGGCTGTTCAGGAGACGCTCGAAGCCCGTCTGCTTCATTTTCTCGCTAAACACGAACACAGTTGGGTTAGTGCATCTGCCCAAATATCCAGGAGGCTCCAGGTCTGTCCACGGCTCATTGTTTGTAGCATCCATCCAATATTAGCGTTAGCAGCCGCGAAGGGATAACTTTTCCCACGGTGCCTTGCTACGGTGGCTTGTCAAGCCCAAAAGGCGCATGTATCCCGCACTTGTTTCGGATCAACAGTGGTTTATATTCACACCTGGAGCGAACTGGACCAGAGTCCGTTTGGAAGCCGGACCGAGACCACCTGAAAAAGTCTCGGTCCGGTTCTTTGATCCGCAACAGGATTCGTTTGTTGTTTTCACACCTGAATAAAAAATCCGGACCAGCGTTCAGAACGAACCCTGATCCGTTTAAAGTGGACCAAACCGTGCAGGTCTGAATACACCCTTATACTCCGGAGCGACGTATATCCAAAAAATACGGCACTTCATTCCCTAACACTTTACAAACACATCACGACAGTCAGGAGCGGCTTGTTGTTGCCAAATAACTGAACATTGATCTGACGTTACTTCACATCCCCTTTTCTTTTTGTCTTTGTTATTCCAGCTGGATGAATGTTGCTGCTTTTGCTGTTTGTCTGTGGAACTTTCAAGCGCTAAGACTGAACTAGACCCAACTGAGAAAAGATTGGTCAAATGTTTGTTTCTTTTTTGCTCTGTTTGTGTCACTCATCGGAAGTTTGGAGATTCTGACAGACTCTAAAGGAGCGACGCAGCTTTGGGAAGAAAGTTGAAAGTCAAGGTTTTTGTCATGACGTGTTTCACTGTGGCTGTTATATTGCACAGTGTTTTCCTTCTGCACAAAAACTCCACCCTCCCACTCGGGGTTTAGCAGCCATTTATAGATCATGTACTGTGTGTAATTGTGTGTCTCCATTGTCACTCTCAGACTCTCATTTTTTAAACCAATGCAATGGATTACTGTTTTTTTTTTAAATGGGACACGTTGTATTAGAATAGTCGGCATAGGTTCAATCCAACATGTTTTTTTCTATTTTTTGGCAGCTCCATGCTCTAATCAATACAATCGAACCTATATTCACCCATTCATTCATTTACTTTCATATTTTGACATATTTTCAAATCACATTTTTGGAAAAGTCTGTGCTTCGGCAACATGATTATTCCTGTTTTTTTAAGGACAAAGCTCTCAAGTCAGAATACCATGTATACAGCGCCCCCTCTGGTGGTTTCTGTGACTGACTCCAAATTGTTTTTGTACAGCTCTTCATATTCTCTGAGTGACTGTGAGTATCTGGCACAGTAGTAAACTGCAGAGTCTCCAGGCTGCATGTTGTTTCCATTGAGGATCACTGTGTTACTGGAGGAATGATCGATACTGAACTTGTTCTTCAGTGACTCTTTCATGGTTGCTGAACCTCCATGAGAGTTAAGTCCAATCCACTCCATAGCTTTCCCAGCAGGCTGTCTGATCCACACTGTGTTGTAGCCTGTGTAAGAAATCGTACAGCGGATGGACAGAGGGCCTCCAGGCTGCACAGTCACAGAGTCTGGCTGTGTCAGTGTCTCACTCTTCACACCTGTGGACACAAACGTGTTCAGTGGAGGCTTCAGTAACAGGAGCATTGTGTGTGAATAGAGCTGATGTTGAGAGTGAAAGAGGAAAACTCACAGAGCAGACAGAGAGCAGCCACCAACAGCCTGAGAGTGTTCATCCTGAGACTGCACATGGGACTGTGAGGAGCTCACATATACTGCACACACTCTACACCTGCTTTACATATTCTCCTCCATTTACATCAGCTCATACATTTAAAGTGGGAACACAAAGAGGAACACAAAGTTGATGTGGATACGACCAGAGAATATATCAGTACCACACCACTGTTTTATGTTTATGTTCATTTATTATTATTAAAAAAAAACTATAGTCAATCTTTTGGATCATGTTTTAGATGTTGAGAAGGTTTGCTTTGATCAATTATAGAAACTTTGTGAAACATAATAGTGAATATAAAGTGACTGATTTAGGTGTTTTTTCAAGCATTATCTGAAAGTATTACATTACATTTACTCTACTTTGTTTACACGTTACGTTTATTTAATCCTTACTCCATATGTTTTTCTCAAATAGCTAAGCCAGTGTTATTCAGTCAATATTTGGGATCATATTCAAAACCTGCAAAAATCGTCAATGTAATAAAAGTTTTGGAAGCTAAAAAAAGACGTTGATTTGAACCGTTATCAATAAATAATAAACAAGAAAAAGACTTTTCAAAAGGAGCTCTAACACAAAACAAAACCCTAAGTTTGCTGTGTGTCACTGAGTCATGTTTTTGTCTTGGTGTTTTTCACTGTGGCCGCTGCTATATAGAGCACAGTGATCCACCACAGCACAAAAACATCACTCTATAAAGGGGAGGCACAGTGTTATGCAAAATCAACTACTTAGATCTATTTGACCACATTACAACAAACACACACATGGAGTTGTGTTTGGTTTCATTTGAGCATGGTTAAGAAATCCTTTGTTTTATCAAACTTAAATATTCTGACAGGACTACACTCATACATGGCTACTCAATTCAGCAGAAGTGGAGGATTTTTATGTGTAGTTGAAAATAATTAATAATAAACTGTATAATCTAAATGAGAGACTTCCTATCAGAACATGAGCGGTCCCAAGACTGAGCCCCGAGGAACCCCACATCAGGATCACACATTATAAACTTCTTGTTCAAACAGCACTTACCGTATTTTCCGGACTATAAGTCGCACTTTTTTTCAGGGGTGCGTCTTATTCTCCGGAGCCCACCCTTTTTTTAAATTCAAAGTACTTCCACAGGCCGCTAGAGGGCGCTGCAGGCTGATCGAGCAGCAGAAAGAAAGTTTGCAGTGAGCGAGAGAGCGGAGGTTACTGCAATGAAGCAAACAAAACAAGCCAATCACGGGCCAAAAGCTCGATGGGCACAGCCAGAGGAACGAGTTTGCAGAGGAGAGCTTAAAAACATGCTGTTGGGAGAGGCTGGTCAACAGTGCGGTTACATCTCCGTGCCGGGTCGTTGCCAAGGCGATTGATTTGAGTTTTCGCGAGTTTGGTATGTTCTTCATGCTATAGTTTTCCGAACTGTTTGTGACGTCAACACACCAGACACATGTTTAGTCCATTGTTTATGCTTCATGTTATTAACCACCAATGTCTTACGTTAGCAAACCGTACGCCTATTCAGCCTGTCGTTTTTTCTTCATTACGCATTTTTTGGCTGGTGCGTCTTAGGGCGTATTCAGACCAGAAAAGTCCTTTGCTTCGCTTGTTTGTTCCGGATCAGAAGCAAACTTTTTTTTTTTCGTTTGGTGCAGTTCGTATTCAGACTGTACTTTTTGCAAGAGAACTATATTTTGTAAACACATACACGTGTGTGACGATCGAGGCTCCCATTGGACGGCAAGGACCACAACAAATGAAATCAAAATGAAAATTTGACGCTTACTGTGATAATAAAAGAAACGTGAGAGGCTAAAACACTGACCTTTAACCTCAGCTTCACCGGAGCAGCTGGAGGAAGAGGTGTTTTGTGCGGATGAAGGGTCGTCTGCGGAGCTGTTTGTTTCCATTATGTGCACAGGATAAACTGCTGGTCTTGATCCTCCTCTTCTTTAATGTGTCTCGTACTTTCATTTAAGTTTCTCGAAGTGTTTTCCACTTTGACACCGCGCTTTTTAAAAAAAAATGGGACACGTTGTATTAGAATAGTCGGCATAGGTTCAATCCAATATGTTTTTTTCTATTTTTTGGCAGCTCCATGCTCAAATCAATACAATCGATCCTATATTCACCCATTCATTCATTTATTTTCATATTTTGACATATTTTCTAATCGCATTTTTGGAAAAGTCTGTGCTTCGGCAAAATGATTATTCCTGTTTCTTTAAGGACAAAGCTCTCAAGTCAGAACACCACGTATACAGCGCCCCCTCTGGTGGTTTCTGTGACTGACTCAAATTGTTTTTGTACAGCTCTTCATATTCTTTGAGTGACTGTGGGTATCGGGCACAGTAGTAAACTGCAGAGTCTCCAGGCTGCATGTTGTTTCCATTGAGGATCACTGTGTTACTGGAGGAGTGATCGATACTGAACTTGTTCTTCAGTGACTCTTTGATGCTTCCTGAACCTCCATGAGCGTTAAGTCCAATCCACTCCAAAGCTTTCCCAGCAGGCTGTCTGATCCACGCTGTGTTGTAGCCTGTGTAAGAAATCGTACAGCGGATGGACAGAGGGCCTCCAGGCTGCACAGTCACAGAGTCTGGCTGTGTCAGTGTCTCACTCTTCACACCTGTGGACACAAACGTGTTCAGTGGAGGCTTCAGTAACAGGAGCATTGTGTGTGAATAGAGCTGATGTTGAGAGTGAAAGAGGAAAACTCACAGAGCAGACAGAGAGCAGCCACCAACAGCCTGAGAGTGTTCATCCTGAGACTGCACATGGGACTGTGAGGAGCTCATATATACTGCACACACTCTACACCTGCTTTACATATTCTCCTCCATTTACATAAACTCATACATTTAAAGTGGGAACACAAAGAGGAACACTGAAGTTGATGTGGATACGACCAGAGAATATATTAGTACCACACCACTGCTTTATGTTTATATTCATTTATTATTATTAAAAAGAAATATAGTTAATCTTTTGGGTCATGTTTTAGATGTTGAGAAGGTTTGCTTTGATTAATTATAGAAACTTTGTGAAACATAATAGTGAATATAAAGTGACTGATTTAGGTGTTTTTTTCAAGCATCATCTGAAAGTATTACATTACATTTACTCTACTTTGTTTACACGTTACGTTTATTTAATCCTTACTCCATATGTTTTTCTCAAATAGCTAAGCCAGTGTTATTCAGTCAATATTTGGGATCATATTCAAAACCTGCAAAAATCTTCAATGTAATAAAAGTTTTGGAAGCTAAAAAAAGACGTTGATTTGAACCGTTATCAATAAATAATAAACAAGAAAAAGACTTTTCAAAACGAGCTCTAACACAAAACAAAACCCTAAGTTTGCTGTGTGTCATTGAGTCATGTTTTTGTCTTGGTGTTTTTCACTGTGGTAGCTGCTGCTATATAGAGCACAGTGATCCACCACAGCACAAAAACATCACTCTGGAAAGGGGAGGCACAGTGTTATGCAAAATCATCTCATTCAATCTATTTGACCACATTACAACAAACACACACATGGAGTTGTGTTTGGTTTCATCTGAGCATGGTTAAGAAATCCTTTGTTTGATCAAACCTAAATATTCTGACAGGACTACACTCATTCATGGCCACTCAATTTCTGCGGTGTTAGTTGGATTGTTTATGTGTTGTTGAAAATACTATGGTGTTGTAAACACAATAAATATTGATTTAAACATTAATACACAACCTTAAACTCACAATACAACCATTTTTTTTAAAACAATCTAATATCCAACCATTTCAACACAGATTATACTAAACTGTATAATGTAAAAGAGAGGGAGGACTTCCTATCAGAACATGAGCGGTCCCAAGACTGAGCCCTGAGGAACCCCATATCAGGATCACACATTATGGGATTTGTGGACACACTAACCTTTCTAACACAGGACAGCAACATCCCAATGATCTGACGAGCACCAGAGCAAATGGGAAATCACTGTCAGAATTGGAGAAGCCTCGTTTTATGATATTTGTGTTTGTGGGTTAAGGTGAACTAGATGGATGTAAATAACACCTTTTTTTTTAATCATTATTAGAACAAGGACGGGATCACATACTACATTCTTTTCCATGAGAACACAGAAGTACCATTCTGTAATAGTAATTGGTGTAATGTGATTCACTCAGCTTTGTGGACTTCCTTTAACATTTAAAGGACAACATGCCTGATGTGTGTCTGCCTCTAACACCGCTCTGTTTTAAACACACACTCATTTGAATAAAACAGCACAGTAATGTAATGTAATCAGTTTAACTAACTTCTTATCCCCCGCCTTAACCAAACACATTTTCTTCAGTTCAGTTTTACCCAAATCTAAAAGCTTCTCGACTGGAGAGCCATAGCCAGAGGCACATTTGGAAGCGAAAACCTGCAAAACTGATCGTGACTTGTTTTGTTGCATTGTTGGTGCATTTTGACGCCTTTTTTGTTGTGTTTTCCTCATGGTTTTGTCACTTTTTAGTCGTTATTTTTTCTACTGTGTTGTTGCTCCTTTTCCAGCAGGTTTTTGCCGCCATTGTGTTGCTTTTTTTTTAATCCGTTTTTTGTTGTGTTTGTATGCTGTTTTGACACTATTTTCATGAGGCTTTTAGATTTGGGTAAAGCCAAACTGGAGCAAACGTGCTCAGTTCAGGTGGGGGTTAAGAGCTTAATGGGATCAAATCTTCCTTCACTGGTTTATTTTTATTCATTTATCTGATTCATGGATGGTTGAAAAGTCTGATTCTGTCTTTTTATGGGCCACAAAACACTGTGTATACAGCGCCCCCTCTGGTGGTTTCTGTGACTGACTCCAAATTGTTTTTGTTCAGCTCTTCATATTCTCTGAGTGACTGTGAGTCTCGGGCACAGTAGTAAACTGCAGAGTCTCCAGGCTGCATGTTGTTTCCATTGAGGATCACTGTGTTACTGGAGGAATGATCGATACTGAACTTGTTCTTCAGTGACTCTTTCATGGTTGCTGTACTACATCCTTTACAGTTACGTCCAATCCACTCCATAGCTTTCCCAGCAGGCTGTCTGATCCATGCTGTGGTGCCGCCTGTGTAAGAAATCGTACAGCGGATGGACAGAGGGTCTCCAGGCTGCACAGTCACAGAGTCTGGCTGTGTCAGTGTCTCACTCTTCACACCTGTGGACACAAACGTGTTCAGTGGAGGCTTCAGTAACAGGAGCATTGTGTGTGAATAGAGCTGATGTTGAGAGTGAAAGAGGAAAACTCACAGAGCAGACAGAGAGCAGCCACCAACAGCCTGAGAGTGTTCATCCTGAGACTGCACATGGGACTGTGAGGAGCTCATATATACTGCACACACTCTACACCTGCTTTACATATTCTCCTCCATTTACATCAGCTCATACATTTAAAGTGGGAACACAAAGAGGAACACGGAAGTTGATGTGGATACGACCAGAGAATATATCAGTACAACACCACTGTTTTATGTTTATATATTCATTTATTATTATTACAAAGAAATATAGTTAATCTTTTGGGTCATGTTTTAGATGTTGAGAGGGTTTGCTTTGATTAATAATAGAAACTTTGTGAAACATAATAGTGAATATAAAGTCACTGATTTAGGTGTTTTTTCAAGCATTATCTGAAAGTATTACATTACATTTACTCTTCTTTGTTTACACGTTACGTTTATTTAATCCTTACTCTATATGTTTTTTCTCAAATAGCTAAGCCAGTGTTATTCAGTCAATATTTGGGATCATATTCAAAACCTGCAAAAATCTTCAATGTAATGAAAGTTTTGGAAGCTAAAAAAAGACGTTGATTTGAACCGTTATCAATAAATAATAAAAGACTTTTCAAAACGAGCTCTAACACAAATCAAAACCGTAAGTTTGCTGTGCGTCATTGAATCATGTTTTTGTCTTGGTGTTTTTCACTGTGGCCGCTGCCGCTATAGAGCACAGTGATCCACCACAGCACAAAAACATCACTCTGTAAAGGGGAGGCAAAGTGTTATGCAAAATCAACTACTTAGATCTATTTGACCACATTACAACAAACACACACATGGAGTTGTGTTTGGTTTTATTTGAGCATGGTTAAGAAATCCTTTGTTTTATCAAACTTAAATATTCTGACAGGACTACACTCATTCATGGCCACTCAATTTCAGCAGAAGTGGAGGATTTTTATGTGTAGTTGAAAATAATTAATAATAAACTGTATAATCTAAATGAGAGACTTCCTATCAGAACATGAGCGGTCCCAAGACTGAGCCCTGAGGAACCCCACATCAGGATCACACATTATAAACTTCTTGTTCAAACAGCACTTACCGTATTTTCCGGACTATAAGTCGCACTTTTTTTCAGGGGTGCGTCTTATTCTCCGGAGCCCACCTTTTTTTTAAAATTCAAAATACTTCCACAGGCCGCTAGAGGGCGCTGCAGGCTGATCGAGCAGCAGAAAGAAAGTTTGCAGTGAGCGAGAGAGCGGAGGTTACTGCAATGAAGCAAACAAAACAAGCCAATCACGGGCCAAAAGCTCGATGGGCACAGCCAGAGGAACGAGTTTGCAGAGGAGAGCTTAAAAACATGCTGTTGGGAGAGGCTGGTCAACAGTGCAGTTACATCTCCGTGCCCGGGTCGTTGCCAAGGCGATTGATTTGAGTTTTCGCGAGTTTGGTACGTTCTTCATGCTATAGTTTTCCGAATTGTTTGTGACGTCAACACACCAGACACATGTTTAGTCCGTTGTTTATGCTTCATGTTATTAACCACCAATGTCTTACGTTAGCAAACCGTACGCCTATTCAGCCTGTCGTTTTTTCTTCATTACGCATTTTTTGGCTGGTGCGTCTTAGGGCGTATTCAGACCAGAAAAGTCCTTTGCTTCGCTTGTTTGTTCCGGATCAGAAGCAAACTTTTTTTTCTTCATTTGGTGCAGTTCGTATTCAGACTGTACTTTTTGCAAGAGAACTATATTTTGTAAACACGTGTGTGACGATCGAGGCTCCCATTGGACGGCAAGGACCACAACAAATGAAATCAAAATGAAAATTTGACGCTTACTATGATAATAAAAGAAACGTGAGAGGCTAAAACACCTACCATTAACCTCAGCTTCACCGGAGCAGCTGGAGGAGTTTTGTGTGGATGAAGGGTCGTCTGCTGAGCGGTTTGTTTCCATTATGTCCACAGGATAAACTGTTGGTCTTGATCCTCCTCTTCTTCAATGCGTCTTGTACTTTCATTTAAGTTTGGCAAAGTTTTTTCCACTTTGACACCGCGCTGCGACGACCGCGGCTGTTCAGGAGACGCTCGAAGCCCGTTTGCTTCATTTTCTCGCTAAACACGAACGCAGTTGGGTTAGTGCATCTGCCCAAATATCCAGGAGGCTCCAGGTCTGTCCACGGCCCATTGTTTATAGCATCCATCCAATACTAGCGTTTGCAGCCACGAAGGGATAACTTTTCTGACGGTCCCTTGCTACGGTGGCTTGTTAAGCCCATAAAGGCGCATGTATCCCGCACTTGTTTCGGATCAACGGTGGTTTATATTCACACCTGGAGCGAACTGGACCAGAGTCCGTTTGGAAGCCGGACCGAGACCACCTGAAAAAGTCTCGGTCCGGTTCTTTGATCCGCAACAGGATTCGTTTGTTGTTTTCACACCTGAATAAAAAATCCGGACCAGCGTTCAGAACAAACCCTGATCCGTTTAAAGTGGACCAAACCGTGCAGGTCTGAATACACCCTTATACTCCGGAGCGACGTATATCCGAAAAATACGGCACTTCATTCCGTAACACTTTACAAACACATCACAACAGTCAGGAGCGGCTTGTTGTTGCCAAATAACTGAACATTGATCTCCTGACATTACTTCACATCCCATTTTCTTTTTGTCTTTGTTATTCCAGCTGGACGATGTTGCTGCTTTTGCCGTTTGTCTGTGGAACTTTCAACCGCTAAGACTGAACTAGACCCAACTCTGAAAAGATTGGTCAAATGTTTGTTTCTTTTTTGCTCTGTTTGTGCCACTCATCGGGAGTTTGGCGATTCTGACAGACTCTAAAGGAGCGACGCAGCTTTGGGAAGAAGGTTGAAAGTCAAGGTTTTTGTCATGGCGTGTTTCACTGTGGCCGTTATATTGCACAGTGTTTTCCTTCTGCACAAAAACTCCACCCTCCCACTCGGGGTTTAGCAGCCATTTATAGATCATGTACTGTGTGTAATTGTGTGTCTCCATTGTCACTCTCAGACTCTCATTTTTTAAACCAATGCAATGGATTACTGTTTTTTTTTTTAAATGGGACACGTTGTATTAGAATAGTTGGCATAGGTTCAATCCAATATGTTTTTTCTATTTTTTGGCAGCTCCATGCTCAAATCAATACAATCGATCCTATATTCACCCATTCATTTATTTATTTATTTTCATATTTTGACATATTTTCAAATCGCATTTTTGGAAAAGTCTGTGCTTCGGCAAAATTATTATTTCTGTTTCTTTAAGGACAAAGCTCTCAAGTCAGAATACCACGTATACAGCGCCCCCTCTGGTGGTTTCTGTGACTGACTCCTAATTGTTATTGTACAGCTCTTCATATTCTCTGAGTGACTGTGAGTATCGGGCACAGTAATAAACTGCAGAGTCTCCAGGCTGCATGTTGTTTCCATTGAGGATCACTGTGGTACTGGAGGAATGATCGATACTGAACTTGTTCTTCAGTGAATCTTTGATGCTTCCTGAAGCTCCATGAGAATTATATCCAATCCACTCCAAAGCTTTCCCAGCAGGCTGTCTGATCCATGCTGTGTTGTAGCTGCTGGTAGAATAGGAGACAGTACAGGTGATGGACAGAGGGCCTCCAGGCTGCACAGTCACAGAGTCTGGCTGTGTCAGTGTCTCACTCTTCACACCTGTGGACACAAACGTGTTCAGTCGAGGCTTCAGTAACAGGAGCATTGTGTGTGAATAGAGCTGATGTTGAGAGTGAAAGAGGAAAACTCACAGAGCAGACAGAGAGCAGCCACCAACAGCCTGAGAGTGTTCATCCTGAGACTGCACATGGGACTGTGAGGAGCTCATATATACTGCACACACTCTACACCTGCTTTACATATTCTCCTCCATTTACATCAACTCATACATTTAAAGTCAATCTTTTTGGTCATGTTTTAGATGTTGAGAAGGTTTGCTTTGATCAATTATAGAAACTTTGTGAAACATAATAGTGAATATAAAGTGACTAAAATAGGTGTTTTTTTCAAGCATTATCTGAAAGTATTACATTACATTAACTTTACTTTGTTTACATGTTACATGTGTTATTCAGTCAATATTTGGGATCATATTTAAAAATCTTCAATGTAATAAGAGTTTTAGAAGCAAAAACAAAGAAGTTGATTTGAACCGTTATCAATAAATTAAACACATACAAGAAAAAGACTTTTCAAAACGAGCTCTAACACAAAACAAAACCCTAAGTTTGCTGTGTGTCATTGAGTCATGTTTTTGTCTTGGTGTTTTTCACTGTGGCCGCTGCCATATAGAGCACAGTGATCCACCACAGCACAAAAACATCACTCTGTAAAGGGGAGGCACAGTGTTATGCAAAATCATCTCCTTTAATCTATTTGACCACATTAAAACAAACACACACATGGAGTTGTGTTTGGTTTCATTTGAGCATGGTTAAGTAATCCTTTGTTTTATAAAACTTAAATATTCTGACAGAAATACACTCATTCATGGCCACTCAATTTCTGTGCAAGTGGAGGGTTTTGTGTGTTGTTGAAAATACTATGGTGTTGTAAACACAATAAATATTGATTTAAACATCATTAATACACAACCTTAAACTCACAATACAACCATTTTTGATAAACAATCTAATATCCAACCATTTCAACACAGATTATACTAAACTGTATAATCTAAAAGAGAGGGAGGACTTCCTATCAGAACATGAGCGGTCCCAAGACTGAGCCCTGAGGAACCCCATATCAGGATCACACATTATGGGATTTCAGAATTGGAGAAGCCTCATTTTATGATATTGTGTTTGTGGGTTAAGGTGAACATTATGGATGTAAATAACACCTTTTTTTTTAATCATTATTAGAACAAGGACGGGATCACATACTACATTCTTTTCCATGAGAACACAGAAGTACCATTCTGTAATAGTAATTGGTGTAATGTGATTCGCTCAGCTTTGTGGACTTCCTTTAACATTTAAAGGACAACATGCCTGATGTGTGTCTGCCTCTAACACGGCTCTGTTTTAAACACACACTCATTTGAATAAAACAGCACAGTAATGTAATGTAATCAGTTTAACTAACTTCTTATCCCCCGCCTTAACCAAACACATTTTCTTCAGTTCAGTTTTACCCAAATCTAAAAGCTTCTCGACTGGAGAGCCATAGCCAGAGGCACATTTGGAAGCGAAAACCTGCAAAACTGATCGTGACTTGTTTTGTTGCATTGTTGGTGCATTTTGACGCCTTTTTTGTTGTGTTTTCCTCATGGTTTTGTCACTTTTTAGTCGTTATTTTTTCTAGTGTGTTGTTGCTCCTTTTCCAGCAGGTTTTTGCCGCCATTGTGTTGCTTTTTTTTTAATCAGTTTTTTGTTGTGTTTTTATGCTGTTTTGACACTATTTTCATGAGGCTTTTAGATTTGGGTAAAGCCAAACTGGAGCAAACGTGCTCAGTTTAGGTGGGGGTGAAGAGGTTAATGGGATCAAATCTTCCTTCACTGGTTTATTTTTATTCATTTATCTGATTCATGGATGGTTGAAAAGTCTGATTCTGTCTTTTTATGGGCCACAAAACACTGTGTATACAGCGCCCCCTCTGGTGGTTTCTGTGACTGACTCCAAATTGTTTTTGTACAGCTCTTCATATTCTCTGAGTGACTGTGAGTCTCGTGCACAGTAGTAAACTGCAGAGTCTCCAGGCTGCATGTTGTTTCCATTGAGGATCACTGTGTTACTGGAGGAATGATCGATACTGAACTTGTTCTTCAGTGAATCTTTCATGGTTGCTGTACTACATCCTTTACAGTTATATCCAATCCACTCCAAAGCTTTCCCAGCAGGCTGTCTGATCCATGCTGTGTAGCCACCAGTGTAAGAAATCGTACAGCGGATGGACAGAGGGCCTCCAGGCTGCACAGTCACAGAGTCTGGCTGTGTCAGTGTCTCACTCTTCACACCTGTGGACACAAACGTGTTCAGTGGAGGCTTCAGTAACAGGAGCATTGTGTGTGAATAGAGCTGATGTTGAGAGTGAAAGAGGAAAACTCACAGAGCAGACAGAGAGCAGCCACCAACAGCCTGAGAGTGTTCATCCTGAGACTGCACATGGGACTGTGAGGAGCTCATATATACTGCACACACTCCACACCTGCTTTACATATTCTCCTCCATTTACATCAGCTCAGACATTTAAAGTCAATCTTTTGGGTCATGTTTTAGATGTTGAGAAGGTTTGCTTTGATCAATTATAGAAACTTTGTGAAACATAATAGTGAATATAAAGTGACTGGTATAGGTGATTTTTTTCAAGTATTATCTGAAAGTATTATATTACATTTACTCTACTTTGTTTACATGTTACATGTATTTAATCCCTCTACATGTGCATAGTTATTTTTCTCAAATAGCTATACCAGTGTTATTCAGTCAATATTTGGGATCATATTTAAAACCTGCAAAAATCTTCAATGTATTAAGAGTTTTAGAAGCAAAAACAAAGAAGTTGATTTGAACCGTTATCAATAAATTAAACACATACAAGAAAAAGACTTTTCAAAACGAGCTCTAACACAAAACAAAACCCTAAGTTTGCTGTGTGTCATTGAGTCATGTTTTTGTCTTGGTGTTTTTCACTGTGGCCGCTGCCATATAGAGCACAGTGATCCACCACAGCACAAAAACATCACTCTGTAAAGGGGAGGCACAGTGTTATGCAAAATCATCTCCTTTAATCTATTTGACCACATTAAAACAAACACACACATGGAGTTGTGTTTGGTTTCATTTGAGCATGGTTAAGTAATCCTTTGTTTTATAAAACTTAAATATTCTGACAGAAATACACTCATTCATGGCCACTCAATTTCTGTGCAAGTGGAGGGTTTTGTGTGTTGTTGAAAATACTATGGTGTTGTAAACACAATAAATATTGATTTAAACATCATTAATACACAACCTTAAACTCACAATACAACCATTTTTGATAAACAATCTAATATCCAACCATTTCAACACAGATTATACTAAACTGTATAATCTAAAAGAGAGGGAGGACTTCCTGTAAGAACATGAGCGGTCCCAAGACTGAGCCCTGAGGAACCCCATATCAGGACCAAACATTATGGGATTTCAGAATTGGAGAAGCCTCATTTTATGATATTGTGTTTGTGGGTTAAGGTGAACATTATGGATGTAAATAACACCTTTTTTTTTAATCATTATTACAACAAGGACGGGACCACATACTACATTCTTTTCCATGAGAACACAGAAGTACCATTCTGTAATAGTGATTAGTGTAATGTGATTCACTCAGCTTCACTCAGCTTTGTGGACTTCCTTTAACATTTAAAGGACAACATGCCTGATGTGTGTCTGCCTCTAACACGGCTCTGTTTTAAACACACACTCATTTTAATGAAACAGCACAAGGTTTGTCTAATGCTTAGATCAATGCCACAAGACGCTTCCTTCAGTTATTTACTTTTTAAAAACCTTTGGACACATCAGCTTTGTTACGTGGACTATATCGCTTGAAATGTGGGTAGAAAATGCCCCTATAGACTAAACGTTACAAAATGTAGTAAACTCCAGCCGAGGACATAAACCTGCCCCAGTTCTACTTCAAAATGAACTAAATACTATTATATCAACCACCAAACTACATTTAGTCGATTGATTTGTGTAAAATGTCCAATGTTCATTTGCACCAACAAGTCAACACTGCACCGTTTCTCTGCGCGGCATAAAAAACGGCTTTGTTTTCGTGGACTTTTCCAGTCCCATGTTAACTGATAGGAGAAAAGGGGCGGGCACAGTTCATGCCGGCACCCACGCGAACTTCCGGAATAAGGTGAATATACGTAGGTTTTGTAAACAATTTCCGTATTTGCCAGTACAACGACTCTCCCCAGTGAAGTGGATGCTTTGCAACACACGAGTTCCCCTGTGTCACCGGTAATGGAGAAATGTTTACATTTCCGACGTCACGCTCGTGTACAGGTGATAAATGAGTCCAGATAAGTTGTGAGCAGACAAATTTTATTTTGAAATGCACCGGATCTTCTTTCCTTACGAGACCCGACATCCTGGCTCATGTTTCATTCGTCAGCTTGAGACTTCTTAGGCTTCTTGTGGATTCTTTCCGTTGCCGCCGGACGGCCTTGGTGACGGGACTCGGACTTCGCGGAGCAGTGCATGTTTCTTACGCCACTGAAACAGGTCTGGTTATGGAAAACACTGCTATAATCAATGCTGGGTAGTAACTGAATACATGAATTTAGAATATTTCGAATACTAATTTTAGGTGACTGTATTCAGGTTAGTTACTCTTTCATTTGAGGGAATTCAGAATACAGTTACTTTCCTGATACCTAAGGAATACATTACATCAATATCACAAAACACAACATCTCCTGAATACCAGCACCCCGAGACCTATAAAAGGTTAATCTAGGCTCTAGCCTACTACACACCAATATATGTAAATACACATTTTTTAAATATATATTTATAGTAGTGATTCCTGTTTCATTTCTCATTTGTGGAAACAGTTTTGTGGCTTAAACGTTGTTGCATTTGACATATTTCTGTCTGAATTGTATCCTGAGAAATGACAACAAAAAGATATGTTTTGCTATGATGACACATAAAGAACATGTTAGGTATATTTGTTTAACAGTAGGGGGCAGTGTGTGGTTTTTGCACAGCTCTTCTGTTGCTCTGAGTCACTGTGGTCGAACACAGTAATAAACAGCCGAGTCGTCAGGCTGCAGCCTCTGTCCTCGAATCGTCACAGTTCCTGCAGACGTGTCTCTGCTCAGACTGAACCTGTCCTTCAGAGCATTGTTCTGGTAGAGGCTACCACCTCCCCACTGATCGAAGATCCACTCCAGTTTGCCCTGTCTCTGTCGGATCCAGCCTGTGCCATAGTTGTTGTCAGTGAGAGAGTAACCAGAGACTCTACAGCTGATGCTGAGAGTTTGAGCAGGCTGCAGCAGCACTGAGCCTGGCTGGAGGAGCTCCACACTGAGCACTGGACCTGTGGAAACACATCATCATCATCATCATCATCATCCTCTGACACAGCAGTGAAGGACAGTGAAGAGTTCTCACAGGAAGCAGCTGCCAGCAGCAGGAGCACGGCCCCAGGCAACATGACTGATGTGTGTCTGCCTCTAACACCGCTCTGTTTTAAACACACACTCATTTGCATGTCCATGTGCTACAGCAAAGCATTTGCTTTTATATTTAAATAATTATTTTTGTACATTTTTGAATGAGCTTAACACATTGAGTGCCAAAAAACCTAAAAACAATCTTTGCTGTTTTTTTTATTTATTACAAAACTAGACTCTCTAATACACTTTGTGTGATTTTGGTAGCTCTGTGATGAACAGAACTGAAATAAATGATGAAATGGTTACAGTCGATCCTACGACGGCTGAGAAACATCCTGTTGAAGTCTTTAATCTGAGAACCAGGCTGTTTAAATGCACACGCAATAATTAGCAATAGCGATTGATAGCACACCGTGTTTCAAAATGTGTCAACAATGTTGTCCTTTAAAATTGACTTGATTTCCCAGAACGTTAATGCCTGTCCAGAGAGGAGAGAAGTTAATCAGAAAGGAGAATGTTTCATAAAACATGCAATATCTCTGTTTCTAGGAAAAAAATCTGTGATTTTGATTCACACTAGCATCTAGGTGTCATCATTCATATGAGCCACAGCATGTGTCCATATATATAACACTAGCTGCCACATTTGATATTCTGAGATTATGAGTGATTACAAAGAAATGTCCAACCCGTCACACAGTTCAGCTGTAGACCAGTGGTTCCCAACCCAGTCCAAAAACTATGGCCACTACAAATGTTCAAAATAATGAATGCTAAAAATAATTTCAAACAATCTGCAATTGGAGTGTTTGATGCACCCGCACTCCTTTCTTATAAACTACATCGACAATATGTTCGCTAAACTCAGGGAATAGAATTCAAGAGACAGTGGAATAAGTATGGATAAATATTAGGGGTTCAGCTCTAACGGTTTGGTTCACGGTGCAGGACCCGTGGTTTGGTGCATCACGGTAGTGCACAATCAAAAAAATAATAAGTAGGTTTTGAAATGAAATAGCCAAATGATCGTTGTTAGACAGTATTTATAACCTTACAATAAAATTGGCAATGCTTTCAAAGCTGCTTTAGAATCAAATGTACCTCTGGGCTCACAATACGTGAAAGCAAAATAGAAAACAAATGGTCCAGCAGCAAAGTAAAAAAAAGAAAAAGACTACGCAGTGCAGGCCATGCGCTCGTTAACTGGTAGTTTCATTTTCGCTTTTACTCACACGGAGGATAAATCAGTCGGAGCAGCGCGTTTGATTAGAGGCTCGTGTTTGAGCAGGTTTTGGGCAATGTTTTGCGTGTATTTTTTTTCGGAGACAAAGCTTTGGAGACGGAATACGGCCAGGATTGGATCTTACACATTTGTCTGCGGCTCTGACTTTACGCAGCACTGGATCTATAATGAACCACAGCCTCGGTCACTGCAGGAGAGACTTAAACAAAGACCCGCAGATGTCTTTTTCAGGATGTACCTGTACCTGTGTGGAGCGTCTGCAGGTTAGCGGTGAGTGACAATGACACACATCGCCCTGTTTGGATGCGAGCGCGCACACATACACGTGCGCACGCGCGCATACACGCGCTCACGCACACACACACACACACACACACACACACACACACACGAAGACGCACACACACGCACACACACGTGCACACATACACGTGCGCATGCGCGCACGCACACACATTCACGCGCGCACACGCAAGCACGCGTGCGCGCACACACACGCACACACCGCCCTGTTTGGATGCGCGCACACGCACGGCAGTCAGATCTCGTGCACTCGCGTTGTTGTGACGGCGGGTTGTCCTCGGACAGCAGCACCGCGGTCCATATGGACCCGTGGTCAATGCCCGCGGGCGGTGGGACCGTCACGTGGGGGCCGGCCGCGGATGTAATAATAATATTAAGAGTAATAATGTATTATAATAATTAGTCTTATATAGCGCTTTTCCAGACGCTCAAAGTTGCTGAACAATTTGATGCATTATTCATTCACCCCATACTCGGTGATAAGCGAGGCACCCAGTCTGCGCACATCAGCCCCCACCACCAACCACGCACACACTCACTACTGTCGCCAGGCTTCCTGGTGTTCCCAAACGGTCTCCCATCCCAGTCCTAACCAGGCCCGTCCCTGCTTAGCTTCAAAGTCGGTATGGGAAATAAACATGGCGGCGCCCAGGCGGCGGCCATTGAGATTGCGGTTTCTATTATAGATAGAATACGCTGTAGTGCTACAAATCTCAGCAAAAATGGTCTGTATTGTTGGCGCTCTACAGCTAAATCCTCAAAACAGCGCAGCACTCAATGTGTTAATGAATTTGTTGAAATGCATGGTGCATCATTTTTTGGTATATTATTTGCTTATTTATTCACCCATTCATTCATTTATTTTCATATTTTAACATATTTTTGACATGATTGTTTCTGTTTTTAAAGGACAAAGCTCTCAAGTCAGAATACCATGTATACAGCGCCCCCTCTGGTGGTTTCTGTGACTGACTCCAAATTGTTTTTGTTCAGCTCTTCATATTCTCTGAGTGACTGTGAGTATCGGGCACAGTAGTAAACTGCAGAGTCTCCAGGCTGCATGTTGTTTCCATTGAGGATCACTGTGTTACTGGAGGAATGATCGATACTGAACTTGTTCTTCAGTGAACCTTTGATGGTTCCTGAACCTCCATGAGAATTATATCCAATCCACTCCAAAGCTTTCCCAGCAGGCTGTCTGATCCACACTGTGTTGTAACTGCTGGTAGAATAGGAGACAGTACAGCGGATGGACAGAGGGCCTCCAGGCTGCACAGTCACAGAGTCTGGCTGTGTCAGTGTCTCACTCTTCACACCTGTGGACACAAACGTGTTCAGTGGAGGCTTCAGTAACAGGAGCATTGTGTGTGAATAGAGCTGATGTTGAGAGTGAAAGAGGAAAACTCACAGAGCAGACAGAGAGCAGCCACCAACAGCCTGAGAGTGTTCATCCTGAGACTGCACATGGGACTGTGAGGAGCTCATATATACTGCACACACTCTACACCTGCTTTACATATTCTCCTCCATTTACATCAGCTCATACATTTAAAGTGGGAACACAAAGAGGAACACTGAAGTTGATGTGGATACGACCAGAGAATATTTCAGTATCACACCACTGTTTTATGTTTATATTCATTTATTTATAGTAGTATAGTAGTAGTTTTAGATGTTGAGAAGATTTACTTTGATTAATTACAGAAACTTTGTGAAACATAATAGTGTGTATAAAGTGACTGATTTAGGTGTTTTTTGCTACTTTGTTTACACGTTACGTTTATTAAATCCATGCTCAGTGTGCACGGCGCTCCGTCTGTCTACTGCACTCTGGCTAATATTGGTTGTAACTTGTATCTGCAAGAATGTTTCGGCTCTTCTTGTGTATGATCACCAGGCCTCTCTTCAACATCCGCGCATCTCACAAAATATTTGTAAAGCAAACTATTCCTCTAAACAAACAAATGGCCAAGGACTTCTTCAGTGTTGTTGACTCTTTTAACTCTGATTTCCTGCCTTCGTCACATCCAGAATTGACGACTGCAACCGCATCCTCTACGGCTCACCAACCAAAACCATCTCAATAAACTCCAGTACATCCAGAACTCCGCTGCCCGCCTCCTCACGCACACTCGCTCCCGTGAACACATCACCCCTGTCCTTCAGAACCTCCGATAGCTCCCCGTCCCACAACGCATCCAGTTCCTCACCGACCTCCTCCACCATCACACTCCATCTCGCTCCCTCCGCTCCTCCAACGCCGACCTCCTGTCCCACCCCTGTAAGACCAAGCGCCGAACCTGGGGAGACAGAGCCTTCTCCATCGCCGCCCCCACACTCTGGAGCTCACTGCCCCAACTGCTCCGTGCCTGTTCTGACCTCCCACCATCAAGAGAGAACTCAAAACCCACCTCTTTAAAAAGGCTTTTAATGTCGAGTAACTGCCTTCTCTTTTAATGTGCTCATTTTATGTGATTTTATTACTGTTTTTCTCTAAAGCGTCTTTGAGTGTCTTGAAAAGCGCTATACAAATGAAATGTATTATTATTATTATTATTAATCCAGTCGGTGTCTGGACCCACACATGTCCGACCACTCACCTATTTTGTTTACTGTTACTTTGCCCTGTTCTCACAAAGCGTCCCTGCGCGTCAAAGACGCTCGATGAATTTATTGACACCAATGCACTTTTCTATTGCTTTTGATGCCTCTGAGCTTCTTATCTTGGATGACCATGTACATATCGATGAGCTAACTAGGTTGTTCGATATCACAGGTACAAGGACTCTTGACTCCGTTGCTCCCCTTTAACTGAGACGGCCGTGTTCCTGAGCATGCTCTTGTCTATAAAAAGCATAACTTGGATCCCTCAGTGCTGTCTAACTTTAGACCGATATCCAAGTTGCCCTTTTTGTCAAAGGTTCTAGAGAAAGTGGTCTTCTCTCTGCTGCAATCCTTTTTAGATTCAAATAAAATTACAGAGAAATTCCAGTGTGGTTTTAAATCTTACCACAGCACAGAAACTGCACTTTTGAAAATTTTAAATGATTTGCTTTTAATGGCAGACTCTGGCCAGGCAGCTGTTTTGGTGGCTCTGGATCTCACTGTAGCCTTCGATACAGTGGATCACGAGATTTTGTCCGAAATGTTGACTGTGTATTCTCCTGTGAGAGCCCTGCGGTCATGTGACCAGCAGTTTTTAACCTGTCCCTGCTCTAAGAAAAAACCCGAGGTGACAGAGCGTTTGCAGTCGCTGGACCCAAACGAACGAGCTGCCTTTGAGCATTCGATCAGCCTCATCCATTTAGAGTTTTAAGTCACTCTTAAAAACACGTCTCTATGCGCTGGCTTTAACACGAGCTGAGTTGAGCATTTTATGTTGTTATTTTGTACCGTGTGTAATATATATTTATATACATTGTCTCTCACTGAAACATGTACAACACTTTGGATCGTGTCAACTGTATTTTAAATGTGCTTTACCTTGATTTGACCTTGACCTTCAGTCAATATTTGGGATCATATTCAAAACCTGCAAAAATTGTCAATGTAATAAAAGTTTTAGAAGCAAAACCAAAGAAGTTGAACCTTTATCCATAAATAATAAACAAGAAAAATACTTTTCAAAATTAGCTCTAATACAAAACACAACTCCTGAGAGTCATGGAGTCATGGAGTCATGTTTTTGTCTTGGTGTTTTTCACTGTGGTAGCTGCCGCTATATAGAGCACAGTGATCCACCACAGCACAAAAACATCACTCTATAAAGGGGAGGCACAGTGTTATGCAAAATCAACTGCTTAGATCTGTTTGACCACATTTCAACAAACGCACACATGAAGTTGTGTTTGGATTCATTTGAGCAGGGTTAAGTAATCCTTTGTTTTATAAAACTTAAATATTCTGACAGAACTACACTCATTCATGGCCACTCAATTTCTGTGCAAGTGGAGGGTTTTGTGTGTAAATATTGATTTGAATATAATGAATACATAACCTTAAACTCACAATACGACATTTTTTGATAAACAATCTAATACCTAAAAATTTCAACATAGATTTTACTAAACTGTATAATCTAAAAGAGAGGGAGGAACATGAGCGGTCCCAAGACTGAGCCCTGAGGAACCCCACATCAGGACCAAACATTATGGGATTTGTGGAGACACTAACCTTTCTAACACAGGACAGCAACATCCCAATGATCTGACGAGCACCAGAGCAAATGGAAAATCACTGTCAGAATTGGAGAAGCCTCATTTTATGACATTTGTGTTTGTGGCTGACATGGGTTAAGGTGAACATGATGGACAAAAATAAGACTTTTTTATCATTATTACAACAAGGACAGGACCATACATTCTTTTCCATGAGAACACAGAAGTACCATTCTGTAATAGTAATTGGTGTAATGTGATTCACTCAGCTTTGTGGACTTCCTTTAACATTTAAAGGACAACATGCCTGATGTGTGTCTGCCTCTAACACCGCTCTGTTTTAAACTCACACTCATTTGAATAAAACAGCACAGGGTTTGTCTAATGCTTAGATCAATGCCACAAGACGCTTCCTTCAGTTGCTTACTTCTTAAAAACCGTTGGACAGTATAGTGAGAGTCTGATATTAGATTCAATTGTTCTATATTTGAAGTCTGTTATAGAATGCATCGAGGAAGCACCTGCCCAGACTGCATCCTGTGTGCTAAAATGTATACAGTAAAAAAAAAAAAAAACTCACACTCACTAGTCCTCGGCCTCCTTCCTTACGGCTAGCGTACAGTCTCAGGGTGCTGGATTTGGGGTGAACCCTCCGTGCATGGTTAGGAGCTTTCGCGTCTTAACATCTGTGGTCTATATCTCATCCTTTGGCAGCTTATTATTCCTGCAGGGTATCTGATTACTGGCAGGGCGTAGCTGTTTATTGCCCGGGACTTGTTCTTGCCATTGAGCTGCTTCTTAGGACCTGCCTCACTCGTTGGAGGGATACTGTAACTTCTTGTTTAAACAGCACTTACTTCATTCCCTAACACTTTACAAATACATTAAGTCAGTCAGGAGTGTCTTGTTGTTACCAAATAACTGAACATTGATCTCCTGATGTTATTTCACACCACACAAGGGTTTTTGTATTGACATTTTTCACTGTGCCCCCCGGATACACAGTGAAACACAGCAGAGCAAAAACCACTGACGGGTTTCCAGTTTAGTGTCCGCAGATGGGCTTTACCATGGGTTCACATTCTTTTATGATATCGCAGTTATTTTCAGCAGAAAAAATGTCAACGATAAGCACTGTGCGGGAATTATTGCCTGTTTGTTACTTTTACATGTTTATGATGTTTTCTATTATTTGATTCTTTACATATTTCGTGGCAGTGCTTGTTAATTAGTTGGAGCTCTTTGGACGGGTTTTTGTATTGGCACTTTTCACTGTGGCTCCCACCCCACACAGTCATACAGCCCTGCACAAAAACCACTGGTGCACAGAAGTGTATACACACTCATGTGCGTATACAGATAGATGAAAAGACAATATTTTGCTCTATGATATTATGACTATATTTTGCCAAATAAAACAGTTATTTTCTTTCTTTGTATATATATATATATATATATATATATATATATATGTTGTATGTTGTATATATATATATATATATATATATATATATATATATATATATATATATATATATATATATATTAAAGTGAGATTAGTAATGAACTGATTGTGTGTAGTATATATGAAGAAACATTAAGATATTTTATGTTTTTTTACTCCCACAGTTTTTATTCTAATAATAAATTCAACAGTAACCAGTTATCTCAGACTGTCTTGTTTTTGTTATGGTGTGTGTCACTGTGGTAGTAGCTGCTAGAGCTATAATAATAAAGCACAGTGATCTAACCCTGCACAAAAACTTTGCTCTTGAAAGAGGAGGTATTGTTTATGATCAAGTGTTGAGGTCCAACATTCAACATTCGTTCCTTTATCAAAAGCAAACCTGTGTTGCGTTTAATTCATTCATCCACTAAACAATGTTTTTATATTTTTCAATAATGGAAAATAAATGTATTGTGATGCCCTCTGCTGCCCTCTGCTGGCCACCCAACCCATTTCTAAATTGAAAACTGTGGAGGAATAATTCAAACCGCTTTGTTTGGTTAAGATTGCTAATGTTTAAAATGTTGAATATTCCACGCTGTTTTAAAGGAAACCAAGTGTGATGTAAAACAGAGAGAGAGACTGTCCTCCCTTTAATCATATCTCAATATTTTTGGGGACTTTCTCGATAAGGATGATCAAGTGAGATTTCTGCAAACTCTAAAAAAGAAGTTAATATAAAAGTTTAGGTTAATGTGTGCTCAGAAAGAGAGAAACTTGAGATTTTCTTATACTTCAAAAATTCTGAAACAGGAACGAGGAACCAGGAAGAGGAGAACGGGACAACGTGAAGAGCGGTCACAGACGGAGACGCTGGGGAGACGGACCACTGGACACGGTGGAGCTGGAGACCGAGAGACGCACGCCCACAGTGGGATTCAACGCTCGCTTCAGACCAGTTAAAGGGCCCACCTGTATTTGTGTGTGTGAGATCTTTGCTGTGTTTTTGTGCTGGACCCTGAGCGTCTCCAGTGCGACTGTGACCGAGGCTACGGGACCGACTGGGCGGAGGAGAAGACGCAGTGGCAGCAACTCCCCCACCCAGAACTGAGTCGACTGGAAGAAGTGTCTTCACCGTCATTTAATCAGACGGATATTAAGCCTTTCTTGCTCGGCCATTTCTTAGAATAGACTTTTTATAGTCTAGGCCATAGTGGACTTCACTCCGATTTCCTGTAAACTTTTTCATATATATTCGTAACACTGATTCCTGTTTCATTTCTCATTTGTGGAAACAGTTTGGTGACTTAAACCTTGTTGCATTTGACATACATTATTTTTGTCTGTATTGTATCCTGAGAAATTCTTACAAAAAAAGATATGTTTTGCTATGATGAAACATATAGTACAGTTTCATCAGTAGGGGGCAGTGTGTGGTTTTTGCACAGCTCTTCTGTTGCACTGAGTCACTGTGGTCGAACACAGTAATAATCTTTTTTTTTTTACATTTTTGAATGAGCTTAACACATTGAGTGCCGAAAACATAAGAACTATTTTTTGCTGGGGGGTTATAAATGATGAAACTAGACACTCTAATTCACCTTTATGTGTGATTTTGGTAACTCTGCGATGAACAGAACTGAAATAAATGAGTCACGATCTGAACATTTCCTATATATTATTGCGTTTCTTTTCTTTTTTTAGTCTGAGGGGGCGTGGTGTTGCGTAGCGAACAGCAGTAAACCCGACACTTCTCTCTTGCTCTCAGGAGTGCGTTTGAGAAAGCAGAGCTGCTTCCCATGGAAACATCGAAACAGTTGAGATTTTAAAATTTCTCGGAGTTTTTAAATGGTTCCAATCGATCCAAGGACGGCTGAGAAGCATCCTGTTAAAGTCTTCAATCCGACAACCAGGCTGTTTAAATGCACATGTGATAATTAGCGATAGCGATCGATAACACGCCGTGTTTCAAAACGTGTGCAAAACAACGTGTCCTTGAAAATTGACTTGAAACAGAGATATTTAGGCATTTGCCTTTTCCCATAACGTTAATGCCTGTCCAGAGAGGAGAGGAGTTAATCCGAAAGGAGAATGTTTCAAAAAACGCAATATCTCAGTTTCTCGCAAAAAAATCTGTCATTTTGATCATAACTAGCCTCTGTTAAGCTTAGGATTTCTCAGGAACCGAGGCACGAAGAATTAAACTGTTTTCACCTACGGAGAGCTTAGAGTCTCATCTTTCAAACGAGCCATAGCATGTGTCCATACATATAACATAGAATATGATGTCTTGTGTCCTGAAAAAAAATTCTGGATTGTTGGCGCCTTACAGTTAAATCCCCAAAACAGAGCGGCACTGAATATGTTAATGAATTTGTTGAAATGTATGGTGCATTATTCATTGGTATATTATTTATCTATTTATTTATTCACAGATTAATTCATTTGTTTTTTATATTTTAACATATTTTTGAATCGCATTTTTGGAAAAGTCTGTGCTTCGGCAACATGATTGTTTCTGTTTTTAAGGACAAAGCTCTCAAGTCAGAATACCATGTATACAGCGCCCCCTCTGGTGGTTTCTGTGACTGACGCCTAATTGTTTTTGTACAGCTCTTCATATTCTCTGAGTGACTGTGAGTATCGGGCACAGTAGTAAACTGCAGAGTCTCCAGGCTGCATGTTGTTTCCATTGAGGATCAGTGTGTTACTGGAGGAATGATCGATACTGAACTTGTTCTTCAGTGAATCTTTGATGCTTCCTGAAGCTCCATGAGAATTATATCCAATCCACTCCATAGCTTTCCCAGCAGGCTGTCTGATCCAGTTTGTGTTGTAGCCTGTGTAAGAAATCGTACAGCGGATGGACAGAGGGCCTCCAGGCTGCACAGTCACAGAGTCTGGCTGTGTCAGTGTCTCACTCTTCACACCTGTGGACACAAACGTGTTCAGTGGAGGCTTCAGTAACAGGAGCATTGTGTGTGAATAGAGCTGATGTTGAGAGTGAAAGAGGAAAACTCACAGAGCAGACAGAGAGCAGCCACCAACAGCCTGAGAGTGTTCATCCTGAGACTGCACATGGGACTGTGAGGAGCTCATATATACTGCACACACTCTACACCTGCTTTACATATTCTCCTCCATTTACATCAACTCATACATTTAAAGTGGGAACACAAAGAGGAACACTGAAGTTGATGTGGATACGACCAGAGAATATTTCAGTGCCACACCACTGTTTTATGTTTAGATTCATTTATTTAAAATAGCATGAAATAATTTACTCATTTTCATATTCTGCACCGGAAAAAGGTGGCTTCCCCTCTTCAGGTCGGTGGGGAGTCCTTACCTCAAGTGGAGGAGTTCAAGTATCTCGGGGTCTTGTTCACGAGTGAGGGACGGATGGAGCGTGAGATCGACAGACGGATCGGTGCGGCGTCAGCAGTGATGCGGTCGCTGTATCGGTCTGTCGTGGTGAAGAGGGAGCTGAGTCGGGGCAAAGCTCTCGATTTACCGATCGATCTACGTTCCCACCCTCACCTATGGTCATGATTTGGGTCATGACCGAAAGGACAAGATCGCGAATACAAGCGGCCGAAATGAGTTTCCTTCGCAGGGTCGCCTCCCGCGGGAGGTGTTCCAGGCATGTCCTATTGGGAGGAGGCCCAGTGGAAGACCCAGGACACGGTGGTGGGACTATGTCTCCGAGCTGGCCTGTTGTCGCCTCGGGGTCCCCCCAGAACAGCTGGAGGAGGTGTGTGTGGATGGGGAAGTTTGGGCATCTCTGCTGAGACTGCTGCCCCCGCGACCCGGCCCCGGATAAAGCGGAAGAAAATGGATGGATGGATGGATATTAGTACAACAGGGACAGGAACATGCATTATTTTCCATGAGAACTCAGAAGTACCATTCTGTAATAGTAATTGGTGTACTGTGATTCACTCACCTTTGTGGACTTCCTTTAGCATTTAAAGGACAACATACCTGATGTGTGTCTGCCTCTAACACCGCTCTGTTTTAAACACACACTCATTTGCGTGGCCATGTAGTGATTCAGGTTTTTCTGCACATGTAGAGAATACTGTCACACTTGTCTACAATACAATGTGATCAAATGTACAAACGTCTTCTTTCACTGATTATTCATTTATCTGATCATGGATCATTTTCAGACTATAGGCGATAGGATATCTTTGTAAATTGCATTATTGAGAAGTCTGTGCATAGTTCAACATTATTGTTTCTGATTCTGTCTTTTTGTGGGCCACAAAATACGGTGTATACAGCGCCCCCTCTGGTGGTTTCTGTGACTGACTCCAAATTGTTTTTGTACAGCTCTTCATATTCTCTGAGTGACTGTGGTCGTCTGGCACAGTAATAAACTGCAGAGTCTCCAGGCTGCATGTTGTTTCCATTGAGGATCACTGTGTTACTGGAGGAATGATCGATACTGAACTTGTTCTTCAGTGACTCTTTGAGGGTTCCTGTAGAAGATCCTTGAGAATTATATCCAATCCACTCCAGAGCTTTCCCAGCAGGCTGTCTGATCCATGCTGTGTAGTGGCCTGTGTAAGAAATCGTACAGCGGATGGACAGAGGGCCTCCAGGCTGCACAGTCACAGAGTCTGGCTGTGTCAGTGTCTCACTCTTCACACCTGTGGACACAAACGTGTTCAGTGGAGGCTTCAGTAACAGGAGCATTGTGTGTGAATAGAGCTGATGTTGAGAGTGAAAGAGGAAAACTCACAGAGCAGACAGAGAGCAGCCACCAACAGCCTGAGAGTGTTCATCCTGAGACTGCACATGGGACTGTGAGGAGCTCATATATACTGCACACACTCTGCACCTGCTTTACATATTCTCCTCCATTTACATCATCTCATACATTTAAAGTGGGAACACAAAGAGGAACACTGAAGTTGATGTGGATACGACCAGAGAATATTTCAGTACCACACCACTGCTTTATGTTAATTTTGTAAATCAAACATTTAATCTAAAATATTCAGTTTAAAACTATGACTTCATATCAAAGGTGAATGTTTCTGTTGCCAATAAGCAGAAATAGTTTCTCTCTCTTAGGGAATGTTGTAAGAGGGGAGAGTAAACATGGGCAGTAAGCATTGGAACAGCACAGCAGCCTGGGGACCATGGCTGAAATTTTCACATGGATTTGGGACCAATCACAGAACAAGGAGGGACGGCAAGACGATGACGAGCTATTCGACATATGGAAGCTTGTAGTTTATTTACGTATTAAAAAAAAAAGTTTATTTACGGATCAAACATGACAGCAGCAGACACAACGCTATTTTTCGATCAAGCTTTAGGCCGGGTTCTAAATAGTTTAGCTCGAAAGTTTACAGCGGGTACGTCATACGTCATCTCATACGATGATACGATTGGCTGTGGCCACGTGCAGGCGCATGATACACATCCGTAGCGCCCAATAAACGGCTATGGACGATCTTAAACCACACCTCTCCTACGAGAAAATGAATTGGTGATCCCCAGACTAAATATCACTTGTGATTTTAGTCTGGCGTTAGCCAGGCTAGTGTGCACCTGGAAGGTGGCCAGCTTTACGCTGATTGGTTAAAAAGAGATTTATGTGTTCTTGAACAGCCAAAGCTTTTTGTTCTGTGGAAGAGTCTATAATGGACTGTTAGACAAAGATCATTATCCTTTGTGCTGGGTCCAGCGTAAAGGGTCCATGTACAAGGTCGACACTTTTGATCAAACTTTTGAATCCTGTCTTTTGTTGTCTGCACTGAAAAGTTTCCGCTCCAACAATTTATTTATAGTAGCATGTAATAATTTACTCATTTTCATATTGAATGAATTATAAAGAAATTATATAAATCTTTTGGTCATGTTTTCGCTGTTGAGATGGTTTACTTTGATTCATTCACTAACAGAAACTTTATTTGTGAAACATAAGAATGTGTAAAAAAAAAGACAGATTTAGGCAAGCATTATCTGAAAGTATTACATCACATTCACTCTACTTTGTTTACATGCTACATTTATTTAATCCATACATTTCTCAAATAGCTATCTCAGTGTCATTCGATTAAGAAGTTGATTTGAGCCTTTATCAATAAAAAAATTAAACACATTCAAGAGAAAGACTTTTCAAAACGAGCTCGAATACAAAATACACCCCTAAGTTTCCTGAGAGTCATGTTTTTGTCTTGGTGTTTTTCACTGTGGTAGCCGCTGCTGCTATAAAGAGCACAGTGATCCACGACTGCACAAAAACATCATTCTGTAAAGAGGAGGCACAGAGTTATAAAAAACAACCACCTAGATTTGTGACCACATTACAACAAACGCACACATGGAGTTGTGTTGGTTTCATTCTCGGCTAGTGCATGTCTATGGTATCAGCTAGCCTGCATTATAAACAATCTGACCCGCTCCACAGTGCACCTGAGGCAAATCACTTATAACACCAGACTAACCATATAAATGTCTGTGTTAATAGAATCATTATAACTGTTTTGCATTTATATTTGAGCAGCATCAGCTTCGTGGTTGTTTAAGCTACGCAGCGGCGGAGTGATCTGCTAGAAAATAGTCCCTCAAAATACGGTAATTCATGTGATTCAAGGTCAGTTATATTAAAAAAAATATTATATCGGCGCAGACATTTACAGTGCCTCTCGAAAGTATTCATACACCTTGAACTTTTGCACATTTTGTCATGTTTACAACCCTAAACATAAAGATTTTATTTGGATTTTTTTACTGAACATTCACACACAAGCAACAGACAACTGTGAAGTGAAAGTGAAATGATACACCGAATAGAGGGGCGTGCATAAGTATTCATACAGCGTGAATGAATTCTTTGTGGAACCGCCTTTTGCTGCAATAACAGCAGCAAGTCTTGGGGTCTGACTGTACAAGTGCACATGTAGAGACTGACATTTTAGCCCATTCCTCTTTACAAAACAACTCAAGCGCTGTCACATTAGAAGGAGAGCGTTTGTGAACAGCAGTTTTCAGGTCTTTCCACAGATTTTCAATAGGATTTAGGTCAGGACTTTGACTGGGCCATTCTAACACATTAGTATGTTTTTAACCACATTACTGACATTCAGATACAATTTTAGAACATTTTATCTGGTTATTCATCCTGTAAGCCTTCTAGGTTATCCTGTTTGCTCTTTAATATTTAATGCCGTCTGTTAATTGATCCTGATCATTAAACCTCCATAAACCACAGTTTGCTTTGGTAATGTCTGTGTTTATTATTTCAGACTAAGGGTCAATGTGTACGTTCAAGACCTCATTTCCTTCAGATAAAATGTTGCCCCGTTAAATTTTTAAGGCTAATCTACAACCTATTAATTAATTAATAAACAAATTAATTGATTGATAAACCCTCATACCCTACATGAAGAAACAGTAAACTCAGACTGTCTTGTTTTTGTTATGGTGTGTGTCACTGTGGTAGTAGTAGCTGCCAGAGCTATAATAATAAAGCACAGTGATCCAACCCTGCACAAAAACTTTCCTCTTGAAAGAGGAGGTTTTGTTTAAAAGTTTGAGATCCAACATTCAACATGTGTTCCTTTATCAAAAGCAAACCTGTGTTGTTTTTTATTCATTCATCCATTAAACAATCTTTTTATATCTTTTAATGATGGAAAATAAATGTATTGTGCTGCCCTCTGCTGGCCACCCAAGCCTTTTCTGAATTAAAAACTGTGGAGGAATAACTCAAACCACTTTGTTTGGTTAAGATTGCTAATGTTTCAAATTCAACATTTTACACTGTTTTAAAGGAAACCAAGTGTAAAACAGAGAGAGAGACTGTCCTCCCTTTAGTCATATCTCAATATTTTTGGGGATCTTCTCAATAAGGATGATCAAGTGAGATTTCTGCGAACTCTAAAAAAGAATGTGGCATGGCGAGAAATGCAGGTAAATAAATAACTGTCGATTATCAACAAGGCCACCTAGGATAGGACCCTGCACAAGGCAGACACGGGTTCGTTTTACCTTTCAGTGAATTACAGGGCAGAGACAAGACTTTTAATATAAAAATGTGATTTTTTATTTAACACTTGAAAATATCAATATTCTTTGAAATTGTATAAATGGAACAAAATAAAGTCAAACCCAAACAAAATACAAAACATGCAACAAACAAATTGCAAAATAAATCAGATCAGTTAAAGGGCCCACCTGTATTTGTGTGTGTGAGATCTTTGCTGTGTTTTTGTGCTGGACCCTGAGCGTCTCCAGTGCGACTGTGACCGAGGCTACGGGACCGACTGGGCGGAGGAGAAGATGCAGTGGCAGCAACTCCCCCACACAGAACTGAGTCGACTGGAAGAAGTGTCTTCACCGTCATTTAATCAGACGGATATTAAACCTTTCTTAGTCTGCCATCACAATAGCATTTAGTATTTTAGTCTAGGCTATAGCTTTTTAACTTTTTAATATATATTCATAACACTGATTCCTTTTGGTTCGGTGGCTTAAACCTTGTGGCATTTGACAAATTTTTGTCTGTATTGTATCCTGAGAAATTCTTGCAAAAATATATGTTTTGCACATACAGAACATGTTAGGTATATTTGTGTAACAGTAGGGGGCAGTGTGTGGTTTTTGCACAGCTCTTCTGTTGCTCTGAGTCACTGTGGCGCACTCGAGCACAGTAATAAACAGCCGAGTCATCAGGCTGCAGCCTCTGTCCTTGAATTGTCACAGTTCCTGCAGACGTGTCTCTGCTCAGACTGAACCTGTCCTTCAGAGCACTGTTCTCTCGGACACCGCTTGTTCCCCACTGATGATTGATCCACTCCAGTTTGCCCTGTCTCTGTCGGATCCAGCCTGTGCCATAGCTGTTGTCAGTGAGAGAGTAACCAGAGACTCTACAGCTGATGCTGAGAGTTTGAGCAGGCTGCAGCAGCACTGAGCCTGGCTGGAGGAGCTCCACACTGAGCACTGGACCTGTGGAAACACAACATCATCATCATCCTCATCCTCATCCTCAGACACAGCAGTGAAGGACAGTGAAGAGTTCTCACAGGAAGCAGCTGCCAGCAGCAGGAGCACGGCCCCAGACAACATGACTGATGTGTGTCTGCCTCTAACACCGCTCTGTTTTATACACACACTCATTTGCATGTCCATGTGTTACAGCAAAGCATTTGCTTTTTTATTTCAATTTTTTTTTTTTCACATTTTCACACTTTGGGTGCCAAAAACATAAAAACTCATTGCTGTTTATTATTATTATTGCAAAACTAGACACTCTAATACACCTTATGTGTTATTTTGGTAGCTCTGTGATGAACAGAACTGAAATAAATGGTGATCAAAAACTTCACGATCTTGACATTTCATGTATATTATTGCGTAGTGTTGCGCAGCGAACAGCTGCAGAGCCGACACTTCGTTCCCGCTCTCTGGAGCGCGTTTTACAAAGCAGAGCAGCTTCCCATGGAAACATGGAAACAGTTGAGATTTGAACATTTCTCTGAGTTTTTAAACGGTTACAGTCGATCCTAGGACGGCTGAGAAACATCCTGTTAAAGTCTTCAATCCGAGAACCAGGCTGTTTAAATGCACACACGATCTGGACAATGATTTTGCCTGGCCGCGCCTCCACAGTCACGGCTGCAGTGTGGTAGCCCTCACTGGGCTGAGCCGAGGTTATACCGGACGGCTGGGCCTAATCAATGGAGGGTTGATCTGGTCCGCCAAACAAATATGTCCCACACCTCATTTTCTATATAAACATATTTTGGTGCCACTTTCGCGGCACCAATAATGTTTATTGCTGTGCCAGACTAACACAGTCACACAGAGAATCCTGGATTGTTGGCTTGTGGGACTCCGGAGGCAGCTGAGAGGTACCGGCAGGCTAAGCGTGCTGCAGCTCTTGCAGTCACAGAGGCAAAAACGTGGATCTGGGAAGAGCTAGGAGAGGCCATGGAGGAGGACTATCGTTTGGCCTTGAAGAGATTCTGGCAAACCATCTGGCGCCTCAGGAGGGGGAGGCAGTGCTTCACCAACACTATTTACAGTGCGGGTGGGGGCTGCTGACCTCGACTGGGGATGTGGTCGGGCTGTGGAAGGAGCACTTCGAGGATCTCCTCAATCCCACCATCACGTCTTCTGGAAGCAGAGGCTGGGGACTCGGAGGGGGGCTTACCCATCGCCCAAGCTGAAGTCACCAAGGTGGTTAGAAAGCTCCTCAGTGGCAGGGCTCCAGGGGTGGATGAGATTCGTCCTGAGTACCTTAAGTCCCTGGATGTCGTAGGACTGTTGTTGTTGTAGGGGGCAAAGCTCCCAATTTACTGATCGATCTACATTCCCACCCTCACATATGGTCAGGAGATTTGGGTAATGACCGAAAGGACCAGATCGCGAATACAAGCGGCCGAAATGAGTCTCCTTCGCATGGTAGCTGGGCGCACCCTTCGAGATCGGGTGAAGAGCTCAGTTACCCGGGAGGAACTTGGAGTAGACTTGCTGCTCCTTCACGTCGAAAGGAGCCAGTTGAGGTGGCTACGGCATCTGTTTCGGATGCCTGCTGGTCACCGTCCTCAGGAGGTGTATAATCTAAAAGAGAGGGAGGACTTCAGAACATGAGCGGTCTCAAGACTGAGCCCTGAGGAACGTAAATACATAACGTTAAACTCATAATACAATCTAATACTCAACTATTGCAACATAGATTATACTAAACTGTATAATCTAAAAGAGAGGGAGGAACATGAACGGTCCCAAGACTGAGCCCTGAGGAACCCCACATCAGGATCACACATTATGGGATTTGTGGACACACTAATCTTTCTAACACAGGACAGCAACATCCCAATGATCTGACCACGAGCACCAGAGCAAATGGAAAATCCCTGTCAGAATTGGAGAAGCTTCATTTTATGACATTGTGTTTGTGGGTGACATGGGTTAAGGTGAACATGATGGATATTCACCTTATGGATGTTCTCATGGTCCTTCTGTGTTCCATGAGAACACAGAAGGACCATTCTGTAATAGTAACTGGTGTAATGTGATTCACTCAGCTTTGTGGACTTCCTCCAGCAAAGGACATAAACCTGCCCCAGTTCTACTTCAAAATTAACTAAAAACAATTAAATCAACCCCCAAACTACACACTAATCTGTGAAGGGCAAACAGGATCACTTTTGTGTGAAACATATTTGCGTCTGATCGGGTGTTTTTAGAAACTGACCGACTAGATACTGTACATGTGGGATGTTTGTAAAATGTGCTTGATTTCATGTGACAGAATGATTGACGATTGCAGTTAAAATATAGTAAATGAACCTCACGTGACCAAATCATTTAGGACGAGTGATAATATAAAAGTCTATCATGGTGCCATAATACTGAGCACAGTGTGAGAGCTCCCCCTTTGGAGAGACAGTATATGACAGCCTGAAGTGTTTTTGTTCAGCTCCACATATTCTCTGTGTGACTGTGACGGTGCTTGTCTGGCACAGTAGTAAACTGCAGAGTCTCCAGGCTGAAGGTTCTGCCCCATCAGAGTCACAGTTTTACTGGAGGAATCTACACTGATCCTGAACTTGCTGCTCAGTGAATCTTTGAGAGCTTCGCTACAGTTAGCACAGTGATACCCGATCCAGTCCAGGCCTTTCCCAGCGGGCTGTCTGATCCAGTGTGTCTAACTGTGCATAGAATAAGAAATTGTACAGGTGATGGACAGAGGGCCTCCAGGCTGCACAGTCACAGAGTCTGGCTGTGTCAGTGTCTCACTCTTCACACCTGTGGACACAAACGTGTTCAGTGGAGGCTTCAGTAACAGGAGCATTGTGTGTGAATAGAGCTGATGTTGAGAGTGAAAGAGGAAAACTCACAGAGCAGACAGAGAGCAGCCACCAACAGCCTGAGAGTGTTCATCCTGAGACTGCACATGGGACTGTGAGGAGCTCAAATATACTGCACACACTCTACACCTGCTTTACATATTCTCCTCCATTTACATCAACTCATACATTTAAAGTGGGAACACAAAGAGGAACACTGAAGTTGATGTGGATACGACTAGAGAATATTTCAGTACCACTGTTTTGTGTTTATATTCATTTATTTATAGTAGCATGAAATTATTTACTCATTTTTATATTTCACGAGATATAAAAGAAACATAGTAAATCTTTTAGGTCATGGTTTAGATGTTGAGAAGGTTTACTTTGATTAATTACAGAAACTTTATTTGTGAAACATAATAGTGGATATAACATGACTTTTTTTTCTTTTTTAAACATCATCTGAAAGTATTACATCACATTCACTCTACTGTGTTTACACGTTACATTTATTAAATCCATACATTTCTCAAATAGCTAAACCAGTGTTATTCGATTAATATTCAGTCCATATTTGGGATCATATTCAAAACCTGCAAAAATTGTCAATGTAATTCGAATTTTAGAAACAAGACCAAAGAAGTTGATTTGAACCTTTATCACTAAATAATAAGCAAGAAAAATACTTGATCAAAACGAGCTCTAACACAAAACACAACCCTAAGTTTGCTGTGTGTCATTGAGTCATGTTTTTGTCTTGGTGTTTTTCACTGTAGCTGCTGCTATATAGAGCACAGTGATCCACCACAGCACAAAAACATCACTCTGTAAAGAGGAGGCACAGTGTTTTGCAAAATCGACTACTTAGATCTGTTTGACCACATTTCAGTAAACACACACATGGTTCCATTTGTGCATAATTAAAGTAATCGTTTGGTTTATTTTATCTATTATCACTACACATACACTGCCCATTCATGGCCACTCAACCAATGCCTACGCAAGTGGAGGAATTTTTATAAATTGTTGAATATAATATGGTGTTGTAAATACAATAAATATTGATTTAGAAACGCAAACGTAAATACACAACGTTAAACTCATAATACAATCTAATACTCAACTATTGCAACATAGATTATACTAAACTGTATAATCTAAAAGAGAGGGAGGAACATGAGCGGTCCCAAGACTGAGCCCTGAGGAACCCCACATCAGGACCACACATTATGGGATTTGTGGAAACACTAACCTTTCTAACACAAGACAGCAACATCCCAATGAACTGACGAGCACCAGAGCAAATGGAAAATCACTGTCAGAATTGGAGAAGCCTCATTTTATGATTTTTGTGTTTGTGGCTGACATGGGTTAAGGTGAACATTATGGATGTAAATAAGATACACACGTAGAGTAATGTCACACTTGTCTGCAATACAATTATTCATGTAATCAATTTGATTAACCTCTTCGCCCCCGCCTTAACCCATTAACACATTTTCTCCAGTTCAGTTTTATAGCCAGAGCAACATTTGAGAGCGAAAATCTGCAAAACTGATCGTAACTTGTGGTGCGTTTTGATGCCTTTTTTGACATGTTTTCATCATTGTCATTTTTCATTTCTTTTTTACCCTCGTTTGCTTTCATCGCTTTTTTTTGTGTTATTGTTGCGCTTCCAGCACATTTTTGCTGCCATTTTGTTGCTCTCGTTTGCTATTCTGACACTTTTTTCATGAGGCTTTTAGATTTGGGTAAAACCAAACCGGAGCAAACGTGCTCAGTTCAGGTGGGGGTGAAGAGGTTGATGTGATCAAATCTTCCTTCATTTTTTATTTTTATTTTTTATTTATCTGATTCACGGACACTTCTCAGATTTCAGGACATATTTTTATTTTGTATGATTGAAAAGTCTGTTCATAGTTCAACATTAATGTTTCTGATTCTGTCTTTTTATGGGCCACAAAACACTGTGTATACAGCGCCCCCTCTGGTGGTTTCTGTGACTGACTCTGCAAGTTGTTTTTGTTCAGCTCTTCATATTCTCTGAGTGACTGTGGGTATCGGGCACAGTAATAAACTGCAGAGTCTCCAGGCTGCATGTTGTTTCCATTGAGGATCACTGTGTTACTGGAGGAATGATCGATACTGAACTTGTTCTTCAGTGAATTTATGATCACAAGTGTACACGACGCACAGTGATATCCAATATACTCCATGGGTTTCCCAGCAGGCTGTCTGATCCATGCAGTCGAGCGGCCTGTGTAAGAAATCGTACAGCGGATGGACAGAGAGCCTCCAGGCTGCACAGTCACAGAGTCTGGCTGTGTCAGTGTCTCACTCTTCACACCTGTGGACACAAACGTGTTCAGTGGAGGCTTCAGTAACAGGAGCATTGTGTGTGAATAGAGCTGATGTTGAGAGTGAAAGAGGAAAACTCACAGAGCAGACAGAGAGCAGCCACCAACAGCCTGAGAGTGTTCATCCTGAGACTGCACATGGGACTGTGAGGAGCTCATATATACTGCACACACTCTACACCTGCTTTACATATTCTCCTCCATTTACATCTCATGCTTTTGAAAAGATTTGACAGTTTATCGGCAGGATACCCAGTAGATTGTAAATCATTTCCTTTAAAAGAAAAATGTTGCATTTGTTGATTTATTTTTTATATTGCACAACCGGAACTAATATTAAACATCCTTATTAGAGTTGGGTTTATGTGACAATTTTCACTGTGGGAGCCGCTATTTCCCACAGTGACCCACATCTGTACAAAAACATTTCATTTCATTTTTTTTTTTTTCATTTTATTTATTCTTTTTTCAAGGTAATGCAACCTAAAATAAAGCAACAATCCAACAAAAAACAAACAAACAATACATTCCATGAAAAGAAGAACAGGAGTTGGATGAAGAAAAAAAATCTTATAAACTCCAACCCCATTCTTGAAGAGAAACTTACAAACTAGATGGCCTAACCGATGTAAAAAACAGCAACAACAAAAAACAACAACAATTACATATACACATACATACACATATACACACATATACATACATTTACACACATATACACACAATACACACATATACATACATTTACACACATATACACACAATACACACATATACATACATTTACACACATATACACACGCAAAAAACAGATGTAATCAACTTTCGATTTTAACTTTTTATTTTTTTATTTTTATTATTATTATTACTATTATTATTAATGATTGCTTGCTAAAACAACAGTGGCAATGGAAACAACGACGAGGCCACCAGACCACACAATGCACACCCACACACGCACACAGGCAGGCATGCACGGGCACACACAGGCACACACACAGCACACACACAAAAGGAAGAAGAGGATGTATGGATGTATATGTGATGAGCCCTATGCTGTGTATTGCATTAAAAAACAAGGTTTGAGTGGGCATCTGTGGAAAGATGTTTACCCTCTCACAGCTGCCCAGCACCTGCTTGTCCTACATTTGTGATTGACTGTGATATGCCCTAAAATAGGTGGTGTGTTTAAAAAAGAGACAGGAGTTAGCAGAAGTCCAGAGGTGCTACGCCCCAGACATTCCCCCACTCCTGCTTACCCTATACTGAGGAGGATGTGTATATTCGTGATGAGCCCTATGCTGTATGGTGTGTTAAAAAAGCGAGGTTTGTGTGGGCAGATGTTGAGAGATGTATGACCTCCCACAGCTGCCCAGCACCTGCTTACCCTGCACTAAAGAATCTTTAATGATTTTATTATTATTGTTTTTTTCCTCTTTATTACTTTTTTTAAATTATACTTTTGTTTCATATACTGTAAGCATACCCGTATGCACCCATACACACACACCCATACACATGCATAGGTACACGCCACACAACCAGACAGTCCCGCCACCGCCCCCATCACCACCGCCGCACCACTACATCACCACCGTCATCATCATCATTATTGTTGTAAATTTTAACGTTTTTCACATTCGTCTTTGTACAAGTTAAGTGTCCTCTGTTTATACTTATATTTAAATTGAAGAATATTTGAACAACATTTTAGATCATTTTCAAGAGAGTTCCACTGTATCACACCAGATACTGAAACACACATTTGTTTAAGGGTTTTTCCTGCGAAAGGTTGTTTAAAGTCATTATTTCTTCTGCTTGTCTCACTATTTACTGTAAAAAGCGCTTGCAGTCCATGCGGTAACAGGCAGTGTTTTGCCTTGTGAACAACTAATAAAGTTTGTAAAGAAACCAAGTCCTTCAATTTGAGTAGTCCTGACCTCAGAAACAGTTCTGTAGTATGTTCCCTTGGAGCAACTCCATTAATTATTCTTATAGCCCTTTTTTGTAAAATAAATAAGGGCATTAAATTTGTAACATAACAATTTCCCCATACCTCCAAACCATACATTAAGTATGGCAAAATAAAGGAGCAATATAGGATTCTCATTGCCTTATAATTCAACATAAACTTTACTTTACTCAAAACTGCAATGTTTTTACAAATTTTATTTCTTACGTAAGCTATGTGTGACTTCCACTTAAATTTATCATCAATGAGGACTCCTAAAAACCTAAATTCTGACACTTTCTCAATACTTATTCCATTTAAAGTCAAAGTAACACTTTCAGGGCATTGTTGATTTGTAAACAACATAAATTTAGTTTTGCTTAAGTTTAAGGACAATTTGTTTTTATTAAACCATTTCTGAAGTTGAACCATTTCTTGTTCAATAGTTTTCATTAATGTTCTTAAGTTCTTCCCTGATACAAAAAAATTTGTATCATCCGCAAAAAGAACAAAACGTAAAATCTTTGATTCCTCACAGAGGTCATTAATATATAAAGTAAAGAGTTTAGGCCCCAGCACAGAGCCTTGAGGGACTCCACACTGTATTGTTTCTAACTTGGATTCATGGCCTATATGCTCTACATATTGTTGTCTATTTTCTAGGTAACTACTAATCCAGTTTAACACTACACCTCTAATACCATACGTCTGTAATTTAGATATCAATATACCGTGATCGATCGTGTCAAAGGCCTTTTTAAGGTCAATAAAAACTCCAACTGTGTGATTTTTATTCCCCAATTCTGTTGTAATGTCCTCCGTGATTTTCATCAAAGCCATAGCTGTTGAGCGGGTGCTTCGAAACCCAAACTGATTGTCATGTATCAAGGAATGTTTCTCAAGGAAATAGTCAAATTTATTAACAAAAAGCTTCTCCAGAATTTTGGAAAATTGAGAAAGCAAAGATATAGGCCTGTAATTTGTAAGACTATGCCTATCACCAGATTTAAAAAGGGGGACAACCTTAGCCACCTTCATTTTATCTGGAAAGAAACCTGTATTAAAAGACAAATTGATAACATATTTTAATGGTCCTACAATGCAATGTATAGTTTCTTTGACAATGTACATATCTAAGCCATCACTATCACATGAATGTTTACTTTTTAATCTGGAGACAGTAGAAATAATTTCACTCTCACTGACTTCGCCAAGAAATAGAGATTGCATGACTCTGCTTTCACCTGTCCAGCTTTTATTTTCATTATGTAGTGGTATAGATTTGGCCAGGTTTGGGCCAACATTGACGAAAAATGAATTAAATTCCTCAGCCATTTTTTCACCACTTACCTCAGTATTCTGTTGATTCATTAAGTATAGTGGCTGACTACTATTTATTTTACCGCCCATAACCTCCCTTAAGACTTTCCACATTCCTTTGATATTACTTTTGTTTTCCATTAACAAGTTTGTATAATAATCTTTCTTTGCACGTCTCATTACAGCAGTCAACTTATTTTTATAGGCTTTATATTTTTTTTCTGCATTTATTGTCTGATATTTTACAAAGTCGCGATAAAGCTTATTCTTCATTTTGCAAGACTTCAATATACCCTTTGTTATCCAAGGTTTATTTTTTATTTTTTTCCCTGCTATATCATACCGTGTTTTTGTTGGGCAATTTTTATTATATAACCATAGATACTTTTTTAAGAATGACTCATAAGCTTCGTTTACATTATTTGTACTATAAACATTTTCCCAGTGTTCTTTCATAAGATCATCCCTAAATTTATTTAGTCTTTCCTCAGTTCTGGACCGAATGACTTTGGGGCACTTTTCTTTGTTTGTTTTCACTTTACAAAAGTCAGTTACAAATATGGGTAAATGATCAGTTGTATCATTTATCAAAAGACCACTTTTGACAGTTTTATCAAGTATATTAACAAAAATGTTATCAATTAATGTGGCACAGTTGGATGTTATTCGGCTAGGCCTGGTAATAGTTGGATAAAGGCCTCTGCTATATATTAAATCTAGGAAATCTGAACTACTGGAATGATTAGACACATTCAAGAGATTTATGTTGAAGTCTCCACAAATTATAGATTGTTTGTTTTCATTCATCCCAACTACTAATTGCTCCAACTTGTTATTAAATGCTGTAATGCTAGACCCTGGAGTTCTATATATGCATGTGACAACAATATTCCTCTGTTTGTTCATTTCGATCTCAACGGTTAAACATTCCATTAAATCTTCTATTGCAGTAGTCATACACTCAATTGTTTTGCATTTCAACTCACTATTGACATAAAGAGCAACCCCCCCTCCTCTCTTCTTGATCCGATTAACATAAAACAATTCATAGCCCTCAAAATTAAATTCTGCACCTTTCGCATCCGTTAACCAAGTCTCAGACAGAGCTATAACTGTAAATTTATTTTTTAATGTGTTCAAATAATCATGTATTTTACTAAAATTTGAATACAGGCTTCTACAATTCAGATGAATAAGAGAAAATGACCCAGCCGTTTCTATGTTACTATTAAATTCTGCGTCTGTATAATATTTACATGTATCATTTGTGTTTGGAAATAAATTTGACTCGGAGTCCAATTCATCCTGGTCATAGACACGACCTTCTGTGTATTCAGCTTGTGTAAGGATATGTTCACACACTGCGGACATTGCACTTAATTTATACAAATAAGCACTAGCCACAATGTTATATCCATACCTTACTCGTCGTCAGTCTTTTCATTTTCATAGCCATCCAAGGAAACTCGAAGAGATTCAACGCTGGCTGTTATTTCCCCAGCGGGAGCGTGTTTGCTCCTACCGCGGGGGGACTGCCATCCCGCAGCCCGCAGCGCTGAGTCCCAATCCGGTTCTTTTCTTGGGACTTCCATCGTTACGCCAAAGTCCTTTAGACCCTCTGCTGCTTCTCGTGGGTTTCCAAAAATCTTAGTCTTTCCATCCTGCAGAAACAGCATGAGTTTTGCGGGATAGAGAATGCGAGACTTGATTTTTCGCTCCTGGAGTTGTTTCCTTGCGCTCCTGTATTTTGCGCGCTCCTTAAAGACTTCGGTGGTATAATCCTCGTCAAAATATATCCGTTGATCCTTGATACGAATGTCCTTTAGAGACCATGCAGCATGTAGCACTCGTTGTTTCTCCTTAAAACTTCGAAAACAAACGATAATAGATCTGGTGAAGTCCGCAGCAGCGCGTCCCGCGGAGACACCTGTTGCTGCGACGCGATGCGCCCTTTCAATGTAAATCTCCTCCCGGATATTAAGGTGCTCACGAATTAGCTTTTCTATAAACACAATCATATTGCTACCTTCTGTTTTCTCCGGTACTGCGTAAATTCTTAAATTATTTCTCCGTGAACGGCCTTCAAGATCCTCACACTTCTCCTCAAGGTACTTTTGTTTACGCATCAGCTGAAACAGCACTTTAGTCAGATCCATGCTACGGTCCTCGTTATCTCCAATCCTCTGTTCGGCGTCATTCACCCTTGTTTTTAATTCTTCGAAGTTCTGTTTTATGTCGCTCACCTCCTTCCGAAGCACACCAAAGTTCCCTGCCGTTTCAGTTCGAAATAGTTTGAGTTCCTTCAGTATTTCAGACGTACCATCGACGCTGCCAGCGCCCTTTTCCTCCTGGCAGGTTTGGCTTGCTGGCGTGGCATCCAACTCGACTCGTTTTGGGTTTATTTTTGGCATTATTTGTAGTTACTTTTTTCATTGAATGATAACTTGATGTTTCTAATTGACATACAGTTTATCTGAGTCCACAAACAGTAGTCAGTGTTTCAAGTTTTAGCTTTTGTTTGTCAAGCGTTACACCCTGGCACCGGCTGTTCGGCCATCTTGTCTCATGATATGAAACATCACTCTTTAAAATCAACATCTTCCATCTCTTTTACAACATTACAAAGTTCTTCCCTCTCCAAAAACATGGGTTTGTGCTTTACTTTGTCCTCTTCACACACATTCATAATCTTTTATTTTCTATAAATGGAACATCATGACCCTAAACACAGGACAATCCCAGTATAACTCATTTGTTCTTCAATATTTCAGGCTCAAAAGACTCACATTAAAGTGTATATGAGCTGCACTTGCACTGGGCTCTTGTGGCAAAAACACAAAGACAAATTTAAGTCTCAACACTACTACGTCAATGTCAAAATCAGCCAAAATACAGTGCCTCTCGAAAGTTCTAATAAACCTTGAACTTTTGCACACTTTGTGATATTTACAACCATAAACATAAAGATATTATTTAGATTTTTATTACTGAAAGTTCACACACAAGGAACAGACAACTGTGAAGTGAAAGCAAAATGAAACAAAAAATAGAAAAGTGAAAAGTGGGGCGTGCATAAGTATTCATAATGACCCCAGAATGTTCACACCTTTCCCTAACCATTAAATAGAGGCCACCTGTGCGTAATCTACTCTCAGTATAATCACAGCTGGTCACTAAACAACATCATGAAGGTCCAGGAGCACCAGAGAGGTCAGGGATAAAGTTCTGTAGAAGTTTAAAGCAGCATTAAGTTATACAAAGATTTCCCAAGATTTAAACATCTCCCGGAGCAACTGTTCAATCCATCATTCAGAAATGGAAAGAGTAAAGCACCACTGCAGACTTACCAAGACACGGTCGTCCACCTATGGCTCTTTTCCACCAGCCCTACCCTTCTCTACTCTACTTGGTTTGGTCCTACTCTACTTGGCCTGGTTGTGTTTCCACTATTCTGTAGAATATGATACTGTATCCATGGTTACCAGGGTGTATCCATGGATATGGCTTTGCTTTTGACTGTATCCATTGGAAACAGTACCTGCTTGGCCTGGTTAGTACCAGGGCCAAGCAGGTACTAAAAAAAGTACCAGTTAACTGTGAAGTGGGCTGGTGGAAACATTTCAAATGCAGGCAAAGTAGAGCAGGGTAGAGTAGAGTAGGGTAGGTGGAACCGAGCCATATCAGACCGAACAAGGAGAGCACTGGTAAGAAATGCAACCAAGTGCCCCAAGATATCTCTGGAGGAGCTGTGAAGTCCTGCCGCTGAGCTGGGGGAATCTGTACATGGGACAACTATAAGTCATGCTCTACACAAATCTGGCCTTCATGGACGAGTGGAAGAAGAAAGCCATTATTGAAAGGAGGCCATAAGAAATCCTGTTTGAAGTTTGCTAGAAGTCATATGGAGGACACAGCTCCATGTGGAAGAAGGAGCTTTGGTCAGATGAGACAAAAATTGAACTTTTTGGCCCAAATGCAAAACGTTATGTATGGAGCAAACCTGACACTGATCATCGTCCTGAGTGCACCATCCCCAGTGTCAAATATAAGGGGGGGGAGCATCATGCTGTGGGGCCGCTTTTCCTCAGCGGGGACTTGGGAGATTGTAAGAATAGTTGGGAAGTTGGATGGAGCCAAATACAGGGACATTTTGGAGGAAAAGCTTTGTAAAGAGGATATGGGCTAAAATGTCAGTCTCTACATGTGCTAATCTTGTAGAGTCAAACCCCAAAAGACTTGCTGCTGTTATTGCAGCAAAAGGGGGTTCCACAAAGTATCATTCATGCTGAATGAATACTTATGCAAGCCCCACTTTTCAGTTTTCTACGTATTTTTTGAAAAATAACAGAATCATGTTTAATTTTGCCTTCACTTCACAGTTGGCTGTTACTTGTGAACTTTCAGTAAAAAATTCTAAATAAAAATGTTTATGTTTATGGTTGCAAACATGACAAAATGTGCAAAAGTTCAAGGTGTGTTAGTACTTTCGAGAGGCACTGTATATATTAACAGTAATCGGGTCTGTATCCTGGGAAAAGTAAGTCAGTTTTACTTTGATACATCACATCTATGTCTCAGGTCTAACAGTAGGGGGCAGTGTGTGTGTTTTTTTGGTTGACTTTTCCCCAAGTTGCCTTGTCAGTGTTAATCAATGAATTACTAGTAGTCATCTGGGCTGTGTCCTGGGGAAAGTAGTAACAGCAGTGTGTGGTTTTTGCACAGCTCTTCTGTTGCTCTGAGTCACTGTGGGCGAACACAGTAATAAACAGCCGAGTCGTCAGGCTGCAGCCTCTGTCCTCGAATCGTCACAGTTCCTGCAGACGTGTCTCTGCTCAGACTGAACCTGTCCTTCAGAGCATTGTTCTGGTCGAGGCTACCACCTCCCCACATGTGGAAGATCCACTCCAGTTTGCCCTGTCTCTGTCGGATCCAGCCTGTGGCATAGCTGCTGTCAGTGAGAGAGTAACCAGAGACTCTACAGCTGATGCTGAGAGTTTGAGCAGGCTGCAGCAGCACTGAGCCTGGCTGGAGGAGCTCCACACTGAGCGCTGGACCTGTGGAAACACAACAACATCATCATCATCATCATCATCATGGCAAGGCAAGGCAAGGCAAGGCAGGTTTATTTGTAGAGCACAATTCATACACAAGGCAATTCAAAGTGCTTCACAGTTGCATAAATATAAGAAAACAAATACAATCAATAAAACATCAACATAGAATTAATCAATTTCAGTAAGAGGCAAGAGTGTAGATAAAATACTTTCAGTTATATGCATTTTTAAGTCTTGTTTTGATTCGCTCTGTCTTGAGCACTATTTTTAAGTCTTGTTTTGACTCGCTCTGTCTTGAGCACTATTTCGCTCTGTCTTGAGCACTATTTTTAAGTCTTGTTTTGACTTGCTCTGTCTTGAGCACTATTTCGCTCTGTCTTGAGCACTATTTTTAAGTCTTGTTTTGACTCGCTCTGTCTTGAGCACTATTTCGCTCTGTCTTGAGCACTATTTTTAAGTCGTGTTTGGACTCGCTCTGTCTTGAGCACTATTTCGCTCTGTCTTGAGCTCTATTTTTAATTCTTGTTGTGACTCGCTCTGTCTTGAGCACCATTTTTAAGTCTTGTTTTGACTCGCTCTGTCTTGAGCACTATTTCGCTCTGTCTTGAGCACTATTTCGCTCTGTCTTGAGCACTATTTCGCTCTGTCTTGAGCACTATTTTTCTTGCTCGTTCAAAAGTAAGTTACCTAACCTCTGTTTTTGTCGCTCCTTCTCCTCTGGACATCAATATAAAATTAATCAATTACAGTAAAAGACGAGAGTGCAGATAAAATACTTTCAGTTATATACACGGGCAAACAGAACTGTTTTCAGCCTGGATTTGAACATTGTCAGAGTTGAGGCCTGTCTCACATCCTCGTGAAGACTGTTCCAGATTTTAGCTGCATGAAACTGAAACGCAGCCTCACCGTGTTTATTATTGACTCTGGGAACCACCAGGAGGCCCCTCCCTGAGGTTCTCAGGGCCCGAGATGGTTCATACGGCTCTAACATGTCAGAGATGTACTTTGGAGCTAAACCATGAAATGACTTGTACACAAGCAGAGCTGTTTTAAAGTCTATTCTCTGAGTGACAGGAAGCCAGTGCAGAGACTGGAGCACTGGACTAATATGGTCGTATTTCCTGGTTCTTGTCAGGACTCGAGCAGCAGCGTTCTGGATGTACTGTAGCTGTCTGATAGCTCGTTTAGAGAGGCCAGTGAGTAGGCCGTTACAGTAGTCTAATCTGCTGGAGACAAATGCATGGATAAGTCTCTCTAAGTCTGGTTTTGACACTATTCCTCTGATCTTAGCAATGTTTTTCAGATGGTAAAAAGCTGCTGATGTTATTGCTTTGATGTGGCTGTTTAAGTTCAGGTCTGAGTCCATGATTACTCCTAGATTTCTAACCTGATTTTTTGGTTTTAGAGAGAGAGACTCAAGGTGACTGACAACACTTTGTCTTTGTGCCTGTGGGCCAAAAACAATGATCTCAGTTTTGTCTGAGTTTAGTTGGAGAAAGTTGTTTTGCATCCACAAACTGATCTGTTGGATGCAGTGACAGAGTGTATCTACAGGCCCATGTTCACCAGCCGTCAGTGACACGTAGATTTGAGTGTCATCTGCATAGTTGTGGTACGACACGTTGTTGCTGTTTATTAGCTGACCCAATGGAAGCATGTACATGTTGAATAAGAGAGGTCCCAAGATTGACCCCTGGGGGACTCCACAGGTCATGGCAATTTTGTCTGAGACACAGTTGCCAATTTCAACAAAGTACGTCCTGTCCTCGAGATAGGACTTAAACCAGTTTAGAGCATTACCAGAGATTCCCACCCAGTTTTCTAACCTGTGAAGTAAGATCCCGTGGTCCACTGTGTCAAAGGCAGCGCTCAGGTCCAGCAGAACTAAAACTGAGACCTTACCTGCGTTGGTGTTCATACGGATATCATTTGTCACCTTGATCAGAGCTGTCTCAGTGCTGTGGTGGGGCCTAAAGCCTGACTGGAAAGTATCAAACACATTGTTAGACAGGAGAAAGTAAGTGAGCTGCTGATATACTACTTTCTCTAGGACTTTTCCTAAGAATGGCAGGTTTGATATGGGCCGGTAGTTGTTCATTACCTTGGCATCAAGGCTGCTCTTCTTTAGAAGAGGCTTGATGACTGCAGTTTTCAAGGCCTTTGGAAATGCTCCAGTCTCGAGTGAGATGTTAACTAACTGAGCAAGTTGTGGTAACAAGCTGGTCAGCACAGACTTCAGAAATTTAGTGGGTAATTCATCAAGGCAGCATGTACATGAACTCAGACCGGAGATAACCTCTTCGATTGTTTTGTCAGTAACAGGTGTGAAATGTGTCAGCTCAAGGTGTTTATCTGGTGGCAGAGTTTCTATTTGTGTTGTGGAGATTATGGCATTTTTAATGCTTTGGACTTTGTCATAGAAAAATATTGCAAACTCATTACACTTAGATGTAGAGATTAGTTCTAGGGGCAGTGAAACTGGAGGGTTAGTTAATCTGTTTACTGTGGAAAACAGAACGCGAGAATTGTTTCTGCAGTTTGAGATGATTTTAGAGAAGTACTTCTCCCTTGCTCCACGCAAAATATGGTTGAACACACAAAGTACTTCTTTGTAAACCTCAAAATGAACCTGGAGCTTTGACTTGCGCCATTTCCGTTCGGCTTTTCGGCACTCCCTTTTCTGTGCCCTGACCGAATCTTCACTTCTCCAAGGTGCCTTTTGCCTATTGTTAACTATTTTAACCTTGACAGGAGCAATAGTATCCAAAACATTTAAGACCCTTGATGTGTAGGAGTCCAACAGATTATCAACATTAGAACATGGGGCATTTTCAAATCTGATCATCTCCATAAACTGTGTCCCTGTTGTATCATTTATGTGTCTTCCTTGAATAACTCCAGGCCCGACCACTGGTTTCGGTGTAACACACAGGTCAAAGAAGACACAAAAATGATCAGACAAAGCAACATCAACAACATTCACATTTGATATATTAACACCTTTTGTAATAACTAGATCTAGAGTGTGGCCTTTGTTGTGAGTTGCCTCACTCACGTGCTGAGTTAAACCAAACATTTCAAGGACAGCACCGAGTTCTATTGCATGCCTGTCGTTGGTCACATCCACATGCACATTAAAATCACCTGAAATTACTAAACAATCGAAATCAATGCATATAAATGACAGTAATTGAGTAAAATCTTCAATAAAACAGTTCTGTGGTGGTTTGTAAATAGTCATATAAAGTATGGGAGATTGTTTTATCTCCATTTTGAATGACACATACTCAAACGTTGGAAAAACCCCAAATGACAATTTTTGCAGGAGTAAATTGTCCCTGAATATGGCACAAACACCCCCACCCCTCTGGTTTTGGCGTGTTTCAGACACAAAATTGAAGTGAGATGGACTACACTCAATCAAAACTGCATTACCAGTGTTTTTGTCTAGCCATGTTTCAGTTAAAAACATAAAATCTAGATTATAAGAGGAAATAAAACTATTTATTAAAAAGGACTTGTTTTTTAGCGATCTGACATTGAGTACAGCATGTTTGAGATTTATCTGTGTTTGAGTGGATGGAATCTTTTTGCAGGGGATATGGATTAGATTTCTTTGATTGGACGGTCTGACTGTCCCTCTCTTATCTAATCTATGTTGTTTGACGGTACTAATTGTCTTGTAAGAACACACTCCCTCTATGGACCTCTGGTTGGTTTTGAGTTTGCTATGCATGGTAGCAACGCAGAGGCCCCTAATGTCCTAGACAGCAGCAGTGAAGCTGCTGGAGATAACAGCTGTGGGCGCCGGTGGTGGGGGCCGAGCTGGGGAGACCTTGGTTTGTGGATGCTTCTTTGGGCATGAAAGCCTTGGTCTTGACGTCAAGTTTTCAAGATGGTTGGAAAATCCCATAGGTGACTCTGAGGATGGGAACAATTCAGAAAAGTCTCTGGAGGGTGTAGATGTAGTAGTCGGGCTCAAGGCCTGTGGTGGAGTAGGTGAAAGTGCTCCTTCGGCTGAATCATTTAATAAAGGTGCAGGTGGTGCTGAAGCTGAGCTTTTCCCCGGAGATGCAGGTGGTGATGCTGCTATTGTTGAAACGCTTTCTGGAGATGCGGGTGGTGCTGGTGCAGCTAAATCCTTAACTGCAGCGGAGTCCACCGGTGCAGATGGTGCTGCTGTGGCTGAATCCTTAACTGTGGCTGATTCCATAGGTGCAGATGGTGCTGCTGTGGCTGAATCCTTAACTGTGGCTAAGTCCGTAGGTGCAGGTGGTGCTGCTATGGCTGAAACCTTTACTGCAGCTGAGTCCTTTACGGCAGATGCAGATGACGCAGCTGTGACTGTATCATTTATTGGTGGTGCAGTTGAGCCCTTTGCTGCTGAGCCAGGAGCTCTTCTCATGCTCCTTTCGGCTCCCCCTTGTAGCTCAGGCCTCCACTGATTTTGCAGAGCGTGGAGGAGATTTTCCGTCAGTCGTCTCACTCCACCTCTGCTCAAGTGAGGCCCATTTCCTCTAAACAGGTCATCACGTTGCCAGAACAGATTAAAGTTCTCTATGAAATACAATCCTCTCGACTCACAGACATTGGACAGCCATGTATTCAACTGAAACAGCCGGGAGAATTTGTTTATTCTTCCGTCGATGTTTGGGATGGGTCCACTGATGAACATTTGTATTGCCTCTTTATCCAGACAATCAAGTCTCTCAAAAAGTGTTTTGAACTTTTCTTTCAGGGCTTCAGACTCTTCGTCTCTTATGTCCACAGCACCAACATGTATGATAAGTTTGTCAATCCCAGGGTTATTTGTGATTTCCTTGTTTAGAACATCTATGATGTCAGAAACTGTGGCGCTGGGATAACTGCTTGTAGTAATCCTGTCATTGTTTATATTAGATATGGCTCCGTCTCCAAGCACCAGGATATCTCTGGCCTTGACACTTGCCACACTTTTCCTCTCGAGCTTTGTTTTGACTTCTTTTTCTCTGTCTCTCTCTGATTTTCTCCGTTTGTTATGCTCATCTTCTGAGAGAGGTGAAAATCTGTTTGTTAACTTTATTCCAGGTTTATTTTTGCTAGCACGTTTTCTTTGCTTTGGCCTGGCGCCAAGTTGTCTGTTTAGTTTCGGGAACGTTACGGTATCGTCTAGCTTTAGGTTGCAAGTATCAGTTTTTCCAGTCTTCTTACCGTGTTCCATAGGGAGCGTGTCATTAAGTCCTTTATCCATCTCAAAGGCGAGAATTTTGTCCCGCAGCAAAAGAATTTCTTGTTGATAAATCCGACAGCTTTCACAAGAAGATGTTTGCGTTACTCCCGCAGCCATGTTGATAAGACTGTCGTCGCTGGTCCAGATGAGTTGTAAAAAATAAAAGGCATAAAATGATTAAAAATGATTTAAAAAGTCTTGGCTCACTTAGAAGAAGAGAATAAAATCATATCCGTGTGACATGTGCCAAAAAAGAGTGATTAAAAAAGCGAATAAAGAGGCAAGCAGCATAAGCAAGCAGAGACACGACTGCACCCTCTCAAAGCAGGAAGCCTTAACCCATTAACACATTTTCTCCAGTTCAGTTTTAAAGCCAGAGTAACATTTGAAAGCGAAAACCTGCAAAACTGATTGAAACTTGTGGTGCGTTTTGACGCCTTTTTGACATGTTTTCATCATTGTCATTTTTCATTTCTTTTTTTCCCTTGTTTGCTTTCATCGCTTTTTGTGTGTTATTGTTGCGCTTCCAGCACATTTTTGCTGCCACTTTGTTGCTCTCGTTTGCTATTCTGACACTTTTTTTATGAGGCTTTTAGATTTGGGTAAAGCCAAACTGGAGCAAACGTGCTCAGTTCAGGTGGGGGTTAAGAGGTTAATGGAATCAAATCTTCCCTCACTGTTTTTTTTTTTTTTTTCATTTATCTGATTCACGGAAACTTCTCAGATTTCAGGACATATTTTTATTTGTATAATTGAAAAGTCTGTTCATAGTTCAACATTATTGTTTCTGATTCTGTCTTTTTATGGGCCACAAAATACTGTGTATACAGCGCCCCCTCTGGTGGTTTCTGTGACTGACTCCAAATTGTTTTTGTTCAGCTCTTCATATTCTCTGAGTGACTGTGGCACTCGGGCACAGTAATAAACTGCAGAGTCTCCAGGCTGCATGTTGTTTCCATTGAGGATCACTGTGTTACTGGAGGAATGATCGATACTGAACTTGTTCTTCAGTGACTCTTTGAGGGTTCCTGTAGAAGATCCTTGAGAATTATATCCAATCCACTCCAAAGCTTTCCCAGCAGGCTGTCTGATCCATGCTGTGTAGTGGCCTGTGTAAGAAATCGTACAGTGGATGGACAGAGGGCCTCCAGGCTGCACAGTCACAGAGTCTGGCTGTGTCAGTGTCTCACTCTTCACACCTGTGGACACAAACGTGTTCAGTGGAGGCTTGAGTAACAGGAGCATTGTGTGTGAATAGAGCTGATGTTGAGAGTGAAAGAGGAAAACTCACAGAGCAGACAGAGAGCAGCCACTAACAGCCTGAGAGTGTTCATCCTGAGACTGCACATGGGACTGTGAGGAACTCATATATACTGCACACACTCTACACCTGCTTTACATATTCTCCTCCATTTACATCAGCTCAGACATTTAAAGTGGGAACACAAAGAGGAACACTGAAGTTGATGTGGATACGACCAGAAAATATTTCAGTACCACTGTTTTGTGTTTATATTCATTTATTTATAGTAGCATGAAATTATTTACTCATTTTTATATTTCACGTGATATAAAAGAAACATAGTAAATCTTTTAGTTCATGTTTTAGGTGTTGAGACGGTTTACTTTGATTAATTACAGAACCTTTATTTGTGAAACATAATAGTGGATATAACATGACTTTTTTCTTTTTTAAACATGATCTGAAAGTATTACATTACATTCACTCTACTGTGTTTACATGTTACATTTATTTAATCCATACATTTCTCAAATAGTTAAACCAGTGTTATTCGATTAATATTCAGTCCATATTTGGGATCATATTCAAAACCTGCAAAAATTGTCACTGTAATTAGAATTTTACAAGCAAGACCAAAGAAGTTGATTTGAACTGTTATCAATAAAGAAGAAAAAATAAGAAAAATACTTTATCAAAACGAGCTCTAACACAAAACACAACCCTAAGTTTGCTGTGTGTCATGGAGTCATGTTTTTGTCTTGGTGTTTTTCACTGTGGCCGCTGCTGCCGCTATATAGAGCACAGTGATCCACCACAGCACAAAAACATCACTCTGTAAAGAGGAGGCACAGTGTTATGCAAAATCAACTACTTAGATCTGTTTGACCACATTTCAACAAACACACACATGGTTCCATTTGTGCATAATTAAAGTAATCGTTTGGTTTATTTTATCTATTATCACTACACATACTCTGCCCATTCATGGCCACTCAACCAATGTCTACGCAAGTGGAGGAATTTTTATACATTGTTGAATATAATATGGTGCTGTAAATACAATAAATATTGATTTAGAAACGCAAACGTAAATACACAACGTTAGACTCATAATACAATCTAATACTCAACTATTGCAACATAGATTATACTAAACTGTATAATCTAAAAGAGAGGGAGGAACATGAGCGGTCCCAAGACTGAGCCCTGAGGAACCCCACATCAGGACCGCACATTATGGGATTTGTGGACACACTAATCTTTCTAACACAGGACAGTAACATCCCAATGATCTGACGAGCACCAGAGCAAATGGAAAATCCCTGTCAGAATTGGAGAAGCCTCATTTTATGACATTGTGTTTGTGGCTGACATGGGTTAAGGTGAACATGATGGACAAAAATAAGACTTTTTTTTTATCGTTATTACAACAAGGACGGGACCACAAACTACATTATTTTCCATGAGAACACAGAAGTACAATTCTGTAATAGTGATTGATGTAATGTGATTCACTCAGCTTTGTGGACTTCCTTTAAAAGGAATAGTTCACAGTGTTTACATACTGAAATATGTACTTACCTGAGCTTAGACGAGTTGATGCGTACCTGTCTGGTATTTGTGCGTGCGCTCAGTCACGCCAAAAGACCAAAGATGTTGTTAGTTAGAAGTGAGAGTGTTCATCCTGAGACTGCACATGGGACTGTGAGGAGCTCATATACACTGCACACACTCTACACCTGCTTTATTCTCTTCTACTCTCCTTTATCATGAGCTACTCTCCTCTCTTACAGCACCTCATACTTTTGAAATGATTTGACGGTTTCGTCGGAATATGGCAGGATATACATTGTCATTTGAAAATGTTAGAACAATGGCATGCAGTAGTTTATTAATCAATTCCTTTAAAATAAAAATAAGAAAAAGAAAAACAATCCTTCTCTCATACTAATAAACATAAGAGAGTTGTGAAAATAACTAGAGTTAGGGTTTATATAAGGATTTTCTCATTACTTTTTCCCCAAGTTGCCTTGTCAGTGTTAATCAATGAATTACTAGTAGTCATCTGGGCTGTGTCCTGGGGAAAGCAGTAACAGCAGTGTGTGGTTTTTGCACAGCTCTTCTGTTGCTCTGAGTCACTGTGGGCGAACACAGTAATAAACAGCCGAGTCGTCAGGCTGCAGCCTCTGTCCTCGAATCGTCACAGTTCCTGCAGACGTGTCTCTGCTCAGACTGAACCTGTCCTTCAGAGCATTGTTCTGGTTGAGGCTACCACCTCCCCAGTGATGATTGATCCACTCCAGTTTGCCCTGTCTCTGTCGGATCCAGCCTGTGGCATAGCTGCTGTCAGTGAGAGAGTAACCAGAGACTCTACAGCTGATGCTGAGAGTTTGAGCAGGCTGCAGCAGCACTGAGCCTGGCTGGAGGAGCTCCACACTGAGCACTGGACCTGTGGAAACACAACATCATCATCATCATCATCCTCAGACACAGCAGTGAAGGACAGTGAAGAGTTCTCACAGGAAGCAGCTGCAGCAGCAGGAGCACGGCCCCAGACAACATGACTGATGTGTGTCTGCCTCTAACACCGCTCTGTTTTAAACACACACTCATTTGCATGTTCATGTAGTGATTCAGGTTTTTCTGCACACGTAGAGTAATGTTACACTTGTCTGCAATACAATTATTTATGTAATCAATTTGATCAACCTCTTCGCCCCCGCCTTAACCCATTAACACATTTTCTCCAGTTCAGTTTTAAAGCCAGAGTAACATTTGAGAGCGAAAACCTGCAAAACTGATCGTAACTTGTGGTGCGTTTTGACGCCTTTTTGACATGTTTTCATCATTGTCATTTTTCATTTCTTTTTTTCCCTTGTTTGCTTTCACCACTTTTTTTGATTGACTGCGGAATTCTTCCGCAGTCAATTATTGGTTTTCATGTTCTTTATTATTATTCCTCTTCCATCTTTTTCCCGATTTTCTAGAGCTTTCAGCACCTTCATGCTTTGTGCAATTTATGCAAGTTATGCATCAAAATGTTCCGCATGTTGAGGAGAAGGGTGCTGTTACTTTTGGGACTTCTGCAACTTACGGTTTTTCCGCAATCGGCCGAAATGTCAGAGATTTTTCGCATTGACTTATAATGGGGCTGCCGCAAATCCATGCTTTTCTGCACTTTTTTCTGCATTTTCTGCAATTTCTGCACTTCATGCAGGTTCAGATTCTGCAACTTGTGGGTTTTGAGAAAAAATTGTCCTTCTGCAGTTTTCCAGTTTTTTTATACGAGAGTTTGAAATTTTTGCATTGGTGTGTATGGGGGAATCCAGCCAATGGGGAGACTCCAGGACTTTCAGCCATTTGTGCAGCTTCTGCCAATCAAGCACTGAGGCCATTTCAACAGTTTGACCAGTTTATGGAATTTAAAAGTTTATGCAATATTAACAATTTATGCAAATTAACCACTTTATGCATTTTAAACCTTTTATGCAACTTAAGAGTTTATGCCATTTAGGATTCATGAATTTTAAAGAGTTTATGTAATTTACATAATTTATGCAAATTAACCCATTCATGCATTTTACCACTTTATGCAGTTTATACAGTTTATGCAACATAACATTTTATGCATTTTATGCAAATTCGATTATGCAAATTAAGCAATTTATGCAATTTGAACAGTTTATGCAATTTCTGCATTCGCTTCCCACATTTCCGCAGTCAATCGCAATGGCGCAGCCATTGCATTTCTAGTTTGTTATTGTTGCTCTTCCAGCAAATTTTTGTTGCCATTTTGTTGCTCTCGTTTGCTGTTTTGACACTTTTTTCATGAGGCTTTTAGATTTGGGCAAAGCAAACTGGAGCAAACGTGCTCAGTTCAGGTGGGGGTTAAGAGGTTAATGTGATCAAATCTTCCCTCACTGTTTTTTATTTTATTTTTCATTTATCTGATTCCCGGACACTTCTCAGATTTCAGGACATATTTTTATTTTGTATGATTGAAAAGTCTGTTCATAGTTCAACATTATTGTTTCTGATTCTGTCTTTTCATGGGCCACAAATTACTGTGTATACAGCGCCCCCTCTGGTGGTTTCTGTGACTGACTCTGCAAATTGTTTTTGTACAGCTCTTCATATCGTCTGAGTGACTGTGAGTATCGGGCACAGTAATAAACTGCAGAGTCTCCAGGCTGCATGTTGTTTCCATTGAGGATCACTGTGTTACTGGAGGAATGATCGATACTGAACTTGTTCTTCAGTGAATCTTTGATGGTTCCTGAAGATCCATGAGAATTATATCCAATCCACTCCAAAGCTTTCCCAGCAGGCTGTCTGATCCATGCTGTGCTGTAGCCTGTGTAAGAAATCGTACAGCGGATGGACAGAGGGCCTCCAGGCTGCACAGTCACAGAGTCTGGCTGTGTCAGTGTCTCACTCTTCACACCTGTGGACACAAACGTGTTCAGTGGAGGCTTCAGTAACAGGAGCATTGTGTGTGAATAGAGCTGATGTTGAGAGTGAAAGAGGAAAACTCACAGAGCAGACAGAGAGCAGCCACCAACAGCCTGAGAGTGTTCATCCTGAGACTGCACATGGGACTGTGAGGAGCTCATATATACTGCACACACTCTACACCTGCTTTACATGTTCTCCTCCATTTACATCAGCTCAGACATTTAAAGTGGGAACACAAAGAGGAACACGGAAGTTGATGTGGATACGACCAGAGAATATTTCAGCACCACTGTTTTATGTTTAGATTCATTTATTTATAGTAGAATTAAATTATTTACTCATTTTTATATTGCAAGTGATATAAAAGAAACATAGTAAATCTTTTAGGTCATGTTTTAGATGTTGAGAAGGTTTACTTTGATTTATTACAGAAACTTTATTTGTGAAACATAATAGTGGATATAACATGACTTTTTTTTTTCTTTTTGAACATCATCTGAAAGTATTACATCACATTCACTCTACTGTGTTTACATGTTACATTTATTTCATTCATACATTTCTCAAATAGCTAAACCAGTGTTATTCGATTAATATTCAGGCCATGTTTGGGATCATATTCAAAATCTGTAAAAATTGTCAACGTAATAAGAGTTTTAGGAGCAAAAACAAAGAAGTAAATTCGAACCTTTATCACTAAATAATAAGCAAGAAAAAGACTTTATCAAAACGAGCTCTAATACAAAACACAACCCTAAGTTTGCTGTGTGTCATTGAGTCATGTTTTTGTCTTGGTGTTTTTCACTGTGGTAGCCGCTGCTATATAGAGCACAGTGATCCACCACAGCACAAAAACATCACTCTGTAAAGAGGAGGCACAGTGTTATGCAAAATCAACTACTTAGATCTATTTGACCACATTACAACAAACGCACACATTTTATCTATTATCACTACACATACACTGCCCATTCATGGCCACTCAACCAATGTCTACGCAAGTGGAGGAATTTTTATACATTGTTGAATATAATATGGTTTTGTAAATACAATAAATATTGATTTAGAAACGCAAACGTAAATACACAACGTTAAACTCATAATACAATCTAATACTCAACTATTGCAACATAGATTATACTAAACTGTATAATCTAAAAGAGAGGGAGGAACATGAACGGTCCCAAGACTGAGCCCTGAGGAACCCCACATCAGGACCGCACATTATGGGATTTGTGGACACACTAACCTTTCTAACACAGGACAGCAACATCCCAATGATCTGACCACGAGCTCCAGAGCAAATGGAAAATCACTGTCAGAATTGGAGAAGCTTCATTTTATGATATTGTGTTTGTGGCTGACATGGGTTAAGGTGAACAAGATGGACAAAAATAAGACTTTTTTTTATATATTATTATTACAACAGGGACAGCACCACATACTACATTCTTTTCCATGAGAACACAGAAGTACCATTCTGTAATAGTAATTGGTGTAATGTGATTCACTCACCTTTGTGGACTTCCTTTAACATTTAAAGGACAACATGACGGATGTGTGTCTGCCTCTAACACCGCTCTGTTTTAAACACACACTCATTTGCATGTTCATGTAGTGATTCAGGTTTTTCTGCACACGTAGAGTAATGTCACACTTGTCTGCAATACAATTATTCATGTTATCAATTTGATGAACCTCTTCGGCCCCGCCTTAACATTAACACATTTTCTCCAGTTCAGTTTTAAAGCCAGAGTAACATTTGAAAGCGAAAACCTGCGAAACTGATTAAAACTTGTGGTGCGTTTTGACGCCTTTTTGACATGTTATCATCATTGTCATTTTTCATTTCTTTTTTTCCCTTGTTTGCTTTCATCACTTTTTGTGTTATTGTTGCGCTTCCAACACATTTTTGCTGCCATTTTGTTGCTTTCGTTTGCTATTCTGACACTTTTTTTTATGAGGCTTTTAGATTTGGGTAAAGCCAAACTGAAGCAAACGTGCTCAGTTCAGGTGGGGGTTAAGAGGTTAATGTGATCAAATCTTCCTTCACTGTTTTATTTTTATTTTTCATTCATCTGATTCACGGACACTTCTCAGATTTCAGGACATATTTTTATTTTGTATGATTGAAAAGTGTGTTCATAGTTCAACGTTATTGTTTCTGATTCTGTCTTTTTATGGGCCACAAAATACTGTGTATACAGCGCCCCCTCTGGTGGTTTCTGTGACTGACTCTGCAAGTTGTTTTTGTTCAGCTCTTCATATTCTCTGAGTGACTGTGAGTATCTGGCACAGTAATAAACTGCAGAGTCTCCAGGCTGCATGTTGTTTCCATTGAGGATCACTGTGTTACTGGAGGAATGATCGATACTGAACTTGTTCTTCAGTGACTCTGTGATGGTTCCTGTAGAAGATCCTTGAGAATTATATCCAATCCACTCCATAGCTTTCCCAGCAGGCTGTCTGATCCATGCTGTGTAGTAGCCTGTGTAAGAAATCGTACAGCGGATGGACAGAGGGCCTCCAGGCTGCACAGTCACAGAGTCTGGCTGTGTCAGTGTCTCACTCTTCACACCTGTGGACACAAACGTGTTCAGTGGAGGCTTCAGTAACAGGAGCATTGTGTGTGAATAGAGCTGTTGTTGAGAGTGAAAGAGGAAAACTCACAGAGCAGACAGAGAGCAGCCACCAACAGCCTGAGAGTGTTCATCCTGAGACTGCACATGGGACTGTGAGGAGCTCATATATACTGCACACACTCTACACCTGCTTTACATATTCTCCTCCATTTACATCAACTCATACATTTAAAGTGGGAACACAAAGAGGAACACTGAAGTTGATGTGGATACGGCCAGAGAATATTTCAGCACCACTGTTTTATGTTTAGATTCATTTATTTATAGTAGCATGAAATAATTTACTCATTTTTATATTTCACGTGATATAAAAGAAACATAGTAAATCTTTTAGGTCATGTTTTAGATGTTGAGAAGGTTTACTTTGATTAATTACAGAAACTTTATTTGTGAAAAACAAGAGTGGGTACAACATTACTTTTTTTTTTTTTCAAGCATCATCTGAAAGTATTACATCACATTTACTCTACTTTGTTTACACGTTACGTTTATTTAATCCATGTATTTCTCAAATAGCTAAACCAGTGTTATTCAATTAATATTCAGTCCATTTTTGGGATCATATTAAAAACCTGCAAAAATTGTCAACGTAATAAGAGTTTTAGGAGAAAAAACAAAGAAGTAAATTTGAACCTTTATCAATAAATAATAAGATAGAAAAATACTTTATCAAAACGAGCTCTAACACAAAACACAACCCTAAGTTTGCTGAGAGTCATTGAGTCATGTTTTTGTCTTGGTGTTTTTCACTGTGGCCGCTGCTGCCGCTATATAGAGCACAGTGATCCACCACAGCACAAAAACATCACTCTGTAAAGAGGAGGCACAGTGTTTTGCAAAATCAACTACTTAGATCTGTTTGACCACATTTCAATAAACGCACACATGGTTCCATTTGTGCATAATTAAAGTAATCGTTTGGTTTATTTTATCTATTATCACTACACATACACTGCCCATTCATGGCCACTCAACCAATGTCTACGCAAGTGGAGGAATTTTTATACATTGTTGAATATAATATGGTGTTGTAAATACAATAAATATTGATTTAGAAACGCAAACGTAAATACACAACGTTAGACTCATAATACAATCTAATACTCAACTATTGCAACATAGATTATACTAAACTGTATAATCTAAAAGAGAGGGAGGAACATCAGCGGTCCCAAGACTGAGCCCTGAGGAACCCCACATCAGGACCGCACATTATGGGATATTTGGACACACTAACCTTTCTAACACAGGACAGCAACATCCCAATGATCTGACGAGCACCAGAGCAAATGGAAAATCACTGTCAGAATTGGAGAAGCCTCGTTTTATGACATTGTGTTTGTGGCTGACATGGGTTAAGGTGAACATGATGGACAAAAATAAGACTTTTTTTTTATCATTATTACAACAAGGACGAGACCCACGAACTACATTATTTTCCATGAGAACACAGAAGTACAATTCTGTAATAGTCATGTGATGTAATGTGATTCACTCAGCTTTGTGGACTTCCTTTAAAAGGAATAGTTCACAGTGTTTACATACTGAAATATGTTCTTACCTGAGCTCAGACGAGTTGATGCGTACCTGTCTGGTATTTGTGCGTGCGCTCAGTCACGCAAAAAGACCAAAGATGTTGTTAGTTAGAAGTGAGAGTGTTCATCCTGAGACTGCACATGGGACTGTGAGGAGCTCATATACACTGCACACACTCTACACCTGCTTTATTCTCCTCTACTCTCCTTTATCATGAGCTACTCTCCTCTCTTACAGCACCTCATAATTTTGACATGATTTGACGGTTTCGTCGGCATATGGCAGGATATACATTGTCATTTGAAAATGTTAGAACAATGGCATGCAGTAGTTTATTAATCAATTCCTTTAAAAATAAAAATGAGAAAAAGAAAAACAATCCTTCTCTCATACTAATAAACATAAGAGAGTTGTGAAAATAACTAGAGTTAGGGTTTATATAAGGATTTTCTCATTACTTTTTCCCCAAGTTGCCTTGTCAGTGTTAATCAATGAATTACTAGTAGTCATCTGGGCTGTGTCCTGGGGAAAGCAGTAACAGCAGTGTGTGGTTTTTGCACAGCTCTTCTGTTGCTCTGAGTCACTGTGGCGCACTCGAGCACAGTAATAAACAGCCGAGTCGTCAGGCTGCAGCCTCTGTCCTCGAATCGTCATAGTTCCTGCAGACGTGTCTCTGCTCAGACTGAACCTGTTCTTCAGAGCATTGTTCTGGTTGAGGCTACCACCTCCCCACATTTGGAAGATCCACTCCAGTTTGCCCTGTCTCTGTCGGATCCAGCCTGTGCCATAGCTGTTGTCAGTGAGAGAGTAACCAGAGACTCTACAGCTGATGCTGAGAGTTTGAGCAGGCTGCAGCAGCACTGAGCCTGGCTGGAGGAGCTCCACACTGAGCACTGGACCTGTGGAAACACAACAGCATCATCATCATCATCATCATCATCCTCATCATCATCATCATCATCATCATCATCCTCATCATCATCATCATCATCATCATCATCATCATCCTCAGACACAGCAGTGAAGGACAGTGAAGAGTTCTCACAGGAAGCAGCTGCAGCAGCAGGAGCACGGCCCCAGACAACATGACTGATGTGTGTCTGCCTCTAACACCGCTCTGTTTTAAACACACACTCATTTGCATGTTCATGTAGTGATTTGGGTTTTTCTGCACACGTAGAGTAATGTCACACTTGTCTGCAATACAATTATTCATGTAATCAATTTGATGAACCTCTTCGGCCCCGCCTTAACCCATTAACACATTTTCTCCAGTTCAGTTTTATGGCCAGAGCAACATTTGAGAGCGAAAACCTGCGAAACTGATCGTAACTTGTGGTGCGTTTTGACGCCTTTTTGACATGTTTTCATCATTGTCATTTTTCATTTCTTTTTTACCCTCGTTTGCTTTCATCACTTTTTTGTGTGTTATTGTTGTGCTTCCAGCACATTTTTGCTGCCATTTTGTTTGTTTGTGGCTTTTAGATTTGGGCAAAGCCAAACTGGAACAAACGTGCTCAGTTCAGGTGGGGGTTAAGAGGTTAATGGGAACAAATCTTCTTTCACTGTTTTTTTTTTTTTTTTTTTTCATTTATCTGATTCACGGACACTTCTCAGATTTCAGGACATATTTTTATTTTGTATGATTGAAAAGTCTGTTCATAGTTCAACATTAATGTTTCTGATTCTGTCTTTTTATGGGCCACAAAACACTGTGTATACAGCGCCCCCTCTGGTGGTTTCTGTGACAGACTCTGCAAGTTGTTTTTGTACAGCTCTTCATATTCTCTGAGTGACTGTGAGTATCGGGCACAGTAGTAAACTGCAGAGTCTCCAGGCTGCATGTTGTTTCCATTGAGGATCACTGTGTTACTGGAGGAATGATCGATACTGAACTTGTTCTTCAGTGACTCTGTGATGGTTCCTGTAGAAGATCCTTGAGAATTATATCCAATCCACTCCATAGCTTTCCCAGCAGGCTGTCTGATCCATGCTGTGTAGTAGCCTGTGTAAGAAATCGTACAGCGGATGGACAGAGGGCCTCCAGGCTGCACAGTCACAGAGTCTGGCTGTGTCAGTGTCTCACTCTTCACACCTGTGGACACAAACGTGTTCAGTGGAGGCTTCAGTAACAGGAGCATTGTGTGTGAATAGAGCTGATGTTGAGAGTGAAAGAGGAAAACTCACAGAGCAGACAGAGAGCAGCCACCAACAGCCTGAGAGTGTTCATCCTGAGACTGCACATGGGACTGTGAGGAGCTCATATATACTGCACACACTCTACACCTGCTTTACATATTCTCCTCCATTTACATCAGCTCATACATTTAAAGTGGGAACACAAAGAGGAACACTGAAGTTGATGTGGATACGGCCAGAGAATATTTCAGTACCACTGTTTTATGTTTATATTCATTTATTTATAGTAGCATGAAATTATTTACTCATTTTTATATTTCACGTGATATAAAAGAAACACAGTAAATCTTTTAGTTCATGTTTTAGATGTTGAGAAGGTTTACTTTGATTAATTACAGAAACTTTATTTGTGAAAAACAAGAGTGGGTACAACATTACTTTTTTTTTTTTTTCAAGCATCATCTGAAAGTATTAAATCACATTCACTCTACTGTGTTTACATGTTACATTTATTTAATCCATACATTTCTCAAATAGCTAAGCCAGTGTTATTCGATTAATATTCAGTCCATATTTGGGATCATATTAAAAACCTGCAAAAATTGTCAACGTAATAAGAGTTTTAGGAGCAAAAACAAAGAAGTAAATTCGAACCTTTATCACTAAATAATAAGCAAGAAAAATACTTGTTTCAAAACGAGCTCTAACACAAAACACAACCCTAAGTTTGCTGAGAGTCATTGAGTCATGTTTTTGTCTTGGTGTTTTTCACTGTGGCCGCTGCTGCTATATAGAGCACAGTGATCCACCACAGCACAAAAATATCACTCTGTAAAGGGGAGGCACAGTGTTATGCAAAATCGACTACTTAGATCTATTTGACCACATTTCAATAAACGCATACATGGTTCCATTTGTGCATAATTAAAGTAATCGTTTGGTTTATTTGATCTATTATCACTACACATACTCTGCCCATTCATGGCCACTCAACCAATGTCTACGCAAGTGGAGGAATTTTTATACGTTGTTGAATATAATATGGTGTTGTAAATACAATAAATATTGATTTAGAAACGCAAACGTAAATACATAACGTTAGACTCATAATACAATCTAATACTCAACTATTGCAACATAGATTAAACTAAACTGTATAATCTAAAAGAGAGGGAGGAACATGAACGGTCCCAAGACTGAGCCCTGAGGAACCCCACATCAGGATCACACATTATGGGATTTGTGGACACACTAACCTTTCTAACACAGGACAGCAACATCCCAATGATCTGACGAGCACCAGAGCAAATGGAAAATCCCTGTCAGAATTGGAGAAGCTTCATGATATGACATTGTGTTTGTGGCTGACATGGGTTAAGGTGAACATTATGGATGTAAATAAGATACACACGTAGAGTAATGTCACACTTGTCTGCAATACAATTATTCATGTAATCAATTTGATGAACCTCTTCGGCCCCGCTTTAACATTAACACATTTTCTCCAGTTCAGTTTTATGGCCAGAGCAACATTTGAGAGCGAAAACCTGCGAAACTGATCGTAACTTGTGGTGCGTTTTGACGCCTTTTTGACATGTTTTCATCATTGTCATTTTTCATTTCATTTTTCCCTTGTTTGCTTTCATCGCTTTTTTGTGTTATTGTTGCGCTTCCAGCACATTTTTGCTGCCATTTTGTTGCTCTCGTTTGCTATTCTGACACTTTTTTCATGAGGCTTTTAGATTTGGGTAAAGCCAAACTGGAGCAAATGTGCTCAGTTCAGGTGGGGGTGAAGAGGTTAATGTGATCAAATCTTCCCTCACTGTTTTTTTTTTTTTTTTTTCATTTATCTGATTCACGGAAACTTCTCAGATTTCAGGACATATTTTTATTTTGTATAATTGAAAAGTCTGTTCATAGTTCAACATTATTGTTTCTGATTCTGTCTTTTTATGGGCCACAAAATACTGTGCATACAGCGCCCCCTCTGGTGGTTTCTGTGACTGACTCTGCAAGTTGTTTTTGTACAGCTCTTCATATTCTCTGAGTGACTGTGAGTATCGGGCACAGTAGTAAACTGCAGAGTCTCCAGGCTGCATGTTGTTTCCATTGAGGATCACTGTGTTACTGGAGGAATGATCAATACTGAACTTGTTCTTCAGTGAATTTATGATCACAAGTGTACACGACGCACAGTGATATCCAATATACTCCATGGGTTTCCCAGCAGGCTGTCTGATCCATGCTGTGCTGTAGCCTGTGTAAGAAATTGTACAGCGGATGGACAGAGTGCCTCCAGGCTGCACAGTCACAGAGTCTGGCTGTGTCAGTGTCTCACTCTTCACACCTGTGGACACAAACGTGTTCAGTGGAGGCTTCAGTAACAGGAGCATTGTGTGTGAATAGAGCTGATGTTGAGAGTGAAAGAGGAAAACTCACAGAGCAGACAGAGAGCAGCCACCAACAGCCTGAGAGTGTTCATCCTGAGACTGCACATGGGACTGTGAGGAGCTCATATATACTGCACACACTCTACACCTGCTTTACATATTCTCCTCCATTTACATCAACTCATACATTTAAAGTGGGAACACAAAGAGGAACACTGAAGTTGATGTGGATACGACCAGAGAATATTTCAGCACCACTGTTTTATGTTTATATTCATTTATTTATAGTAGCATGAAATTATTTACTCATTTTTATATTGCAAGTGATATAAAAGAAACATAGTAAATCTTTTAGTTCATGTTTTAGATGTTGAGAAGGTTTACTTTGATTAATTACAGAAACTTTATTTGTGAAACATAATAGTGGATATAACATAACTTTTTTTTTCTTTTTAAACATGATCTGAAAGTATTACATCACATTCACTCTACTGTGTTTACATGTTCCATTTTTTTTAATCCATGCATTTCTCAAATAGCTAATCCAGTGTTATTCAATTAATATTCAGTCCATATTTGGGATCATATTCAAAACCTGCATAAATTGTCAATTTAATCCGAATTTTAGAAGCAAGACCAAAGAAGATGATTTGAACCTTTATCACTAAATAATAAGCAAGAAAAAGACTTTATCAAAACGAGCTCTAACACAAAACACAACCCTAAGTTTGCTGTGTGTCATTGAGTCATGTTTTTGTCTTGGTGTTTTTCACTGTGGTAGCCGCCGCTGCTATATAGAGCACAGTGATCCACCACAGCACAAAAACATCACTCTGTAAAGGGGAGGCACAGTGTTATGCAAAATCAACTGCTTCGATCTGTTTGACCACATTTCAATAAACGCACACATGGTTCCATTTGTGCATAATTAAAGTAATCGTTTGGTTTATTTTATCTATTATCACTACACATACACTGCCCATTCATGGCCACTCAACCAATGTCTACGCAAGTGGAGGAATTTTTATACGTTGTTGAATATAATATGGTGTTGTAAATACAATAAATATTGATTTAGAAACGCAAACGTAAATACACAACGTTAAACTCATAATACAATCTAATACTCAACTATTGCAACATAGATTATACTAAACTGTATAATCTAAAAGAGAGGGAGGAACATGAACGGTCCCAAGACTGAGCCCTGAGGAACCCCACATCAGGACCGCACATTATGGGATTTGTGGAAACACTAACCTTCCTAACACAGGACAGCAACATCCCAATGATCTGACCACGAGCTCCAGAGCAAATGGAAAATCACTGTCAGAATTGGAGAAGCCTCATTTTATGACATTGTGTTTGTGGCTGACATGGGTTAAGGTGAACATGATGGACAAAAATAAGACTTTTTTTTTTATCATTATTACAACAAGGACGAGACCACGAACTACATTATTTTCCATGAGAACACAGAAGTACCATTCTGTAATAGTCATGTGATGTAATGTGATTCACTCAGCTTTGTGGACTTCCTTTAAGAGGAATAGTTCACAGTGTTTACATACTGAAATATGTTCTTACCTGAGCTTAGACGAGTTGATGCGTACCTGTCTGGTATTTGTGCGTGCGCTCAGTCACGCAAAAAGACCAAAGATGGTGTTAGTTAGAAGTGAGAGTGTTCATCCTGAGACTGCACATGGGACTGTGAGGAGCTCATATACACTGCACACACTCTACACCTGCTTTATTCTCTTCTACTCTCCTTTATCATGAGCTACTCTCCTCTCTTACAGCACCTCATACTTTTGAAATGATTTGACGGTTTCGTCGGAATATGGCAGGATATACATTGTCATTTGAAAATGTTAGAACAATGGCATGCAGTAGTTTATTAATCAATTCCTTTAAAATAAAAATGAGAAAAAGAAAAACAATCCTTCTCTCATACTAATAAACATAAGAGAGTTGTGAAAATAACTAGAGTTAGGGTTTATATAAGGATTTTCTCATTACTTTTTCCCCAAGTTGCCTTGTCAGTGTTAATCAATGAATTACTAGTAGTCATCTGGGCTGTGTCCTGGGGAAAGCAGTAACAGCAGTGTGTGGTTTTTGCACAGCTCTTCTGTTGCTCTGAGTCACTGTGGTCGAACACAGTAATAAACAGCCGAGTCGTCAGGCTGCAGCCTCTGTCCTCGAATCGTCACAGTTCCTGCAGACGTGTCTCTGCTCAGACTGAACCTGTCCTTCAAAGCATTGTTCTGGTAGAGGTCACCACCTCCCCACTGATGATTGATCCACTCCAGTTTGCCCTGTCTCTGTCGGATCCAGCCTGTGGCATAGCTGTTGTCAGTGAGAGAGTAACCAGAGACTCTACAGCTGATGCTGAGAGTTTGAGCAGGCTGCAGCAGCACTGAGCCTGGCTGGAGGAGCTCCACACTGAGCCCTGGACCTGTGGAAACACAACATCATCATCATCATCCTCAGACACAGCAGTGAAGGACAGTGAAGAGTTCTCACAGGAAGCAGCTGCCAGCAGCAGGAGCACGGCCCCAGACAACATGACTGATGTGTGTCTGCCTCTAACACCGCTCTGTTTTATACACACACTCATTTGCATGTCCATGTGTTAGAGCAAAGCATTTGCTTTTTTATTTCAATAATTTTTTAACATTTTTGAATGAGCTTAACACATTGAGTGCCGAAAACATAAAAACTAGTTTTTGTTGGGGGGTTATAAATTATGACTCCTCATTAAATACAACAGTTTTTGATAAAAATTTAATGCCCAACAATTTGTATTTCAACAAAGATTATACTAAACTGTATAATCTAAAAGAGAGGAAGGACTTCCTATCAGAACATGAGCGGTCCCAAGACTGAGCCTTGAGGAGCCCCCCATAAGGATCACACATTATGGGACACACTAACCTTTCTAACACAGGACAGCAACATCCCAATGATCTGATGAGCACCAGAGAAAATGGAAAATCACTGTCAGAATTGGAAAAGCTTCATTTTATGATATTGTGTTTGTGGCTGACATGGGTTAAGGTGAACATGATGGACAAAAATAAGACTTTTTTTTTTATATATTATTATTACAACAGGGACAGCACCACATACTACATTCTTTTCCATGAGAACTCAGAAGTACCATTCTGTAATAGTAATTGGTGTAATGTGATTAACTCAGCTTTGTGGACTTCCTTTACATTTAAAGGACAACATGACTGATGTGTGTCTGCCTCTAACACCGCTCTGTTTTAAACACACACTCATTTGCATGTCCATGTAGTGATTCAGGTTTTTCTGCACACGTAGAGTAATGTTACACTTGTCTGCAATACAATTATTTATGTAATCAATTTGATGAACCTCTTCGCCCCCGCCTTAACCCATTAACACATTTTCTCCAGTTCAGTTTTATAGCCAGAGCAACATTTGAGAGCGAAAACCTGCAAAACTGATCGTAGCTTGTGGTGCGTTTTGACGCCTTTTTGACATGTTTTCATCATTGTCATTTTTCATTTCTTTTTTTACCTTCGTTTGCTTTCATCACATTTTTGCTGCCATTTTGTTGTCCTCGTTTGTCAATTTTGACACTTTTTTCATGAGGCTTTTAGATTTGGGTAAAGCCAAACTGGAACAAACATGCTCAGTTCAGGTGGTGGTTAAGAGGTTAATGGGATCAAATCTTTCTTCACTGTTTTTTTATTTTTTATTATTATTTATCTGATTCCCGGACACTTCTCAGATTTCAGTACATATTTTTATTGTGTATGATTGAAAAGTCTGTTCATAGTTCAACATTAATGTTTCTGATTCTGTCTTTTTATGGGCCACAAAACACTGTGTATACAGCGCCCCCTCTGGTGGTTTCTGTGACTGACTCCAAATTGTTATTGTACAGCTCTTCATATTCTCTGAGTGACTGTGGGTCTCGGGCACAGTAATAAACTGCAGAGTCTCCAGGCTGCATGTTGTTTCCATTGAGGATCACTGTGTTACTGGAGGAATGATCGATACTGAACTTGTTCTTCAGGGACTCTTTGATGCTTCCTGAAGATCCATGAGAATTATATCCAATCCACTCCAAAGCTTTCCCAGCAGGCTGTCTGATCCATGCTGTGCTGTAGCCTGTGTAAGAAATTGTACAGCGGATGGACAGAGGGCCTCCAGGCTGCACAGTCACAGAGTCTGGCTGTGTCAGTGTCTCACTCTTCACACCTGTGGACACAAACGTGTTCAGTGGAGGCTTCAGTAACAGGAGCATTGTGTGTGAATAGAGCTGATGTTGAGAGTGAAAGAGGAAAACTCACAGAGCAGACAGAGAGCAGCCACCAACAGCCTGAGAGTGTTCATCCTGAGACTGCACATGGGACTGTGAGGAACTCATATATACTGCACACACTCTACACCTGCTTTACATATTCTCCTCCATTTACATCAGCTCATACATTTAAAGTGGGAACACAAAGAGGAACACTGAAGTTGATGTGGATACGACTAGAGAATATTTCAGTACCACTGTTTTGTGTTTATATTCATTTATTTATAGTAGCATGAAATTATTTACTCATTTTTATATTGCAAGTGATATAAAAGAAACATAGTAAATCTTTTAGGTCATGTTTTAGATGTTGAGAAGGTTTACTTTGATTAATTACAGAAACTTTATTTGTGAAACATAATAGTGGATATAACATAACTTTTTCTTTTTCTTTTTAAACATGATCTGAAAGTATTACATCACATTCACTTTACTGTGTTTACACGTTAAATTTATTTAATCCATACATTTCTTAAATAGCTAAACCGGTGTTATTCGATTAATGTTCAGTCCATGTTTGGGATCATATTCAAAACCTGCAAAAATTGTCACTGTAACTAGAATTTTACAAGCAAGACCAAAGAAGTTGATTTGAACTGTTATCAATAAAGAAGAAAAAATAAGAAAAAGACTTTATCAAAACGAGCTCTAACACAAAACACAACCCTAAGTTTGCTGTGTGTCATTGAGTCATGTTTTTGTCTTGGTGTTTTTCACTGTGGCCGCTGCCGCTATATAGAGCACAGTGATCCACCACAGCACAAAAACATCACTCTGTAAAGAGGAGGCACAGTGTTATGCAAAATCAACTACTTAGATCTGTTTGACCACATTTCAACAAACGCACACATGGCTCCATTTGTGCATAATTAAAGTAATCGTTTGGTTTATTTTATCTACTATCACTACACATACACTGCCCATTCATGGCCACTCAACCAATGTCTACGCAAGTGGAGGAATTTTTATACATTGTTGAATATAATATGGTGCTGTAAATACAATAAATATTGATATAGAAACGCAAACGTAAATACACAACGTTAAACTCATAATACAATCTAATACTCAACTATTGCAACATAGATTAAACTAAACTGTATAAGAGAGGGAGGAACATGAGCGGTCCCAAGACTGAGCCCTGAGGAACCCCACATCAGGACCGCACATTATGGGATTTGTGGACACACTAACCTTTCTAACACAGGACAGCAACATCCCAATGATCTGACGAGGTCCAGAGCAAATGGAAAATCACTGTCAGAATTGGAGAAGCTTCATTTCATGATATTGTGTTTGTGGCTGACATGGGTTAAGGTGAACATGATGGACAAAAATAAGACTTTTTTTTTATCATTATTACAACAAGGACGAGACCCACGAACTACATTATTTTCCATGAGAACACAGAAGTACCATTCTGTAATAGTGATGTGATGTAATGTGATTCACTCAGCTTTGTGGACTTCCTTTAAAAGGAATAGTTCACAGTGTTTACATACTGAAATATGTTCTTACCTGAGCTCAGACGAGTTGATGCGTACCTGTCTGGTATTGGTGCATGCGCTCAGTCACGCAAAAAGACCAAAGATGTTGTTAGTTAGAAGTGAGAGTGTTCATCCTGAGACTGCACATGGGACTGTGAGGAGCTCATATACACTGCACACATTTCTACATCTGCTTTATTCTCCTCTACTCTCCTTTATCATGAGCTACTCTCCTCTCTTACAGCACCTCATAATTTTGAAATGATTTGATGGTTTCGTCGGAATATGGCAGGATACACATTGTCATTTGAAAATGTTAGAACAATGGCATGCAGTAGTTTATTAATCAATTCCTTTAAAAATAAAAATGAATAAAAGAAAAACAATCCTTCTCTCATACTAATAAACATAAGAAAGTTGTGAAAATAACTAGAGTTAGGGTTTATATAAGGATTTTCTCATTACTTTTTCCCCAAGTTGCCTTGTCAGTGTTAATCAATGAATTACTAGTAGTCATCTGGGCTGTGTCCTGGGGAAAGCAGTAACAGCAGTGTGTGGTTTTTGCACAGCTCTTCTGTTGCTCTGAGTCACTGTGGCGCACTCGAGCACAGTAATAAACAGCCGAGTCGTCAGGCTGCAGCCTCTGTCCTCGAATCGTCATAGTTCCTGCAGACGTGTCTCTGCTCAGACTGAACCTGTCCTTCAGAGCATTGTTCTGGGAGAGGCTACCACCTCCCCACTGATGATTGATCCACTCCAGTTTGCCCTGTCTCTGTCGGATCCAGCCTGTGGCATAGCTGTTGTCAGTGAGAGAGTAACCAGAGACTCTACAGCTGATGCTGAGAGTTTGAGCAGGCTGCAGCAGCACTGAGCCTGGCTGGAGGAGCTCCACACTGAGCCCTGGACCTGTGGAAACACAACATCATCATCATCATCATCATCATCATCCTCAGACACAGCAGTGAAGGACAGTGAAGAGTTCTCACAGGAAGCAGCTGCCAGCAGCAGGAGCACGGCCCCAGACAACATGACTGATGTGTGTCTGCCTCTAACACCGCTCTGTTTTATACACACACTCATTTGCATGTCCATGTAGTGATTTGGGTTTTTCTGCACACGTAGAGTAATGTCACACTTGTCTACAATACAATTATTCATGTAATCAATTTGATGAACCTCTTCGCCCCCGCCTTAACCCATTAACACATTTTCTCCAGTTCAGTTTTAAAGCCAGAGTAACATTTGAGAGCGAAAACCTGCAAAACTGATCGTAACTTGTGGTGCGTTTTGACGCCTTTTTGACATGTTTTCATCATTGTCATTTTTCATTTCTTTTTTACCCTCGTTTGCTTTCATCGCTTTTTTATGTTATTGTTGCGCTTCCAGCACATTTTTGCTGCCATTTTGTTGCTTTCGTTTGCTTTTCTGACACTTTTTTCATGAGGCTTTTAGATTTGGGTAAAGCCAAACTGGAGCCAACGTGCTCAGTTCAGGTGGGGGTTAAGAGGTTAATGGGATCAAATCTTCCTTCACTGTTTTTTCTTTTTTCATTCATCTGATTCACGGACACTTCTCAGATTTCAGGACATATTTTTATTTTGTATGATTGAAAAGTCTGTTCATAGTTTAACATTAATGTTTCTGATTCTGTCTTTTTATGGGCCACAAAATAGTGTGTATACAGCGCCCCCTCTGGTGGTTTCTGTGACTGACTCCAAATTGTTTTTGTACAGCTCTTCATATTCTCTGAGTGACTGTGAGTATCTGGCACAGTAATAAACTGCAGAGTCTCCAGGCTGCATGTTGTTTCCATTGAGGATCACTGTGTTACTGGAGGAATGATCAATACTGAACTTGTTCTTCAGTGACTCTTTGAGGGTTCCTGTAGAAGATCCTTGAGAATTATATCCAATCCACTCCATAGCTTTCCCAGCAGGCTGTCTGATCCATGCTGTGTAGTAGCCTGTGTAAGAGACAGTACAGGTGATGGACAGAGGGCCTCCAGTCTGCACAGTCACAGAGTCTGGCTGTGTCAGTGTCTCACTCTTCACACCTGTGGACACAAACGTGTTCAGTGGAGGCTTCAGTAACAGGAGCATTGTGTGTGAATAGAGCTGATGTTGAGAGTGAAAGAGGAAAACTCACAGAGCAGACAGAGAGCAGCCACCAACAGCCTGAGAGTGTTCATCCTGAGACTGCACATGGGACTGTGAGGAGCTCATATATACTGCACACACTCTACAGCTGCTTTACATATTCTCCTCCATTTACATCAGCTCAGACATTTAAAGTGGGAACACAAAGAGGAACACTGAAGTCGATGTGGATACGACCAGAGAATATTTCAGCACCACTGTTTTGTGTTTAGATTCATTTATTTATAGTAGAATTAAATTATTTACTCATTTTTATATTGCAAGTGATATAAAAGAAACATAGTAAATCTTTTAGGTCATGTTTTAGATGTTGAGAAGGTTTACTTTGATTTATTACAGAAACTTTATTTGTGAAACATAATAGTGGATATAACATGACTTTTTTTTTTCTTTTTGAACATCATCTGAAAGTATTACATCACATTCACTCTACTGTGTTTACATGTTACATTTATTTCATTCATACATTTCTCAAATAGCTAAACCAGTGTTATTCGATTAATATTCAGGCCATGTTTGGGATCATATTCAAAATCTGTAAAAATTGTCAACGTAATAAGAGTTTTAGGAGCAAAAACAAAGAAGTAAATTCGAACCTTTATCACTAAATAATAAGCAAGAAAAAGACTTTATCAAAACGAGCTCTAACACAAAACACAACCCTACGTTTGCTGTGTGTCATTGAGTCATGTTTTTGTCTTGGTGTTTTTCACTGTGGCCGCTGCTGCCGCTATATAGAGCACAGTGATCCACCACAGCACAAAAACATCACTCTGTAAAGAGGAGGCACAGTGTTATGCAAAATCAACTACTTAGATCTATTTGACCACATTACAACAAACACACACATGGTTCCATTTGTGCATAATTAAAGTAATCGTTTGGTTTATTTTATCTATTATCACTACACATACACTGCCCATTCATGGCCACTCAACCAATGTCTACGCAAGTGGAGGAATTTTTATACATTGTTGAATATAATATGGTGCTGTAAATACAATAAATATTGATTTAGAAACGCAAACGTAAATACACAACGTTAAACTCATAATACAATCTAATACTCAACTATTGCAACATAGATTATACTAAACTGTATAATCTAAAAGAGAGGGAGGAACATGAACGGTCCCAAGACTGAGCCCTGAGGAACCCCACATCAGGACCACACATTATGGGATTTGTGGACACACTAACCTTTCTAACACAGGACAGCAACATCCCAATGATCTGACGAGCTCCAGAGCAAATGGAAAATCACTGTCAGAATTGGAGAAGCCTCATTTTATGATATTTGTGTTTGTGGCTGACATGGGTTAAGGTGAACATGATGGATGTAAATAAGATACACACGTAGAGTAATGTCACACTTGTCAGCAATACAATTATTTATGTAATCAAATTGATGAACCTCTTCGCCCCCGCCTTAACCCATTAACACATGTTCTCCAGTTTAGTTTTATAGCCAGAGTAACATTTGAGAGCGAAAACCTGCAAAACTGATCATAACTTGTGGTGCGTTTTGACGCCTTTTTGACATGTTTTCATCATTGTCATTTTTCATTTCTTTTTTTACCTTGTTTGCTTTCATCACTTTTTGTATTATTGTTGCGCTTCCAACACATTTTTGCTGCCATTTTGTTGCTTTCGTTTGCTATTCTGACACTTTTTTTTATGAGGCTTTTAGATTTGGGTAAAGCCAAACTGGAGCAAACATGCTCAGTTCAGGTGGGGGTTAAGAGGTTAATGTGATCAAATCTTCTTTCACTGTTTTTTTTTCTTTTTCATTTATCTGATTCACGGACACTTCTCAGATTTCAGGACATATTTTTATTTGTATAATTGAAAAGTCTGTTCATAGTTCAACATTAATGTTTCTGATTCTGTCTTTTTATGGGCCACAACATACTGTGTATACAGCGCCCCCTCTGGTGGTTTCTGTGACAGACTCTGCAAGTTGTTTTTGTACAGCTCTTCATATTCTCTGAGTGACTGTGGATATCGGGCACAGTAATAAACTGCAGAGTCTCCAGGCTGCATGTTGTTTCCATTGAGGATCACTGTGTTACTGGAGGAATGATCGATACTGAACTTGTTCTTCAGTGACTCTTTGAGGGTTCCTGTAGAAGATCCTTGAGAATTATATCCAATCCACTCCAAAGCTTTCCCAGCAGGCTGTCTGATCCATCCTGTGTAGTAGCCTGTGTAAGAAATCGTACAGCGGATGGACAGAGGGCCTCCAGGCTGCACAGTCACAGAGTCTGGCTGTGTCAGTGTCTCACTCTTCACACCTGTGGACACAAACGTGTTCAGTCGAGGCTTCAGTAACAGGAGCATTGTGTGTGAATAGAGCTGCGGTTGAGAGTGAAAGAGGAAAACTCACAGAGCAGACAGAGAGCAGCCACCAACAGCCTGAGAGTGTTCATCCTGAGACTGCACATGGGACTGTGAGGAGCTCATATATACTGCACACACTCTACACCTGCTTTACATATTCTCCTCCATTTACATCAGCTCAGACATTTAAAGTGGGAACACAAAGAGGAACACGGAAGTTGATGTGGATACGACTAGAGAATATTTCAGTACCACTGTTTTATGTTTATATTCATTTATTTATAGTAGCATGAAATTATTTACTCATTTTTTTATTTCACGTGATATAAAAGAAACATAGTAAATCTTTTAGGTCATGTTTTAGGTGTTGAGACGGTTTACTTTGATTAATTACAGAAACTTTATTTGTGAAACATAATAGTGGATATAACATACTTTTTTTTCTTTTTTAAACATGATCTGAAAGTATTACATCACATTCACTCTACTGTGTTTACATGTTACATTTATTTAATCCATACATTTCTCAAATAGCTAAGCCAGTGTTATTCAATTAATATTCAGTCCATATTTGGGATCATATTCAAAACCTGCAAAAATTGTCAACGTAATAAGAGTTTTAGGAGCAAAAACAAAGAAGTAAATTTGAACCTTTATCAATAAATAATAAACAAGAAAAATACTTTATCAAAACGAGCTCTAACACAAAACACAACCCTAAGTTTGCTGTGTGTCATTGAGTCATGTTTTTGTCTTGGTGTTTTTCACTGTGGTAGCTGCTGCTATATAGAGCACAGTGATCCACCACAGCACAAAAACATCACTCTGTAAAGGGGAGGCACAGTGTTATGCAAAATCATCTACTTAGATCTATATGACCACATGACAAATATTTTCCCTCAGTAAATGCACACATAGAGTTGTGTTTGTTTGTTTGTCATGTGTGCATAGTTAAAGTAATAACTTCTTTTATATTATTAAGTATCTTTACAGGATTGCACTCTGCTGCCCATTCATGGCCACTCAGCCAATGTCTGCGCAAGTGGACGAAGTTTTATACATTGTTGCTGTATAATCTAAAAGAGAGGGAGGACTTCCAATCAGAACATGAGCGGTCCCAAGACTGAGCCCTGCGGAACCCCACATCAGGATTACACATTAGGGGATTTTTTGGACACGCTAACCTTTCTTACACAGGACAGCAACATCCCAATGATCCCACTTAGAGAAGAAGTTTATTGCCATGACACAACACACGGAGAGAACACGCAAACTCCACACAGAAAGTCCCGGGGATCGAACCTGGGACTTCTAACTGAAGGCAACCACTCTACCAAGGTGTCGTTCTTTTTTTTTTTTTTGTTATTGCTGAGCACCACAGCAAATGATTTAAAAAACCTCACTATGTCGTTGTGTTTTGTACTGTAGTTTACATGGGTTATCATCGTCATCACAACAGGGACGCGACCACATACTACAGTCTTTCCCATGACAACACAGAAGTACTATTCTGTATTAGTAATTTGTGTAATGTGATTCACTTAGTTTTGTGGACTTCCTTAAAAATGATCGACGATTGCAGATAAAATACTGTAGTGTTGCACCTCAAGTAACCCAATCAATTAGGATGAGTGATAATGTCTTTCATGGTGCTGTGATGCAGAGGACAGTGTGAGAGCTCCCCCTTTGGAGAGACAGTATATAACAGCCTGATGTGTTTTTGTTCAGCTCCACATGTTCAAGCTGAATTCTTGCCGTAATTGTGAGTTCACAAACACACGAGAATCCATCTTGAAACGCTCCCGCCTTCATTGTTCGGACAGAAGCAGAATTAGTTCTGGGAAAAACTACATGATTTAACAAGGTAGTGATCATAAAAAACACGAGGCATGCTGCAACACGTATAGAGCTTTTTCCAAAACTAAACACTGATGGATTTGTAGCGGGAGCAACAAAGCAGAAAATCTTCTCCGTTTCGCATTGACATTTAACAAGTATATTTGGAACAACACCTAAAATAACGTGGTTTATTGAAAATGTTCACATATGTTTATTTACTTTCATGTCACGTAGGGCGTAGCCATCTTTAAATGGTCCTTCTCGAGTTTCCGAGTCGGAATGACGGAGTTGGTGCGCGTTCCAGTTGAAATTTCCAAGTCGGAGTTCGGAAATTCCGACTTCCGAGATCAAGTGGAACGCACCATTGGTCCAATCAGCAACCAACAGCCTTTTTTTGGTGACATAGGTATACTAATAAACATCCAAAAAGAGTTGTGAATATAATTAGAGTTAGAGTTTATAAAACCATTTTCTTTTGACTTTTCCCCAAGTTGCCTTGTCAGTGTTAATCAATGAATTACTAGTCATCTGGGCTGTGTCCTGGGGAAAGCAGTAACAGCAGTGTGTGAAAGCAGTAACAGCAGTGTGTGGTTTTTGCACAGCTCTTCTGTTGCTCTGAGTCACTGTGGCGCACTCGAGCACAGTAATAAACAGCCGAGTCGTCAGGCTGCAGCCTCTGTCCTCGAATCGTCACAGTTCCTGCAGACATGTCTCTACTAAAACTGAACCTGTCCTTCAGAGCATTGTTCTGGTAGAAGTTTCCACTTCCACTTCCCCACTGATGGAAGATCCACTCCAGTTTGCCCTGTCTCTGTCGGATCCAGCCTGTGGCATAGCTGCTGTCAGTGAGAGAGTAACCAGAGACTCTACAGCTGATGCTGAGAGTTTGAGCAGGCTGCAGCAGCACTGAGCCTGGCTGGAGGAGCTCCACACTGAGCACTGGACCTGTGGAAACACAACATCATCATCATCATCATCATCCTCAGACACAGCAGTGAAGGACAGTGAAGAGTTCTCACAGGAAGCAGCTGCCAGCAGCAGGAGCACGGCCCCAGACAACATGACTGATGTGTGTCTGCCTCTAACACCGCTCTGTTTTAAACACACACTCATTTGCATGTCAATGTAGTGATTCAGGTTTTTCTTATAGTGGCATAGGAGAGAACTGCAGGTATTGAGTAGCCAAGGGTTGTCAACAACGCCACCTAGGGTAGGCCTAGGACCCTACACAAGGCAGACACAGGTTTGTTTTTACCGTTTAATCAAAGGGCAGAGAAAATATTACTTTTATTTAACAGATTTCGTTAAAATCTCAATCTCATCAACATACAAAGACCGACAAATTGTCACATAAATCAAAGACCAATTATTTACAGTTAAAAATATACAATATATACCTTGGGTATTTACCATAAACCCAGAGATTTTTGGAGTTACAGTGACGGCAAAACCAAAATCAGTCTTGGTAGGTTTACCATGCTTTTAGGGAATCCAGAACAGTAGAGTGGGAGGAGTTGCGCCCCTGTAGCAGTGCGGTGAATGGTGTGGGTCCTGGCGTCCGCAAACAACGTGTGCAAAATTCACCTTCCGAACCGGCACACCACACAAGGAAGAAGGCATTAGGGCGGACGAGGCACAGCTGGGCTACTTGCCCAAATATCCCACGCTGATGGCCCAAACACATATCTGTCGGTGACCAATGTTTTTTTCTTTTTTTTCAACACACATTAGGTATGACATAAGCCAATAGACTAGTTTAAGCTACAATTCGTACTATTAGTGCCGCTGTCACTACAAACACCACCGCCACCTTCCGTACCGCCGCTGCCGCTGCCGCACCACCATAACCACCACCATCACTATCACTACCACCATCCGCACCAGCATCACCACCACCACCACCGCTATTAAAATCAAAGATTTGAGTTTAGAGTAGAGTAAAATCATAGAACAGAACAGATAACAAATAAAGAGAAGAGAAGAAAAAAAGAGAAAAAAAAAGAGAGAGAAAAAAAAGAGGGAAATATATATATATAAATAAATGAATTGGTTCCATTAATTATTTCTTGTAAATAACGTTGTTTGTAATTAAATGTGTGGCATTCCTCTCATATATGGCTAGTTTAGCCATATCGATAAGGGCAATGTCCGCCCCCTGTTCCCCACGCCTGAGACTGCGACCAATGTAAGCCATGGTGACACTGGATGGAGGAAGAACACCCGTGAGTGTCCCGAACAAACAGCACAGCGGTGAGAGGAGCATCTACCCACAAAACCCACCAGAGAGGAGAAAATGATGTTCTCAAAGCTGCAGCTGTTGTGAAGGAAGGAAAATAAACATGCTTTATTATTTGTAATACATTCAAATCAGCAGCAGATGGCAGTATAGGGCGAGGCGCATAGACTGTTAAAAAGAATGGACTACTCCTCCTCACTGCTCCCCATTTACCATAAAACCAATAAAAACAGCCTGGTTTCTTTAATTGTGACTAACCCAGCGTTATCTCAGGAGGAATATCTAGCCATAGAAAGTGTTTAAAAACTAGAAACCAGGCGTTAAAGTTGTTTTTAACATGTCTGAAGTCAAATGCTTTTCATTGGGAGACTAGCGGCTATGGAGGTCCTACAGCAATGGCGGAGCAATGGCGGCATCTAGAGTCGTGGTCGTAAAGCGGAGCAGCCAGCGCTATGCAAATGCCGTCGTGGCTCCGGCCGGCCGCATCGTGCCGCTCTCCTGTGTGATCCCGGAGGTTTCTTTTTCCGGTTGCCGGGCAGTGTAGGGAAATAATGGAAGCTCGCCGTTCTCTTCTCTTCCTCCACTGTTGGTGAGAGCTTGGTGTAAATCCCTTTGGTATCCGCCCCGTGCCAGTCAGTGCCACGCCAGGTGAGCGAGGAGGAGCGCTCCAAGAAGCAGGTAGGGGGAGGGCAGATGCACTCCACACTGCCACATTATTGCACACATAGAGTAATGTCACACTTGTCTGCAATGCAATTTAGTCAATTTAATTCATGTGATCAAATGTACAATGTCATCCTTCACTGGATTATTTTTATTCATTTATCGGATACATAGATCATTAGGCAATAGGACATATTTTTTATATTGCATGGTTGAAAAGTCTGTGCATAGTTCAACATTATTGTCTCTGATTCTGATACTGTGTATACAGCGCCCCCTCTGGTGGTTTCTGTGACAGACTCTGCAAGTTGTTTTTGTACAGCTCTTCATATTCTCTGTGTGACTGTGGTTGTCTGGCACAGTAGTAAACTGCAGAGTCTCCAGGCTGCATGTTGTTTCCATTGAGGATCACTGTGTTACTGGAGGAATGATCGATACTGAACTTGTTCTTCAGTGACTCTTTGAGTGTTGCTGTACTACATGCTTTACAATTACGTCCAATCCACTCCAAAAGCTTTCCCAGCAGGCTGTCTGATCCATGCGGTGTAGTGGCCTGTGTAAGAAATCGCACAGCGGATGGACAGAGGGCCTCCAGGCTGCACAGTCACAGAGTCTGGCTGTGTCAGTGTCTCACTCTTCACACCTGTGGACACAAACGTGTTCAGTGGAGGCTTCAGTAACAGGAGCATTGTGTGTGAATAGAGCTGATGTTGAGAGTGAAAGAGGAAAACTCACAGAGCAGACAGAGAGCAGCCACCAACAGCCTGAGAGTGTTCATCCTGAGACTGCACATGGGACTGTGAGGAGCTCATATATACTGCACACACTCTACACCTGCTTTACATATTCTCCCCCATTTACATACAAGGAACAAAGAGGTTTACGGCCATATAAATGCTTCAAAGGGTATCAGAACTATGTTTTGGTCGGAATAAAAAAAAAGTGTTTATATGTCAAATCATATGGTTTACTTTTTCACTTTATGGTGCATTATGCAATTTTAATGTGAAAAAAAGTTTGTATTTGTGCATTTGACCTTTCAGTGACCCAGCGGCTGTATGAGCGGTTAACATTGTGTCTTTACTTTCCATCCTGGTGGCCTCTTGGACGCTCCAGGACCAGTTGTTTTGGGGGTTTCTGGTCGGTTTTCAGTGCTGATGGATTTGTCTCCATGGTTACGTATATTGGTTGTTTTTCAGGTTCTACTACCATGTGGGGGGCAGTTGTTCCTATAACTGCATTACACTTTCACATGTAGTGTCTAAATAGAAAATGTATGAATTACAAAAATGATCATTAATATCATTGACTGGGCCCATCCTGAAAATATTTGATCTACTCGAACTCATTGTATCTTTATTACTAATATTTGTACGTGCAAATGTGAACTTCATGAACTGATCAATTGGTATCCTGTACTTAAAGGGACTATACAGAGTTTAAAAATGTTCAAATTGTGTATTTTCCTCCCCCTACATGTTCCAGCCATATTCTAATGTGTAGAATGAGCTCAGACCTGTTCACCACAACTGCCGGACGTCACAGCGGAACGGAAGTGCTCGGCGTCTGTAATGCAATGTCTTACAGCCTGATTTTAATTTGTAAAACAGCTTTTTCATTATTTCTGTTGTAAATGAGAAACAAAGAGTTAAAAAAAAAAAGAAAAAAAGGATGTGCCCGAGGTGCTTCCAGGTCAGCTGGGGCCAAAACAAACACATCCCCTGAGCGTCTGAACAGATCAGTCATGTTTGTGCTGCAGCTGAAGATGGAGCTCGTTGTAACTTACTCTGGACACACCTGTTCTTTATTCTTACCTCACGATAATGTCACGGAGAAAAAGAAGCGCGTTTGGCTACGAGGACTTTATTCAACCTTCCTAAAGAAGAGGCTACTCGTCAGAAGTTGTTTTTTTTCTCTGGGATTCGGCGACTATCACCAAAATACTGTTTTTCTGTGACTGTCTCTGATGGATGTTTGGTGAACCTTCACCTGAATCAAAGTGGATTAACTTTTACAACCAACGCGAGTCCCATAATGTAAACAGCGATGGACCAGAGCGGTGAGTTTATCAAAACGTGTGTTAGCGTGTCTGTTAGCGTGTGTATTAGCGTGTGTGTTGGCTTGTGTGTTAGCTTGTGTGTTAGCTTGTGTGTTAGCTTGTGTGTTAGCGTGTGTGTGTTAGCTTGTGTGTTAGCTTGTGTTTGTTTGCTTGTGTGTTAGCGTGTGTGTTAGTTTGTGTGTTAGCTTGTGTGTTAGCGTGTGTGTTAGCTTGTGTGTTAGCTTGTGTGTTAGCTTGTGTGTTAGCCATTTATGAAGCTGTGTTGCAGATGTCAACTCCTTATAACTGCATCGTGACGTATCTTCACTTATTGCTGTTTATTTATATTACGGTAAAGTTGTATGTGCGGAGAGAGGGGGCGGAGTTAACTGAATCTAAGCGTTGTGTCTTCCGGGTTTGAAAAATACCCCCAGAAGACTTATATTTATCACAAAAATGAGTGCTCAATAGTGGTAGAGGTACAATATATCATATAAATGCCTATACTTAATTTTGGAATGGCTAAAATGGCATGATACAGATCCTTTCAGTGTTTCACCATAACATTGACTGATTGTGAAATACATCCAATGGTGTAAAACTTCCCAAAGTGTTTGCTTGAACATCTGACACCACATGACCCACAAAAAGGACTCTGAGATCAGCTGGAACTGGTTTACTGTAAAATCCAGACTATTGAGCGCACCTGATCATAAGCCGCACCAACTAAATTAGTCCAACAAAAAAGTACATATATAGGCCGCACTTGTCTAAGCCGCAGGTGTCTGTCCCTGCTGTAACACGAGAGCACTGAACGCTTGGACTACGGGACAATTCCTCCTGCTCTGTTTGGACAATGAACATGTGGAAGAACCCGTATATCTCCACAGATTTTCTCTTGTGCTCCTTGTTGTTTCTCACAGGTTTTTGTATTGGCATATTTCACTGTGGTCCCTCCACACAGTGACACACAGCTGTGCAAAAACTACTGACTGACATTACAAATGTGCACGTGTGTGACCATGTGTGACCATGTGTGAGCATGTGTGAGCATGTGTGCGGGTTGCAGAACATTATTAAGAAGTTACCATTCAAGCTAGAGCTGCAACTAACGATTATTTTGTAATCGATTAATCTATTGATTATTAATCGATTAATCGCTTGGCTGTGAATGGTGTATGAAAATTAGATTTTTTTTTAATTTGTATCACATAAAGCTAAAGAAGAATTTATATAGCGCCTTTCACAGACATGGTCACAAAGCGCTTTACATGAGCGCTTTACATGAGTCAATTGTACATTCACTCCATACTCAGTGGTGGAAAGCCACTGTAGCTTCAGTTTCCCCTGGGGGAGACTGACAGAAGCGCTTTCGCGACTGCACACGTCTGCGCCAACGGACCCTCTGACCACCACCATACATTCACTCATATACATCATTCATCCTGCATTTTTTAGTGGTAGGGGAAACCGGAGTGCCCGGAGGAAACCTACGCAGACACGGGGAGAACATGCAAACTCCACACAGAAAGGCCCCGTCCCTGGTGGGAATCGAACCCGGACTAACCGCTGCGCTACCGTGCCGCCCAAGTGGCATCGCTTGAGGACATGTTGATGGAGTAAACTTAAACAAAGGCTCTTAGTGCTAATTCTGATTTCTGATTGGATGAGACACAGACAGATATTCATGAAATGTACTATGCACAAAACACTACATACACTTACTATGAAATTGCACCAGTCTATAGCACACTACAATGATGACGAAACCTTCTGTTGGTCTGTCAATGCAGTAAATTAAAATAACTGCCTTGTATAAAATTGCTCTTTCAAAATGGCCGTAGCAAATGACTTGAAATAGCCCCCTGTCTCTTTAAGAACCTCTGACCCTTTCCGACACACCCCCTCCACACGCTGTCTGTGGCATCACAACAACACTGCGCTCGTTGTCTCAACTGTATTGAAACTACAATAGTTTTTTTTTAATTTTTATTGTTGGAAAGGAGCTACTGTTTATCACTTTGTGAACAATGGCCACACAGGATATTATTTGGAGACGAACCTTCCACACCGGACGCTTGGAAGGGGCTCTTGCCTGAAAAATAACTGCTGTTTGGAGGCTATTTCTTTGCATCTGCCATGCCCTATGGATCTCTAACTATACCCCCATGGACGACACCAGGATCTGCAGGAGCCCATACGATTCAAAAGACGGACATTATCTGTGCAGGTGGACAATGGTTTTTCGAGGTTACCCGTTAGCTTGTTATAATTGACTACAGCTCATTGTTGATGAAAAGTCTGCAGTAAACCACAAATGTGTAAAGCCAGGCTCATTGTGTGATCATCGTAAAGGCTGCTTCGAGTAGTCGCCTGCTTTATTGACGTTATTTGTGCATAATATGCTGCCTGTTTTCAATGAATGTTGTGAAGGTGAAGGTTGTTAGCTTGTCGCGGCTAATAGTGCCTTAGCTCCTGGAGAAACCACTCGGCTACGACTCACTATAGATGAAATGTGAGCAATAAACTACGTAATCAACAAGCCAGGCTCCGTGTGTGATCATCATAAAGGCTGCTTCAAGCAGTTGCCTGTTTTAGTGATGTTTTCAATGCATAATATGCTGCTTGTATTCAGTGAATTTTCCCGTTAGCTTGTCGCGGCTAGCTTGTTAGCTCCGGGAGAAAGCCACTTGGCTATGACCCATTGTAGATTAAATGTGAGCAATAAACTTCCAAATCAACAAGCCAGGCTCCGTGTGTGATCATTGTTAAACGGTTCTTTATGTGTGTGGTGGTTTTATTGACTTTATGTGTGCATATTTCTCGTTTTCACGTGATGACTCGAGGTTTAGCTTAGCATTAGCTTTCTCCGGAGGCTCTGTGCATCATCAAGGCCCTAAGACATTCCCAGCTCAGAACCAGCCGCTGAAATAAGTGTTCTTGTCACCGGTTTTAATCCTGGGTGTTTCGGTAACTGATGTGTGTCTTTGTAAAAGTCTGCTGTGGCTCCGGTTCACAACACATGAAGCTAATCCTCCATGATGACTCTGTTTACATCTTAGGGCTGGACACTGCGGGGAGGGGGTTCTGCTGAGGAGCAGTGGTTGGTTACTTGGCTGGTGACGAAAGAATCGGGGCGTCTCCAGGCGGTCGAGGCGTTCCCAGAAGGAATCAGGCGTTTTATCCCTAAAATGGCCGCCATCAGAGTTTTTACAGATTACTCGAAAATACGTGAATGTGCCAAGGCAACACTTGTGTTTAATGTGTTTAATGAGGGAATGACATAATAACATGATGTAAAGCTTGAAAAAGTCGATTTTGCATAATACCCCCCCTTTAAATATATATATATATATATATATATATATATATATATATATATATATATATATATATATATATATTTCTTTAAAAGTAATTTGAATAGTTTTGTCTCAAAACTGATTCCATAAAAATATCTTACTGTCATGGTGTCACGATATTACAAGTGTCTCATACAGCACACAGAGTAAGATCTTAATGGATAAAGGGCGCCCTCTCTGGTTATTTCTGTGACTGACTGAAGTGTTTTTGTTCAGCTCCACATATTCTCTGTGTGACTGTGAGTATCGGGCACAGTAGTAAACTGCAGAGTCTCCAGGCTGCATGTTCTGTCCAGTCAAAGTCACTGTTTTACTGGAAGAATCCACATAAATACTGAACTTGCTCTTCAGTGAATCTTTAAAGTAATTGTTGCCATAACTGTCTTTGTATCCAATCAACTCCATGGCTTTCCCAGCAGGCTGTCTGATCCATGCTGTGTAGTCTGTAACAGAATAAGAGACAGTACAGCGGATGGACAGAGGGCCTCCAGGCTGCACAGTCACAGAGTCTGGCTGTGTCAGTGTCTCACTCTTCACACCTGTGGACACAAACGTGTTCAGTGGAGGCTTCAGTAACAGGAGCATTGTGTGTGAATAGAGCTGATGTTGAGAGTGAAAGAGGAAAACTCACAGAGCAGACAGAGAGCAGCCACCAACAGCCTGAGAGTGTTCATCCTGAGACTGCACATGGGACTGTGAGGAGCTCATATATACTGCACACTCTCTACATCTGCTTTACATATTCTCCGCCATTTACATACGAGGAACAAAGAGGTTTATGTGGACGGCCATGTGAATGCTTCCAAGTGTATAGAACTAAGTTTTGGGTTGGGTTTAAAAAAAAATGTGGTTATATATCACGGTTTACTTTTTCTCTTAAAGGTACATTATTCATTTTACGTGTGAAAAAGAGTTTGTATTTGTGCGTATTTGACCCAGCGGCTGTATGAGTGGTTAATATTGTGCCTTTACGTTCTGTCCTGGGGGCCTCTAGGACGATCCAGGGCCAATTGTTTTTAGGGTTTTAGGGTTGTGTGTAGATACAGACGCCATATCGTTATAGAAGGGGGCGTGGCCTCGCCAAGGCGGAAAAGTGTATCTTTTGGGAAACACAATTTTTCACTCTTTTTTATCACATACAAATAAAGCAAAGTCTAAATTGGGTCCATATGGATGTTTATTCACTGCAGATTGTTCAGTAGAAGTGAAAACATGGCAGTCGTAGCGTTAGCATGTAGCATGATGATTCCCTGTTATTTTTGTAATGATGGGCTAATGAACCACTTTGATCCTCCCCAAGTAGTTTTTGAATAATTAGAGAAAGTTTTGATTGTTCTCTTGTTTGTTTTTCCCCCTTAAATGTTTAAAACATGACCATATATGGACGATTCCAGCGATGTCCTCTGTATCTATTGTTGTTGTTTTCAGGTTCTAGAATGTGATGTCACACTATACTATATGGGGGCAGTTGTTCCAATTAACTGTTTTACACTTTCACGTGTAGTATGTGAAAAAGAACATTACACCACCTTCTCAAAAACAAAATCCTTAAACCTGCACCCACCTGTCCCAGAAGCTCATTATTTTTTATTACTAATTATTCATACGTGCAAATGTGAACTTCATGAACTGATCAATTGGTACTTGGCTGTAAGTATCTTATGGAAATGTGTTTCAAAGAAGTAAGTATTTGTAATAATTGTAAAGGTATTCTATAAAATGTGATCCCTGTATTAATCTTTAAATGTAAACTCAGTGTGGGGCAAGTCTAGCATTAAAGGGACATTTTAACAGTAAAGGTATGAGCTCCATTCTGACAAAAATGACACAAAAACAGTTTTTTTTACACAGTGAGAGCAGCAGTAAACAGAGGCATCAGTTTGTGTCCCAGCGCTCTGTCTCTCTGTCTCACTGTGTCTCTGGCACAGTAATACACGGCGCTGTCGTCCGCCCTCAGCCCGCTCATCTGCAGAAACACCTGGCTGCTGGAGTCGTCTCTGGAGATGGTGAATCTCCCCTGCACGGACTGGGAGTAGTAGATTGGAGAACTATATGTGTCCACCAGTGCGATCCACTCCAGCCCTTTCCCTGGGGCCTGTCTGATCCAGTTCCAAGCATAGCTGCTGAAAGAGAGCCCAGTGGTGCTACAAGTGAGTCTATGGGATTCTCCTGGACGTTTGACGGCAGACCCAGACTCTGTGATAGACCAAGCATCAGTGAGGTTTAACAGACTGGCGGCGCACAGCAGTAGAGTTAGATTTGTCAGGGCCATCGTTGCACTGTCTGCTGTCAAGAGTGTGGTTCTACTTAAAATAATGTCCTCACTGAAGCTCCGCCTACTTTACAAACTATGGCAGTGAACACAAATAACTTTTTTTGCAAACATTGTGGGCAGTGCATGGTGCTAGAGGACGTGTTGATGGAGTAAACTTAAAGAAAGGCTCTTAGTGCTAATTCTGATTTCTGATTGGATGAGACACAGACAGATATTCATGAAATTTACAATGCACAAAACACTACATTAAAAATTTCATTAAAGATACTACATTTTCATGTCATTGTTGCTCTATTTGAGTCTGTGTGAACCAGAAAACGATTAATCGATTACTAAAATAGTTGTCGACAATTTCAATAATCGATTAGTCATTGATTAATCGATTAGTCGTTTCAGCCCTAATTTAAGCCCCATCAGCATTTGGCACGTCTCATTAATGTTACATTGTTGTCAACAACATCAGCAATAAACTAGACAAAACTAAAGTAACCCCACGCTTAAAGTTCAAATAAACTGAAGGACAGAGATAGTTCTACAAGTTATATATGTATGTAATGTATCAATCAACATTGTTTTGTGAATATAAAATATATAGTTTGCAGTCACAGTTCATATCCACAATTTACAAATTCACATTAACTGAAAAACTTTGAAAAGCAAGGAAAAAGTTCCCACACATATTTGCACATAGTTTGACAGTCGGTTTCAGTTTCTTGAAGGAAACTGACACAGGTTGGAGAGAACATGGAAAGAGAAGGGGCTCTCCCACTGACCAGCAGGAGGTCACAATCATCTAAATCTATAGTACATAAAACACTAAAAACATGTACAATAGGTTAGGGTGAGTGAGAGTGTGTGTGAGAGTGTGCATTTTTAAGCCGTTGGGAGTCAAAGCTGGTATTGGTTCATTATCTGAGTAGCCAATACTCCATAGCAGTACCTAATGTAACCTGTTGTAATGATGTAGCTAAATAAAACAATTACGTTTTGATTAACGGCTCCACAAAGTCCTTTTGAGCGCAGGCTTACCATGAAGTCCACAAACACACAAAGGGAAACGGAGCAGTTCTCATCTTTTACCCACTTTGAAATGTCTCTCTCTGTCACTGAAAATTATTTTCAGCCAATGAGAAAACACTATTCTAAGGCCCGCCTCCCTATCAGCTTTTTACCAAAAGCGAAAATTCATGAGTTAAAAGCAAAAGAAAAAGAAGTGTAGAAAAAATTGGCTGACTTTTGTTTACTGAATAACAATTTTTATCCTTCATGTTTAGAAATGTTTAAAAATGTCTGTTATGTTATGTTAGGAAATGTCAATTAATAATATTTTTTAAAATTATATATATATATATATATATATTCCTTTAAAAGTAATTTGAATATATATATATATATATATATATATATATATATATATATATATATATATATATATATATATATATATATATATTCCTTTAAAAGTAATTTGAATAGTTTTGTCTCAAAATATCTTACTGTCATGGTGTCACGATATTACAAGTGTCTCATACAGCACACAGAGTAAGATCTTAATGGATAAAGGGCGCCCCCTCTGGTGATTTCTGTGACTGACTGAAGTGTTTTTGTTCAGCTCCACATATTCTCTGTGTGACTGTGCTTGTCGGGCACAGTAGTAAACTGCAGAGTCTCCAGGCTGCATGTTCTGTCCAGTCAAAGTCACTGTTTTACTGGAAGAATCCACATTAATACTGAACTTGCTCTTCAGTGAATCTTTAAAGTAATTGTTGCCATAACTGTCTTTGTATCCAATCAACTCCATGGCTTTCCCAGCAGGCTGTCTGATCCATGCTGTGTAGTCTGTAACAGAATAAGAGACAGTACAGCGGATGGACAGAGGGCCTCCAGGCTGCACAGTCACAGAGTCTGGCTGTGTCAGTGTCTCACTCTTCACACCTGTGGACACAAACGTGTTCAGTGGAGGCTTCAGTAACAGGAGCATTGTGTGTGAATAGAGCTGATGTTGAGAGTGAAAGAGGAAAACTCACAGAGCAGACAGAGAGCAGCCACCAACAGCCTGAGAGTGTTCATCCTGAGACTGCACATGGGACTGTGAGGAGCTCATATATACTGCACACACTCTACACCTGCTTTACACATTCTCCTCCATTTACATACGAGGAACAAAGAGGTTTCTGTTTACAGCCAAAAGAATGCTTCTAAGTGTATCAGAACTATGTTTTGGTCTGATCTTTTTTTTTTTTTTTAAATATATCACCTCATGCGGCTCAAGAACCAATTGTTTTTAGGGTTTTAGGGTCACGTATGCAGTGCCTCTCAAAAGAACTTTTGCACATTTTGTCGTGTTTACAACCATAAACATAAAGATTTTGTTTTGATATTTTTACTGAACGTTCACACACAAGTAACCGACAACTGTGAAGTGAAAGCAAAATGAAACATGATTCTGTTATGTTTAAAAAAAAATTAAAAGTGAAAAGTGGGGCTTGCAAAAGTATTCATACAGCATGAGTGAATACTTTGTGGAACCCCCTTTTGCTGCAATAACAGCAGCAAGTCTTTTGGCGTTTGACTCTACAAGATTTGCACATGTAGAGACAGACATTTTAGCTCATTCCTCTTTACAAAACAACTCCAGCTCTGTCAGATTAGAAGGACAGCGTTTGTGAACAGCAGTTTTCAGATCTTTCCACAGATTTTCAATAAGATTTAGGTCAGGACTTTGACTGGGCTATTCTAACACATTAATATGTTTGTTTTTTTTAAACCATTCCATTGTAGATTTATCTTTGTGTTTAGGGTCATTGTCCTGCGGAAGGTGAATCTCTGCCCCAGCCTCAGTTCTCTTGCTGACTCCAGCAGGTTTTCCTCCAAAATGTCCCTGTATTTGGCTCCATCCATCTTCACAACTATCTTAAAATCTCCCCAGTCCCCGCTGAGGAAAAGCAGCCCCACAGCATGATGCTCCCCCCCCATATTTGACACTGGGGATGATTCTTCATTTCGCAAAAGTTCAAGGTGTATTAGTACTTTCAAGAGGCATTGTAGTTTGAAGTTCATGAGGAACACCGACAGGGTTGTCCTTTATTGCTCTTTAACTTTGCCATTTTTAAAGATGATATTTAACGTTTTGTTGAGGGAGCAGTACTTCCTCCTGTGCACAGGGAGTTTTTGTTCAGCTCCTCCCTCCCCCTGCTTCACTGTGGTCTCGTGCACAGTAGTAAACAGCCGTGTCCGCACTTTGGAGGCTGTTCATCTGCAGATACAGTTCCTGCCTGTTGTTGTCTCTGGAGATGGTGAACCTGCCTTTAACTGACTCAGAGTAGTAAGTAGAGCCCCCTCCGTTGCTAATGCGGGCCAGCCACTGCAGCCCCTGTCCAGGAGCCTGTCTGACCCAGTTCATGTAATAGCTGCTAAATGTGAACCCAGACGCTGTACAGGTCAGTCTATGGGATTCTCCTGGTCTCCTCACAGCAGGGCCAGATTCAGTCAGAGTCTGCCCAAACACACCTGTGGAAACATATCTGATATTAAATACACAGTGCAGTAATTCACCAATGTTACTCAGAGCAATAGCTGACCTGTCCAGTGTGCCGAGAGGACCAGGAGTGCCGCCCAGTACTCCATTATGTTTAACTGCCCTGTCTCCTCTGTACATGGAGCTAAATAGAGGAAAGGATTGAAGGTTTGCATTGGCTCCTCCCAAAAATGATCTGGGAGGAGTTATGATTTTTCTAATCATGACTCTCACTCATGTGATCTATTGCTTTGACTGTGTTTGTGAGTGTTTCTACTTCTTTATGAACATGAATACGCAGGAAGGAAACAGAACCCCAACAACATTACTTTAAAATCTCAGGCATCAGTCAGATAAAAGTAGTTTGTCTGTTTTGCTTTAAATATTTGTGATCCAAACTCTGTCCCTCTTTGAAACGCTCAAGAGTCAAATCAATGTCAAGTGATTTTTTTATGGTTGATTGTAGACACTGAATGTTTAAACTGTATTGCATGTGCCATATAGTTGTACCTTCATGAACTTATTTCTACCATTCTGAAGTCTCTCACTTCTATTAGGTTTATTGAATATGATCTCTTTGTGTTTTTATAAATGCCTGTGAACTGTATGTTATATGTGTCCATTAACTGTGATATTTCCAGACTCTGCCTGATATGACGATGCATAAGAGACATTCACTAGTTTCCCCAAAGCAGGAGGATGTTTTTGAACGGCAGCTGCTCTGTCTGTGTCACTGTGCTCTACGGGCACAGTAGTAAACAGCACTGTCCTCTGCAGTCAGGCCTGTGATCTCCATGAACTGGGCGCTGCTGGGGACATTTTCAGTCATAGTGAAGCGACTTTGGAAGGCGCTGGCGTAGCTTGGTGAGTTATTGCCAGTGCTCATCCTTCCGATCCACTCCAGAGCACGTCCTGGTTTCTGCCGTATCCAGTGAATATTGTTGCTTGTCATAGAATAACCTGATATGGTGCAGGACATCTTCACTCTGTCTCCAGGTCTCTTTACAAAAGAAGATTCCTGCTCCAGTCGGATCTCAGTCCACACACCTGCACAAAAAAACATCTATTTATGTAAACAAAAAACCTTTTGTTTTCTCGCATAAGTAAATAACGTTCTTACCATTGATCGTGGCTATAAAGAGAAATGTCCCCAAGATATATGTCCTCATTTTTACAGTAAAAGCACCAGAACTCAATACTTTGTGGTCAGTTCCTGAGCAGATGAATAATAACTTAGCAGTTCCAGTATTTAAAGAGGGTTTCATTTGCATGTATCTCCCTCTACTGGACACAGACGGTAGTGTTTCCTGAAAGCAGATACACTACCATCCAAAATACTTTCTTATTAATTACTGCTGTTAGTCAGTGATTTATGTAACGTAGCTGAGTAGGGAAAATGGAAAAGGTCAATAGTACAGTGTGAAAATGAGCAGCCACGTTTCCATCCGTCCAATCTCCAAGAGAAGTTTTTTAACACCAGAGTGAAAGTGTAAAGAAGGGGTCCTCAAACTACGGCCTCCGGGCCAAATCCGGCCCGCTAGGTGATTTAATCCGGCCCCGACTTGTAGAACACGAATCCCTGAGTATGTCAAAAAAAAAAAGTAAGTCTCTAGCCCATTCCTGTGCGGAGTTACGATATTTGAACTAAATAACCAGATTACTCATTCCAGCCACTAGGGGGCAATTTGAATAAATAAAAAACAATTCCACAGGTGTCCAGCAGAGGCACTTACATAAGAGATCAGAATATAAACGCATTATAGCCACGTGGTAAATGAAGCTGAACACCAGAGTGTGGAGAGAATGACTTCGAGGAACTAGTGACACAGGCTTGTAAAGCACAATACAAGTGTAAGAAGTTATTACTTTGGTCACATTACATAATGATATTTTATTTGAAAATAAAAATAAATGGAAATTAAAACAAAGTGTGAAGACTTGATTACTATTTTTGCAAACCACTACAGTGATTTTTTTTTGTGTCTGAATCAAGTGTTGATCTTGTGGATATAGTCGTGGGGACGACTGTGCAGGCGAGTCATCTCTACTTCACAATGAGGCATTTTGGTCTGAGTCATGCAATCCTATGTAATAGCCAACCCGGTCCGGCCCCCCATCACATTCAGGAACAATAATGTGGCCCCCAGAGAAAAAAGTCTGAGGACCCCTAGTGTAAAGTAATATAAAGAACTTTCTTGGAAGACATGACAAGTTAATCAGCTATTTCTTGTGAGCAGTCTGGTCAATCACGCACCAGGGGAAGAAAGACAAATGCACAGTGGCCATGACAGGTCGTCAAAACACACATCGGTCACGAGTATTTGCTTAAATGACAACAATGACCACTGTAAAGCTGAGTCTAAACCCAAACCAGAGAACATGGCCCTCTGGCCCGAGTGAGTCAGGAAAACTGGTCAGATCTTTGACGTGCACGAGGGCCACGTTCTCGAGCCCTCGTGGCCGGTACAGACAGCACATACTGTCTGTAGTCTGTGTCTCTGGTTTATTCCTGTTCATGTGTGCTGGAAGGGGATCTACGGGCGTAGCCCTGGGAGGAGAACTCAAGTGGGTTCTAGACAAAACCAAGGGCCGATAAAGAACCACAGCCCAAGCTCCACATTGTGTCAGCGCTGCACGGCCCTGCCACTATCGGACTGAAGGACTTGACCCGACTCCTCCACTGACTTCTTCCCCCTCTCTACACCTGTACTTTTGGAGAAACACCCAATTTTGAACAATACCTTTTTTAACATTTTAAACCTTTTGTAATGATGAAATGTGATCTTTTAAACCAGAACCTGTTTCTGCATTTGTGTCCACTACACTGGTTGGTCAGACAGAACTCTGGACGTTACAAAGCAGCTGCAGCAGCAGGAGCTCGGCCCCAGACAATATGACTGATGTGTGTCTGCCTCTAACACCGCTCTGTTTTATACACTCACTCATTTGAATAGAACAGCACAGGTTGTCTTACCTCCTCCATATAGTAATGACATAAATATTTTAAAAGTACGCACTCATTTTCTATCACTCTGAACTGGGGTCAAACGTTTTACTGCATTTATTTATAGACTGAGATTGAGAGAGATTGTTTTGTCCGGTGACTTTATCGACAGAACAAAAGAGTGAAAAGAGTGAGAGGAGAGAGACGCAGCTCAGACCAACCTTCAAATACTGATTTCAGCTTTTTATGAAAACCTTTGACCCTGTTATAGCCCATAAGGTCAAAAGACAGTATTTCCTCACAGAGATCAGAGACTCATCATCAAACTTTACCAAAACAATTGAACAACAGATATTTAAAGGCACACGATCCAATAAACACAGTCAGACCAAATGTTGTTGATCTCAGCTCATGTAAGTGGAAAACATATTGAAACAGCTCAAAGGAGTTCAGTGAGATTATGCTGTGTATATAGCGCCCTCTGTGGTTGTGGCTGAGATATCCCTGAAGTGTTTTTGTTCAGCTCCACATATTCTCTGTGTGACTGTGGCTCTCGGGCACAGAAGTAAACTGCAGAGTCTCCAGGCTGCATGTTGTTTCCAGTCAGAGTCACTGTGTTACTGGAAGTGTCTAAATCAATATTAAATTTGGTCTTCAGAGAATCTTTATAGTAAGAGGCTCCTGTGTGTTTTTGTCCAATCCACTCCAGGCCTTTCCCAGCAGGCTGTCTGATCCATGCTGTGTTGTAGCTGCTCAGAGCATAGGAGACAGTACAGCGGATGGACAGAGGGCCTCCAGGCTGCACAGTCACAGAGTCTGGCTGTGTCAGTGTCTCACTCTTCACACCTGTGGACACAAACATGTTCAGTGGAGGCTTCAGTAACAGGAGCATTGTGTGTGAATAGAGCTGAGTGAAAGAGGAAAACTCACAGAGCAGACAGAGAGCAGCCACCAACAGCCTGAGAGTGTTCATCCTGAGACTGCACATGGGACTGTGAGGAGCTCATATATACTGCACACACTCTACACCTGCTTTACATATTCTCATCCATTTACATCAGCTCATACATTTAAAGTGGAATATTTCAGTACCACTGTTTTATGTTTATATTCATTTATTTATAGTAGCATGAAATAATGTACCAATTTTCATATTGAACAAATTATTAAATAAATTATGTTCATCTTTTTGGTCATGTTTTCGAAGTTTTGCTTTTATTTATTCAGGAAATGTATTTGCAAGCATTATCGGAAAGTATTTAGTCTTTTTTTCAAATAGTTCTGCCAGTGTTATTCGATTAATACAAAGAAGTAAATTTGAACCGTATCAATAAATAATATACAAGAAAAGACTTTTCAAAACGAGCTCTAATACAAAACACAACCCTAAGTTTGCTTTGTGTCATTGAGTCAAGTTTTTGTCTTGGTGTTTTTCACTGTGGTGGCCGCTGCTATAGAGCACAGTGATCCACCACAGCACAAAAACATCACTCTGTAAAGGGACAGGCACAGGCAAAATCAACTGCTTAGATCTGTTTTTACCACATAACCCTCAACAAACGCACACATGGAGTTGTGTTTGGCCTCATTGGTGGATAATTAATCATATATATCTCTAAACTCTACAGTCTGCTGCCCATTCATGTCAACACAAGTGGGAGGATTTGAAGACATTGTATAATCTGGTGTTGTAAAAACAATAGAAATTGATCTAGAAACGTAAACATAACGTTAAACTCATAATACAACATTTTTTTAATAAACAATCTAATACCCAACAATTTCAACAAAGATTATAAACTGTATAATCTAAAAGAGAGGATTTCCAGAACATGAGCGGTCCCAAGACTGAGCCCTGAGGAACCCCACATCAGGATCACACATTATGGAATTTGTGGACACGCTGCAGCCGTGGAATAGCTGGAGTTTTTAATATTCTTTTCCTTTTGCCGAAGATGTAAATGTGACCTTCATGAACAGAATAAATTAAAGAATTAGTTAGTTAGTTTTAAGTGAGGATCAATGACAGGGTTGCCCTTTATCAACATTTAATTTGGCCATTTTTAAAGATGATATTTAACGTTTTGTTGAGGGAGCAGTACTTCCTCCTGTGCACAGGGAGTTTTTGTTCAGCTCCTCCCTCCCCCTGCTTCACTGTGGTGCCGTGCACAGTAGTAAACAGCCGTGTCCGCACTTTGGAGGCTGTTCATCTGCAGATACAGTTCCTGCCTGTTGTCGTCTCTGGAGATGGTGAACCTGCCTTTAACTGACTCAGAGTAGGAAGTAGAGCCCCCTCCGCTGCTGCTAATGTAGGCCAGCCACTGCAGCCCCTGTCCAGGAGCCTGTCTGACCCAGCTCATGTAATAGCTGCTAAATGTGAACCCAGACGCTGTACAGGTCAGTCTATGGGATTCTCCTGGTCTCCTCACAGCAGGGCCAGATTCAGTCAGAGTCTGCCCAAACACACCTGTGGAAACATATCTGATATTAAATACACAGTGCAGTAATTCACCAATGTTACTCAGAGCAATAGCTGACCTGTCCAGTGTGCAGAGAGGACCAGGAGTGCCGTCCAGTACTCCATTATGTTTAACTGCCCTGTCTCCTCTGTACATGGAGTTAAATAGAGGAAAGGATTGAAGGTTTGCATTGGCTCCTCCCAAAAATTATGTGGGAGGAGTTATGATATTTCTAATCATAACTCTCACTCATGTGATCTATTGCTTTGTCTGTGTTTGTGAGTGTGTCTACTTATTTATGAACATGAATACGCAGGAAGGAAACAGAACCCCAACAACAGTACTTTAAAATATCAAGCCATCAGTCAGATAAAAGTTGTTTGTCTGCTTTGCTTTAAATAGTTGTGATCCAAACTCTGTCCCTCTTTGAAACGCTCAAGAGTCAAATAAATGTCAAGTGATTTTTCTATGGTTGATTTTACACACTGAATGTTTAAACTGTTTTGCATGTGCCATATACACTGCTCACAAAAACTTAGGGCACACTCAAAAAACACATCCTAAATGTCAATCAATTCGATTTTTCGGATGAAAATCTTTATTCATAGTGAAGGGCAATGTGTTGAGAACAAAATAACATAAGAATGATAAATGGAAATCAAATTCTCAGCCCCTGGAGGTCTGGATCCAAAATCAAAGTGACAAATCAGGTCACTGGTTGATCCAAATTCTGTAGAAATGCCTCCAAACGAGTCTGTATCATCCTCAGTAGTGTGTGTGGCCTCCACGTGCCTGAATGCACTCCCTACAACGCCTGGGCATGCTCCTGATGAGACCACGGATGTCCTCCTGAGGGATCTCCTCCCAGACCTGGATCAGAGCATCAGTCAGCTCCTGGACAGTCTGTGGTGCGACGTGGCGTTGATGGATGGACCGAGACATGATGTCCCAGATGTGCTCTATTGGATTTAAGTCTGGGGAACGGGCAGGCCAGTCCATAACATCAATACCTTCATCATGCAGGACCTGCTGACACACTCTTGCCACATGTGGCCTGGCATTATCAGGCATCAGAAGGAACCCAGGGCCCACAGCACCAGCATATGGTCTTACAATAGGTCTGAGGATCTCATCCCGGTCCCCAATGCCAGTCAGAGAACCTCTGGCTCGCACATGGAGGGCTGTGCGGCCCTCCAATGAAATGCCTCCCCAGACCATCACTGACCCACCACCAAACCGGTCATGCTGGATGATGTTGCAGCAGCAGAACGTTCTCCAGGGCGTCTCCAGACTCTGTCACGTCTGTCACATGTGCTCAGGGTGAACCTGCTCTCATCCTGAAGAGCACAGGGCACCATTGGCCAATCTGCCAATCGCTGTGTTCTGGGGCAAATGCCAATCGGGCTGCACGGTGTTGGGCAGAAAGCACCGGCCCAACTTGTGGACGTCGGGCCCTCATACCACCCTCATGGAGTCGGTTTCTGACCGTTTGAGGACCAACATGCACATTTGTGGCCCTCTGGAGGTCCGTGCACAAATGAGCAGATAGCGGTCCTACTGCTGGGTTGTTGACCTCGGTCGCCCCCCCCCAGGTCTCCTGATGTACTGGCCTGTCTTCTGGTATCTCCTCCATGCTCTGGACACTGCGCTGGGAGACACAGCAAACCTTCTTGCCACAGCACGAATGGACGTGCCATTTTGGATGAGCATCACTCCCTGAGCAGCTTCTGTGGGTTGTAGATGCTCCTCATGATACCTCTAGTGGTGAGAACACTGGACAAATGCAAAAGTGTTCCAAAAATACGGTACAAAGGATGAAGACAGGTAAATGGTCTGTGGTCACCACCTGCAAAACCATTCCTCTTTTGGAGTGATCTTGCTAATTGCCCCTCATTTCCACCTGTTGTCTGTTTAATTTCCACAACACCAAGTGAAACTGATTCACAATAAGCGTGGCTTCCTAACTGGACAGTCTGATATCCCAGAAATTTGACTGACTTGGAGTTACATGGTGTTTTATGAGTGTGCCCTAAGTTTTTGTGAGCAGTGTAGTTGTACCTTCATGAACGTATTTCTACCATTCCGAAGTCTCTCACTTCTATTAGGTTTATTGAATATGAACTCTTTCACATCAGTCCCTATTATTTAAATTATTATATGATCTTTGGTTACACTGCCAAAAAAGTAAACTGTATGTTATATGTGTTCATTTACTGTGATATTTCCAGACTCTGCCTGATATGACGATGCATAAGAGACATTCACGAGTTTCCCCAAAGCAGGAGGATGTTTTTGAACAGCAGCTGCTCTGTCTGTGTCACTGTGCTCGTCGGGCACAGTAGTAAACAGCACTGTCCTCTGCAGTCAGGCCTGTGATCTCCATGAACTGGGTGCTGCTGGGGACATTTTCAGTCATAGTGAAGCGACTTTGGAAGGCGCTGGCGTAGCTTGGTGAGTTACTGCCAGTGCTCATCCTTCCGATCCACTCCAGAGCACGTCCTGGTTTCTGCCGTATCCAGTGAATATTGTAGCTTGTCATAGAATAACCTGATATGGTGCAGGACATCTTCACTCTGTCTCCAGGTCTCTTTACAAAAGAAGATTCCTGCTCCAGTCTGATCTCAGTCCACACACCTGCACAAAAAAACATCTATTTATGTAAACAAATAAACCTTTTGTTTTCTCGCATAAGTAAATAACGTTCTTACCATTGATCGTGGCTATAAAGAGAAATGTCCCCAAGATATATGTCCTCATTTTTACAGTAAAAGCACCAGAACTCAATACTTTGTGGTCAGTTCCTGAGCAGATGAATAACAACTTAGCAGTTCCAGTATTTAAAGAGGGTTTCATTTGCATCTCCCTCTACTGGACACAGACGGTAGTGTTTCCTGAAAGCAGATACTCTACCATCCAAAATACTTTCTTATTTATTACTGCTGTTAGTCAGTGATTTATGTAACGTAGCTGAGTAGGGAAAGTGGAAAAGGTCAATAGTACAGTGTGAAAATGAGCAGCCACGTTTCCATCTTTCCAATCTCCAATAGAAGTTTTTTTTAACACCAGAGTGAATGTGTAAAGTAATATAAAGAACTGTCTTGGAAGACATTACAAGTTAATGAGCTATTTCTTGTGAGCAGTCTGGTCAATCACGCACCAGGGGAAGAAAGACAAATGCACAGTGGCCATGACAGGTCGTCAAAACACACATCGATCACGAGTATTTGCTTAAATGACAACAATGACCACTGTAAAGCTGAGTCTAAACCCAAACCAGAGAACGTGGCCCTCATGCACGAGTGAGTCAGGAAAACTGGTCAGATCTTTGACGTGCACAAGGGCCACGTTCTCGAGCCCTCGTGGCCGGTAAAGACAGTACATAATGTCTGTCGTCTGTGTCTCTGGTTTATTCCTGTTCAGGTGTGCTGGAGGGGGATCTACGGGCGTAGCCCTGGGAGGAGAACTCAAGTGGGTTCTAGACAAAACCAAGGGCCGATAAAGAACCACAGCCCAAGCTCCACATTGTGTCAGCGCTGCACGGCCCTGCCACTATCGGACTGAAGGAATTGACCCGACTCCTCCACTGACTTCTCCCCCCTCTCTACACCTGTACTTTTGCAGAAACACCCAATGTTTAACAATACCTTTTCTAACATTTTAAACCTTTTGTAATTATGAAATGTGATCTTTTAAACCAGAACCTGTTTCTGCATTTTTGTCCTCTACACTGGTCGGTCAGACAGAACTCTGGACGTTACAAAGCAGCTGCAGCAGCAGGAGCTCGGCCCCAGACAACATGACTGATGTGTGTCTGCCTCTAACACCGCTCTGTTTTATACACTCACTCATTTGAATAGAACAGCACAGGTTTTCTTACCTCCTCCATATAGTAATGACATAGATATTTTAAAAGTACGCACTCATTTTCTATCACTCTAAACTGGGGTCAAACATTTTACTGCATTTATTTATAGACTGGAGATAGTTTTGTCCGGTGGCTTTATCGACAGAACAACAGAGTGAAAAGAGTGAGAGGAGAGAGACGCAGCTCAGACCAACCTTCAAATACTGATTTCAGCTTTTTATGAAAACCTTTGACCCTGTTATAGCCCATAAGGTCAAAAGACAGTATTTCCTCACAGAGATCAGAGACTCATCATCAAACTTTACCAAAACAATTTAACAACAAATATTTAAAGGCACACGATCCAATAAACACAGTCAGACCAAATGTTGTTGATCTCGCCTCATGTAAGTGGAAAACATATTGAAACTCAAAAGGAGTGTAGTGAGATTATGCTGTGTCTATAGCGCCCTCTGTGGTTGTTGCTGAGATCTCCCTGAAGTGTTTTTGTTCAGCTCCACATATTCTCTGTGTGACTGTGGCTCTCGGGCACAGTAGTAAACTGCAGAGTCTCCAGGCTGCATGTTGTTTCCAGTCAGAGTCACTGTGTTACTGGAAGTGTCTAAATCAATATTAAATTTGGTCTTCAGAGAATCTTTATAGTAAGAGGCTCCTGTGTGTTTTTGTCCAATCCACTCCAGGCCTTTCCCAGCAGGCTGTCTGATCCATGCTGTGTTGTAGCTGCTCAGAGCATAGGAGACAGTACAGCGGATGGACAGAGGGCCTCCAGGCTGCACAGTCACAGAGTCTGGCTGTGTCAGTGTCTCACTCTTCACACCTGTGGACACAAACGTGTTCAGTGGAGGCTTCAGTAACAGGAGCATTGTGTGTGAATAGAGCTGATGTTGAGAGTGAAAGAGGAAAACTCACAGAGCAGACAGAGAGCAGCCACCAACAGCCTGAGAGTGTTCATCCTGAGACTGCACATGGGACTGTGAGGAGCTCATATATACTGCACACACTCTACACCTGCTTTACATATTCTCCTCCATTTACATACGAGGAACAAAGAGGAATGCTTCTAAGGGTATCATGTGTTTATATGTCAAATCATACGGTTTACTTTTTCACTTAAAGGTGCATTATACAATTTTAATGTGAAAAAAAGTTTGTATTTGTGCATTTGACCTTTCAGTGACCCAGCGGCTGTATGAGCGGTTAACATTGTGTCTTTACTTTCCATCCTGGTGGCCTCTTGGACGCTCCAGGACCAGTTCTTTTGGGGTTTCTGGTCGGTTTTCAGTGCTGATGGATTTGTCTCCATGGTTACGTATATTGGTTGTTTTTCAGGTTCTACTACCATGTGGGGGGCAGTTGTTCCTATAACTGCATTACACTTTCACATGTAGTATCTAAATAGAAAATGTATGAATTACAAAAATGATCATTTATATCATTGACTGGGCCCATCCTGAAAATATTTGATCTACTCGAACTCATTGTATCTTTATTACAAATATTTGTACGTGCAAATGTGAACTTCATGAACTGATCAATTGGTATCCTGTACTTAAAGGGACTATACAGAGTTTAAACATGTTAAAATTATGTATTTTCCTCCCCCTACATGTTCCAGCCATGTCCCAATGTGGAGAATGAGCTCAGACCTGTTCACCACAACTGCCTCTAAAATCCTGCACTGTCACTGAAAAAGGTGTTCATTCGGGTCTGAAGTGCCGTCATGCACCAGCTTAATATAGAAGCTGCAGTTACGCATAAGACCTGAGGTGGCAGTAGTGAGTATTCTTTGTTCTTTATTCTTTATTCTTTATTAGGATCCCCATTAGCGCCCAAAAGTGGTTGCTAGTCTTCCTGGGGTCCTGACACAATATAAAATTACAAAACAATTAAAATAGAATACATGAATGTTACACATTTCATATAATCATACAACCTTATAGGACACATATAAAACACGGTGACTATGCTCACATGTACTGAGCTAATTGACCTTTTACCTTCAGCTTAAAGTGTGGTTTACTCTTAGTATTTCTGATGTTAAAAGAAAACGCGTTCCAGGCGTTTGCTCCTCTGTACAGAACAGTTCTTTTCATTGAGTTACTTTTGGGTCTGGGAACAACCAAAGAGTTTGTCGTCACTTGGCGAGTCACATATCTGTGACAAAACCCGCTGAATAAGAGTTTGTTGAACACCTTGTGCATGAAAATGAGGAGACTGGCCTGTAGTTTGGCCTCAACCGTTAACCAAGACAGTCTCCTGTGCATCTCACGGACATAAGTGTGGAACTTTAGAACTTTAGAACTCGAGCTGCTCTGTTCTGAGCAATTTGAAGTCTCTGAAGATGCTTTTGTGTAGCATTGGACCACACTATAGGGCAGTAATGTAGGTGAGACAATACTATAGTATAAAATGACAAACTTGTATCTAGCCCCTTTAACTGTAAATACTCTATTACTTGTATTAATCTTTAAATTCAAAGTCAGTGTGGGGCAGGTCTAGTGTTAAAGGAACATTTAAACAGTAGAGGAAAGAGCTCCATTCTGACGAAAATATTTTTTCCGACAGTTGAGATCAGCAGTAAACAGAGGCATCAGTTTTTGTCCCAGCGCTCTGTCTCTCTGTCTCACTGTGTCTCTGGCACAGTAATACACGGCGCTGTCGTCCGCCCTCAGCCCGCTCATCTGCAGAAACACCTGGCTGCTGGAGTCGTCTCTGGAGATGGTGAATCTCCCCTGCACGGACTGGGAGTAGTAGATTGGGGAACTACCTGTGTCCACCAGTGCGATCCACTCCAGCCCTTTCCCTGGGGCCTGTCTGATCCAGCTCCAAGCATAGCTGCTGAAAGAGAGCCCAGTGGTGCTACAAGTGAGTCTATGGGATTCTCCTGGACGTTTGACGGCAGACCCAGACTCTGTGATTGACCAAGCATCAGTGAGGTTTAACAGACTGGCGGCGCACAGCAGTAGAGTTAGATTTGTCAGGGCCATTGTTGCACTGTCTGCTGTCAAGAGTGTGGTTCTACTTAAAATAATGTCCTCACTGAAGCTCCGCCTACTTTACAAACTATAGCAGTGAACGCAAATCAGCACTGAATCAGAACAAAACAAAGGGAACTGTTCAGGTTTGTCACTGATGCACTTATAAACTCCACATCTTAATCTACGCTTCTGCCGCCCTCTGCTGGCCACTCAACCCTTTTATTTACTGAAATGAACCAGTTAAGGAATGAGCCATGTTGATGAGGACTCAGGACTGTTTGAACATTCATGTTAAAGGGCCTATATCATGCAAAAGCGACTTTTTGGAGCTTTTAGCCATGTTGTTATGCTATTTCCTTATCAAAAACACCCCCAGAGTGTTTTTGGCTTCATTCACGCAGTTCTCAGCAATCCTCCTGAATCCTGCTCTCTGAGCAGCTGCTGCGCCCTCTGCTGGTGAACGACTGACCTGCTCAGTTGGGTCGTCACAGCGGAACGGAAGTGCTCGACGTCTGTAATGTAATGTCTTTCGGCCTGATTTCAATTTATATAACAGCCCGAGGTGCTTCCAGGTCAGCTGGGGCCAAAACAAACACATCCCCTGAGCGTCTGAACAGACGTCATGTTTGCGCTGCAGCTGAAGATGGAGCTCGTTGTAACTTAGTCTGGACACACCTGTTCTTTATTCTTACCTCACGATAATGTCACGGAGAAAAAGAAGCGTGTTTGGCTACGAGGACTTTATTCAACCTTCCTAAAGAAGAGGCCACTCGTCAGAAGTGTTTTTTTCTCTCCGTGATTCTGCGACTTTCACCAAAATATTGTTTTTCTGTGACTGTCTCTGATGGATGTTTGTGAACCTTCACCTGAACCAAAGTGGATTAACTTTTATAACCAACGCGAATCCCATAATGTAAACAGCGATGGACCAGAGCGGTGAGTTTATCAAAACGTGTGTTAGCGTGTCTGTTAGCTTGTGTGTTAGCTTGTGTGTTAGCATGTGTGTTAGCTTGTGTGTTAGCTTGTGTGTGTTAGCTTGTGTGTTAGCGTGTGTGTTAGCTTGTGTGTTAGCATGTGTGTTAGCTTGTGTGTTAGCGTGTCTGTTAGCTTGTGTGTTAGCGTGTGTGTTAGCTTGTGTGTGTTAGCTTGTGTGTTAGCGTGTGTGTTAGCTTGTGTGTTAGCATGTGTGTTAGCTTGTGTGTTAGCTTGTGTGTTATGAAGCTGTGTTGCAGATGTCAACTCCTTATAACTGCATCGTGAAGTATCTTCACTTATTGCTGTTTATTTATATTACGGTAAAGTTATATGTGCGGAGAGAGGGGGCGGAGTTAACTGAATCTAAGCGTTGTGTCTTCCGGGTTTGAAAAATACCTCCAGAAAACACTTATATTTATCACAAAAATGAGTGCTCCATAGTGGTACAGGTACAATATATCATATGAATGCCTATACTTCACTTTGGAATGGCTAAAATGGCATGATACAGATCCTTTCAGTGTTTCACCATAACATTGACTGATTGGGAAGTTTTACACCATTGGATGGATTTCACAAAGTGTTTGCTTGAACATCTGAGACCACATGACCCACAAAAAGGACTCTGAGATCAGCTGGAACAGGTTTACTGTAAAATCCAGACTATTGAGCGCACCTGATCATAAGCCGCACCAACTAAATTAGTCCAACAAAAAAGTACATATATAGGCCGCACTTGTCTAAGCCGCAGGTGTCTGTCCATGCTGTAACACGAGAGCACTGAACGCTTGGACTACGGGACAATTCCTCCTGCTCTGTTTGGACAATGAACATGTGGAAGAACCCGTATATCTCCACAGATTTTCTCTTGTGCTCCTTGTTGTTTCTCACAGGTTTTTGTATTGACATATTTCACTGTGGTCCCACCACACAGTGACACACAGCTGTGCAAAAACTACTGACTGACATTACAAATGTGTACGTGTGTGACCATGTGTGAGCATGTGTGACCATGTGTGACCATGTGTTAGCATGTGTGACCATGTGTGACCATGTGTGACCATGTGTGACCATGTGTGCGGGGTGCAGAACATTATTAAGAAGTTACCATTAAGCCCCATCAGCATTTGGCACGTCTCATTAATGTTACATTGTTGTCAACAACACCAGCTCAGCAATAAACTAGACAAAACTAAAGTAACCCCACGCTTAAAGTTCAAATAAACTGATGGACAGAGATAGTTCTACAAGTTATATATGTATGTAATATACTAATCAGTATTGTTTTTTGTTAAATATAAAATATAATAATAATAATACAGTTTGCAGTCACAGTTCATATCCACAATTTACAAATCTACAGTAACTGAAAAACTTCAAGGTTCTCTTTGTTCTCTTTGGTCTGATATATATATATATATAAAAAAAAAAAAACTCTTCCTCACCCTCCGCGGGCGGTCTCTCTTTTTCCTCCTGCTCGGGTCCTCTACCAGAGGCCTGGGAGCTTGAGGGTTCTGCGCAGTATCTTTGCTGTTCCTAGAACTGCACTTTTCTGGACCGAGATGTCTGATGTATTTCCTGGGATCTGCTGGAGCCACTCCTCCAGTTTGGGGGTCACTGCCCCGAGTGCCCCAACGACCACGGGCACCACTGATGCCTTCACCCTCCAGGTTTTCTCCAGCTCTTCTCTGAGCCCCTGGTATTTCTCTAGTTTCTCATGTTCCTTTTTCCTGATGTTGAAGTCGCTTGGTATTGCTATGTCGATCACAACGGCTTTCCTCTGCTCTTTGTCCACCACCACAATGTCCGGTTGGTTCGCCATTACCATTTTGTCCGTCTGTATCTGGAAGTCCCACAGGATCTTGGCTCGGTCATTCTCGACCACCTTTGGAGGTGTTTCCCACTTTGACCTTGGGGTTTCCAGCCCATACTCTGCACAGATGTTCCTGTACACTATACCAGCCACTTGGTATATATGTATATATATATATATATATATATATATATATATATATATATATATATATATATATATATATATATATTTTTTTTTTTAATATATCACCTCATACGGCTCAAGAACCAATTGTTTTTAGGGTTTTAGGGCTACGTATGCAGTGCCTCTCAAAAGAACTTTTGCACATTTTGTCATGTTTATTACAAGCATAAACATAAAGATTTATTTTGAATTTTTTTACTGAACGTTCACACACAAGGAACAGACAACTGTGAAGTGAAAGCAAAATGAAACATGATTCTGTTATGTTTAAAAAAAATAGAAAACTGAAAAGTGGGGCGTGCATAAGTATTCATACAGCATGAATGAATACTTTGTGGAACCCCCTTTTATTGAGTTGCCTTGTGTACGAAATGCGCGGTATAAATAAAGTTGCCTTGCCTTGCCTTACTGCAATAACAGCAGCAAGTCTTTTGGGGGGTGATTCTACAAGATTTGCACATGTTAGCCCATTCCTCTTCACAAAACTCAAGCTCTGTCACATTAGAAGGAGAGTGAACAGCAGTTTTCAGATCTTTCCATAGATTTTCAATAGGATTTAGGTCAGGACTTTGACTGGGCCATTCTAACACATTAATATGTTTTTTTTTAAACCATTCCATTGATTTAGCTTTGTGTTTAGGGTCATTGTCCTGCTGGAAGGTGAATGACAGCCAGATCTGTGTAGATACGATTTATAGTTGTCCCATGTACAGATTCCTCCAGCTCAGCGGCAGGACTTCACAGCTCCTCCAGAGTTATCTTGGGGCCCTTGGGTGCATTTCTTACCAGTGCTCTCCTTGTTCGGTCTGTTTGTTTAGGTGAACGGCCATGTCTTGGTAAGTTGGCAGTGGTGCTTTACTCTTTCCATTTCTGAATGATGGATTGAACAGTGCCCTGGGAGATGTTTAAATCTTGGGAATTTTTTTATAACTTAACGCTGCTTTAAACTTCTCCACAGCTTTATCCCTGACCTCTCTGGTGCCCCTTGACCTTCATGATGTTGTTTAGTGACCAATACACTCCGACCATAGCTCTGAGGGCCTAAAAGAACAGCTGCATTTATACTGAGAGTAGATTACACACAGGTGGCCTCAATTTAATGGTTAGGGAAAAGTGTCATGAGGAATGTCATAAAGGCAATTTAATGCACTCAGAAAAATGCAATGAATACTTATACACTCCGCACTTTTCATTTTCTGTTTTTGAAAAATAACAGAATCATGTTTCATTTCACAACAGTTCAAGGTGTATTAGTACTTTCAAGAGGCATTGTAGTTTTAAGTTCATGAGGAACACCGACAGGGTTGTCCTTTATTGCTCTTTAACTTTGCCATGTTTAAAGATGCAGTACAGGGAGCAGTACTTCCTCCTGTGCACAGGGAGTTTTTGTTCAGCTCCTCCCTCCCCCTGCTTCACTGTGGTGCCGTGCACAGTAGTAAACAGCCGTGTCCGCACTTTGGAGGCTGTTCATCTGCAGATACAGTTCCTGCCTGTTGTTGTCTCTGGAGATGGTGAACCTGCCTTTAACTGACTCAGAGTAGGAAGTAGTGCCCCCATTGCTGTTAATGTAGGCCAGCCACTGCAGCCCCTGCCCAGGAGCCTGTCTGACCCAGTGCATGTAATGGCTGCTAAATGTGAACCCAGACGCTGTACAGGTCAGTCTATGGGATTCTCCTGGTCTCCTCACAGCAGGGCCAGATTCAGTCAGAGTCTGCCCAAACACACCTGTGGAAACATATCTGATATTAAATACACAGTGCAGTAATTCACCAATGTTACTCAGAGCAATAGCTGACCTGTCCAGTGTGCAGAGAGGACCAGGAGTGCCGTCCAGTACTCCATTATGTTTAACTGCCCTGTCTCCTCTGTACATGGAGCTAAATAGAGGAAAGGATTGAAGGTTTGCATTGGCTCCTCCCGAAAATGATCTGGGAGGAGTTATGATTTTTCTAATCATAACTCTCACTCATGTGATCTATTGCTTTGACTGTGTTTGTGAGTGTTTCTACTTCTTTATGAACATGAATACACAGGAAGGAAACAGAACCCCAACAACAGTACTTTAAAATATCAAGCCATCAGTCAGATAAAAGTTGTTTGTCTGCTTTGCTTTAAATATTTGTGATCCAAACTCTGTCCCTCTTTGAAACACTCAAGAGTCAAATAAATGTCAAGTGTTTTTTCTGTGGTTGATTTTACACACTGAATGTTTAAACTGTATTGCATGTGTCATATTAGTTCTGATTTAAAATATCCTCAAGACTCGGTAACTCCTGGAGTCATGTTTTTGTTGTGATGTTTTTCACTGTGGGAGCCGCTATTTCCCACAGTGACCCACCTCTGCACAAAAACATCACTCTTTAAAATCAACATCCGTCTCTTTTACAACACTGCAAAGTTGTTCCCCCTCCAAAAACATGGGTTTGTGCTTTACTTTGTCCTCTTCACACACGTTTATAATCTTTTATTTTCTGTAAATGAATCATGACCCTAAACACAGGACGATAAAAAAGATCATAAATACTCACATTAAAGTGTATATGAGCTGTAACTGAGCTCTAGTGACTAAAACACAAAACACTAAGTTGAGTTTAGTGAAACCTTGTGTCGACGATCACCTACAAAGTGAACAAGCGACAAACTGACAATCGTCCAAAAGTGTGCCAATAAAAAAATCAAATGGTTATACTGATGTGAATATGGTATTGATGTATGAATAGCCAAAGTAATTCCACTCTTTAAAAATGGAAATAAATCAGAATTGTCTAATTTTAGACCAATTTCATTACGTCCACAGTTCTCTAAAATTCTGGAGAAGTTATTTGCGATAAGACTGAACACATTTCTAAATTATTTTAAGGTTTTAAGCAACAGCCAATATGGGTTTCGTCCTAATAACTCAACTGCTACAGCAATAGCTGCACGATATACCTCGCCTTTCCTCATAAATATTCATGAAGCTAGCAACGGTTGCTGGGGGGGTCAAACTCGCGCCTGTCACTCATGCTAGACGAATGTAAATAGTTTACGGACGAGATGTCGACTGAGCTACATCTTCTAACTCTGTCCGAGAATGACGTCCCCGGTGCCAGATTCACTGGTATAGAAGTAGAAGAACTTACAAATGTTCAGTTAAAGAGATGGCTTGAGTGCAGAGGGCTGAAAAAGACGGGGAAAAGAGCCGACCTGATCCAGAGGTAGATTGTTATCAACACCATTTTTCCCCCAAAAAACATCAGCGTCCGCCACTGATAGTGACATTTTACAGTTTCAACAAGCTATATATGTGGTGATGTCATGTGAACGCAAACTATTGTGCAAAGATCTTCTATTAATCAATCAAAGTTTATTTCTATAGCACTTTATAACAACGCTTGGCAGACCAACGTTCTTTAGTCTGGACATGAGCAGTGGCAGGTCAGGGACTCTCAGCTCGACTGTATGTACTGTGTATTTAGCACCAACTGAAGACGATGTAGTGAAGACTGCTTGATGACAAAAAAGAGTGCGTTACAGGAGTCGATGCGTGAACTGAACCACTCACAAAGTGGTGAGCAGTGTTGGTGAGTAAGTGAATATGATCAGAACACTAAGTTTCGGTAAATGTATTCTGTTACTTTCTCATTTGAGGGTATTTAGAACACAGTTACTTTCCTAGTATCAAAGGAATACATTACAGTTAATTCATAATTCAATGTCAGTGTCATATTCATGAGTATATTCACAGCTCTATGTTATTTGGGGCTGTGGACATTTGCAGACGGCTTTCAGGCATTCTGAATTAGTGACAAATAAGTTAAGTTAAGCTGCATGTTTTTACTGCATTTATTTATAGACTGGAGATAATTTTGTCCGGTGACTTTATCGACAGAACAACAGAGTGAAAAGAGTGAGAGGAGAGAGACGCAGCTCAGACCAACCTTCAAATACTGATTTCAGCTTTTTTTTGAAAACCTTTGACCCTGTTATAGCCCATAAGGTCAAAAGACAGTATTTCCTCACAGAGATCAGAGACTCATCATCAAACTTTACCAAAACAATTTATCAACAAATATTTAAAGGCACACGATCCAATAAACACAGTCAGACCAAATGTTGATCTTGGCTCATGTAAGTGGAAAACATATTGAAACAGCTCAAAGGAGTTTAGTGAGATTATGCTGTGTCTATAGCGCCCTCTGTGGTTGTTGCGGAGACATCCCTGAAGTGTTTTTGTTCAGCTCCACATATTCTCTGTGTGACTGTGGCTCTCGGGCACAGTAGTAAACTGCAGAGTCTCCAGGCTGCATGTTGTTTCCAGTCAGAGTCACTGTGTTACTGGAAGTGTCTAAATCAATATTAAACTTGCTCTTCAGAGAATCTTTATAGTAAGAGGCTCCTGTGTGTTTTTGTCCAATCCACTCCAGGCCTTTCCCAGCAGGCTGTCTGATCCATGCTGTGTTGTAGCTGCCAACAGAATAAGAGACAGTACAGGGGATGGACAGAGTTCCTCCAGGCTGCACAGTCACAGAGTCTGGCTGTGTCAGTGTCTCACTCTTCACACCTGTGGACACAAACGTGTTCAGTGGAGGCTTCAGTAACAGGAGCATTGTGTGTGAATAGAGCTGATGTTGAGAGTGAAAGAGGAAAACTCACAGAGCAGACAGAGAGCAGCCACCAACAGCCTGAGAGTGTTCATCCTGAGACTGCACATGGGACTGTGAGGAGCTCATATATACTGCACACACTCTACACCTGCTTTACATATTCTCCTCCATTTACATCAACTCATACATTTAAAGTGGAATATTTCAGTACCACTGTTTTATGTTTATATTCATTTATTTATAGTAGCATGAAATAATGTACCAATTTTCATATTGAACAAATTATTAAATAAATTATGTTCATCTTTTTGGTCATGTTTTCGAAGTTTTGCTTTTATTTATTCAGAAACTTTATTTGTGAAACTTAATAGTGGGTATAACATGACTGTTTTAGGTGTTTTTTGCAAGCATTATCGGAAAGTATTTAGTCTTTTTATCAAATAGTTCTGCCAGTGTTATTCGATTAATACTCAAAACCTGAAAAGAATTTCTGCAGCAAAAACAAAAAAGTAAATTTGAACCTTATCAATAAATAATATACAAGAAAAAGACATTTTCAAAACGAGCTCTAATACAAAACACAACCCTAAGTTTGCTTTGTGTTATGGAGTCAAGTTTTTGTCTTGGTGTTTTTCACTGTGGTGGCCGCTGCTATAGAGCACAGTGATCCACCACAGCACAAAAATATCTCTCTGTAAAGTGGAGGCACAGGCAAAATCAACTGCTTAGATCTGTTTTTACCACATAACCCTCAACAAACGCACACATGGAGTTGTGTTTGGCCTCATTGGTGGATAATTAATCATATATATCTCTAAACTCTACAGTCTGCTGCCCATTCATGTCTACACAAGTGGGAGGATTTGAAGACATTGTATAATCTGGTGTTGTTAAAACAATAGAAATTGATCTAGAAACGTAAACATAACGTTAAACTCATAATACAACATTTTTTTAATAAACAATCTAATACCCAACAATTTCAACATAGATTATAAACTGTATAATCTAAAAGAGAGGATTTCCAGAACATGAGCGGTCCCAAGACTGAGCCCTGAGGAACCCCACACCAGGATCACACATTATGGAATTTGTGGACCCGCTGCAGCCGTGGAATAGCTGGAGTTTTTAATATTCTTTTCCTTTTGCCGAAGATGTAAATGTGACCTTCATGAACAGAATAAATTAAAGAATTAGTTAGTTACTTTTAAGTGAGGATCAATGACAGGGTTGCCCTTTATCAACATTTAATTTGGCCATTTTTAAAGATCATATTTAACGTTTTGTTGAGGGAGCAGTACTTCCTCCTGTGCACAGGGAGTTTTTGTTCAGCTCCTCCCTCCCCCTGCTTCACTGTGGTGCCGTGCACAGTAGTAAACAGCCGTGTCTGCACTTTGGAGGCTGTTCATCTGCAGATACAGTTCCTGCCTGTTGTTGTCTCTGGAGATGGTGAACCTGCCTTTAACTGACTCAGAGTAGAAAGTAGTGCCCCCATTGCTGTAAATGTAGGCCACCCACTGCAGCCCCTGTCCAGGAGCCTGTCTGACCCAGTGCATGCCATAGCTGCTAAATGTGAACCCAGACGCTGTACAGGTCAGTCTATGGGATTCTCCTGGTCTCCTCACAGCAGGGCCAGATTCAGTCAGAGTCTGCCCAAACACACCTGTGGAAACATATCTGATATTAAATACACAGTGCAGTAATTCACCAATGTTACTCAGAGCAATAGCTGACCTGTCCAGTGGGCAGAGAGGACCAGGAGTGCCGTCCAGTACTCCATTATGTTTAACTGCCCTGTCTCCTCTGTACATGGAGCTAAATAGAGGAAAGGATTGAAGGTTTGCATTGGCTCCTCCCAAAAATGATCTGGGAGGAGTTATGATTTTTCTAATCATAACTCTCACTCATGTGATCTATTGCTTTGTCTGTGTTTGTGAGTGTTTCTACTTCTTTATGAACATGAATACGCAGGAAGGAAACAGAACCCCAACAACAGAACTTTAAAATCTCAAGCCATCAGTCAGATAAAAGTTGTTCGTCTGCTTTGCTTTAAATAGTTGTGATCCAAACTCTGTCCCTCTTTGAAACGCTCAAGAGTCAAATAAATGTCAAGTGTTTTTTCTATGGTTGATTTTACACACTGAATGTTTAAACTGTATTGCATGTGTCATATTAGTTCTGATTTAAAATATCCTCAAGACTCGGTAACTCCTGGAGTCATGTTTTTGTCGTGATGTTTTTCACTGTGGGAGCCGCTATTTCCCACAGTGACCCACCTCTGCACAAAAACATCACTCTTTAAAATCAACATCCGTCTCTTTTACAACACTGCAAAGTTGTTCCCCCTCCAAAAACATGGGTTTGTGCTTTACTTTGTCCTCTTCACACACGTTTAGAATCTTTTATTTTCTGTAAATGAATCATGACCCTAAACACACGACGATAAAAAAGATCATAAATACTCACATTAAAGTGTATATGAGCTGTAACTGAGCTCTAGTGACTAAAACACTAAGTTGAGTTTAGTTAAACCTTGTGTCGACGATCACCTACAAAGTGAACAAGCGACATACTGACGATCGTCCAAAAGTGTGCCAATAAAAAAATCAAATGGTTATACTGATGTGAATATGGTATTGATGTATGAATAGCCAAAGTAATTCCACTCTTTAAAAATGGAAATAAATCAGAATTTTCTAATTATAGACCAATATCATTACGTCCACAGTTCTCTAAAATTCTGGAGAAGTTATTTGCGATAAGACTGAACACATTACTAAATTATTTTAAGGTTTTAAGCAACAGCCAATATGGGTTTTGTCCTAATCACTCAACTGCTGTTGTTGTTGGGTAGTTAAAGTAGTAGTAAATAGTAACTCCGCACAATAACTGCTAGGTATTTGCCCAATAAGTACAGCAGTAATAAGTTGTAACAAATATCAAGTGTTAATTATTTGGTAGTTAAAGTAGTAGTAAATAGTAACTCTGCACAATAACTGCTAGGTGTCTGCATAGTAAATACTAGTAATAAATGTAAAAAGTGGTTGCTATTTATTTACAGTAGATAATAGTAATTTACAGTTATACTGGTACTTCATAGTGAATTGCATTGGTGCCACCTTCGTAATTAAAGTAGTAAGGGTAAATTATGTTCCTATGATTAGTACATAGCTACAGTAGTAGCTATTGGGCAATTAATATGGTAAATAATTGGTGTTACTAGCACTAATGTAACTTTTATATCTGCATTAAAAGTCCTATATCATGCAAAATCGACTTTTTGGAGCTTTTAGCCATGTTGTTATGCTATTTCCTTATCAAAAACACCCCCAGAGTGGTTTGTGGCTTCATTCACGCAGCTCTCAGTAATCCTCCTGAATCCTGCTCTCTGAGCAGCTGCTCCTCCCTCTCCTGGTGAACGACTGAGTGTTCAGTTGTGTCGTAACAACGGAACGGAAGTGCTCGACGTCTGTAATGTAATGTCTTAATTCTTTGCTTACGGCCTGATTTTAATTTGTAAAACAGCTTTTTCATTATTTCGGTCGTAGAGAGAAACAAAGAGTAAAAAAAAAAAAAAAAAAAAAAAAAAAAGGAAGTGCCCGAGGTGCTTCCAGGTCAGCTGAGGCCAAAACAAACACATCCCGTCTGAACAGATCAGTCATGTTTGCGCTGCAGCTGTGAAGATGGAGCTCGTTACCTACTCTGGACACCTGTTCTTCATTCTTAACTAACGATAATGTCACCGCGAAAAAGAAGCGCGTTTGGCTACGAGGACGAGGAGTTTATTCAACCTTTTTCAAGAAGAGGCCACTCAGCTGTTTTTTTCTCCGGGATTCAGTGACTATCAGCCAAAATATTGTTTTTCTGTGATTGTCACTGATGGATGTTTGGGGAACCTTCGCCAGAACCAAAGTGGATTAACTTTTATAACCAACGCGAGTCCCACAATGTAAACAGCGATGGAGCAGAGGGTGAGTCAATCCAAACGCGGGTTAGCATATTAGCTTGTGTGTTAGCATATTAGCATGTGTGTTAGCCATTTATGAAGCTGTGTTGCAGATGTCAACTCCGTATAACTGCATCGTGAAGTGACTTCACTTATTGCTGTTTATTTATATTACGGTAAAGTTGTATGTGCGGAGAGAGGGGGCGGAGTTAACTGGATCGAAGCGTTCTGTCTTCCGGGTTTGAAAAATACCTCCAGAAAACACTTATATTTACCACAAAAATGAGTGCTCCATAGTGGTAGAGGTACAATATATCATATAAATGCCTATACTTAACTTTGGAATGGCTAAAATAGCATGATATAGCCCCTTTAAGGTGCGGAAAGCACACTGGTCTTAACAATTAATAATGTGCTGGATTGTGTGAATGTGGGGGACAAATTAATTGACAGAAAACTATTTGATTTATTCATATTTTAATAATATTACAAAACAACATTGCAGCAATAACAATTTAGAAAGATATTACCATACATTTCAATGCAATTCTACAACAAGAAGACCTGTATGCCCAACTAATAAACACAACTAATGACAACAAACAACTACCAGTAACAACATGAGTACGTACCACATTACTATCTGGTAGTTATTACATTTCCCGGGTCTGCCGTAGGACATACCATTAACTACCAGTAACAACATGAGTAGGTACCAGAGAACTATCTGGTAGTTACTACATTTCCCGGGTCTTCATCTGACATAGGAGATAGTGGAAATAACCAGTAACAACATGAGTAGGTACCAGAGAACTATCTGGTAGTTACTACATTTCCCGGGTCTTCATCTGACATAGGACATAGTGGTAGTAACCAGTAACAACATGAGTAGGTACCAGAGAACTATCTGGTAGTTACTACATTTCCCGGGTCTTCATCTGACATAGGACATAGTGGTAATAACCAGTAACAGCATGAGTAGGTACCAGAGAACGATCTGGTAGTTACTACATTTCCCGGGTCTTCATCTGACATAGGACATACCATTAACTACCAGTAACAACATGAGTAGGTACCAGAGAACGATCTGGTAGTTACTACATTTCCCGGGTCTTCATCTGACATAGGACATACCATTAACTACCAGTAACAACATGAGTAGGTACCTGAGAACTATCTGGTAGTTACTACATTTCCCGGGTCTTCATCTGACATAGCACATAGTGGGAATAAACAGTAACAACATGAGTAGGTACCAGAGAACTATCTGGTAGTTGCTACATTTCTCGGGTCTTCATCTGCCCATCGTTTTGACAAGCAATAGAACCAGAAAAAAGATCACAGCTGTACAGTGGATCCCCAAAGCTAGGTCAAAAAACACTACTTTAATGATGCCTGCTTTTCGGCACCGGTGCCATAACAGTACTTTTTTGTATACCAATTAGTAACTACCAGATAGTTCTCTGGTACCTACTTGTGTTGTTACTGGTTATTACCACTATGTCCTATGTCAGATGAAGACCCGAGAAATGTAGCACCTACCAGATAGTTCTCTGGTACCTACTCATGTTGTTACTGTTTATTCCCACTATGTCCTATGTCAGATGAAGACCCGAGAAATGTAGTAACTACCAGATAGTTCTCAGGTACCTACTCATGTTGTTACTGGTTATTACCACTATGTCCTATGTCAGATGAAGACCTGAGAAATGTAGCAACTACCAGATAGTTCTCAGGTACCTACTCATGTTGTTACTGGTAGTTAATGGTATGTCCTATGTCAGATGAAGACCCGGGAAATGTAGTAACTACCAGATCGTTCTCTGGTACCTACTCATGCTGTTACTGGTTATTACCACTATGTCCTATGTCAGATGAAGACCCGGGAAATGTAGTAACTACCAGATAGTTCTCTAGTACCTACTCATGCTGTTACTGGTTATTACCACTATGTCCTATGTCAGATGAAGACCCGGGAAATGTAGTAACTACCAGATAGTTCTCTGGTACCTACTCATGTTGTTACTGGTTATTACCACTATGTCCTATGTCAGATGAAGACCCGGGAAATGTAGTAACTACCAGATAGTTCTCTGGTACCTACTCATGTTGTTACTGGTTATTTCCACTATCTCCTATGTCAGATGAAGACCCGGGAAATGTAGTAACTACCAGATAGTTCTCTGGTACCTACTCATGTTGTTACTGGTAGTTAATGGTATGTCCTACGGCAGACCCGGGAAATGTAGTAACTACCAGATAGTAATGTGGTACGTACTCATGTTGTTACTGGTAGTTGTTTGTTGTCATTAGTTGTGTTTATTAGTTGGGCATACAGGTCTTCTTGTTGTAGAATTGCATTGAAATGTATGGTAATATCTTTCTAAATTATTATTGCTGCAGTGTTGTTTTGTAATATTATTAAAATATGAATAAATCAAATAGTTTTCTGTCAATTAATTTGTCCCCCACATTCACACAATCCAGCACATTATTAATTGTTAAGACCAGTGTGCTTTCCGCACCTTAATGCAGATATAAAAGTTACATTAGTGCTAGTAACACCAATTATTTACCACATTAATTGCCCAATAGCTACTACTGTAGCTATGTACTAATCATAGGAACATAATTTACCCTTACTACTTTAATTACGAAGGTGGCACCAATGCAATTCACTATGAAGTACCAGTATAACTGTAAATTACTATTACCTACTGTAAATAAATAGCAACCACTTTTTACATTTATTACTAGTATTTACTATGCAGACACCTAGCAGTTATTGTGCAGAGTTACTATTTACTACTACTTTAACTACCAAATAATTAACACTTGTTATTTGTTACAACTTATTACTGCTGTACTTATTGGGCAAATACCTAGCAGTTATTGTGCGGAGTTACTATTTACTACTACTTTAACTACCCAACAACTACCACATTTATTTATGTTTATTACTAGTATTTATTGGGCAAATACTTTTTAGTTTTTGTGCATAGCTACTATTAACTACTTCTTTAGTTACCGAAGAACTACCACTTTTATTGATATTTATTACTAGTAATTACAAAGCTATTACCTAGCATTTATTGGGAAGAGATACTATTAACTACTTTAATTACCAAAGAATACCACTTTTATTGATATTAGATACTAGTAATTACTACTGTAATTACAGTAGTAATTACTAGTAATTACTACTGTAATTACAGTAGTAATTACTACTGTAATTGCTAGTAATTACTACTGTAATTACAGTAGTAATTACTACTGTAATTACTAGTAATTACCGGGTCGTCATGTAAAGTGTTACCGAGATGGCTTGAGTGCAGAGTGCTGAAAAAGACGGGGAAAAGAGCTCGACTGTATGTACTGTGTATTTAGCACCAACTGAAGACGATGTAGTGAAGACTGCTTGATGACAAAAAAGAGTGCGTCACAGGAGTCGATGCGTGAACTGAACCACTCACAAAGTGGTGAGCAGTGTTGGTGAGTAAGTGAATATACTCAGAACACTAAGTTTCGGTAAATGTATTCTGTTACTTTCTCATTTGAGGGTATTTAGAACACAGTTACTTTCCTAGTATCAAAGGAATACATGACTCATTGTTTGAAATGTTGGTACATTTATACTATGTTTGTCACCATAACAAAGACTGGTTTAGGAAGACATAGAATAATGTAAAAACATCCTTTAAATCTGAGCAGCGTTAAGTCTTTAAAGTTACACCATCAAGTCATTTTCATGCCCAAACAAAACATAGACTTTTCTCTTTGTTTCAGTGTAGGAAACAGGATGAAATTGTAATGTTTGGATATGTGGAAGAAACCGTATATTTGTATAGATGTATTGATTTTTCGAGATAAATTTTGTTTTGATTATGTGCATCGTCCCCTTGTTGTTTCTCACAGGTTTTTGTATTGGCATATTCCACTGTGGGAGCCCCACACTGTGACACAGCTGTGCAAAAACTACTGGCAGACTTTTTAGGATGGAAACATGGGCAGGTCACAGTTCAGACTTTTAAAAATACTTTTGGACACATTGATCTATAATGTTGTATTACGTCACATAATCTGTGTATGTACAAATAAAACAAAACTCATGTTTTATGTTGTGCACAGGGAACGCCCTTGTTGCCAGCACAGGGCGTGTGAGCTTTGTTTTTACATGTAATATTGATTTTGTCTGATGAAGAGTAGATTTCTTGGAAATTGACGATACAAATGTTTTAATTCACACAAGCACTGATAAAATGATGAAATATTGTCATTTTTCATATTGATCGACTGGAACTCATTCGATCTTGTATTAATCCTTTTGCAGAAAGTGTAAAGGTGAACAGCATAAACACAAAGAATCAAAAAATTATATATAGAAATTATACATAAACTATTACAATGTTGGTAATTAGTTCATTTTAAGTTCATGAGGAGCACCGACAGGGTTGTCCTTTATTGCTCTTTAACTTTGCCATTATTAAAGATGATATTTAACGTTTTGTTGAGGGAGCAGTACTTCCTCCTGTGCACAGGGAGTTTTTGTTCAGCTCCTCCCTCCCCCTGCTTCACTGTGGTCTCTTGCACAGTAGTAAACAGCCGTGTCCGCACTTTGGAGGCTGTTCATCTGCAGATACAGTTCCTGCCTGTTGTTGTCTCTGGAGATGGTGAACCTGCCTTTAACTGACTCAGAGTATACAGTAGAGCCCCCATCGTCGCTTATGCGGGCCACCCACTGCAGCCCCTGTCCAGGAGCCTGTCTGACCCAGTGCATGTAATAGCTGCTAAATGTGAACCCAGACGCTGTACAGGTCAGTCTATGGGATTCTCCTGGTCTCCTCACAGCAGGGCCAGATTCAGTCAGAGTCTGCCCAAACACACCTGCGGAAACATATCTGATATTAAATACACAGTGCAGTAATTCACCAATGTTACTCAGAGCAATAGCTGACCTGTCCAGTGTGCAGAGAGGACCAGGAGTGCCGTCCAGTACTCCATTATGTTTAACTGCCCTGTCTCCTCTCTACATGGAGCTAAATAGAGGAAAGGATTGAAGGTTTGCATTGACTCCTCCCAAAAATGATCTGGGAGGAGTTATGATTTTTCTAATCATAACTCTCACTCATGTGATCTATTGCTTTGACTGTGTTTGTGAGTGTTTCTACTTCTTTATGAACATGAATACGCAGGAAACAGAACCCCAAGAACAGTACTTTAAAATCTCATGCCATCAGTCAGATAAAAGTTGTTTGTCTGTTTTGCTTTAAATATTTGTGATCCAAACTCTGTCCCTCTTTGAAACGCTCAAGAGTCAAATAATTGTCAAGTGATTTTTTATGATTGATTGTAGACACTGAATGTTTAAACTGTATTGCATGTGCCATATAGTTGTACCTTCATGAACGTATTTCTACCATTCTGACGTCTCTCACTTCTATTAGGTTTATTAAATATGATCTCTTTCACATCAGTCCCTATTATTTAAATTATTATATGATCTTTGGTTACACTGCAAAAACAGTAAACTGTATGTTATATGTGTTCATTTACTGTGATATTTCCAGACTCTGCCTGATATGACGATGCATAAGAGACATTCACGAGTTTCCCCAAAGCAGGAGGATGTTTTTGAACGGCAGCTGCTCTGTCTGTGTCACTGTGCTCGTCGGGCACAGTAGTAAACAGCACTGTCCTCTGCAGTCAGGCCTGTGATCTCCATGAACTGGGTGCTGCTGGGGACATTTTCAGTCATAGTGAAGCGACTTTGGAAGGCGCTGGCGTAGCTTGGTGAGTTATTGCCAGTGTTCATCCATCCGATCCACTCCAGAGCACGTCCTGGTTTCTGCCGTATCCAGTGAATATTGTAGCTTGTCATAGAATAACCTGATATGGTGCAGGACATCTTCACTCTGTCTCCAGGTCTCTTTACAAAAGAAGATTCCTGCTCCAGTCTGATCTCAGTCAACACACCTGCACAAAAAAACATCTATTTATGTAAACAAATAAACCTTTTCATGATCACACATAAGTAAATAACGTTCTTACCATTGATCGTCGCCATAAGGAGAAATGTTCCCAAGATATATGTCCTCATTTTTACAGTAAAAACACCAGAACTCAATACTTTGTGGTCAGTTCCTGAGCAGATGAATAACAACTTAGCAGTTCCAGTATTTAAAGAGGGTTTCATTTGCATTCATCTCCCTCTACTGGACACAGGCGGTAGTGTTTCCTGAAAGCAGATACACTACCATCCAAAATACTTTCTTATTTATTACTGCTGTTAGTCAGTGATTTATGTAACGTAGCTGAGTAGGGAAAGTGGAAAAGGTCAATAGTACAGTGTGAAAATGAGCAGCCCCGTTTCCATCTGTCCAATCTCCAAGAGAAGTTTTTTTAACACCAGAGTGAATGTGTAAAGTAATATAAAGAACTGTCTTGGAAGACATTACAAGTTAATCAGCTATTTCTTGTGAGCAGTCTGGTCAATCACGCACCAGGGGAAGAAAGACAAATGCACAGTGGCCATGACAGGTCGTCAAAACACACATCGTTCACAAGTATTTGCTTAAATGACAACAATGACCACTGTAAAGCTGAGTCTAAACCCAAACCAGAGAACGTGGCCCTCTGGCCCGAGTGAGTCAGGAAAACTGGTCAGATCTTTGACGTGCACGAGGGCCACGTTCTCGAGCCCTCGTGGCCGGTACAGACAGCACATACTGTCTGTAGTCTGTGTCTCTGGTTTATTCCTGTTCAGGTGTGCTGGAGGGGGATCTACGGCCGTAGTCCTGGGAGGAGAACTCAAGTGGGTTCTAGACAAAACCAAGGGCCGATAAAGAACCACAGCCCAAGCTCCACATTGTGTCAGCGCTGCACGGCCCTGCCACTATCGGACTGAAGGACTTGACCCGACTCCTCCACTGACTTCTTCCCCCTCTCTACACCTGTACTTTTGGAGAAACACCCAATTTTTAACAATACCTTTTTTAACATTTTAAACCTTTTCTAATGATGAAATGTGATCTTTTAAACCAGAACCTGTTCCTGCATTTATGTCCACTACACTGGTCGGTCAGACAGAACTCTGGACGTTACAAAGCAGCTGCAGCAGCAGGAGCTCGGCCCCAGACAACATGACTGATGTGTGTCTGCCTCTAACACCGCTCTGTTTTATACACTCACTCATTTGAATAGAACAGCACAGTTTTTCTTACCTCCTCCATACAGTAATGACATAAATATTTTAAAAGTACGCACTCATTTTCTATCACTCTAAACTGGGGTCAAACGTTTTACTGCATTTATTTATAGACTGGAGATAGTTTTGTCCGGTGACTTTATCGACAGAACAACAGAGTGAAAAGACTGAGAGGAGAGAGACGCAGCTCAGACCAACCTTCAAATACTGATTTCAGCTTTTTATGAAAACCTTTGACCCTGTTATAGCCCATAAGGTCAAAAGACAGTATTTCCTCACAGAGATCAGAGACTCATCATCAAACTTTACCAAAACAATTGAACAACAAATACTTAAAGGCACACGATCCATTAAACACAGTCAGACCAAATGTTGATCTCGGCTCATGTAAGTGGAAAACATATTGAAACAGCTCAAAGTTTAGTGAGATTATGCTGTGTGTATAGCGCCCTCTGTGGTTGTTGCTGAGACATGCCTGAAGTGTTTTTGTTCAGCTCCACATATCCTCTGAGTGACTGTGGTCGTCGGGCACAGTAGTAAACTGCAGAGTCTCCAGGCTGCATGTTGTTTCCAGTCAGAGTCACTGTGTTAGTGTGTAAATCAATACTAAATTTGCTCTTCAGAGAATCTTTATAGTAAGAGCCTCCTGTGTATTTGTGTCCAATCCACTCCAGGCCTTTCCCAGCAGGCTGTCTGATCCATGCTGTGGAGTAGCTGCCAACAGAATAGGAGACAGTACAGGTGATGGACAGAGGGCCTCCAGGCTGCACAGTCACAGAGTCTGGCTGTGTCAGTGTCTCACTCTTCACACCTGTGGACACAAACGTGTTCAGTGGAGGCTTCAGTAACAGGAGCATTGTGTGTGAATAGAGCTGATGTTGAGAGTGAAAGAGGAAAACTCACAGAGCAGACAGAGAGCAGCCACCAACAGCCTGAGAGTGTTCATCCTGAGACTGCACATGGGACTGTGAGGAGCTCATATATACTGCACACACTCTGCACCTGCTTTACATATTCTCCTCCATTTACATCAACTCATACATTTAAAGTGGAATATTTCAGTACCACTGTTTTATGTTTATATTCATTTAGTTATAGTAGCATGAAATAATGTACCAATTTTCATATTGAACAAATTATTAAATAAATTATGTTCATCTTTTTGGTCATGTTTTCGAAGTTTTGCTTTTATTTATTCAGGAAATGTATTTGCAAGCATTATCGGAAAGTATTTAGTCTTTTTTTCAAATAGTTCTGCCAGTGTTATTCGATTAATACAAAGAAGTAAATTTGAACCGTATCAATAAATAATATACAAGAAAAGACTTTTCAAAACGAGCTCTAATACAAACACAACCCTAAGTTTGCTTTGTGTCATTGAGTCAAGTTTTTGTCTTGGTGTTTTTCACTGTGGTGGCCGCTGCTATAGAGCACAGTGATCCACCACAGCACAAAAACATCACTCTGTAAAGAGGAGGCACAGGCAAAATCAACTGCTTAGATCTATTTTTACCACATAACCCTCAACAAACGCACACATGGAGTTGTGTTTGGCCTCATTGGTGCATAATTAATCATATCTATCTCTAAACTCTACACTCTGCTGCCCATTCATGTCAACACAAGTGGGAGGATTTGAAGACATTGTATAATCTGGTGTTGTTAAAACAATAGAAATTGATCTAGAAACGTAAACATAACGTTAAACTCATAATACAACATTTTTTTAATAAACAATCTAATACCCAACAATTTCAACATAGATTATAAACTGTATAATTTAAAAGAGAGGATTTCCAGAACATGAGCGGTCCCAAGACTGAGCCCTGAGGAACCCCACATCAGGATCACACATTATGGAATTCGTGGACACGCTGCAGCAGTGGAAGAGCTGAAGTTTTTAATATTCTTTTCCTTTTGTCGAAAATGTAAATGTGAACTTCATAAACAGAATAAATTAAAGAATTAGTTAGTTAGTTTTAAGTGAGGATCAATGACAGGGTTGCCCTTTATCAACATGTAATTTTGCCATTTTTAAAGATCATATTTAACGTTTTGTTGAGGGAGCAGTACTTTCTCCTGTGCACAGGGAGTTTTTGTTCAGCTCCTCCCTCCCCCTGCTTCACTGTGTTGCCGTGCACAGTAGTAAACAGCCGTGTCCGCACTTTGGAGGCTGTTCATCTGCAGATACAGTTCCTGTCTGTTGTTGTCTCTGGAGATGGTGAACCTGCCTTTAACTGACTCAGAGTAGTAAGTAGTGCCCCCATTGCTGTTAATGTAGGCCAGCCACTGCAGCCCCTGTCCAGGAGCCTGTCTGACCCAGTGCATTTCATAGCTGCTAAATGTGAACCCAGACGCTGTACAGGTCAATCTATGGGATTCTCCTGGTCTCCTCACAGCAGGGCCAGATTCAGTCAGAGTCTGCCCAAACACACCTGTGGAAACAGATTTGATATTAAATACACAGTGCAGTAATTCACCAATGTTACTCAGAGCAATAGCTGACCTGTCCAGTGTGCAGAGAGGACCAGGAGTGCCGTCCAGTACTCCATTATGTTTAACTGCCCTGTCACCTCTGTACATGGAGTTAAATAGAGGAAAGGATTGAAGGTTTGCATTGGCTCCTCCCAAAAATGATCTGGGAGGAGTTATGATTTTTCTAATCATAACTCTCACTCATGTGATCTATTGCTTTGACTGTGTTTGTGAGTGTTTCTACTTCTTTATGAACACAAATACTCCATAAGGAAACAGAACCCCAACAACATTACTTTAAAATCTCAGGCATTGGTCAGATAAAAGTAGTTTGTCTGTTTTGCTTTAAATAGTTGTGAATCAAACTCTGTCCCTATTTGAAACGCTCAAGAGTCAAATAAATGTCAAGTGATTTTTCTATGGTTGATTTTACACACTGAATGTTTAAATTGTATTGCATGTGTCATATAGTTGTACCTTCATGAACTTATTTCTACCATTCTGAAGCCTCTCACTTCTATTAGGTTTATTGAATATGATCTCTTTGTGTTTTTATGAATGCCTGTGAACTGTATGTTATATGTGTTCATTTACTGTGATATTTCCAGACTCTGCCTGATATGACGATGCATAAGAGACATTCAAGAGTTTCCCCAAAGCAGGAGGATGTTTTTGAACAGCAGCTGCTCTGTCTGTGTCACTGTGCTCGTCGGGCACAGTAGTAAACAGCACTGTCCTCTGCAGTCAGGCCTGTGATCTCCATGAACTGGGTGCTGCTGGGGACATTTTCAGCCATAGTGAAGCGACTTTGGAAGGCGCTGGCGTAGCTTGGTGAGTTATTGCCAGTGCTCATCCTTCCGATCCACTCCAGAGCACGTCCTGGTTTCTGCCGTATCCAGTGAATATTGTTGCTTGTCATAGAATAACCTGATATGGTGCAGGACATCTTCACTCTGTCTCCAGGTCTCTTTACAAAAGAAGATTCCTGCTCCAGTCTGATCTCAGTCCACACACCTGCACAAAAAAATATCTATTTATGTAAACAAATAAACCTTTTCATGATCGCACATAAGTAAATAACGTTCTTACCATTGATCATCGCTATAAGGAGAAATGTCCCCAAGATATATGTCCTCATTTTTACAGTAAAAGCACCAGAACTCAATACTTTGTGGTCAGTTCCTGAGCAGATGAATAATAACTTAGCAGTTCCAGTATTTAAAGAGGGTTTCATTTGCATGTATCTCCCTCTACTGGACACAGGCGGTAGTGTTTCCTGAAAGCAGATACACTACCATCCAAAATACTTTCTTATTTATTACTGCTGTCAGTGATTTATGTAACGTAGCTGAGTAGGGAAAGTGGAAAAGGTCAACAGTACAGTGTGAAAATGAGCAGCCACGTTTCCATCTGTCCAATCTCTAAGATACGTTTTTTTAACACCAGAGTGAAAGTGTAAAGCAGGGGTCCTCAAACTACGGCCTCCGGGCCAAATCCGGCCCACGAGAAGATTTAATCCGGCCCCGACTTGTAAAACACGAATCCCTGAGTATGTCAAAAAAAAAAAAGTAAGTCTCTAGCCCATTCCTGTGCAGAGTTACGATATTTGAAATAAATAACCAGATTACTCATTCCAGCCACTAGGGGGCAATTTGAATAAATAAAAAACAATTCCACAGGTGTCCAGCAGAGGCACTTACATAAGAGATCAGAATATAAACGCATTATAGCCACGTGGTAAATGAAGCTGAACACCAGAGTGTGGAGAGAATGACTTCGAGGAACTAGTGAAACAGGCTTGTAAAGCACAATACAAGTGTAAGAAGTTATTACTTTGGTCACATTACATAATGATGTTTTATTTGAAAAAATAAATAAATGGAAATTAAAACAAAGTGTGAAGACTTGATTACAATTGTTGCAAACCACTACAGTGATTTTTTTTTGTGTCTGAATCAAGTGTTGATCTTGTGGATATAGTCGTGGGGACGACTGTGCAGGCGAGTCATCTCTACTTCACAATGAGGCATTTTGGTCTGAGTCATACAATCCTATGTAATAGCCAACCCGGTCCGGCCCCCCATCACATTCAGGAACAATAATGTGGCCCCCAGAGAAAAAAGTCTGAGGACCCCTGGTGTAAAGTAATATAAAGAACTGTCTTGGAAGACATTACAAGTTAATCAGCTATTTCTTGTGAGCAGTCTGGTCAATCACGCACCAGGGGAAGAAAGACAAATGCACAGTGGCCATGACAGGTCGTCAAAACACACATCGATCACGAGTATTTGCTTAAATGACAACAATAGCACAGGTTTTCTTACCTCCTCCATATGTTAATGACATAAATATTTTAAAAGTACGCACTCATTTTCTATCACTCTATCAAGTTTCACAACGCTGTCCTGAAGGCTTATGATGAAAAGTGACCTGAAACAGATATTTTGATCAAAAAAATAATGTGTTTTACATACCTTTAAACGAAGACTGTGTTGAGTTTTCCTGGAGGAAAAATGGCGCTCCTGCCAACCAAGTTTAGAGTTTACCCCTAAAAGGGGGTTAAATGGTGCTCTTGAACAAACCCCAGAATTCTACCCCTGCTTGGGATGCAGCATTTCAGAATGTGCCAAAAAATTGTGGAATAAACACCAAACATTTTACACCTTTACACTTTTTTGCCTAACACCCAGGTTTTCCACACCACGAATTTGCTGTTCAGCATAAGATCTGTTTTACCACATAACCCTCAACAAACGCACACATGGAGTTGTGTTTGGCTTCATTGGTGCATAATTAATCATATGTATCTCTAAACTCTACACGCTGCTGCCCATTCATGGCCACACAACCAATGTTGACACAAGTGGCAATTTGAGTTCATTGTTGAATATAATTTGGTGTTGTAAAAACAATAAAAATTGATTTTGAAACGTAAACATAACATTAAACTCATAATACAACATATTTTTAATAAAAAATCAAATACCCAACAATTTCAACATAGATTATAAACTGTATAATCTAAAAGAGAGGATTTCCAGAACATGAGTGGTCCCAAGACTGAGCCCTGAGGAACCCCACATCAGGATCACACATTATGGAATTTGTGGACACGCTGCAGCTGTGGAATAGCTGGTGTATTTTATATTTTTTACCTTTTGCCGAAAATGTAAATGTGAACTTCATTAACAGAATAAATTAAAGAATTATACACACATAATATATATATACTATTGTAATGTTGGTAATTCATTAGTTTTAAGTGGGGATCAATGACAAGGTTGTCCTTTATCAACATGTAATTTTGCCATTTTTAAAGATCATATTTAACGTTTTATTGGGGAGTACTTCCTCCTGTGCCCAGGGAGTTTTTGTTCAGCTCCTCCCTCCCCCTGCTTCACTGTGGTCTCTTGCACAGTAGTAAACAGCCGTGTCCGCACTTTGGAGGCTGTTCATCTGCAGATACAGTTCCTGCCTGTTGTTGTCTCTGGAGATGGTGAACCTGCCTTTAACTGACTCAGAGTATAAAGTAGAGCCCCCATCGGGGCTAATGCGGGCCACCCACTGCAGCCCCTGTCCAGGAGCCTGTCTGACCCAGTGCATGTAATAGCTGCTAAATGTGAACCCAGACGCTGTACAGGTCAGTCTATGGGATTCTCCTGGTCTCCTCACAGCAGGGCCAGATTCAGTCAGAGTCTGCCCAAACACACCTGTGGAAACAGATTTGATATTAAATACACAGTGCAGTAATTCACCAATGTTACTCAGAGCAATAGCTGACCTGTCCAGTGTGCAGAGAGGACCAGGAGTGCCGTCCAGTACTCCATTATGTTTAACTGCCCTGTCTCCTCTGTACATGGAGCTAAATAGAGGAAAGGATTGAAGGTTTGCATTGGCTCCTCCCAAAAATGATCTGGGAGGAGTTATGCTTTGCTTTAAAAAGTTGTGATCCAAACTCTGTCCCTCTTTGATACGCTCAAGAGTCAAATAAATGTCAAGTGCTTTTTTTATGGTTCATTGTACACACTGAATGTTTAAACTGTACTGCATGTGTCATATTAGTTGTACGTATTCTGACGTCTCTCATGGCTTTCATTAAGTTCAGTGAATATGATCTCTTTGTGTTTTCATGAGTGCCTCAGATTGTCCTCTGTGTTTCTAATTGTGCACGTCAGTCCCTTGTGTAAATCATTTTGGTCATATGTTTTAGAAGTTTCCTTTATTTGTGAAACAAAATAGTGGGTATAACATGACTGTTTTATGTGTTCTTGGCAAGCACTACCTGAAAGTATTGCATTACACTCCCTCTACTTTGTTTACATGTTTTTTTTTAATCCATACCAAATATGTTTTTTCTCGAATAGTTATGCCAATAGTTATGTTATTCGATTAATACTCAAAACCTGAAAAGAATTTCTGAAGCGGAAAAAAAAGAAGTAAATTTGAACCTTCATCAATAAATAGTGTACAAGAAAACGACTTTTCAAAACACAACCCTAAGGAGGCACAGGCAAAATCACCTGCTTATATCTGTTACACATAACCCTCAACAAACGCACACATGGAGTTGTTTTGGCCTCATTTGTGCATAAGTTATCATTTGTTTTACTTTTGAATCTAACTCTAAACTCTAGACTCTGCTGCCCATTCATGGCCACTCAACCAATGTCTACACAAGTGGGGGAATTTCTATACATTGTTGAATATAATATGGTGTTGTAAAAACAATAACAAATGATTTAGAAACGCAAACATAAACAACACATATCCATAAACTCATAATGCAACATTTTTTTTATAAACAATCTAATATCCAACAATTTCAACATAGATTATACTAAACTGTATAAACTAAAAGACAGGACTTCCAGAACATGAGCGGTCCCAAGACTGAGCCCTGAGGAATCCCACATTAGGATCACACAAAATGGAATTTCTTCACACCTGTGGGCACAAACATGTTCAGTCGAGGCTTCAGTAACAGGAGCATTGTGTGTGAATAGAGCTGATGTTGAGAGTGAAAGAGGAAAACTCACAGAGCAGACGGACCCAGTCGATGATATTAATGACCATGTTTTGCTAACAACATCTTTTGACGTTGTTTTGCGTGATCAGACATGTACGTATCAACTCGTCTAAGTTCGGGCAAGAACATATCTCAATATTTAAAAATTGTGGCCTGTTCCTTTAAGCATTATAGGCACTCACAGGTCAAACTAAAAGCTTTATTAACTCCATCATGAGCTAAACAATGTTTGTGTCTTGAGAGAAAGCGATGTCGCCTATGCCGATCCTGCTGTCGCGCAAAACAAATGCACATGTTCACCCCCACAACTCCTCTCCCTCCCTTTCCCGGCCATGGAGTCTGGTTGGAGGAAAAAGTGTTTCTCCACCTCACATACTTCCCACCTCAATGCGCTAAGTCTAAGAGAGCTGCAAGATCACATAGTGTGCTCCTACTCAGTAGAGATTTACAAAAATGATCATTAAAATGATTTACTGGGTCCATGATCTCTCTGGACAAAACCAAAAATCTCCTCAAAAACAATATCATTTTACCTGCACCCACCTGTATAATATGACCGGTCTTTAGAATGCTGTGATGTCACAGCAATTCTATCCAGAAAAAACTACCAGAAGCCATAAAAAAACCTAAAATTTGTCACTGAAAGTCAAATCCGCAAAAAATAATAAGTTGCATAATCCGCCTGTAAGTGTTTTTTTCCCCTCATATATTGACAATAAAAAAAAATTAAAAAATCGCAAGCACTTTCAAATTGTATCATGAAAATAGTTCCCACTTTTCACATTGATCTACTGGAGCTCATTAAATCTAACTATAACTTTGTGAACTAATGTGCTCCATTCTGACAAGAATGACAACAAACGTAAGTTTATTGACAGTTGAGATCAGCAGTAAACAGAGGCATCAGTTTTTGTCCCAGCGCTCTGTCTCTCTGTCTCACTGTGTCTCTGGCACAGTAATACACGGCGCTGTCGTCCGCCCTCAGCCCGCTCATCTGCAGAAACACCTGGCTGCTGGAGTCGTCTCTGGAGATGGTGAATCTCCCCTGCACGGACTGGGAGTAGTAGATATAGGAACTAGATGCTTGCACATACGCAATCCACTCCAGCCCTTTCCCTGGGGCCTGTCTGATCCAGTTCCAATGATTGCCGCTGAAAGAGAGCCCAGTGGTGCTACAAGTGAGTCTATGGGATTCTCCTGGACGTTTGACGGCAGACCCAGACTCTGTGATAGACCAAGCATCAGTGAGGTTTAACAGACTGGCGGCGTACAGCAGTAGAGTTAGATTTGTCAGGGCCATCGTTGCACTGTCTGCTGTCAAGAGTGTGGTTCTACTTAAAATAATGTCCTCACTGAAGCTCCGCCTACTTTACAAACTATGGCAGTGAACGCAAATAAATACACATTTTTGCAAACATTGTGGGCAGTGCATGGTGCTAGAGCTCCACCTGCTGGCGACCTGAGAAGAGAATCCACTTGCTGTAAGTGGAGCGGAACTACTTGCACTGAAGCTTGCTCGAAGGCAATTTGAGTATTGAAAAAGCAAAAGGGAGGGGTGTAAAACTAAGTCCAGAGGAGCATTTTTCTTGGTACATACATTGTTGGTACATTTATACTATGTTTGTCACCATAACAAAGACTGGTTTAGGAAGACATAGAATAATGTAAAAACATCCTTTAAATCTGAGCAGCATTAAGTCTTTAAAGTAACACCATCAAGTCATTTTCATGCAAAAACAAAAACATAGACTTTTCTCTTTGTTTCAGTGTAGGAAACAGGATGAAATTGTAATGTTTGGATATGTAGAAGAAACAGTATATTTGTATAGATGTATTATATCTTTCGAGATAATTTTTTTTATTGATTATGTGCATCGTCCCCTTGTTGTTTCTCACAGGTTTTAGTATTGGCATATTCCACTGTGGGAGCCCCACACTGTGACACACAGCTGTGCAGAAACTACTGGCAGACTTTCAGAATGTAAAAATGGGCAGGTTGTAGTTCAGACTTTTGGAAACATTGGTTTAACATGTTGTATTACTTCACATAATCTGTGTTTGTACACGTACACAGTATGCAAAGGGGAACGCACAGGGAACGCCCTCGTTGCCAGCACAGGGTGTGTGAACTTTGTTTTTACATGTAATATTGATTTTGTCTGATGAAGGGTAGATTTCTTGTAATTTGACAATAAAAATGTTTTTATTCACACAAGCACTGATAAAATGATGAAATATTGTCATTTTTCATATTGATCGACTGGAATTCATAGGTATTAATCCTTTTGCAGAAAGTGCAAATGTGAACTTCATAAACACCATGAATCAAAGAATCATATACAAAATTATACATAAACTATAATAATGTTGGTAATTAGTTAGTTTTAAGTTCATGAGGAACACCGACAGGGTTGTCCTTTATTACTATTAAAGTTTGCCATTTTTAAAGATGATATTTAACGTTTTGTTGAGGGAGCAGTACTTCCTCCTGTACACAGGGAGTTTTTGTTCAGCTCCTCCCTCCCCCTGCTTCACTGTGGTCTCGTGCACAGTAGTAAACAGCCGTGTCCGCACTTTGGAGGCTGTTCATCTGCAGATACAGTTCCTGCCTGTTGTTGTCTCTGGAGATGGTGAACCTGCCTTTAACTGACTCAGAGTAGTAAGTAGAGCCCCCATTGCTGTTAATGTAGGCCAGCCACTGCAGCCCCTGTCCAGGAGCCTGTCTGACCCAGTTCATGCGATAGCTGCTAAATGTGAACCCAGACGCTGTACAGGTCAGTCTATGGGATTCTCCTGGTCTCCTCACAGCAGGGCCAGATTCAGTCAGAGTCTGCCCAAACACACCTGTGGAAACAGATCTGATATTAAATACACAGTGCAGTAATTCACCAATGTTACTCAGAGCAATAGCTGACCTGTCCAGTGTGCAGAGAGGACCAGGAGTGCCGTCCAGTACTCCATTATGTTTAACTGCCCTGTCTCCTCTCTACATGGAGCTAAATAGAGGAAAGGATTGAAGGTTTGCATTGGCTCCTCCCAAAAATGATCTGGGAGGAGTTATGATTTTTCTAATCATAACTCTCACTCATGTGATCTATTGCTTTGACTGTGTTTGTGAGTGTTTCTACTTCTTTATGAACATGAATACGCAGGAAGGCAACAGAACCCCAAAAACATTACTTTAAAATCTCAGGTATCAGTCAGATAAAAGTAGTTTGTCTGTTTTGCTTTAAATATTTGTGATCCAAACTCTGTCCCTCTTTGATACACTCAAGAGTCAAATCAATGTCAAGTGATTTTTTCTATGGTTGATTTTACACACTGAATGTTTAAACTGTATTGCATGTGTCATATAGTTGTACCTTCATGAACTTATCTCTACCATTCCGAAGTCTCTCACTTCTATTAGGTTTATTGAATATGAACTCTTTGTGTTTTTATGAATGCCTGTGAACTGTATGTTATATGTGTTCATTAACTGTGATATTTCCAGACTCTGCCTGATATGACGATGCATAAGAGACATTCACTAGTTTCCCCAAAGCAGGAGGATGTTTTTGAACAGCAGCTGCTCTGTCTGTGTCACTGTGCTCGTCGGGCACAGTAGTAAACAGCACTGTCCTCTGCAGTCAGGCCTGTGATCTCCATGAACTGGGTGCTGCTGGGGACATTTTCAGTCATAGTGAAGCGACTTTGGAAGGCGCTGGCGTAGGTTGGTGAGTTATTGCCAGTGTTCATCCATCCGATCCACTCCAGAGCCCGTCCTGGTTTCTGCCGTATCCAGTGAATATTGTAGCTTGTCATAGAATAACCTGATGTGACGCAGGACATCTTCACTCTGTCTCCAGGTCTCTTTACAAAAGAAGATTCCTGCTCCAGTCGGATCTCAGTCCACACACCTGCACAAAAAAACATCTATTTATGTAAACAAATAAACATTCTCATGATCTTGCATAAGTAAATGACGTTCTTACCATTGATCGTGGCTATAAAGAGAAATGTCCCCAAGATATATGTCCTCATTTTTACAGTAAAAACACCAGAACTCAATACTGTGTGGTCAGTTCCTGAGCAGATGAATAATAACTTAGCAGTTCCAGTATTTAAAGAGGGTTTCATTTGCATGTATCTCCCTCTACTGGACACAGGCGGCAGTGTTTCCTGAAAGCAGGTACACTACCATCCAAAATACTTTGTTATTAATTACTGCCGTTAGTCAGTGATTTATGTAACGTAGCTGAGTAGGGAAAGTGGAAAAGGTCAACAGTACAGTGTGAAAATGAGCAGCCACGTTTCCATCCGTCCAATCTCCAAGAGAAGTTTTTTTAACACCAGAGTGAAAGTGTAAAGCAGGGGTCCTCAAACTACGGCCTCCGGGCCAAATCCGGCCCGCGAGGTGATTTAACCCGGCCCCGACTTGTAGAACACGAATCCCTGAGTATGTCAAAAAAAAAAGTAAGTCTCTAGCCCATTCCTGTGCGGAGTTACGATATTTGAACTAAATAACCAGATTACTCATTCCAGCCACTAGGGGGCGATTTGAATAAATAAATAACAATTCCACAGGTGTCCAGCAGAGGCACTTACATAAGAGATCAGAATATAAACGCATTATAGCCACGTGGTAAATGAAGCTGAACACCAGAGTGTGGAGAGAATGACTTCGAGGAACTAGTGACACAGGCTTGTAAAGCACAATACAAGTGTAAGAAGTTATTACTTTGGTCACATTACATAATGATATTTTATTTGAAAATAAAAATAAATGGAAATTAAAACAAAGTGTGAAGACTTGATTACTATTTCTGCAAACCACCACAGTGAAATTTTGTTTTTGCCTGAATGAAGTGTTGATCTTGTGGATATAGTCGTGGGGACGACTGTGCAGGCGAGTCATCTCTACTTCACAAAGAGGCATTTTGGTCTGAGTCATGCAATCCTATGTAATAGCCAACCCGGTCCGGCCCCCCATCACATTCAGGAACAATAATGTGGCCCCCAGAGAAAAAAGTCTGAGGACCCTGGTGTAAAGTAATATAAAGAACTTTCTTGGAAGACATTACAAGTTAATGAGCTATTTCTTGTGAGCAGTCTGGTCAATCACGCACCAGGGGAAGAAAGACAAATGCACAGTGGCCATGACAGGTCGTCAAAACACACATCGATCACGAGTATTTGCTTAAATGACAACAATGACCACTGTAAAGCTGAGTCTAAACCCAAACCAGAGAACATGGCCCTCATGCACGAGTGAGTCAGGAAAACTGGTCAGATCTTTGACGTGCACGAGGGCCACGTTCTCGAGCCCTCGTGGCCGGTACAGACAGTACATACTGTCTGTCGTCTGTGTCTCTGGTTTATTCCTGTTCAGGTGTGCTGGAGGGGGATCTACGGGCGTAGCCCTGGGAGGAGAACTCAAGTGGGTTCTAGACAAAACCAAGGGCTGATAAAGAACCACAGCCCAAGCTCCACATTGTGTCAGCGCTGCACGGCCCTGCCACTATCGGACTGAAGGAATTGACCCGACTCCTCCACTGACTTCTCCCCCCTCTCTCTACACCTGTACTTTTGGAGAAACACCCAATTTTTAACAATACCTTTTTTTTTACATTTTAAACCTTTTGTAATGATGAAATGTGATCTTTTAAACCAGAACCTGTTTCTGCATTTGTGTCCACTACACTGGTTGGTCAGACAGAACTCTGGACGTTACAAAGCAGCTGCAGCAGCAGGAGCTCGGCCCCAGACAACATGACTGATGTGTGTCTGCCTCTAACACCGCTCTGTTTTATACACTCACTCATTTAAATAGAACAGCACAGGTTGTCTTACCTCCTCCATACCGTAATGACATAAATATTTTAAAAGTACGCACTCATTTTCTATCACTCTAAATTGGGGTCAAACGTTTTACTGCATTTATTTAGAGACTGGAGATAGTTTTGTCCGGTGACTTTATCGACAGAACAACAGAGTGAAAAGAGTGAGAGGAGAGAGACGCAGCTCAGACCAACCTTCAAATACTGATTTCAGCTTTTTATGAAAACCTTTGACCCTGTTATAGCCCATAAGGTCAAAAGACAGTATTTCCTCACAGAGATCAGAGACTCATCATCAAACTTTACCAAAACAATTCATCAACAAATATTTAAAGGCACACGATCCAATAAACACAGTCAGACCAAATGTTGTTGATCTCAGCTCATGTAAGTGGAAAACATATTGAAACTCAAAAGGAGTGTAGTGAGATTATGCTGTGTCTATAGCGCCCTCTGTGGTTGTTGTTGAGATAACCCTGAAGTGTTTTTGTTCAGCTCCACATATTCTCTGTGTGACTGTGGGTCTCGGGCACAGTAGTAAACTGCAGAGTCTCCAGGCTGCATGTCGTTTCCAGTCAGAGTCACTGTGTTACTGGAAGTGTCTAAATCAATATTGAACTTGCTCTTCAGAGAATCTTTATAGTAAGAGGCTCCTGTGTATTTTTGTCCAATCCACTCCAGGCCTTTCCCAGCAGGCTGTCTGATCCATGCTGTGTAGTAGCTGCCAACAGAATAAGAGACAGTACAGCGGATGGACAGAGGGCCTCCAGGCTGCACAGTCACAGAGTCTGGCTGTGTCAGTGTCTCACTCTTCACACCTGTGGACACAAACGTGTTCAGTGGAGGCTTCAGTAACAGGAGCATTGTGTGTGAATAGAGCTGATGTTGAGAGTGAAAGAGGAAAACTCACAGAGCAGACAGAGAGCAGCCACCAACAGCCTGAGAGTGTTCATCCTGAGACTGCACATGGGACTGTGAGGAGCTCATATATACTGCACACACTCTACACCTGCTTTACATATTCTCCTCCATTTACATCAGCTCAGACATTTAAAGTGGAATATTTCAGTACCACTGTTTTATGTTTATATTCATTTATTTATAGTAGCATGAAATAATGTACTAATTTTCATATTGAACAAATTATTAAATCAATTATGTTCATCTTTTTGGTCATGTATTCGAAGTTTTGCTTTTATTTATTCAGGAAATGTATTTGCAAGCATTATCGGAAAGTATTTAGTCTTTTTTTCAAATAGTTCTGCCAGTGTTATTCGATTAATACAAAGAAGTAAATTTGAACCGTATCAATAAATAATATACAAGAAAAAGTCATTTTCAAAACGAGCTCAAAAACACAAAACACAACCCTAAGTTTGCTTTGTGTCATGGAGTCAAGTTTTTGTCTTGGTGTTATTCACTGTGGTGGCCGCTGCTATAGAGCACAGTGATCCACCACAGCACAAAAACATCACTCTGTAAAGAGGAGGCACAGGCAAAATCAACTGCTTAGATCTGTTTTTACCACATAACCCTCAACAAACGCACACATGGAGTTGTGTTTGGCCTCATTGGTACATAATTAATCATATATATCTCTAAACTCTACACTCTGCTGCCCATTCATGTCTACACAAGTGGGAGAATTTGAAGACATTGTATAATCTGGTGTTGTTAAAACAATAGAAATTGATTTATAAACTTAAACAAAAACATAACATTAAACTCATAATACAACTTTTTTTTTAATAAACAATCTAATACCCAACAATTTCAACATAGATTATAAACTGTATAATCTAAAAGAGAGGATTTCCAGAACATGAGTGGTCCCAAGACTGAGCCCTGAGGAACCCAACACCAGGATCACACATTATGGAATTTGTGGACACGCTGCAGCCGTGGAATAGCTGGTATATTTTATATTTTTTTTCTTTTGCCGAAAATGTAAATGTGAACTTCATGAACAGAATAAATTAAAGAATTAGTTAGTTTTAAGTGAGGAACACCGACAGGGTTGCCCTTTATCAACATTTAATTTTGCCATTTTTAAAGATGATATTTAATGTTTTGTTGAGGGAGCAGTACTTTCTCCTGTGCACGGGGAGTTTTTGTTCAGCTCCTCCCTCCCCCTGCTTCACTGTGGTGCTCTCGTGCACAGTAGTAAACAGCCGTGTCCGCACTTTGGAGGCTGTTCATCTGCAGATACAGTTCCTGCCTGTTGTTGTCTCTGGAGATGGTGAACCTGCCTTTAACTGACTCAGAGTAGAAAGTAGTGCCCCCATTGGTGCTAATGTAGGCCAGCCACTGCAGCCCCTGTCCAGGAGCCTGTCTGACCCAGTGCATTTCAAAGCTGCTAAATGTGAACCCAGACGCTGTACAGGTCAGTCTATGGGATTCTCCTGGTCTCCTCACAGCAGGGCCAGATTCAGTCAGAGTCTGCCCAAACACACCTGTGGAAACAGATTTGATATTAAATACACAGTGCAGTAATTCACCAATGTTACTCAGAGCAATAGCTGACCTGTCCAGTGTGCAGAGAGGACCAGGAGTGCCGTCCAGTACTTCATTATGTTTAACTGCCCTGTCTCCTCTCTACATGGAGCTAAATAGAGGAAAAGGATTGAAGGTTTGCATTGGCTCCTCCCAAAAATGATCTGGGAGGAGTTATGATTTTTCTAATCATAACTCTCACTCATGTGATCTATTGCTTTGACTGTGTTTGTGAGTGTTTCTACTTCTTTATGAACATGAATACTCCATAAGGAAACAGAACCCCAATAACAGTACTTTGAAATATCAAGCCATCAGTCAGATAAAAGTTGTTTGTTTGCTGTGCTTTAAAAAGTTGTGATCCAAGCTCGGTCCCTCTTTGAAACGCTCAAGAGTCAAATCAATGTCAAGTGATTTTTCTATGGTTTTACACGCTGAACGTTTAAACTGTGTTGGATGTGCCATATTAGTTGTACCTTCATGAACTTATTTCTACCATTCTGACGTCTCTCATGGCTTTCATTAAGTTCAGTGAATATCATCTCTTTGTGTTTTCATGAGTGCCTCAGATTGTCCTCTGTGTTTCTAATTTTGCACGTCAGTCCCTTGTGTAAATCATTTTGGTCATATGTTTTAGAAGTTTCCTTTATTTGTGAAACAAAATAGTGGGTATAACATGACTGTTTTAGGTGTTCTTGGCAAGCACTACCTGAAAGTATTGCATTACACTCCCTCTACTTTGTTTACATGTTTTTTTTAATCCATACCAAATATGTTTTTTCTCGAATAGTTATGCCAATAGTTATGTTATTCGATTAATACTCAAAACCTGAAAAGAATTTCTGAAGCGGAATAAAAAGAAGTACATTTGAACCTTCATCAATAAATAGTATACAAGAAAACGACTTTTCAAAACACAACCTTAAGGAGGCACAGGCAAAATCACCTGCTTATATCTGTTACACATAACCCTCAACAAACGCACACATGGAGTTGTTTTGGCCTCATTTGTGCATAAGTTATCATTTGTTTTACTTTTGAATATAACTCTAAACTCTAGACTCTGCTGCCCATTCATGGCCACTCAACCAATGTTTACACAAGTGGGGGAATTTCTATACATTGTTGAATATAATATGGTGTTGTAAAAACAATAAAAAATGATTTAGAAACGCAAACATAAACAACACATATCCATAAACTCATAATGCAACATTTTTTTTAATAAACAATCTAATATCCAACAATTTCAACATAGATTATACTAAACTGTATAAACTAAAAGACAGGACTTCCAGAACATGAGCGGTCCCAAGAGTGAGCCCTGAGGAACCCCACATTAGGATCACACAAAATGGAATTTCTTCACACCTGTGGGCACAAACATGTTCAGTCGAGGCTTCAGTAACATGAGCATTGTGTGTGAATAGAGCTGATGTTGAGAGTGAAAGAGGAAAACTCACAGAGCAGACGGACCCAGTCGATGATATTAATGACCATGTTTTTAATTCATACTTTTTTTTTTTTAGATATGACTGCTGAAAATGTAATGCAATTATAGGAACAACTGAAAACAGCTAGAATGTGATGATGTCACACTATCAAATGGGGGGCAGTTGTTCCTATAACTGCATTACACTTTCACATGTAGGGCCAGATCTTGTTCCTGGAGGAAGGAGTGCACAAACTCTAGCTGAAAAAAGGGACGCACCATATCTTGTGAGGACGTCGCTTATAGGTCGACTGAGACATGGTTTACAAGCAGCACTGAGAGCAGTGCGCTCATGGTACAAGTTGATACGAAGAGCGTGGTAGCTTTCAACTTCACCCCCGTTTGGAGCTATAGGAATATACTGGGAGAGGCCAAATGCATCTTTTGACGTCGTTTTGCGTGACCAGACATGTACGTATCAACTCGTCTAAGTTAAGGCAAGAACAATATTTAAAAATGGTGGCCTGTTCCTTTAAGCATTATAGGCTCTCACAGGTCAAACTAGAAGCTTTATTAACTCCATCATGAGCTAAACAATGTTTTTGTCTTGAGAGAAAGCGATGTCGCCTATGCCAATCCTGCTGTCGCGCAAAACAAATGCACATGTTCACCCCCACAACTCCTCTCCCTCCCTTTCCCGGCCATGGAGTCTGGTTGGAGGAAAAAGTGTTTCTCCACCTCACATACTTCCCACCTAAATGTGCTAAGTCTAAGAGCTGCAAGATCACATAGTGTGCTCCTACTCAGTAGAGATTTACAAAAAATATCATTAAGATGATTTACTGGGTCCATGATCTCTCTGGACAAAACCAAAAATCTCCTCAAAAACAACATCATTTTACCTGCACCCACCTGTATAATATGACAGGTCTTTAGAATGCTGTGATGTCACAGCAATTCTATCCAGAAAAAACTACCAGAAACCCTAAAAAACCTTAAAAATTTGTCACTGAAAGTCAAATCCGCACAAAATAATAAGTTGCATAATCCGCCTGTAAGTGTTTTTTTCCCCTCATATATTGACAATAAAAAAAAATTAAAAATCGCAAGCACTTTCAAATTGTATCATGAAAATAGTTCCCACTTTTCACATTGATCTACTGGAGCTCATTAAATCTAACTATAACTTTGTGAACTAATGTGCTCCATTCTGACAAGAATGACAACAAACGTAAGTTTATCGACAGTTGAGATCAGCAGTAAACAGAGGCATCAGTTTTTGTCCCAGCGCTCTGTCTCTCTGTCTCACTGTGTCTCTGGCACAGTAATACACGGCGCTGTCGTCCGCCCTCAGCCCGCTCATCTGCAGAAACACCTGGCTGCTGGAGTCGTCTCTGGAGATGGTGAATCTCCCCTGCACGGACTGGGAGTAGTAGAAATGGGAACTACCTGTGTGCACAAACGCAATCCACTCCAGCCCTTTCCCTGGGGCCTGTCTGATCCAGTTCCAAGCATAGCTGCTGAAAGAGAGCCCAGTGGTGCTACAAGTGAGTCTATGAGAGTCTCCTGGACGTTTGACGGCAGACCCAGACTCTGTGATAGACCAAGCATCAGTGAGGTTTAACAGACTGGCGGTGCACAGCAGTAGAATTAGATTTGTCAGGGCCATCGTTGCACAGTGTGGTTCTACTTAAAATAATGTCCTCACTGAAGCTCCGCCTACTTTACAAACTATGGCAGTGAACGCAAATAAATACAAGTTTTTGCAAACATTGTGGGGAGTGCAGGGTCCGACGACCTGAGAAGAGAATCCACTTGCTGTAAGTGGAGCGGTAACTACTTGCACTGAAGCTTGCTAGATGCGTAGTGAAGGCAATTTGAGTATTGAAAAAGGAAAAGGGAGGGGTGTAAATCAAATCAAATCAAAACAACTTTATTCATCCCAATGGGCAATTCTGTTCACTGCTCTCTGGTCATAAAAAACAGTCCAGAGGAGCATTTTTCTTGTTTTTACCACCAGTCTAATTTTTTGAAATGTTGGTACATTTATACTATGTTTGTCACCATAACAAAGACTGGTTTAGGAAGACATAGAATAATGTAAAACATCCTTTAAATCTGAGCAGCATTAAGTCTTTAAAGTAACACCATCAAGTCATTTTCATGCAAAAACAAAAACATAGACTTTTCTCTTTGTTTCAGTGTAGGAAACAGGATGAAATTGTAATGTTTGGATATGTAGAAGAAACAGTATATTTGTATAGATGTATTATATCTTTCCAGATACATTTTGTATTGATTATATGCATCGTCCCCTTGTTGTTTCTCACAGGTTTTTGTATTGGCATATTCCACTGTGGGAGCTCCACACTGTGACACACAGCTGTGCAAAAACTACTGGCAGACTTTCAGGATGGAAACATGGGCAGATTGTAGTTCAGACTTTTGGAAACATTGGTTTAACATGTTGTATTACTTCACATAATCTGTGTATGTACAAATAAAACAAAAACTCATGTTTTATGTTGTGCACAGGGAATGCCCTCGTTGCCAGCACAGGGTGTGGGAACTTTGTTTTTACATGTAATATTGATTTTGTCTGATGAAGAGTAGATTTCTTGTAATTTGACAATAAAAAGGTTTTTATTCACACAAGCACTGATAAAATGATAAAATATTGTCATTTTTCATATTGATCGACTGGAACTCATAGGTATTAATCCTTTTGCAGAAAGTGCAAATGTGAACTTCATAAACACCATGATTCAAGGAATCATATACAAAATTATACATAAACTATAAAAATGTTGATAATTAGTTAGTTTTAAGTTCATGAGGAACACCGACAAGGTTGTCCTTTATCAACATTTAATTTAGCCATTTTTAAAGATGATATTTAACGTTTTGTTGAGGGAGCAGTACTTCCTCCTGTGCACAGGGAGTTTTTGTTCAGCTCCTCCCTCCCCCTGCTTCACTGTGGTGCCGTGCACAGTAGTAAACAGCCGTGTCCGCACTTTGGAGGCTGTTCATCTGCAGATACAGTTCCTGCCTGTTGTTGTCTCTGGAGATGGTGAACCTGCCTTTAACTGACTCAGAGTATACAGTAGAGCCCCCATCGGGGCTAATTTGGGCCAGCCACTGCAGCCCCTGTCCAGGAGCCTGTCTGACCCAGCTCATGTAATAGCTGCTAAATGTGAACCCAGACGCTGTACAGGTCAGTCTATGGGATTCTCCTGGTCTCCTCACAGCAGGGCCAGATTCAGTCAGAGTCTGCCCAAACACACCTGTGGAAACATATCTGATATTAAATACACAGTGCAGTAATTCACCAATGTTACTCAGAGCAATAGCTGACCTGTCCAGTGTGCAGAGAGGACCAGGAGTGCCGTCCAGTACTCCATTATGTTTAACTGCCCTGTCTCCTCTCTACATGGAGCTAAATAGAGGAAAGGATTGAAGGTTTGCATTGGCTCCTCCCAAAAATGATCTGGGAGGAGTTATGATTTTTCTAATCAGTTATGATTTTTCTAATCATAACTCTCACTCATGTGATCTATTGCTTTGACTGTGTTTGTGAGTGTTTCTACTTCTTTATCAACATTTATACGCAGGAAGGAAACAAACCCCAAACCCCAACAACAGTACTTTAAAATCTCAAGCCATCAGTCAGATAAAAGTAAAATAAATTATATTTGTCTGCTTTTTTAAATAGCTGTGAGCCAGACTCTGTCCCTCTTTTAGAGGCTAAAGAGTCAAATACATGTCAAGTGCTTTTTCCATGGTTTATTTTACACACTGAATGTTTAAACTGTGTCACTATTAGTTGTACAATTTCATCACGTTTCACTTCATGATGCCACTGTAAACTTTTTTCTGATGTCTCTCACTTCTATTAGGTTCAGTGAAAACGATCTCTTTGTGTTTTTATGAGTGCCTCATATTGTCATCTCTGTTTTTACATTTTTCACGTCAGTGAAAAATTATTATTATTTAAATTATTATATGATCTTTGGTTACACTGCGAAAACAGTAAACTGTATGTTATATGTGTTCATTAACTGTGATATTTCCAGACTCTGCCTGATAAACAGCACTGTCCTCTGCAGTCAGGCCTGTGATCTCCATGAACTGGGTGCTGCTGGGGACATTTTCAGTCATAGTGAAGCGACTTTGGAAGGCGCTGGCGTAGCTTGGTGAGTTACTGCCAGTGCTCATCCTTCCGATCCACTCCAGAGCACGTCCTGGTCTCTGCCGTATCCAGTGAATATTGTAGCTTATCAATAACCTGATATGGTGCAGGACATCTTCAATCTGTCTCCAGGTCTCTTTACAAAAGAAGATTCCTGCTCCAGTCTGATCTCAGTCCACACACCTGCACAAAAAAACATCTATTTATGTAAACAAAACAAAAAAATATCATCTTGCAGAAGTAAATAACGTTATTACCATTGATCATCGCTATAAAGAGAAATGTCCCCAAGATATATGTCCTCATTTTTACAGTAAAAACACCAGAACTCAATACTTTGTGGTCAGTTCCTGATGTAGCAGCTCATTCTGTTCACTGAGCAGATGAATAAAAACTTAGCAGTTCCAGTATTTAAAGAGTGTATTATTTGCATGTATCTCCCCCTACTGGACAAAGACGGTAATGTTTCCTGAAAGCAGATACACTACCATCCAGAATACTTTCTTATAAATTACTTCTATTAATCAGTGATTTATGTGGCAATGTTGGTAAAGTAGCTGAGGAGGGAAGGTGGACCGGGCCAATAGTACAAGGGGAGATATTATCCCAAGTCTGTGAGTCTCAAACGTTTTAATAAACAAGTGAATCTTTGTGATGTTGACCCTCACTCATAAAGGTGTGAGCTTCGTAAACCTATATGATGAGCCAGGTGCTACAGTACTGACAAATCTATATCATAAAAAAGGTCGTTTGGTTTGGGGTTGTAGTAATTATTCTCTGTGTTTTAGGTTTGTTTGTTTGACAGTAGTGAGCAGTGTGTGGTTTTTGCACAGCTCTTCTGTTGCTCTGAGTCACTGTGGTCGAACACAGTAATAAACAGCCGAGTCGTCAGGCTGCAGCCTCTGTCCTCGAATCGTCACAGTTCCTGCAGACGTGTCTCTGCTCAGACTGAACCTGTCCTTCAGAGCATTGTTGTGGTTGATGCTGCCACTTGCATACAGTTCGATGATCCATTCCAGTTTGCCCTGTCTCTGTCGGATCCAGCCTGTGGCATAGCTGCTGTCAGTGAGAGAGCAACCAGAGACTCTACAGCTGATGCTGAGAGTTTGAGCAGGCTGCAGCAGCACTGAGCCTGGCTGGAGGAGCTCCACACTGAGCCCTGGACCTGTGGAAACACAACAGCATCATCATCATCCTCAGACACAGCAGTGAAGGACAGTGAAGAGTTCTCACAGGAAGCAGCAGCAGCAGCAGGAGCACGGCCCCAGACAACATGACTGATGTGTGTCTGCCGCTAACACCGCTCTGCTTTAAACACACACTCATTTGAATAAAACAGCACAGGTTTTTCTAATTACACATTAATGTCACCTCTTCCATATGTTAATGCATTTACATATTTTCAAAGTGCGCACTCATTTTCTTTATTTTGTATTGATTCATAGACTGGAGATAGTTTTGTCCGGTAACTTTATCGACAGAACAACAGAGTGAAAAGAGTGAGAGGAGAGAGACGCAGCTCAGACCAACCTTCAAATACTGATTTCAGCTTTTTATGAAAATGTTTGACCCTGTTATAGCCCATAAGGTCAAAAGACAGTATTTCATCATCATCAAACTTTACCAAAACAATGTATCAACAAATATTTAAAGGAGCACGATCCAATAAACACAGTCTGACCTAATGTTGTTGATCTCAGCTCTTGAAACAGCTCAAAGGAGTTTAGTGAGATCATGCTGTGTCTATAGCGCCCTCTGTGGTTGTTGCGGAGACACCCCTGAAGTGTTTTTGTTCAGCTCCCCATATCCTCTGTGTGACTGTGGTTCTCGTGCACAGTAGTAAACTGCAGAGTCTCCAGGCTGCATGTTGTTTCCAGTCAGAGTCACAGTTTTACTGGAAGTGTCTAAATCAATATTAAATTTGCTCTTCAGAGAATCTTTATAGCTAGAGTCTCCTGTGTATTTTTGTCCAATAAACTCCAGGCCTTTCCCAGCAGGCTGTCTGATCCATGCAGTCCTGTAGCTGCTCAGAGCATAGGAGACAGTACAGCGGATGGACAGAGGGCCTCCAGGCTGCACAGTCACAGAGTCTGGCTGTGTCAGTGTCTCACTCTTCACACCTGTGGACACAAACGTGTTCAGTCGAGGCTTCAGTAACAGGAGCATTGTGTGTGAATAGAGCTGATGTTGAGAGTGAAAGAGGAAAACTCACAGAGCAGACAGAGAGCAGCCACCAACAGCCTGAGAGTGTTCATCCTGAGACTGCACATGGGACTGTGAGGAGCTCATATATACTGCACACACTCTACACCTGCTTTACATGTTCTCATCTTTTCACATCACCTATAAGGAAGAACTGAACTATTGGAAATCTTTAAAGCACAAAACAGCAAAGACGTAGAACAAACGGCTGACACCATTTCTCTCTGTTTTGCCGCTTTATACGGGGCAGTGTGACCTCAGATCTGACCCATTAAAGCCGGGGTGCAGAACCTTTTTCACACAATTTAAACTGTTTATATATGTAGTGATGATGCTGTTCGAAGCTGGTTTTCCAAGTTGGGGTCAGTCTCGTGAGCGACTGACAGATCAATCAGGGACTTGAGCAATTCACAGGGTGCACAATTTCAATATTATTACAAAGGAAAGTTAGCGTCAGTTATGTTTTTCAGTAAAAGGTTTGATTTTGAGAGTATTTTAGCTTCATTTTGAGCAAAACACACTACTGAATAATCTGAGTTTAGTTGGTCACTTTGTAATGATATCGGGAAGATCCTCGAGGTCGGGGGAACCTCGGAGAATAAATAATTGACTCAAGCGGTACATGAGACAGAAAAGGTTTGGAATCACTGCAGTAGTGTTTGAACACAGAAAGCATATTGATGGACAAATGTGCAGACATAGAAAACATCTCCAAGCGATGATCAGAGGACGAGGAGACACAATGACACTTCTGCCTTTGTGATGTATTTGACTGTTACAGGCTCAGTTCAGCCGTCAGCCTTTATACACATTTACAATACTTAATTTCAACAGCCTACTATCTACCTATCGTAATGAATGTTTTTTAAATTATTTAAATTACTTTATTACTTTTTATATTGAAACTGACTAAAACTTGACTAAAACCTTTGGCGTTTTTGTCTGACTAAAATGTGACTGAAACTCAGAGCATTTTCGTATTAAGACTAAAACTGAGAGAGCTGTTCTAGACGTGTATTTAGACCCTCGGACACAGTAATAATAAATCCTCTGTCCTTAAACAGCACACACTCATTTGCACGTTAATGTAGTGGTTTAGGTTTTCTTATTGCACACATAGAGTAATGTCGCACTGTGTTAAGATTTAGTCCATATGTCATCAATTTAATCAAGGTGATCAAAAGTACGACGTTCACTGATCTATTTTTTGTTCATGCACTTATTTATTTATCACAGATGTTTGGAAAAGTCTGTGCTTCGGCAACATGATTGTTTCTCTTGTTTTTTATGGGCCAATGCTTTACAGAATCATGCAAGAGCCACAGAATACTGTGTATACAGCGCCCCCTCTGGTGGTTTCTGTGATTGACACTCCTAGTTGTTTTTGAACAGCTCTTCATATTCTCTGAGTGACTGTGGGTATCTGGCACAGTAGTAAACTGCAGAGTCTCCAGGCTGCATGTTCTGTCCATTCAGAATCAGTGTGTTACTGGAGGAATGATCGATACTGAACTTGTTCCTCAGTGACTCTTTGATGGTTCCTGATGCTCCATGAGAATTATACCCAATCCACTCCAAAGCTTTCCCAGCAGGCTGTCTCATCCAGTTTGTGTGGCCACCAGTGTAGGAGACAGTACAGGTGATGGACAGCGGGCCTCCAGGCTGCACAGTCACAGAGTCCGGCTGTGTCAGTGTCTCACTCTTCACACCTGTGGACACAAACGTGTTCAGTGGAGGCTTCAGTAACAGGAGCATTGTGTGTGAATAGAGCTGATGTTGAGAGTGAAAGAGGAAAACTCACAGAGCAGACAGAGAGCAGCCACCAACAGCCTGAGAGTGTTCATCCTGAGACTGCACATGGGACTGTGAGGAGCTCATATATACTGCACACACTCTTCACCTGCTTTACATATTCTCCTCCATTTAAACACGAGGAACAAAGAGATTGGTGTATTCGGCCGTACAAATGCTTTTAAGTGTATTAGAACTGTCTATATTGGAGTTTATGGATGGCGGGAGGATGTAGAGGATGAAGAGGAGAGGACCAAGCACCGAACCTTGGGGAATACCCTGAGATAGAGGGGCTATGCAGGAGGAGCAGCGGTTGATGTGGATGAACTGCTGCCGGTTTGTGAGGTAAGACTGAAGCCAGGACAGAGCAGAGGCGAGACAGGAGGATGGAGTGGCTGATGGTGTCCAATGTTGCGGTTTGTCGTTTGTCCTTTTTCCAAAGTCGCTTTGTCGGTGTTGATCAATTACTCAATAAATCGTATCAATTATTTAAAAAAAATATATCAATATATTTTAAAGAATATTTACAACAAAAAACAAATCTGCTCATAAATCACGACAGAATAAAGTACAATAAAAACAATATAATAATTAACAAAACAATATAAACAAAACAAAGAACAAATGTTATAATATCCTGAAGAGTGGAAAACTCCTGGAGTCATGTTTTTGTCGTGATGTTTTTCACTGTGGGAGCCGCTATTTCCCACAGTGACCCACCTCTGCACAAAAACATCACTCTTTAAAATCAACATCCATCTCTTTTACAACACTACAAAGTTGTTCCCCCTCCAAAAACATGGGTTTGTGCTTTTGCACTTCTCAGTGAAGAGCCACAAAAATCTGCCACTTATTTTTCTTTTACGTTTTGTTACCAGAATAATTGAATTACTTATTTGGTTTGTAAGATTACAACATAATGCAAATTCTCTCATGGATCAATAATGTTAAAGTACAGAGGGCGGTGGTTAGTGAGTGACAGAACGAGGAAACACAAACCACAAGTCCAGCTGCAGTGTACTATACTGTATAAGGGATGAAACTGAGACCTCAATAAAGCAATACTGCCTCCTGTAGGACCTTAATGAAATAATACTGTAGTGTTTTTGTACAGCTCTCCATATTCTTTCTGTGACTGTGAGTACCGGGCACAGTAGTAAACAGCAGTGTCTCCAGGCTGCATGTTTGTTCCAGTCAGAGTCACTGTGTTACCGGAGGAAACTGCATTTATACTGAACTTATTCTTCAGTGAATCTTTGAGGTACAAAGTGGATGCAGCTCTGTGATACCCAATCCACTCCAGGGTTTTCCCAGCAGGCTGTCTGATATATGCTGTGTAGTAGCTGCTGACAGAATAGGAGACAGTACAGGTGATGGACAGAGGGCCTCCAGGCTGCACAGTCACAGAGTCTGGCTGTGTCAGTGTCTCACTCTTCACACCTGTGGATCCAAACATGTTCAGTGGAGGCTTCAGTATCAGGAGCATTGTGTGTGAATAGAGCTGATGTTGAGAGTGAAAGAGGAAAACTCACAGAGCAGACAGAGAGCAGCCACCAACAGCCTGAGAGTGTTCATCCTGAGACTGCACATGGGACTGTGAGGAGCTCATATATACTGCACACACTTGTCTAAAAGGAGGCGAAGATCAGGAAATGGGAGGCAAATGATCAAACATAGCGGTCTCTAAATGTGAGCAACCACAACCCAGGCCTGACATCCAAATAAGCACTTATCTGCTATACAAATCACATGAATCAGGAGACAGCACTTCTGTCCTATACTTTTTTTTAAAATCTATTTTAGAGACTTAATTTAATTTAACTGCATGGCAATAATGACTTTGCAGAATCAAACTGAAAACAACACAAAATGATCAGATGTCAGAAATAACAAATGCTTGTATTAAAAGATAACGTTGGAACTAGACAGGGGTGCCCCTTATCACCTTTACATTTTGCTTCATCAATAGAGCCATTAGTTTAAATGATATGTGCTTATTTTTTAAATAAAGCGTATCTTTATTTAAAAAACATCTCTGTTTTTAACTCTTACAAACATAGATGTGAGTTCTGTGGTAAGTCTAGACAAAAAACATGTCGCCAGAAATAACCACCAAATTTAAAAAAAGACACGCAATAAATGTAGCAATCTCTAAACCCATTTGACATACCTGATTTTTGACACTTAAGAAAATGGTATCAAAGGAAAAAGATCATATTTTGCAGTGATTGCTTTAAAGCCAACATAATTATGAGTATTATGGATCAGGTGTCAGTTCAGAACAAAATACTTGAGTAAAATTATTACAAAGTAACGTTACTCTTACTTGAGTAAATAATTTGGCTACTCTACACACCCCATTTTTCTAAACACTTCTTACAATTACTTTACTGAGTTTAAGAGCATATGAGTACTTTCTACACTACACTGCTGAACTGGATTCAAAGAATTACACTTCAAAACCTAATGTATTTATTTATTTTAAATCAAGCATGGGTTTATTACTTGAATTGATAGTTGAGATCAGCAGTAAACAGAGGCATCAGTTTGTGTCCCAGCGCTCTGTCTCTCTGTCTCACTGTGTCTCTGGCACAGTAATACACGGCGCTGTCGTCCGCCCTCAGCCCGCTCATCTGCAGAAACACCTGGCTGCTGGAGTCGTCTCTGGAGATGGTGAATCTCCCCTGCACGGACTGGGAGTAGTAGATTGGGGAACTATCTGTGTGCACAAACGCAATCCACTCCAGCCCTTTCCCTGGGGCCTGTCTGATCCAGCTCCACCTATCGCTGCTGAAAGAGAGCCCAGTGGTGCTACAAGTGAGTCTATGGGATTCTCCTGGACGTTTGACGGCAGACCCAGACTCTGTGATAGACCAAGCATCAGTGAGGTTTAACAGACTGGCGGCGCACAGCAGTAGAGTTAGATTTGTCAGGGCCATCGTTGCACTGTCTGCTGTCAAGAGTGTGGTTCTACTTAAAATAATGTCCTCACTGAAGCTCCGCCTACTTTACAAACTATGGCAGTAAACGCAAATATATAAAAAGACACTCGACCTTTCATTTCATTAACATGGGCAGTAAATGGTGCTTGGACTCCACCTGCTGGCGAACTGAGAAGAGAAGTCACTTCATGGCACTTAAGTTTGCTAGATGTGTAGGGAAGGCAATTTGAGCACTCAATCAGAACAAATCACATGGAAGTTGTAAAGCTATAATTCCACAAATGCATTTTTCGGAATACAGCCCGTGTTCCAGGTGTAAGTACGGGTAACAAGAAAGTTACTACACGTGTAAGTACAGGTACTCTTACATGTGTAACAAGGGGGAACAACGTGTAACTACATGTCAAGGTTTAGTCAAGATATTCAAAGAGCGATTAATGGTGCTGAGCTCACACAATGTGTCAATTTGTGGCAAAAGGGAATGTGATGTTATAAATTGTGCATTAATTTGAAAGTGAAGACATGACTCCAGGCATTTTTATTGTTTGTTGTTTATTTTGTTTATCGTGAGCAGGGGCGGACTGGCCATATGTCCGTTCTGGAAGAGGGTCACCAGTCTGTCCTCTTAATTTTCTCTGTCCTCTTAAAATAGCGACGAAAAACGAGGGTGAAAAGCAACAAAAAAGTGACAAAAACGTGATGAAAACATGACGACGTAGCAATGATAAAAGCGATGGAAAAGGAACAAAAAGTGTCCCAAAAAAAGGGACAAAATCACGCCAAAAAGCCACAAAAAAAGTAATGAAAAAGCAACAAAAAGAAACACAACATGTGACAAAAATGCAGCGATCACTTTTGTAGGCTTAGCTTTCAAATTAAAGCGTTACACCGTTGCTTTCCAGTTGAGAAGTTTTTAGATTTGGGTAAAGCTGAACTCGAGAAAAAGGCACTGGGTTAAGACGGGAGGTAAGAGGTTAAAATATGTCTTTGTGGAAGTGCTGCATTTACACTCACTTGGGCCAGGCTGGTCAGAGTCCAGGGCGGTTTTTCGGTCCCAGTCCGCCCCTGATCATGAGACACCATTGCATGTGACAGGCAGAAACAAGAGTGAACAGAGAAAAGTAAAGCGAAACAAGGAAAAGTACTACGTTATCAATGTTCATGTACACAGTAACTGATGTGTATGTACAGGAGAGCACAGGCTGTAAACTGAAGTGAGACACGGCTGCCTGTAACAAGCGGAAACGAGAGTGAAGAGAGAGAAAATAAGCAGATCAAGACTCCAAAAATAATCACACTATCAAAGTGCATGTACACCATAAGTACATGTGATATGATGATGCAGGCGCTTTTGCTTCACAGAAGGTCCTGGGTTCAATTCCTCAGTCAGACGGAGCCTCTCCGTGCAGATGTGCATGTTTTTCCTGGGCCAACAGAGGCTTTGTCCCGTTTCCCCGACAACTACAAACAATCGGCTTCACATCAGCACAGAAAGACGTGTGACTTAGGAATTATAATTAAGCAACATCATTTTTGGACACTTGTTCTGATTTTCCTCTGTTCCCTCTTGCTTCTGCTTGTTACATTAGTTTCATGTGTAATTACTTTCAATATAAAAAAATAAAGAACAATCACTCAAAATGCCTGGGGTCATGTCTTCACTTTCACCACAGTAATGCTGTCCTGCAACATTAAAATGTCTGCACAAAACCACATTCCCTTTTGCCACAACTCTCTGATGGCTCAGCACCATTAACTGCTCCGTTTCATTCATGCTGTATTGGCTTGGCAGTTTTGTTATGATTGTATGATGTCACTTTTGAAATAAATAAATAAATACATGGAAATTAATACCTTTACTACACCTTGACATGTAGTTACACGTTGTTACATGTTGTACTGCCTTGTTACACATGTAAGAGTACCTGTACTTACAGTTGATCTCGCCTCATGTAAGTGGAAAACACTGAAACAGCTCAAAGTTTAGTGAGATTATGCTGTGTGTATAGCGCCCTCTGTGGTTGTGGCTGAGATCTCCCTGAAGTGTTTTTGTTCAGCTCCACATATTCTCTGTGTGACTGTGGGTCTCGGGCACAGTAGTAAACTGCAGAGTCTCCAGGCTGCATGTTGTTTCCAGTCAGAGTCACTGTTTTACTGGAAGTGTCTAAATCAATATTAAACTTGCTCTTCAGTGAATCTTTATAGTGAGAGCCTCCTGTGTATTTCTGTCCAATCCACTCCAGGCCCTTCCCAGCAGGCTGTCTGATCCATGCTGTCCAGGAGCCAAGAGAGTAGGAGACAGTACAGGTGATGGACAGAGAGCCTCCAGGCTGCACAGTCACAGAGTCTGGCTGTGTCAGTGTCTCACTCTTCACACCTGTGGAGGAAACACAGTGAGTGTGAGCCAGTCAACAGTCTGCTGTATTCAGTCAAACTCACTGTGTCCAACAGCCAGCAGCAGCAGCACACACACACTCCACATGGTTGGACTGGTGCTGTTCTCATGGAGAGACCTCCCTATGTTTGCCCTTTATATCTTTCACCTATTTGCATAAACAGTCAGCTATGTCACGACAAATCACCCCTAAATAAAAAGGAGAATGTTTTGTACATCAATAAAGGCTTCTCAGTGAAGAACCACATCTGCCACTTATTTTATTTGTTTTACCAGAATTATTTTATTACTTATTTGGTTTGTAAGATTTAAACATAATGCAAATTCTCTCATGGATCAAAAATGTTTGTCAAAGTACAGAGGGCGGTGGTTAGTGCTCCCGCCTCACAAGTGGGGTTTCATGTTCAGAGCTTGGATTGATCTGAATTCCCTACAACAAAAAATACATCAGGACAGACGCAACTTCTAAAGAAGGTTTATGGAGAAGGTGTTCGCCGGATAAACCACTTGGTGCTTTATATTTAGAAATAAATGACGGAAAGAGGAAACACAAACCACAAGTCCAGCTGCAGTGCACTATACTGTTTATAAGGGATGGAACAGAGAACCTCAATGAAGCAATAGTGCCTCCTGTAGGACCTTAATGAAATAATACTCTAGTGTTTTTGTCCAGCTCTACATATTCTTTCTGTGACTGTGAGTACCGGGCACAGTAGTAAACTGCAGTGTCTCCAGGCTGCATGTTTGTTCCAGTCAGAGTCACTGTGTTACTGGAGGAAACTGCATTTATATTGAATATTCTTCAGTGAATCTTTGAGGTGCAAAGTGGATGCAGCCTGATGATACCCAATCCACTCCAGGTTTTTTCCAGCAGGCTGTCTGATATATGCTGTGTAGTAGCTGCCAACAGAATAGGAGACAGTACAGGTGATGGACAGAGTGCCTCCAGGCTGCACAGTCACAGAGTCTGGCTGTGTCAGTGTCTCACTCTTCACACCTGTGGACACAAACGTGTTCAGTGGAGGCTTCAGTAACAGGAGCATTGTGTGTGAATAGAGCTGATGTTGAGAGTGAAAGAGGAAAACTCACAGAGCAGACAGAGAGCAGCCACCAACAGCCTGAGAGTGTTCATGCTGAGACTGCACATGGGACTGTGAGGAGCTCATATATACTGCACACACTCTACACCTGCTTTACATATTCTCCTCTATTTAAGGAACAAAGTTGCATGTGTGCATACGGCAGGAGGACGAGAGGAACTATTGGAAATCTTTAAAGCACGACACAGCACAGACGTAGAACAAACAGTTGACACCCTTGCTCGCTGTTTTGCCGCTTTATACGGGGCAGTGTGACCTCAGATCTGACCCATTAAAGCAGGGGTGCACAACCTTTTTCACATCAAGGGCCAAATCAATTGTTATAAAGTCCTCCAAGCGCCTTACAATTCAACGACATACATTCTAGCGTTCATACAACACTGAGGTTGGACTGATAGTTTGGAGGATTATCATTTCTATGCATGACTCACACAATACAAACTGTTTATCTATTTAGTGATGATGATGCTGTTCGAAGTTGGTTTTCCAAGTTGGGGTCAGTGTCGTGAATGCTTCTTGCTGCACCAAACTCTGACGAAGAGCATTAATTTGATGCAGACGCATTTGTTTTGAGGAGTGATGGCGCTCGAGACAAAATCGAGTGGAACATGGTAGAAAGTGGTTGGTTGGACTCACATGCTGCAGGCTCCGCCCCTCTCTCCCCCTCGTGCTCTACAGTCTGCACCGATATCTCCATGGTCTGAGCGACCGACAGATCAATCAGGGACTTTATCTTTACTTGAGGTACTTGAGCACTTCACAGGGTGTACAATTTCAATATTATTACAAAGGAAAGTTAGTTTCAGTTATGTTTTTCAGCAAAAGGTTTGATTTTGAGAGTATTTTAGCTTCATTTTGAACAAAACACGCTACTGAATAATCTGAGTTTAGTTGGTCACTTTGTAATGATATCGGCAAGATCCTCGAGGTCGATGATCGACTCAAGCGATACATGAGACAGAAAAGGTCGGGAATCACTGCAGTAGTGTTTGAACACAGAAAGCATGTTGATGGACAGATGTGCAGACATGGAAAATATCTCCAAGACAATCAGAGGACGAGGAGACACAATGACACTTCTGCCTTTGTGATGTATTTGACTGTTACAGGCTCAGTTCAGCCGTCAGCCTTTATCCACATTTACAATACTTAATTTCAACAGCCTACTATCTACCTATCGTAATGAATGTGTTTAAATTATTAAATTACTTTATTACTTTTTATATTGAAACTGACTAAAACTTGATTAAAACCTTTGGAGTTTTCGTCTGACTCAAATGTGACTGAAACTGAAACATTTAGAAATGACTAAAATGTGACTGAAACTGAAAGCATTTTGGTCCTAAGACTAAAACTGAGAGAGCTGTTCTAGACGTGTATTTATACCCTCGGACACAGTAATAATAAATCCTCTGTCCTTAAACAGCACACAGACATTTGCACGTCAATGTAGTGGTTTATGTTTTCTTATTGCACACATAGAGTGTGCAATAAGAAAACTGTGTTAAGATTTAGTCCATATGTCATCAATTTAATCAATGTGTTCAAAAGTACGACGTTCACTGATCTATTTTTTGTTCATGTATTTATTTATTCATTTCAGATGTTTGGAAAAGTCTGTGCTTCGGCAACATGATTGTTTCTCTTGTTTTTTATGGACCAATGCTTTACAGAATCATGCAAGAGCCATAGAATACTGTGTATGCAGCGCCCCCTCTGGTGGTTTCTGTGATTGACACTCCTAGTTGTTTTTGTACAGCTCTTCATATTCTCTGAGTGACTGTGGGTATCGGGCACAGTAGTAAACTGCAGAGTCTCCAGGCTGCATGTTCTGTCCATTCAGAATCAGTGTGTTACTGGAGGAATGATCAATACTGAACTTGTTCTTCAGTGACTCTTTGATGCTTCCTGATGATCCATGAGAATTATACCCAATCCACTCCAAAGCTTTCCCAGCAGGCTGTCTGATCCAGTTTGTGCTGTAGCCTGTGTAAGAAATCGTACAGCGGATGGACAGAGGGCCTCCAGGCTGCACAGTCACAGAGTCTGGCTGTGTCAGTGTCTCACTCTTCACACCTGTGGACACAAACGTGTTCAGTGGAGGCTTCAGTAACAGGAGCATTGTGTGTGAATAGAGCTGATGTTGAGAGTGAAAGAAGAAAACTCACAGAGTAGACAGAGAGCAGCCACCAACAGCCTGAGAGTGTTCATCCTGAGACTGCACATGGGACTGTGAGGAGCTCATATATACTGCACACACTCTACACCTGCTTTACATATTCTCCTCCATTTAAACACAAGGAACAAAGAGGTTGGTGTATTTGGCCGTACAAATGCTTTTAAGTGTATTAGAACTGTCTATATTGGAGTTTATGGATGGAGGGAGGATGTAGAGGATGAAGAGGAGAGGACCAAGCACCGAACCTTGGGGAACACCCTGAGATAGAGGGGCTATGCAGGAGGAGCAGCGGTTGATTTGGATGAACTGCTGCCGGTTTGTGAGGTAACACTGAAGCCAGGACAGAGCAGAGTCGAGACAGGAGTTAATCAATTACTCAATAAATCTGATCAATTATTTAAAAAATATATCAATATATTTTAAAGAATGTTTACAACAAAAAACAAATGCAATCAACTAAAAATCACAAATCTGCTCATAAATCACGGCAGAATAAAGTACAATAAACACAATATAAATAAAATATAGAACAAATTAAAATATCCTGAAGAGTGGATAACTCCTGGAGCCATGTTTTTGTCATGATGTTTTTCACTGTGGGAGCCGCTATTTCTCACAGTGACCCACCTCTGTACAAAAACATCACTCTTTAAAATCAACATCTTCCATCTCTTTTACAACAAAACAAAGTTGTTCCCCCTCCAAAAACATGGGTTTGTGCTTTTGCACTTCTCAGTGAAGAGCCACACAAATCTGCCACTTATTTTTCTTCTTTTTTTTTACCATTATTATTTTATTACTTATTTGGTTTGTAAGATTTAAACATAATGCAAATTCTCTCATGGATCAATAATGTTAAAGTACAGAGGGCGGTGGTTAGTGCTCCCGCCTCACAGGTGGGGCCTTATGTTCGAAGCTTGGATTTCTGATTGATCTGAATTCCCTACAACAATAAATACATCAGGACAGACACGACTTATAAAGAAGATTTATGGAGAAGGTGTTCGCCGGATAAACCACTTGGTGCTTTATATTTAGAAATAAGTGACAGAAAGAGGAAACACAAACCACAAGTCCAGCTGCAGTGCACTATACTGTTATAAGGGATGAAACAGAGAACCTCAATGAAGCAATACTGCCTCCTGTAGGACCTTAATGAAATAATACTCTCGTGTTTTTGTACAGCTCTACATATTCTTTCTGTGATTGTGGGTACCGGGCACAGTAGTAAACTGCAGAGTCTCCAGGCTGCATGTTTGTTCCAGTCAGAGTCACTGTGTTACCGGAGGAAACTGCATTTATACTGAACTTATTCTTCAGTGAATCTTTGAGGTACAAAGTGTCCCCAGCCAGGTGATACCCAATCCACTCAAGGGTTTTTCCAGCAGGCTGTCTGATATATGCTGTCCAGTAGCTGCTCACAGAGTAGGAGACAGTACAGCGGATGGACAGAGGGCCTCCAGGCTGCACAGTCACAGAGTCTGGCTGTGTCAGTGTCTCACTCTTCACACCTGTGGACACAAACGTGTTCAGTGGAGGCTTCAGTAACAGGAGCATAGTGTGTGAATAGAGCTGATGTTGAGAGTGAAAGAGGAAAACTCACAGAGCAGACAGAGAGCAGCCACCAACAGCCTGAGAGTGTTCATCCTGAGACTGCACATGGGACTGTGAGGAGCTCATATATACTGCACACACTCTGCGCGTCTAAAAGGAGGTGAAGATCAGGAAATGGGAGGCAAATGATCAAACACAGCGGTCTCTAAATGTGAGCAACCACAACCCAGGCTTGACATCCAAATAAGCACTTATTGCTATACAAATCACATGAATCAGGAGACAGCACGTCTGTCCTATGCTTTTTTAATCTATTTTAGAGACTTGATTTTTAACAGCTGAACATTTCATTTTCAGTATTAACTGCATGGCAATAATGACTTTGCAGAATCAAACTGAAAACAACACAAAATCATCAGATGTCAGAAAAAACAAATGTTTGTATTAAAAGATAACTAGACAGGGGTGCCCCTTATCACCTTTACTTTTTGCTTCATCTATAGAGCCATGAGTTTAGATGATATGTGCTTATTTTTTAAATAAAGCACATCTTTATTTCAAAAACATCTCTGTTTTTAACTCTTACAAACATAGATGTGAGTTCTGTGGTAACTCTTGACAAAAAACATGTCACCAGAAATAACCACCAGATTTTAAAAAAAAGACACGCAATAAATTTAGCAATCTCTAAACCCATTTGACATACCTGATTTTTGACACTTAAGAAAATGGTATCAAAGCAAAAAGATCATATTTTGCAGTGATAGCTTTAAAGCCAACATAATTATGAGTATTATGGATCAGGTGTCAGTTCAGAACAAAATACTTGAGTAAAATTATTACAAAGTAACGTTACTCTTATTTGAGTAAATAATTTGGCTACTCTACCCACCACCCACCCCATTTTTCTAAACACTTCTTACAATGACTTTACTGAGTTTAAGAGCATTTGAGTACTTTCTACTCCACTACACTGCTGAACTGGATTCAAAGGATTACACCTCAAAACCTAATGTATTTATTCATGTTAAATCAAGCATGGGTTTATTACTTGAATTGACAGTTCAGAGCAGCAGTAAACAGAGGCATCAGTTTTTGTCCAAGCGCTCTGTCTCTCTGTCTCACTGTGTCTCTGGCACAGTAATACACGGCGCTGTCGTCCGCCCTCAGCCCACTCATCTGCAGAAACACCTGGCTGCTGGAGTCGTCTCTGGAGATGGTGAATCTCCCCTGCACGGACTGGGAGTAGTAGATTGGAGAACTAGAAGTGCTCACATACGCGATCCACTCCAGCCCTTTCCCTGGGGCCTGTCTGATCCAGCTCCACCTAGAGCTGCTGAAAGAGAGCCCAGTGGTGCTACAAGTGAGTCTATGGGATTCTCCTGGACGTTTGACGGCAGACCCAGACTCTGTGATAGACCAAGCATCAGTGAGGTTTAACAGACTGGCGGCGCACAGCAGTAGAGTTAGATTTGTCAGAGCCATCGTTGCACTGTCTGCTGTCAAGAGTGTGGTTCTACTTAAAATAATGTCCTCACTGAAGCTCCGCCTACTTTACAAACTATAGCAGAAACGCAAATAAATAAAAAGACACTCGATCTTTGATTTTATTAACATGGGCAGTAAATGGTGCTTGGACTCCAACTACTGAGAAGAAAAGTCACATCATGGCACTAAAGCTTGCTCGGTGTGTAGAGAGGGCAATTTGAGCACTCAATCAGAACAAATCACATGGAAGTTGTAAAGCATTTTTCTTGTTAACAGCCGGATGACATCACGCAACGGGTCAGGTTGTCCAGTGCTCCATGATCTCCTCCTCCATCTTTTGAGAAAAATGTTCTTTTCATTTTGTGCATGTCCTCCTTGTTGATCCTCACAGGTTTTTGTATTGGCATATTCCACTGTGTGAGCTCAGGACGTACACATGTGGTCTAGTTTTTTCCCATTGTATTAGCTATAAACGGTTAATTGTTGTATTAAACTTAAAATGATTAAAATGTAGTGGAAACAGAAACAAGGCCCTTCATTTATAATGAGTGATTAACCCCTTAACGCCTGAATGTATTTCCAATTATATAAAAAAATATATTATCAGTGTTTTTGCTTTCAAGCTGATGCTAAATTAAGTGGAGATTGTTAATTTTTATGTCGCACATAGTACATATATAGTTTTAGGTGTGTTGCAAATCGGCAACAACAGGCATAAATGTCAATTTTGGTATGTTGTAAATTGACAACAACAGGCAAAAGTTGTAAATGTATTAAATGACAAAATTTGTTTGTTCTGAATGATTACCAATGTAAATGCACTGTAAGATACACTGAGCACTTGGGTATTCAGGTTAGGATATTAGAACAGTAAACAGAGCTAATGCTTTTCACTGCGTCTGTGCTCCCGCCTCCCGTCAGGTAGCAACGTGACAGAGTCAAAGTGTTGGTACATAAACCAATCACGTGATGAGAGTGCACCAACGGCAGTCTGTCAGATCTGTCAGACCTGGGGGGCTTGGTCTGAGGCTGTCAACAGAGCAGACACCACACACACACTCACCCTCAAGTGCCCCCAGACCACCCCTTTAGCAATTTACGACTTTTGATTGTGGGTGGGTAAAGGCTCTGGCACGCCCTCTTTATTGACCTGACAAAATTAACATCGATCTCGTCGAAATGTGAAAAAGCACAACAGGCCTATGTATAATACTGAATCTCACACAGTGGTGAGGGCTCTTCCTTTTGAGAGGCCTACACTTTATGACAGGAAGCATGTTCTTGTACAGCTCTACATATTCTCTGTTTGACTGTGCATGTCGGGCACAGTAGTAAACTGCAGAGTCTCCAGACTGCATGTTCTGTCCAGTCAGAGTCAGTGTTTTTGTAGATGTGTCTAAATCAATGTTAAACTTATTCTTAAATGAATCTTTATAGACAGAGCCTCCTGTGTATTTGAATCCAATCCACTCCAAGCCTTTCCCAGCAGGCTGTCTGATCCAGTTTGTGCTGTAGCTGCTGACAGAGTAAGAGACAGTACAGCGGATGGACAGAGGGCCTCCAGGCTGCACAGTCACAGAGTCTGGCTGTGTCAGTGTCTCACACTTCACACCTGTGGACACAAACGTGTTCAGTGGAGGCTTCAGTAACAGGAGCATTGTGTGTGAATAGAGCTGATGTTGAGAGTGAAAGAGGAAAACTCACAGAGCAGACAGAGAGCAGCCACCAACAGCCTGAGAGTGTTCATCCTGAGACTGCACATGGGACTGTGAGGAGCTCCAGCAGCACCTCTTATACAGCACACCTACATCAGTTTTGCTTGTTCTATGTAGACTTTGCATATTAAGAGTTTATATGAAGGCACTGGGACACAAAATCTTCATGTACTGGCAACGCTCCCATTGTATAACCAAAACTATTTGAATATTTGTTCCATATTTGTTCCAGTGTGAGACTTTTCATACTGGACAGTTGTGAACAGTGAGCTATGTCACGACAAATTACCGCTAAATAATAATGTTCAGTATATCAATTAAGACTTCTCATTGAAGAGCCACAAAAATGTACCACTTGTTTTGTTTTTTTACCATAATTATTTTATTACTTATCTGCCTCCGGATAAGGAACATCGTCTGCTGACGATGTTTGCATGTTCTGAAGGTACTGTTGGCTTCATCAAATCCAGACCTTCAGCACGCTCTGGGGCGGTTTGCAGCCGAGTGTGTAGCGGCCGGGATGGGGATCAGCACCTCCAAATCTGAGGCCATGGTTCTCCACCGGGAAAAGGTGGTTTCCCCTCTTCAGATCGGTGGGGAGTCCTTACCTCAAGTGGAGGAGTTCAAGTATCTCGGGGTCTTGTTCACGAGTGAGGGACGGATGGAGCGTGAGATCGACAGACGGATCGGTGCGGCGTCAGCAGTGATGCGGTCGCTGTATCGGTCTGTCGTGGTGAAGAGGGAGCTGAGTCGGGGCAAAGCTCTCGATTTACTGATCGATCTACGTTCCCACCCTCACCTATGGTCATGAGATTTGGGTAATGACCGAAAGGACAAGATCGCCGAAATAACTTTCCTTCGCAAGGGTTGCTGGGCGCACCCTTCGAGATCGGGTGAGGAGCTCAGTTACCTGGGGCTCGGCTATCTATTTCGAATGCCTCCCGGCCGCCTCCCACGGGAGGTGTTCCAGGCATGTCCTATTGGGAGGAGGCCTAGGACACGCTGGTGGGACTATGTCTCCCAGCTGGCCTGGTGTCGCCTCGGGGTCCCCCCAGAACAGCTGGAGGAGGTGTGCGTGGATCGGGAAGTCTGGGCATCTCTGCTGAGACTGCTGCCCCCGCGACCCGGCCCCGGATAAAGCGGAAGAAAATGGATGGATGGACTTATTTGGTTTGCAAGATTTAAACATAATGCAAATTCTCTCATGGATCAATAATGTTTGTCAAAGTACAGAGGGCGGTGGTTAGTGCTCCCGCCTCACAGGTGGGGCCTTATGTTCGGAGCTGGGATTTCTGATTGATCTGAATTCCCTAAAACAATAAATACATCAGGGCAGACACGACTTATAAAGAACGTTTATGGAGAAGGTGTTCGCCGGATAAACCACTTGGTACTTTATATTTAGAAATAAATGACGGAAAGAGGAAACACAAACCACAGGTCCAGCTGCAGTGTACTATACTGTTTATAAGGGATGAACCAGAGAACCTCAATGAAGCAATACTGCCTCCTGTAGGACCTTAATGAAATAATACTCTAGTGTTTTTGTACAGCTCTATATATTCTTTCTGTGACTGTGGAGCTCTGGCACAGTAGTAAACTGCAGTGTCTCCAGGCTGCATGTTTGTTCCAGTCAGAGTCGCTGTGTTACTGGAGGAATCATCACTTATACTGAACTTATTCTTCAATGACTCTTTGTAGTTAGTGCTTGATCCAATTTTCCACCCGATCCACTCCAGGCCTTTCCCAGCAGGCTGTCTGATCCATGCTGTCCAGTAGCTGCTGATAGAATAGGAGACAGTACAGGTGATGGACAGAGGGCCTCCAGGCTGCACAGTCACAGAGTCCGGCTGTGTCAGTGTCTCACTCTTCACACCTGTGGACACAAACATGTTCAGTGGAGGCTTCAGTAACAGGAGCATTGTGTGTGAATAGAGCTGATGTTGAGAGTGAAAGAGGAAAACTCACAGAGCAGACAGAGAGCAGCCACCAACAGCCTGAGAGTGTTCATCCTGAGACTGCACATGGGACTGTGAGGAGCTCCAGCAGCACTTCTTATACAGCACACCTACATCGGCTTTGCTTGTTGCCTAAAGACTTTGCATATGAAGAGTTTATATAAACAGAGAGGCGCTTGGGACACACACACTGTTTATTCAACTCAACTTTAGCCGCACTGCTGTTCTGCATATTAACTAATAAAGATATCCCATTTGCTAATAAACTCTTCTTTACATCAGCTACCACTATAACAGTTCCAGTTTTTTAAATTTTATTTGTTCGACATCGGGTGAGGAGCTCAGTTACCTGGGACGAGCTCGGAGTAGAGTCGCTGCTCCTTCACGTCAAAAGGAGCCAGCTGAGGTGGCTCGAGCCTCTGTTCCGCATGCCTCCTCGTCGCCTCCTTTGGGAGGATTTCCAGGCGTGTCCTATTGGGAGGAGGCCTCATGGAGGACACAGGACACAATGGAGGAGGTGTGAGTGGATCGGGATGTCTGGACGTCTCTGCTCAGACTGCTGCCTCCGCGACCCAGTCCCGGACAAAGATTTTTGCTGCCCTTTTTTGCTTCATCACACCAGTGTTAATTTCGTCGACTAAAATGATTAGTCTTAATTTTAGTCAAAGTGTTATTTTTGACGACTAAAATTGGACTAAAACTAAATTAAAAGTTTTCATGAGACTAAAACTATGACTAAAATGTCCAGATATTTTAGTCGACTAAAATAAGACTAAATAAAAATGAAAGGGAGAGACTAAAATCATCAAAACTTCTATTGACAGTCTGAAAGAGCCTCAGATCATGTAAATTCTCTGCCAAAGGAGCAGCTCTGAGCTTTGTTCATGTGGAGCAGCTCCTTGAAGCAGAGGAACAAGATTAAACATGATTATAATGAATATTATCAAAGCAAAGTCGACTAAATTTGTCTTAAATTTAGTCGACTAAACTTACTTGCAATTTTAGTCGACTAAAACTAGACTAAAATCGAATTACATTTTCGTCAAAAGACTAAGACTAAAACTAAATTAAAATATGTTGTCAAAATGCATCATACAGGTTGCTTTATCAAAGGTTGGAGTGAAAGGGGGGGAAGAGAAGGTAGAGACATCTAATGTCAAACATCTGATGTCAAAACTACTGGACCTGACAATATGATTCTAAGTCTGAAAAGTCTAGCTGTTCAGTTTGAGATCACAGTGGACACGACAAGGTTGTCCTATATCACCAGCTAATTTTAATCTTTTTTCTTGGGGACTGAAGGAGAGAATTTCAGAGCACAGGCAGCACTTTTGTTTTCCAGATGAAGTTGTTTGATTGAAAATTAATCATATCCCTTTAAATGACAGTATATTTTTCACAATGAATGTTATGTATATTTAATAAATAATCAAATGTTATAAAGCAATGCATAGTATCTTTGTAAATTAGAGCGCACTACAATTAGTTTTTCCTTTCTCCTTTCTTTAGTTGTTGTATTTCAGAGTTGATGCTCCTGTGGTGAGTTTTGGTGCAGCTGTGGAGCCGTGTGCAGCACTGTGGCTCTCGTGCACAGTAATAAACAGCCGTATCTCCTTGTTTGGCGCTGTTCACTTGTAAAAACACGGTGCTCGTCGCCGTGTCTTTTGTGATGGAAAACTGGCCTTGGAGACTTTGGGCGAATATTGTGCCTGTTCCACTGTCGATGCGACCGATCCATTCCAGTCCACGTCCTGCTTTCTGACGAATCCAGTGCAGCCAAGTTAAAGAGAGGCCCTGCACTTTACAGGACAGTGTGACGGACCGACCCGGGCCGATGACCACTGGCTCTGAGGAGGTCAGGGACTGGGCCTGGACCGCTGGAGGAGAAAGCAGATTGACTTTATAGAGAGAAGTATTTGTAGAGGCGATGTGTTCATTGTCAGTTCCCACCTGAAATAAAAGCCAGGATGAACAGACTACGCAGAATTACCGTCATAGTGGAAACTCAGGCTGGGTTTGCTGAGACTCACATCAACGTGTGTTATATAAGAGAGTGGGTGTGGGGGAGCTCTGCTGATTTACATGTTTGTTTATATAGTCACCTACAGTCAAATGTATCTGGGAAACAAAAGAGTTAACTGTCCGTTTTAAAATGCATTTTGTTTCATTAATAACAGCCCAGTGGTTACCAAACTTTTGTCTCTCCGTAACCATTGAATTGCCAGCTTATTGTTGACCCAAACCTTTTCATCTTTAGGAAAGATTAAAGTCATTCATATTAATTTAAAGGTTTTGGGGTTTTTTTCAACAATAATCAGAAATAGCCCACATATTAGAGTGCATTCCTCTTATCTTGCTCCTTTTCCAGATATCGATATCATTATTAATCCATTAATCAGGAATAGGGACTACAATTATCAAAATATCCAATTGTTCTTACAGTCCACGTGTCATGTTTTTGTCACACTGTGTTTCACTGTGGTAGCCGCCGTATTGCACAGTGATCCACACTTATACAAAAACTCCACACTTCATAGGGGACTTTATACTGGGGGCTGTACCAGCAGCTTAAGTAAGACCTGATTGGGGACAAGTTCAGAGAGACTTATACACAAAGTGAGATGAAGGAGCTGGTTAATTCCTTTCCTGTTTGTGTTATATTTATGTTTATTACAACCTTGTTCACTGTAATCTAGTTTCCCATTGTATTAACTACAAACTGTTAATTATTGTATTAAACTTAAAAGAATTCACATTTCAGGGAAGCACAAATAAGTCAATTTGTTAATAATGAGTGACTAAAGCACAAAAAAGGCTGATTTAGCGTCATAAAAAGGATCCATATGAATAATATTTTCACAGATAGAAACACCTTTGTCCTCCCTTTATTCCTTAATAAAGGGAGGACAAAGCATAGGTTAAAATTCTGTGACAGAAGTCTGTTTTTTAATCAGGAGGATTTTCCTTGACCTTGAACACTGCAAAAAGTATTTTACTAGATTAGTTCAGATGTCTCAATTTGAGCATAATAATCCAAATTTTAGTTATTTTGACTAGTTAAGGTTTAGTTGGACATTTGATCTAGATTATTTCACTTGTTCTGAGATGTTTCTGACTCATTTCAATATATTTCGCCGTTATTTCAAGCACGTTTCTCTGCCAATGGGGTAAGAAAAATGGTCTTGTCCCATTGGCAGTTTTACTTTCTTATTTCAAGTGATATTTACCAAAGAACCAGTCTGAAATGTTATCAAACTAGCAAAACAATCTTGGTCAGATCAGGAAAAAGGTCTGAATGAGTGAAAACCCCTCAAAACAAGATGCATTTCCTCAATTTAAGTCATTTAAGCCAATACTTGATATTTACTTTTGGTAGTGAATAATATTAATGATCGTAGAAATGTAAATTATAGTTGTTTTGGGTTGTTTTGTTTCATGTTTGATTCAAGAAAAAAAATCAATGAAGCTGGTTGATGGCCTGACTATCTCAGCGTAGAAATGAGAAAAAGCACAACAGGCTAAAATGATGAATCTCATACAGTGGTGTCTTAGCTCCTCCTTTGGAGAGGGCTATACTATGACAGTAAACATGTTTTTGTTCAGCTCTTCATATTCTCTGTGTGACTGTGGCTCCGGGCACAGTAGTAAACTGCAGAGTCTCCAGGCTGGAGGTTGTTTCCAGTCAGAGTCACTGTGTTTCTGGAGGAATCATCACTTAAACTGAACTTATTCTTCAGAGACTCTTTGTAGTTAGTGCTTGATCTGTATTTCCACCCAATCCACTCCAGGCCTTTCCCAGCAGGCTGTCTGATCCATGCTGTGTAGTAGCTGCTGACAGAGTAGGAGACAGTACAGGTGAGGGACAGAGGGCCTCCAGGCTGCACAGTCACAGAGTCTGGCTGGGTCAGTGTCTCACTCTTCACACCTGTGGAGGAAACACAGTGAGTGTGAGCCAGTCAACAGTCTGCTGTATTCAGTCAAACTCACTGTGTCCAACAGCCAGCAGCAGCAGCACACACACACTCCTCATGGTTGGACTGGTGCTGTTCTCATGGAGAGACCTCCCTATGTTTGCCCTTTATATCTTTCACCTATTTGCATAAACAGTGAGCTCCATATCACCTTCATATAAAATGGAGAAAAATAATGTTCAGTATATCAACTAAGACTTCTCAGTGAAAATCCACAAAAATCTGCCACTTATTTTATTTTTTTCCATTATTATTTTATTACTTATTTGGTTTGTAAGATTTAAACATAATGCAAATTCTCTCATGGGTCAATAATGTTTGTCACGGGTGGGGCCTTATTTTCGAAGCTTGGATTTCTGATTGATCTGAATTCTCTAAAACAATAAATACATCATGACAAACACGACTTATAAAGAAAGTTTATGGAGAAGGTGTTCGCCGGATAAACCACTTGGTACTTTATATTTAGAAATAAGTGACGGAAAGAGGAAACACAAACCACAAGTCCAGCTGCAGTGTACTATACTGTTTATCAGGGATGAACCAATGAAGCAATAGTGCCTCCTGTAGGATCTTAATGAAATAATTCTCTAGTGTTTTTGTACAGCTCTACATATTCTTTCTGTGACTGTGAGTACCGAGCACAGTAGTAAACTGCAGTGTCTCCAGGCTGCATGTTTGTTCCAGTCAGAGTCACTGTGTTACCGGAGGAAACTGCATTTATACTGAACTTATTTTTCAGTGAATCTTTGAGGTACAATGTGGATCCAGCTCTGTGATACCCAATCCACTCCAGCGTTTTCCCAGCAGGCTGTCTGATATATGCTGTCCATTCGCTGCTGGTAGAATAGGAGACAGTACAGGTGATGGACAGAGTGCCTCCAGGCTGCACAGTCACAGAGTCTGGCTGTGTCAGTGTCTCACTCTTCACACCTGTGGACACAAACGTGTTCAGTGGAGGCTTCAGTAACAGGAGCATTGTGTGTGAATAGAGCTGATGTTGAGAGTGAAAGAGGAAAACTCACAGAGCAGACAGAGAGCAGCCACCAACAGCCTGAGAGTGTTCATCCTGAGACTGCACATGGGACTGGGAGGAGCTCATATATACTGCACACACTCGTCTAAAAGGAGGTGAAGATCAGGAAATGGGAGGCAAATGATCAAACACAGCGGTCTCTAAATGTGAGCAACCACAACCCAGGCCTTTCATCCAAACCTCACTGCTGTACTCATCACATCAGGAGACGGCACTTCTGTCCATATACTCCACAATGTATTTTTACCACTGAATATCTATTTTAGAGACTTCATTGTCAACAGCTGAACATTTCATTGACAGTATTAGCTGCATTAATGACTTTACTTTATGTTTCATCAATAGAGCCATTAGTTGAAATCATATGAAGCACATTTTCATTTAAAAAACATCTCTGTTTTTAAGTCTGACGCACATAGAAGCGAGAGCTCCTTTTGTGGAAAAACATGTCAGCAGAAATAACCACCAAAATAAAAAAAGACACACAATAAATGTAACAATTGCCAGTGTCAATAGACCAGTCATACTTCTGGTGTTTCAATCAAATTTCATAGTTTGCAATGAAAAACATAATAAACAAAATACTTCTAATGTTAACAAAACCCGGCCCACATCAGGGTATTTCTGTCATGTTGCGCCTGATTAACCAGTTATTTATTCAAATGCCTTATGAACACAGGAAGGTTAAACCACAAGTTCAGCTGCAGTTTAATGGTGTCTTGACAATTATCCAAAGGGTGTGAGTTCCCCTATTGGGCCTCGAGAGAAAAACATCCTGAAGTGTTTTTGTACAGCTCCATGTATTCTCTGTGTGACTGTGGCACTCGAGCACAGTAATAAACTGCAGAGTCTCCAGGCTGCATGTTGTTTCCAGTCAGAGTCACTGAGTTACTGGAGGAATCCACACTTATACTAAACTTGCTCTTCAGTGAATCTTTGAGAGCTCCGCGACAATCAGTACAGTTACCCCCGATCCACTCCAGAGCTTTCCCAGCAGGCTGTCGGATCCATGCTGTAGCATATGTCTTCATAGAGTACGAGACAGTACAGCGGATGGACAGAGGGCCTCCAGGCTGCACAGTCTCAGATTGTGGCTGTGTCAGAGTCTCACTCTTCACACCTGTGGACAGAGCACAATGTTGAGGTCAAACTGTGCTGTTCAGTTGTAACAGAGTGGACTGAGGTGAACAGAGACTCACAGGGTCCAGCTGCCAACAGCAGCAGCAGAAGAAGAGCTCCAGACAGCATCATGAGTGTGGAGGCAGAGTCCACACTCTACCTTATATACACACACAGGACACACACAGTGTAGTTTGCATTGAATCAAACTGGCATTGTCTTCAGCAGGAAACAGTGGTGGAAAGAAACGAAGAACTAAATCAGAGGTCAGTTACATTTACTCAAGTACTTTTTGAAGAAATTGTACTTGTTATAGTTTTAGCATATGGTACTTTTTACTTCTACTACATTTATAATGAAGTATCTCTCTTTCTTGAGTAAAATAGTTGTGAGTAAATATTTGTGCTTAATGATACAATTTTGATCGATAAAATAAATGTAGATCGTCTCGTGCACCGTGTTCTTTAGAATGATTATGTTTTTCTCTATTTTCTGCCATTTTCTTGGAATTTTCTCTCTAAATATTAAAATCAGATTAGTTTAGTTTATTGCCATTATTGATCAACATTTTCACAAACTAGGAATCTGTTTGGTATAATCGTGCAACATGAAACATAACATATAACTTTGATAAATAACAAATTATGAAAAACTTTAAAACTACAAGACTTTTAGGCTATGCATGAGAATATTTAAATCAACTATGATAAAGACAACAACAATATGACATAGTACTACAGTGTGTCGCAACAGATCTGAGTGTGGACAAACCACATAGTCAAATAGAGCAATGAAGATGTTATTGGGCCTTTTTTTGATTCTGATGGTGGAGGGGAAAGAACTGTTCAAGTGGCAGGATCTATGGCTCTGTATGGACTGTAGCCTCCTGCCTGAGGGGAGAGGGGTGAAAAGTCCATGTCCAGGGTGAGAAGGGTCAGCTGTGATCCGACCCACACGCCTCCGGGTCCTGGAGTTGAACAGGTCTTGGAGAGATTGGAACTCGCAGTCGGTGCTTGTCCTGGTTTGCCGCTCTGGGGAACCACACATGATGGCCGTGTAGAACTGCATCTTGGTCGGCAGCTTAAGTTTCCTCAGCTGCCGCAGGAAGAACATCCTCTGCTGGGCCTTCTTGATGAGGGAGCTGATGGTTGGCTCACATTTTGAAGTTGTAACGGTGGTGCCCAGGAACTGGAAGGAGTCCACAATGGAGATGGGGGTGGGAGAGTCTGTCCGGGGGCGAGGGGGGCCGGTGGGGCTCTGTCTTTCCTGAAGTCCACGATCATCTCCACTGTCTTCTGGGCGCTCAGCTCCAGGATGCCAGCCGGTCCACCTTTCTCCTTCAGGCGGACTCATCACCGTCCGAGATGAGTGTGTGTCGTCGGCAAACTTGATCAGTTAAACGGACTGGTGACTGGAGGTGCAGCAGTTTGTGTACAGCGAGAAGAGCCAGGGGGAAAGTACACAGCCCTGAGGAGATCCCGTGTTTGTGGTCCGAGTGTCTGAGACGATCTTAACCAGCCGCACGTGCTGTCTCCGATCTGTAAGGAAGTCAGTGATCCATCTACAGAGGGAGTCGGGAGCTGGTAGAGCTTGTCTCGCAGCAGTCCAGGGAGGATGGTGTTGAAGGCAGAGCTAAAGTCCACAAACAGGAACCTGGCGAAGGTTCCTTAGGAGTCCAGATGCTCCAGAGTGAAGTGGAGGGCCAGGTTAACTGCGTCGTCCACAGACCTGTTGGCTCTGTAGGCAAAGTGCAGTGGGTCCAGGAGGGGGGGCGCTGATGTCCTTGATGTGTAGCAGGACCAAGCGCTCAAAAGTCTTGTGATACGTGGTTTCTTGGGAACAGGGACGATGGTGGATGACTTAAAGCAGGTTGGCACATGGCATGACTCCAACACGATTTATGTTTTGTTTGACACAATTTATGGCGTCATTGAAAAAAATCAGACCTTTTTGCTAAAACAGTCACTCAATACTCGCAGTATAATAATCACAACAGTATAGTTAAACAGTGAGAGAAAAAAGACAGAATCAGAATCAATCGAGGTTTAATGCGCCAGGTAGATTCTCATGATGTCATTTAAAGCTAAAAAGTTTACAACATGCAAACTTTCCAAACAATCTTTAGAATTATTGTTTCTGTAATTTATCACATGTTTTGCATCCTCTTTATCCGGGCATTAAAGGAACATTTAAACAGCATTAACAATGTACTCCTTTCAGATAAAAGTTAGATTTGTCAGGGCCATCGTTGCACTGTCTGCTGTCAAGACTGTGGCAAAATAATGTCCTCACTGAAGCTCCGCCTACTTTACAAACTATGGCAGTGAACACAAATATATAAAAAACATTGTGGGCAGGACTTGGTGCTGGGACTCCACCTGCTGGCGAACTGAGAAAGAATCTACTTAATGTAAGTGGAGCAGAAACAACTCGCGCTAAAGCTTGCGAGATGCGAAGTGAAGGCAATTTGAGCATTGAATAAGAACAAATCAAAGGGATGACATAATGCAGTGGCATTGAACATTTCATTGATGTTGATGAAGTTTGATAATTAGTCATGTTGGTTTTTATAAAGGCTCTGTACTTTAAATGTTGGAACGTTTACACTTAAGTTTGTGACAATGACAAAGAATGATTTAAAAAGAAAAGAATTGTTTAAAGATCCCTCTTTAAATCTTTTTACCTTTTCCCCTAAAGGTTACAAAGTATATTTGGATTATATTATATCTTTGGAGTTACATTTTCTTTTGATTATGTGGACCGTCCTTGTTGTTTCTCACAGGTTTTTGTATTGACATATTCCACTGTGGGAGCTCCACACTGTGACACACAGCTGTGCAAAAACTACTGACAGACTGTCAGGACGTACACATCTAGCTGTTTCCCATTGTATTAACTATGAACTGTTCATTATTTTATCAAACCTAAAATAATTAAAATGTAGTGAAAACAAAAACAACACACTTTATTTACACTGACATTTTCATTGATAGAAACAATGCCATGGTCCACCCTTTATTCCTTATTTAAATACAAAGCATGGATTACCATTCTGTAACAGAAGTTGGTTCATATTTTTAATATGGAGGAATTTTCTTGACTTTATTTAATATTGTTTATTGTGGAGATGTAAATTAAAGTATTGTTTTTTGTGTTTTGTAAAAGCACAAAAGGTTGACGTTTAATGATGAATGAGATGGCATCTCTTGAATCACCCAAATGGTCCTGTTTGAAAACAGTTAAGGGGGAAAACAATTTTGAGAAAAATCTAAACTTTCTCAAATGATTCAAAAACTACTTTAACAAACGCTGAATTATGAATATAGTTTTCTACTAAATAAAAATACAAAGACATGGGGTGGAGCAAAGTGGTTCAAGAGTCCATAAATACATTTAAAAAAAATGGAGAATGCCAACCTGATGCTACATGTTAGCATTGTGCTAATGCACTTGTTGTGACTGCAGTTTTTTCGCTTCTATTGAACAATCTGCTGTGAGCAAATATCTATATGGGCCCGATTTACACTTGAATTTATTCGTATGTGATAAATAAGTTCATATTCCACCAGAAAATACTAAAAAGAGTGAAAAATTGCGTTTCCTAAAAGATTTTATTTTTCCCCTTGGCGAGGCCACACTCTCTTCTATGACGTGTTGTGAGTGTGTGAATAGAGCTGATGTTGAGAGTGAAAGAGGAAAACTCACAGAGCAGACAGAGAGCAGCCACCAACAGCCTGATACAGCTAATATGTCTGAGGTCTGACCGTAGGGGGCAGTGTGTGGTTTTTGCACAGCTCTTCTGTTGCTCTGAGTCACTGTGGTCGAACACAGCAATAAACAGCCGAGTCGTCAGGCTGCAGCCTCTGTCCTCGAATCGTCACTGTTCCTGCAGACGTGTCTCTGCTCAGACTGAACCTGTCCTTCAGAGCATTGTTCTGGTAGAGGCTACCATCTCCCCACATGTGGAAGATCCACTCCAGTTTGCCCTGTCTCTGTCGGATCCAGCCTGTGGCATAGCTGTTAGAGTAACCAGAGACTCTACAGCTGATGCTGAGAGTTTGAGCAGGCTGCAGCAGCACTGAGCCTGGCTGGAGGAGCTCCACACTGAGCCCTGGACCTGTGGAAACACAACATCATCATCATCATCATCATCATCATCCGCTGACACAGCAGTGAAGGACAGTGAAGAGTTCTCACAGGAAGCAGCTGCAGCAGCAGGAGCACGGCCCCAGACAACATGACTGATGTGTGTCTGTCTCTAACACCGCTCTGTTTTATACACACACTCATTTAAATAAAACAGCACAGGTTTTCTTACCTCCTGCATATGTTAATGACATGAATGTTTTCAAAGTACACACTCATTTTCAATCACCCTAAATTGGGGTCAAACGTTTTACTGTGTTTATTCAGATTTATAGACTGGAGATTGTTGTGTCCGGTGACTTTATCGACAGAACAACAGAGTGAAAAGAGTGAGAGGAGAGAGACGCAGCTCAGACCAACCTTCAAACACTGATTTAAGCTTTTTATGAAAACCTTTGACCCTGTTATAGCCCATAAGGTCAAAAGACAGTATTTCATCATCATCAAACTTTACCAAAACAATTGAACAAATATTTAAAGCCACACGATCCAATGAACGCCAAATGTTGTTGATCTCGTGTAAGTGGAAAACATATTGAAACAGCTCGAAGTTTAATGAGATTATGCTGTGTTTTGCGCCCTCTGTGGTTGTTGCTGAGATATCGCTGAAGTGTTTTTGTTCAGCTCCACATATTCTCTGTGTGACTGTGACTCCGGGCACAGTAGTAAACTGCAGAGTCTCCAGGCTGCATGTTCTTTCCATTCAGAGTCACTGTGTTACTGGAAGTGTCTAAATCAATGCTAAATTTGTTCTTCAGTGATTCTTTATAGTGAGAGCCTCCTGTGTATTTTTGTCCAATCCACTCCAGGCCTTTCCCAGCAGGCTGTCTGATCCAGAATGTCCAGGTGCCAAGAGAGTAGGAGACAGTACAGGTGAGGGACAGAGAGCCTCCAGGCTGCACAGTCACAGAGTCTGGCTGGGTCAGTGTCTCACTCTTCACACCTGTGGAGGAAACACAGTGAGTGTGAGCCAGTCAACAGTCTGCTGTATTCAGTCCAACTCACTGTGTCCAACAGCCAGCAGCAGCAGCACACACACACTCCTCATGGTTGGACTGGTGCTGTTCTCATGGAGAGACCTCCCTATGTTTGCCCTTTATATCTTACACCTATTTGCATAAACAATCAGCTATGTCACGACAAACTACCGCTAAATAAAAAGGAGAATAATAGTGTTCAGTATATCTATTAAGACTTCTCAATGAAGAGCCACAAAAATCTGACACTTCCTTTTTTTTTTTCCAGAATTATTTTATGACTTATTTGGTTTGTTAAGATTTAAACATAATGCAAATTCTCTCATGGATCAATGATGTTTGTCAAAGTACAGAGGGCGGTGGTTCGTGCTCCCGCCTCACAGGTGAGGCCTTATGTTCGAAGCTTGGATTTCTGATTGATCTGAATTCCCTACAACAATAAATACATCAGGACAAACACGACTTATAAAGAAGGTTTATGGAGAAGGTGTTCGCCGGATAAACCACTTGGTACTTTATATTAAAAAATAAATGACGGAAAGAGGAAACACAAATCACAAGTTTATCAGGCATGAAACAGAGAAACTCAATGAAGCAATGGTGCCTCCTGAAGGACCTTAATGAAATAATACTCTAGTGTTTTTGTACAGCTCTACATATTCTTTCTGTGACTGTGAGTACCGGGCACAGTAGTAAACTGCAGTGTCTCCAGGCTGCATGTTTGTTCCAGTCAGAGTCACTGTGTTACTGGAGGAAACTGCATTTATACTGAACTTATTCTTCAATGAATCTTTGAGGTACAAAGTGGATCCAGCGCTGCGATACCCAATCCCCTCCAGGGTTTTTCCAGCAGGCTGTCTGATATATGCTGTGTAGTGGCTGCCGACAGAATAGGAGACAGTACAGGTGATGGACAGAGTGCCCCCAGGCTGCACAGTCACAGAGTCTGGCTGTGTCAGTGTCTCACTCTTCACACCTGTGGACACAAACGTGTTCAGTCGAGGCTTCAGTAACAGGAGCATTGTGTGTGAATAGAGCTGATGTTGAGAGTGAAAGAGGAAAACTCACAGAGCAGACAGAGAGCAGCCACCAACAGCCTGAGAGTGTTCATCCTGAGACTGCACATGGGACTGTGAGGAGCTCCAGCAGCTCTACTTTTATACAGCACACCTACATCGGCTTTGCTTGTTCTATGGAGACTTTGCATATGAAGAGTTTATATAAAATGCACTGAGACAAAAAAATCTTCATGTACTGGTAACGCTCACTTTGTATAACCAGAACTATTTGAATATTTCTGAAATGAAAACTCTTTATTGATCATTCTGTATGTAAAGTAATAGTGACATTTCCTTTGCTAGTTTACTCTTCTTTACATCAGCTATATGAAACAGTTCAAGCGTGAGGCTTTTTTTTTTAAATAATATGTTTATTATTTAAAAATACACATAGTATTATGGACAGTTGGAGTGAAAGGGGGTGAAGAGCAGGTAGAGTTATCGTCTAATGTCCAAACTATTGGAACTGAAAACATAATTCTAATAATTCAATGTCTGAAAAGTCTATCAGTTTGAGATCCGTGGGGACACAACAAGGTTGTCCTTTATCACCAGCTAATTTATATATATTGTCCTGTGGACTGAACGAGAGAATTTCAGTGCTCAGGCAGCAGTTTTATTTTCCAGATGAAGTTGTTTGACTGAAAATTGATCATATCCCGTTCAATGACAGTATATTTTACACAATAAATGTTATGTATGATCAATAAATGATCAAACAAAATAAAGCAACCTTTGTATTTTTTGGAAAGATGAAAGTCGTAGATGGTTTAAGTTTTTTTCAACAATAATCATCAGCCCACATATTACAGTGCATTCCTCTCATTAGTTTTGACCTCTTTTCTTAAAAGTTGAGGATCCTGGACGTACCCTGTTGGGACTTTTCCATTAATGACTGCTCCTTTTACAAATAGCCCAACATTAATCCATTAATCAGTAATCGTAAATACGTCTGTCAAAAAATCCAATTGTTCTTACAGTCCACATGTCATGTTTTTGTCATGGTGTTTTTCACTGTGGTAGCCGCCGTATTGCACAGTGATCCACACTTGTACAAAAACTCCACACTTTATAGGGGACTTTATTTTGGTGGCTGTACCAGCAGCTTAAGTAAGATCTGATTAGAGACAAGTTCAGAGAGACAGTGAACTTCTCTGGAAAGTGAGATGAAGGAGCTGCTTAATTCCATTCCGGTTTGTGTTATATTTATGCTTTAAACAAACTTGTACATTGTAATTAAGTTGTTTCCCACTGTATTAACTACAAACTGTTAATTATTGTATTAAACTTAAAAGAATGTAGTGGAACCAAAAAGGAGTGACTAAATAAAAAAAAGTTGATTTAGCATCATAAAAAGGATCCATGTGAATAGTATTTTCATCAATAGAAACAATGCCTTGGTCCTCCCTTTATTCCTCATTTAAATACAAGCATAGATTACCATTCTGTAACAGAAGTCAGTTTAACATATTTTTAATGAGTAGGATTTTCCTTGACCTTGAATAATATTGATGATCGTAGAAATGTAAATTATAGTTGTCTTTTTCATGTTTGAGTCAAGAAAAAAATTCAATGAAGATGGTTAATGGCCTGACTATCTCAGCGTAGAAATTAGTAAAAGCACAGAAGGCCTAAATGATGAATCTCACACAGTGGTGTCTTCGCTCCCCCTTTAGAGGGCTATACTATGACAGTAAACATGTTTTTGTTCAGCTCTACATATTCCCTGTGTGACTGTGGCTCTCTGGCACAGTAGTAAACTGCAGAGTCTCCAGGCTGCATGTTCTGTCCAGTCAGAGTCAGTGTTTTTGTAGATGCGTGTAAATCAATGTTAAACTTGTTCTTCAGTGAGTCTTTATAGCCATTGCCTCCTGTGTATTTGTATCCAATCCACTCCAGGCCTTTCCCAGCAGGCTGTCTGATCCAGTGTGTAGCATAGCTACTAACAGAATAGGAGACAGTACAGCGGATGGACAGAGGGCCTCCAGGCTGCACAGTCACAGAGTCCGGCTGTGTCAGTGTCTCACTCTTCACACCTGTGGACACAAACGTGTTCAGTGGAGGCTTCAGTAACAGGAGCATTGTGTGTGAATAGAGCTGATGTTGAGAGTGAAAGAGGAAAACTCACAGAGCAGACAGAGAGCAGCCACCAACAGCCTGAGAGTGTTCATCCTGAGACTGCACATGGGACTGTGAGGAGCTCATATATACTGCACACTCTCTACACCTGCTTTACATATTCTCCCTACGAGGAGCAAGAAAGTTTGTAATGCATAAAGGTCCTTGTTGTCCTTGTTTTGCACAACAGTATAATAATCTGTAATCTATGTGTTTTTTGAGATGAACAATAAACTTTTAATTGTTGTGTTTACATGGAATTATTCAAATGTTTTGGAAATATAAACAAGGCAATTTGTCCACCTAAAAGCCACCACAATTTTCAACTTTAAGTATAAGACTTTATAAGACTTTCATCGACAGAGGGAAAATCCTGCCTGAATAGACACTCAGGTAAATATTACTCCCAGATGCAAAGATTGTATTGAAAAACATCATTAGAATTCACTCTATATTTGAATTAATTTAGAAATTCTCTGCCCGTACCCCTGGTTGTGAAACACTGACATAGAGGATGTTTTTGAACAGCAGCTGCTCTGTCTGATATCTAGACTGTATCATTTGCATAATATCTCCTCCTGCTGGACACAGACAGTAATGCAACCGGAAAGTCTTTTATTATGATCAATATTACTATTATTCATTCCTATTTCAATCTTCTTAGTTGTATAGTTCATTCAATAGATTAAAAATGTAACTGAGGTTATATTTTATGAATTGAAACACTTTTATTAGAAGGGCCACGACTTAAAGTTTTCGAAATAGTACCATTTGCGTTGTTACTTCACTTATTGCACCATTTAAGCATAACAAAGATAAAGGAAGCAATATTTGAGGTGTGGTCTGTCATATTGGTGTTTTTGTGAAATGGTTCTTGTTCTTGTTCATTCATTACTATAGTTATGTACTATTCCTTTTTTGGGGAAGTAGTTTTTGTCCAGCTGTCACACGGTCTCTCTCACTGTGTGTCTGGCGCAGTAATACAGCCCCGTGTCGTCCTCCCTCAGCCCGCTCATCTGCAGATACACCTCCTTCCTGCTGTTGTCCCGGGACACGGTGAAGCTGCCTCTCACCGAATCCGAGTAGAGCTTGGTTACACTTGCATCGCTAATGAAAGAGATCCACTCCAGACCTTTTCCAGGAGCCTGTCTGATCCATGAAGTGACATAATCACTGCTGAATCCTGAATAAGTGCAGGTCAGTCTGTGTGAACCTCCGGGACTTTGAACCACAGCTTCAGACTGAACCAGAGATTGGCCGTCGACTCCTGAAAGCACAAGTATTGATGGGTTTAGTGCGATCACAGAGGTCAGAGAACAATCACTGTATCGGGCTCACCTGGCCAGCTGACGGACAGAAGGACTGCTAAGTAATACCGGAAATGAAATATTGTTGGTGATGTGCTTTGGAAGTTGTGAGTAAAAGGTGGATCCTAAAACATTTATAAAGTTAGCAGAGGATAGTTATTTGCATGATGTGGATCCTCCCGCAAACACCACACACCTCCAACCCTTCCTCTCAACACTTATGAGTAAATATACTGGTAACTGAAGAAAACTGTCATTGTTGAATATGTTAGTGTGAGGAAATAGGTGAAGCCAGGTATATACAGTAATGTTTCCCTTAGTATAGTCATTTTATAATGTGGATTTTATATCACAATGAAACTAATATCACTTAGTAAAGACACACAAAATAAAATAAAATAAAATAAAATAAAATAAAATAAAATAAAATAATAATGATAAAAATAATAATAATGAATGAAAAACAAAAGAGCTGCTGCTATTGATATGTATATATATTATGTACAATATTTTATGTATTTATGTATTATTGCAAACTCTGTAGTCCCCCCCGGATGAATGTGGGTGAATATGTATGTATGTGTGTACGGGTGTATGTATATGTATACGAGTGTATGTTTATATGCATGTGTATGTGTTTAAACAAAATGTCTTCTTTTCTTATTTCTTTATATAAAAACGTCTTCAAAAACAAATAATATATATATATATTTTTTAAAGTTATGTCATGTGTTTGGGTGAGCTCAGGCCGCTCACAGCAAAATAACATGTGTGTTTGAGATATTTTTCCAATGCTGAAAATATCTGTCATAAAATTAAAGCTTGAATTTCAGTTTTATTTTTGGGGTATTTTTTGTGCGGATTCCCTGGCTATTAAATAGGACAAACAATCAGAACCCAGGACTGAGCCCTGAGGTACACCACATGTCAGATCAACATTATCATGCATAATGCTGTTAGCTGAAAACTCCAAACAGCTAACTTTAACGACAGTCATTCTAACACATGAACCTGCATCAAGAAGATCGAAGAGCCAAACAAGACCTGTAAACCTTTATCTTTGTATTTGTTCTTGTGCAGCAAATACTTATATAAGAATTGGTTGAAAATCTCTGTAAGGTAATGTGTAAAAGCACAATAATGATCAGTGTTGTGTTAGCTCCCCCTGAAGGACTATAGTATATGACATGTTGCATGTTTTTGTTCAGCTCCACATATTCTCTGTGTGACTGTGGGTACCGGGCACAGTAGTAAACTGCAGAGTCTCCAGGCTGGAGGTTGTTTCCAGTCAGAGTCACTGTGTTTCTGGAGGAATCATCACTTATACTGAACTTATTCTTCAGAGACTCTTTGTAGTTAGTGGTTGAGCTGTATTTGTGTCCAATCCACTCCAGGCCTTTCCCAGCAGGCTGTCTGATCCATGCTGTGTAGTAGCTGCTGACAGAGTAGGAGACAGTACAGGTGAGGGACAGAGAGCCTCCAGGCTGCACAGTCACAGAGTCTGGCTGTGTCAGTGTCTCACTCTTCACACCTGTGGAGGAAACACAGTGAGTGTGAGCCAGTCAACAGTCTGCTGTATTCAGTCCAACTCACTGTGTCCAACAGCCAGCAGCAGCAGCACACACACACTCCTCATGGTTGGACTGGTGCTGTTCTCATGGAGAGACCTCCCTATGTTTGCCCTTTATATCTTTCACTGATTTGCATAAACAGTCAGCTATGTCACGACAAATTACCGCTAAATAAAAAGGAGAATAATAATGTTCAGTATATCTATAAAGAGCTCTCAGTGAAGAGCCACAAAAATCTGACACTTATTTTATTTGTTTTACTAATTTCATTTTATGACTTATTTGGTTTGTAAGATTTAAACATAATGCAAATTCTCTCATGGATTAATAATGTTAAAGGGTGATGGTTAGTGCTCCCGCCTCACAGGTGGGGCCTTATGTTCGAAGCTGGGATTTCTGATTGATCTGAATTCCCTAAAACAATAAATACATCAGGACAAACACGACTTATGAAGAAGGTTTATGGAGAAGGTGTTCGCCAGATAAACCACTTGGTGCTTTATATTTACAAATAAGTGACGGAAAGAGGAAGCAGAAACCACAAGTCCAGCTGCAGTGTACTATACTGTTTATGAGGGATGAAACAATGAAGCAATACTGCCTCCTGTAGGACCTTAATGAAATAATACTCTAGTGTTTTTGTACAGCTCCACATATTCTTTCTGTGACTGTGGTCGTCTGGCACAGTAGTAAACTGCAGTGTCTCCAGGCTGCATGTTTGTTCCAGTCAGAGTCACTGTGTTACTGGAGGAAACTGCATTTATACTGAACTTATTCTTCAGTGAATCTTTGAGGTACAAAGTGGATCCAGCCAGGTGATACCCAATCCACTCCAGGCCTTTCCCAGCAGGCTGTCTGATATATGCTGTCCAGTAGCTGCTGACAGAGTAGGAGACAGTACAGGTGATGGACAGAGTGCCTCCAGGCTGCACAGTCACAGAGTCTGGCTGTGTCAGTGTCTCACTCTTCACACCTGTGGACACAAACGTGTTCAGTCGAGGCTTCAGAAACAGGAGCATTGTGTGTGAATAGAGCTGATGTTGAGAGTGAAAGAGGAAAACTCACAGAGCAGACAGAGAGCAGCCACCAACAGCCTGAGAGTGTTCATCCTGAGACTGCACATGGGACTGTGAGGATCTCCAGAAGCTCTACTTTTATACAGCACACCTACATCGGCTTTGCTTGTTCTATGTAGACTTTGCATATGAAGAGTTTATATAAAGGCACTGGGACATAAAATCTTCATGTACTGGCAACACTCACATTGTATTACCAGAACTAATTGAATATTTTCAATCATATTTTTGCAGCCCTTTTTAACTTTATCATACTGGACAGTTGGAGTGAAAGGGGATTGAGATCCCAGGGGACACGACAAGGTTGTCCTTTATCACGAGCTAATTTATAAATTTGCCCTGTGGACTGAAGGAGAGAATTTCATCATACTTTTGTTTTCCAGATGAAGTTGTTTGACAGTATATTTCACACAATAAATGTTATGTATATTTAATATATAATGAAATGACATAGAGCAATGCATAATATCTTTGTAAATTAGAGTGCACTGCAATTTCTGTATATTTATTTCTCCTTTCTTTAGTTGTTGTATTTCAGAGTTGATGCTCCTGTGGTGAGTTTTTGTGCAGCTGTGGAGCCGTGTGCAGCACTGTGTCTCTCGTGCACAGTAATAAACAGCCGTATCTCCTTGTTTGGCGCTGTTCACTTGTAAAAACACGGTGCTCGTCGCCGTGTCTTTTGTGATGGAAAACTGGCCTTGGAGACTTTGGGCGAAAATTGTGCCTGTTCCACTGTCGATGCGACCGATCCATTCCAGTCCACGTCCTGCTTTCTGACGAATCCAGTGCAGCCAAGCTAAAGAGAGGCCCTGCACTTTACAGGACAGTGTGACGGACCGACCCGGGCCAATGACCACTGGCTCTGAGGAGGTCAGGGACTGGGCCTGGACCGCTGGAGGAGAAAGCAGATTGACTTTATAGAGAGAAGTATTTGTAGAGGCGATGTGTTCATTGTCAGTTCCCACCTGAAATAAAAGCCAGGATGAACACACTACGCAGAATTACCGTCATAGTGGAAACTCAGGCTGGGTTTGATGAGACTCACATCAACTTGTGTTATATAAGAGAGTGGGTGTGGGGGAGCTCTGCTGATTTACATGTTTGTTTATACACCTACAGTCAAATGTATCTGGGAAACAAAAGAGTTAACTGTCAGTTTTAAAATGCATTTTGTTTCATTAATAACAGCCCAGTGGTTACCAAACTTTTGTCTCTCCGTAACCATTGAGTTACCAGCTTATTGTTGACCCAAACCATTTCATCTTTAGGAAAGATTAAAGTCATTCATATTAATTGAAAGTTTTTTGTTTTTTTTTTCAACAATAATCAGAAGTAGCCCATATTAGAGTGCATTCCTCTTATCTTGCTCCTTTTCCAGATATCGATATCATTATTAATCCATTAATCAGGAATCGGGACTACAGTTATCAAAATATCCAATTGTTCTTACAGTCCACGTGTCATGTTTTTGTCACAGTGTGTTTCACTGTGGTAGCTGCCGTGTTGCACAGTGATCCACACTTATACAAAAACTCCACACTTCATAGGGGACTTCATACTGGAGGCTGTACCAGCAGCTTAAGTAAGACCTGATTGAAGTGCAAAGAGAGACTTTTACGGAAAGTGAGATGAAGGTGCTGGTTAATTCCTTTCCTGTTTGTGTTATATTTATGTTTATTACAACCTTGTTCACTGTAATCTAGTTTCCCATTGTATTAACTACAAACTGTTAATTATTGTATTAAACTTAAAAGAATTCACATTTCAGGGAAGCAAAAATAAGGCAATTTGTTAATAATGAGTGACTAAAGCACAAAAAAGGCTGATTTAGCGTCATAAAAAGGATCCATATGAATAATATTTTCACAGATAGAAACACCTTTGTCCTCCCTTTATTCCTTAATAAAGGGAGGACAAAGCATAGGTTAAAATTCTGTGACAGAAGTCTGTTTTTTAATCAGGAGGATTTTCCTTGACCTTGAACACTGCAAAAAGTAATTTACTAGATTAGTTCAGATGTCTCAATTTGAGCATAATAATCCAAATTTTAGTTATTTTGACTAGTTAAGATTTAGTTGGGCATTTGATCTAGATTATGTCACTTGTTCTGAGATTTTTCTGACTCATTTCAATATATTTCGCCGTTATTTCAAGTATGTTTCTCTGCCAATGGGATAAGAAAAATGGTCTTGTCCCATTGGCAGTTTTACTTTCTTATTTCAAGTGATATTTACCATAGAACCAGTCTGAAATGTTATCAAACTAAAGCAAAATAATCTTGGTCAGATCAGGAAAAAGGTCTGAATGAGTGAAAACCCCTCAAAACAAGATGCATTTCCTCAATTTAAGTCATTTAAGCCAATGCTTGACATTTACTTTTTGTAGTGAATAATGTTAATGATCGTAGAAATGTAAATTATAGTTGTTTTAGGTTGTTTTGTTTCATGTTTGATTCAAGAAAAAAAATCAATGAAGCTGTTAATGCCCTGACTATCTCAGCGTAGAAATGAGAAAAAGCACAACAGGCTAAAAGGATGAATCTCACACAGTGGTGTCTTTGCTCCTCCTTTGGAGAGGGCTATACTATGACTGTAAACATGTTTTTGTTCAGCTCTTCATATTCTCTGTGTGACTGTGGCTCCGGGCACAGTAGTAAACTGCAGAGTCTCCAGGCTGGAGGTTGTTTCCAGTCAGAGTCACTGTGTTTCTGGAGGAATCATCACTTAAACTGAACTTATTCTTCAGAGACTCTTTGTAGTTAGTGGTTGAGCTGAGTTTCCACCCAATCCACTCCAGGCCTTTCCCAGCAGGCTGTCTGATCCATGCTGTGTAGTAGCTGCTGACAGAGTAGGAGACAGTACAGGTGAGGGACAGAGGGCCTCCAGGCTGCACAGTCACAGAGTCTGGCTGGGTCAGTGTCTCACTCTTCACACCTGTGGAGGAAACACAGTGAGTGTGAGCCAGTCAACAGTCTGCTGTATTCAGTCAAACTCACTGTGTCCAACAGCCAGCAGCAGCAGCACACACACACTCCTCATGGTTGGACTGGTGCTGTTCTCATGGAGAGACCTCCCTATGTTTGCCCTTTATATCCTTCACCTATTTGCATAAACAGTCAGCTACATGTCTCCCAATATAAAAAGGAGTGTTAAATATATCAGTATACGTTAGACTTCACAGTAAAGAGCCGCAAAAATATGAGGTTCTCAATGTCAATAGACAAGCTGTAGTTTGCCCATTTCCAAAAAGAGAAGATATGACACAAACGTAACTGTCCGCTGGAGAAATTTGTGACATTTTATTTACTTTATTTATTAATTGACTATAGTTATTTTATTACTTACTACTTGGATTACTACATAATGCAAATTCTCTCATGGATCAATAATGTTTGTTAAAGAGGGCAGTGGTTAGTGCTCCCGCCTCACAGGTGGGGCCTTATGTTCGGAGCTTGGATTTCTGATTGATCTGAATTCACTAAAACAATAAATTCATCAGGGCAGACATGACTTACTTTAAAGAAATAAATGACAGAAAGAGGAAACACAAACCACAGGTCCAGCTGCAGTGTACTATACTGTTTATGAGGGATGAAACAGAGAACCTCAACGGAGCAATACTGCCTCCTGTAGGACCTTAATGAAATAATACTGTAGTGTTTTTGTACAGCTCTACATATTCTTTCTGTGACTGTGGAGCTCTGGCACAGTAGTAAACTGCAGTGTCTCCAGGCTGCATGTTTGTTCCAGTCAGAGTCACTGTGTTACTGGAGGAAACTGCATTTATACTGAACTTATTCTTCAGTGAATCTTTGAGGTACAATGTTTTTCCAGCTCTGTGATACCCAATCCACTCCAGGGTTTTCCCAGCAGGCTGTCTGATATATGCTGTGTAGTAGCTGCTGACAGAGTAGGAGACAGTACAGGTGATGGACAGAGGGCCTCCAGGCTGCACAGTCACAGAGTCTGGCTGTGTCAGTGTCTCACTCTTCACACCTGTGGACACAAACGTGTTCAGTGGAGGCTTCAGTAACAGGAGCATTGTGTGTGAATAGAGCTGATGTTGAGAGTGAAAGAGGAAAACTCACAGAGCAGACAGAGAGCAGCCACCAACAGCCTGAGAGTGTTCATCCTGAGACTGCACATGGGACTGTGAGGAGCTCCAGCAGCTCTACTTTTATACAGCACACCTACATCGGCTTTGCTTGTTCTATGGAGACTTTGCATATGAAGAGTTTATATGAAGGCACTGGGACATAAAATCTTCATGTACTGGCAACACTCACTTTGTATAACCAGAACTATTTCAATATTTGTGAAATGAAAACTCTTTATTGATCAAAGCCACTCAACTTTAGCTACACTGCTGTTGTGAATATAAAATAATAGGGATTTCTCATTTGCTATACCACTATATTAAACAGTTCCAGTGTGAGACTTTTTTTAAATCATATTTTTGCAGCCCTTTTTGACTTTATCATACTGGACAGTTGGAGTGAAAGGGGATTGAGATCCCAGGGGACACGACAAGGTTGTCCTTTATCACTAGCTAATTTATAAATTTGCCCTGTGGACTGAAGGAGAGAATTTCATCATACTTTTGTTTTCCAGATTAAGTTGTTTGATTGGAAATTGATCATATCTCTTTCAATGAGTATATTTCACACAATAAATGTTATGTATATTTAATATATAATGAAATGACATAGAGCAATGCATAATAACTTTGTAAATGAGAGTGCACTGCAATTTCTGTATATTTATTTTCCCTTTCTTTTGTTGTTGTATTTCAGAGTTGATGCTCCTGTGGTGAGTTTTGGTGCAGCTGTGGAGCCGTGTGCAGCACTGTGTCTCTCGTGCACAGTAATAAACAGCCGTATCTCCTTGTTTGGCGCTGTTCACTTGTAAAAACACGGTGCTCGTCGCCGTGTCTTTTGTGATGGAAAACTGGCCTTGGAGACTTTGGGCGAATGTTGTGCCAGTGGAACCACTGTCGATGCGACCGATCCATTCCAGCCCACGTCCTGCTTTCTGACGAATCCAGTGCAGCCAAGCTAAAGAGAGGCCCTGCACTTTACAGGACAGTGTGACGGACCGACCCGGGCCGATGACCACTGGCTCTGAGGAGGTCAGGGACTGGGCCTGGACCGCTGGAGGAGAAAGCAGATTGACTTTATAGAGAGAAGTATTTGTAGAGGCGATGTGTTCATTGTCAGTTCCCACCTGAAATAAAAGCCAGGATGAACAAACTACGCAGAATTACCGTCATAGTGGAAACTCAGCCTGGGTTTGATGAGACTCACATCAACTTGTGTTATATAAGAGAGTGGGTGTGGGGGAGCTCTGCTGATTTACATGTTTGTTTATACAGTCACCTACAGTCAAATGTATCTGGGAAACAAAAGAGTTAACTGTCAGTTTTAAAATGCATTTTGTTTCATTAATAACAGCCCAGTGGTTACCAAACTTTTGTCTCTCCGTAACCATTGAGCTACCGGCTTATTGTTGACCCAAACCTTTTCATCTTTAGGAAAGATTAAAGCCATTCAAATTAATTGAAAGTTTTTGGGGGTTTTTTTTTCCAACAATAATCAGAAATAGCCCACATATTAGAGTGCATTCCTCTTATGTTGCTCCTTTTCCAGATATCGATATCATTATTAATCCATTAATCAAGAATTGGGACTACAGTTATAAAAATATCCAATTGTTCTTACAGTCCACATGTCACGTTTTTGTCATGGTGTTTTTCACTGTGGTGGCTGCTGTATTGCACAGTGATCCACACTTATACAAAAACTCCACGCTTAATAAGGGACTTTATACTGGAGGCTGTACCAGCAGCTTAAGTAAGATCTGGTTGGGGACAAGTGCATTAAGATATGCTATAATCATAACCATTCTGATGGTTATTGTAACTGTAGCGTGAGATAGGGTTATAAGGACCTGTGTCTGATGTGCAGAAGGAGCTGTTGGTGCAGAAGGAGCTGTCAGACATGTTCCTGTTTGGAACAGCTAAACAGGAGATTTGGTTTAAACTAAAAACAAGTGTGACAAAACAATGGATGAATAATGCTGTAAAGCGCCTTAATCTGATTTATTTTTGTTTATAAATGAGTAAGGGATAATTTGAAGGACATGCCAAAAAACACACATGTTAATCTATGAACTCAGGCCACCTTTAATTGGTTAAGGAGGAACAAAACATTTTTAAAGATTTTAAAAGAAATATTTACAGCCTAGATTTAAAAAGCTACAATTAATGAACTTAGAAACCTCAAAGAATAAGTTAATGTTGAAATGTTCCTAAATGCTGATCGGCAGTTCATAGTAAACAAGAGCTTCAGCTAAAACTTCAGTCAAAAATGTATTCATCTGAAAACTTAATTAAAACATGAAATATAGTTAAATTAATCTAATTGGAACATGTGTAAAAGAAAAGAAAAAAAAAACACCTAATGCCCCGGATTTTCCACAAAAATACACTGTCCCACTTATAGCACAATGGTAAAGTGGGACAGTGATTAAATCTCTTGTAAAAATAGAAGTATAAAGAATAAACATGCAATTTTGAGATGTTTCGTTTGCAGATGCATTCCCTTAAACAGCGCATGAACAAACATCTGCATGTCTGTTAGTTTTAAAAAGTTATACCTTAAGTTAAAACACAAATGCCATGTCATTGGACATACCTTCACTGTTTTACTCATTGGTTTTAGATTATGGTTTGCCATATGAAGTGAAGTCATGTCCACAGAACCATTAGTTTTTTATCCTGCACATTCTAATTATGTATTTTTAGTAATAAAATATGACACATAAAAAATAATCATTATTAAAGTTAAAGAGACTAGATGCAAGTTGGTCATTTTTATACTCACTACTGCCACCTCAGGTCTTATGCGTAACTGCAGTCTCTATATTAAGCTCGTGCATGACGGCACTTCGGACACGAACTAACAACGTTTTGAGTGACAGTGCAGGATTTTAGAGGCAGTTGTAGTAAACACGTCTGAGCTCATTCTACTTCTTTAGTACATTACTGGCACATGTAGGAGGCAATGAAAATACATGATTTTAACATTTTTAAACTCTGTATAGTCCCTTTAGGTGTCCCACTTTACCCATATTCATCCTAGTGAACTTGGTTCTATGGAAAGTGAGATGAAGTTGTTGGCTATTGCTGCTCACTGCTCCTATAGGTCGCCCCAGCGCTTTTGAGGATGGGTCAAAGCAGAGAACAAATTCCCTTTGGGGCATCAATAAAGTATATCTTGACCTTAACTTATTTCTACCCAAAAAAAATAATAGATAATGCCCTTGTCCACCCTTTATTTCTCATTTAAATACAAAGCATAGATTACCATTCTGTAACATAAGTCGGTTTAGCATATTTTTAATCAGGAGGATTTTCCTTGACCCTGAATGATATTGTTGATCGTAGAAATGTAATTTATAGTTTTTAATGTTTGACTGACGAAAAAAATCAATGAAGGTGATTGATGACCTGACTATCTCAGCACAGAAATGAGTAAAAGCACAACAGGCCTAAAATGAACTGAATCTCACACAGTGGTGTAAGAGCTCCCCCTTTGGAGAGGAATACACTTCATGACAGAAAACATGTTTTTGTTCAGCTCTTCATATCCTCTGTGTGACTGTGGCTCTCGGGCACAGTAGTAAACTGCAGAGTCTCCAGGCTGCATGTTCTGTCCCGTCAGGGTCAGTGTTTTTGTAGATGTGTCTAAACCAATGTTAAACTTGCTCTTCAGAGAATCTTTGTAGTTAGAGCCTCCTGTGTATTTGTATCCAATCCACTCCAGGCCTTTCCCAGCAGGCTGCCTGATCCAGTGTGTCCAGTAGCTGCTGACAGAGTAGGAGACAGTACAGGTGATGGACAGAGGGCCTCCAGGCTGCACAGTCACAGAGTCTGGCTGTGTCAGAGTCTCACTCTTCACACCTGTGGACACAAATGTGTTCAGTGGAGGCTTCAGTAACAGGAGCATTGTGTGTGAATAGAGCTGATGTTGAGAGTGAAAGAGGAAAACTCACAGAGCAGACAGAGAGCAGCCACCAACAGCCTGAGAGTGTTCATCCTGAGACTGCACATGGGACTGTGAGGAGCTCATATATACTGCACACACTCTACACCTGCTTTACATATGAAGAGCCTGAGGAGACTATGGGGAGCAAGAAAGTTTATTATGCATAAAACTGTCCCAGATCTTGTTGTGCATATAGTAAGTGTATACTTTGCGTTTACATATGAGTTAAATTAATGTCTGTGAAGTTTTTACAACAAAACACAAGCTGCTCTATGGGTGTACTTGGAAAATAAAGTTATGGTGGAAAGTTCATGAGTTCATGAGTTCATGGTGGAAACTGGCAAGTATGTTTTTTTTTTATCATTATTTTTTCAAATTATTTAAGCAAAATGTGTCCGTGTTGGGCAAATAATTTCATTGAACTAACAGCAGTCAGTGAACTGAAAGTTGCTGTTTAGCATCTTGCATGAGCAGCTAAGAAGTGGATAAAGTGTATTGGGTGTGAGAGCTCCCCCTGTGGAGAGGCTACACTCTGTGACAGGAAACATGTTTTTGTGCAGCTCCACATATGCTCTGAATGACTGTGGTTCCCGGGCACAGTAGTAAACTGCAGAGTCTCCAGGCTGCATGTTTTTTCCAGTCAGAGTCACCGTGTTACTGGAGGAAACTGCATTTACTGTGAACTTATGCTTCAGTGAATCTTTGAGGTACATCTTGTTTCCAGCAGCGTGCTCTCCGATCCACTCCAGGCCTTTCCCAGCAGGCTGCCTGATCCAGTGTGTCCAGTAGCTGCTGACAGAGTAGGAGACAGTACAGGTGAGGGACAGAGGGCCTCCAGGCTGCACAGTCACAGAGTCTGGCTGGGTCAGTGTCTCACTCTTCACACCTGTGGAGGAAACACAGTGAGTGTGAGCCAGTCAACAGTCTGCTGTATTCAGTCCAACTCACTGTGTCCAACAGCCAGCAGCAGCAGCACACACACACTCCTCATGGTTGGACTGGTGCTGTTCTCATGGAGAGACCTCCCTATGTTTGCCCTTTATATCTTTCACATATTTGCATAAACAGTGAGTTCCATATCACCCCCATATACAAAGGAGAATAATAATGTCCAATACATCAGTTAAGACTTCACAGTGAAGGGCCACAAAAATATGGTACATACATGTGGATGTCAGCTGGAGAACTTTGTGACATTCATCCTGCTATTTTTCCTGCCACTTAATTTATTCATTGGCTATAGTTATTTTATTACTGACTACTTGGTTTGTAAGATTTAAACATAATGCAAATTCTCTCATGGATCAATAATGTTTGTCAAAGTACAGAGGGCAGTGGTTAGTGCTCCTGCCTCACAGGTGGGGCCTTGTGTTCGGCGCTTGGATTTCTGATTGATCTGAATTCCCTAAAACAATAAATACATCATGACAGACACAACATAAAGAAAGTTTATGCAGAAGGTGTTCGCCGGATAAACCACTTGGTACTTCATATTAAAAAATAAATGACAGAAAGAGGAAACACAAACCACAAATCCAAACCACAAGTCCAGCTGCAGTGTACTATGCTGTTTATAAGGGATGAAGCAATACTGCCTCCTGTAGGACCTTAATGAAATAATACTCGTAATACTAGTGTTTTTGTACAGCTCTACATATTCTTTCTGTGACTGTGGAGCTCTGGCACATTTCAAAAGACATCCCTGGCTTTACCTCTTACACAAGTAGATGTGAGAGCTCCTTCTGTGGCAACTCTAGTGGAAAAACATGTCACCAGAATTTAAAAAAAAAGACATGCAATAAATGTAACTAATTGTCAGCATCAACAGACCATAATTCATGTGTTTCATTCTCAGGAACCAAACCTCTAAACCATTTTGACATACCGGATTTTTAACACAGAGAATCCGGATCCAGGTACAACATTTGAAGCATTGGGGAAACAAAGGTGGGTGATTCGCCGTGACGCCTTTGGTGATGTCCCTGCAACATTAAAGGATTTTTATTTTAAAATTAACCTCTGAACCCCCGCCTGAACCGATCACATTTTCTCCATTTCGACTTTACCCAAACCTAAAAGCTTCTGGACTGGAGCTTACAGTGTTACAGGCCAGTGTAACGTTCAGTATAAGAAGATTTTAGATTTTGGTAAAGGCAAACTGGAGAAAATGTGCTCAGTTCAGGCGGGGGTTAAGAGGTTAAAGAGTGCCTTGGATCATCTCCTTTTTTCAATAAGGAAAAATGCATTGCACATTTTTGTCATTTTTAGGTTTTCATATTAAAATAAGGCCTAAAAATGCCCAAAACGCCTTGTATTTTCAGCGACGAAATCTGAATAATGGACTGAGCCAGGTTTAAATGCACGGTTTTGTTATATTGATACATTAGTTACATTAATTAGACAATACTGGTACATTAAATCAAAATTGAGTGGATAAAGCTGTACACATTTCAATCATTGAATCAGTGCAATAATTAAACATGTTAAGATTAGGTTTTTGTTTTGTTTTTGCTGCTAGGATTACTCTTGTCCTCAGCATCGTGGTGGACTGGACCTCACGCTCAAAGGGGAGACTCAGAAGCCGAGCTGAGAGGAAAACCATTGACAGTAAAAAGAACCATTACCACTTCCTTACAAGGACCCCAGAGCAGTGGGCTGAGACTCAGAGTCACTTCACAGAAGAAGAGCTCCAGACAGCATCATGAGTGTGGAGGCAGAGTCCACACTCTACCTTATATACACACACAGGACACACACAGTGTAGTTTGCATTGAATCAAACTGGGATTGTCTTCAGCAGGAAACAGTGGTGGAAAGTAACGAAGAACTAAATCAGAGGTCAGTTACTCAGTTACATTTACTCAAGTACATCACTCTTTGAAGAAATTGTACTTCTTATAGTTTTATCATATGGTACTCTACTTAAATTATGATGAAGTATACTCTGACTTGAGTAAAAACATTTTCCACTGTTCTTGTTGCGGGAGGTATGCCTGGATGGACCGTAGCCTCCTGCCTGAGGGGAGAGGCGTGAATAGTCCGTGTGAGAAGGGTCAGTTGTAATCTGACCCACCCACACGCCTCCGGGTCCTGGAGGTGAACAGGTCCTGGAGACATGAGAGCTCACAGCCAATCACCTTCTCAGCAGCAGCACAATGCACTGCAGTCGCTCCTGTCTTGTATCGACATATTCCACTGTGGGAGCTCCACACAGCTGGGCAAAAACTACTGACATACTTTCAGGACGTGCTCGTGTAATCTATTTGTTTCCCTTTTATCAACTATAAAACTGTTAATTATTTACTTATAATAATTAAATACAGTATAAACAAAAACAAGGCCTTTATTTCTAATGAGTGATTAAAGCTATACAAAGGGAGATTTAGCCTAATAAATGAAATATGAATAATATTTTGAACAACATTTGCATCGATAGAAACAACATGGCCCATCCTTTATTCCTCATTCAAATACAAAACATAGATTACCATTCTGTAACAGAAGTCGATTTAACATATTTTTAATCTGGAGGATTTTCCTTGACCTTGAATCAATCTCGTAGAAATGATGAATCTCACACACTGGTGTGAGAGCTCCCCCGAGGGCTATACTTTAAAACAGGAAACATGTTTTTGTTCAGCTCTTCATATTCTCTGTGTGACTGTGGCTCTCGGGCACAGTAGTAAACTGCAGAGTCTCCAGGCTGCATGTTCTGTCCCGTCAGAGTCACTGTTTTTGTAGATGTGTCTAAATCAATGTTAAACTTGCTCTTCAGTGATTCTTTATAGTAAGAGCCTCCTGTGTTTTTGTATCCAATCCACTCCAGGCTTTTCCCAGCAGGCTGTCTGATATATGCTGTCCAGGAGCCAAGAGAATAGGAGACAGTACAGCGGATGGACAGAGGGCCTCCAGGCTGCACAGTCACAGAGTCCGGCTGTGTCAGTGTCTCACTCTTCACACCTGTGGACACAAACGTGTTCAGTGGAGGCTTCAGTAACAGGAGCATTGTGTGTGAATAGAGCTGATGTTGAGAGTGAAAGAGGAAAACTCACAGAGCAGACAGAGAGCAGCCACCAACAGCCTGAGAGTGTTCATCCTGAGACTGCACATGGGACTGTGAGGAGCTCATATATACTGCACACACTCTACACCTGCTTTACATATGAAGAGCCTGAGGAGACTATGGGGAGCAAGAAAGTTTATTATGCATAAAACTGGCCCAGATCTTTTTGTGCATATAGTAAGTGCATACTTTGCATTTACATATGAGTTAAATTAATGTCTGTGAAGTTTTAACAACAAAACACAAGCTGCTCTATGGGTGTACTTGGAAAATAAAGTTATGGTGGAAAGTTCATGGGTTCATGAGTTCATGGTGGAAACTTGCAGGTATGTTTTTTTTTTTTATCATTATTTTTTCAAATTATTCAAGCAAAATGTGTCCGTGTTGGGCAAATAATTTCATTGAACTTACAGCAGTCAGTGAACTGAAAGTTGCTGTTTAGCATCTTGCATGAGCAGCTAAGAAGTGGATAAAGTGTATTGGGTGTGAGAGCTCCCCCTGTGGAGGGGCTACACTCTGTGACAGGAAACATGTTTTTGTGCAGCTCCACATATGCTCTGAATGACTGTGCTTCCCGGGCACAGTAGTAAACTGCAGAGTCTCCAGGCTGCATGTTTGTTCCAGTCAGAGTCACCGTGTTACTGGAGGAAACTGCATTTACTGTGAACTTATGCTTCAGTGAATCTTTGAGGTACATCTGATGTCCAGCACGGTGCTCTCCGATCCACTCCAGGCCTTTCCCAGCAGGCTGCCTGATCCAGTGTGTCCAGTAGCTGCTGACAGAGTAGGAGACAGTACAGGTGAGGGACAGAGGGCCTCCAGGCTGCACAGTCACAGAGTCTGGCTGGGTCAGGGTCTCACTCTTCACACCTGTAGAGGAAACACAGTGAGTGTGAGCCAGTCAACAGTCTGCTGTATTCAGTCCGACTCACTGTGTCCAACAGCCAGCAGCAGCAGCACACACACACTCCTCATGGTTGGACTGGTGCTGTTCTCATGGAGAGACCTCCCTATGTTTGCCCTTTATATCTTTCACATATTTGCATAAACAGTGAGTTCCATATCACCCCCACATACAAAGGAGAATAATAATGTTCAATACATCAGTTAAGACTTCACAGTGAAGGGCCACAAAAATATGAGGTTATTGATGTTGATAGACAAACTATAGTTTGCCAATTTCCAAAATGAGAAGATATTTTATGAGTACATACATGTGGATGTCAGCTGGAGAACTTTGTGACATTCATCCTGCTATTTTTCCTGCCACTTAATTTATTCATTGGCTATAGTTATTTTATTACTGACTACTTGGTTTATAAGATTAAAACATAATGCAAATTCTCTCATGGATCAATAATCTTTGTCAAAGTACAGAGGGCGGTGGTTAGTGCTCCCGCCTCACAGGTGGGGCCTTATGTTCGGAACTTGGATTTCTGATTGATCTGAATTCTCTACAACAATAAATACATCAGGACAAACACGACTTATAAAGTTTACGGAGAAGGTGTTCGCCGGATAAACCACTTGGTACTTCATATTCAAAAATAAATGACGGAAAGAGGAAACACAAACCACAAGTCCAGCTGCAGTGTACTATACTGTTTATAAGGGATGAAGCAATACTGCCTCCTGTAGGACCTTAATGAAATAATGCTCTAGTGTTTTTGTACAGCTCTACATATTCTTTCTGTGACTGTGAGTACCGGGCACAGTAGTAAACTGCAGTGTCTCCAGGCTGCATGTTTGTTCCAGTCAGAGTCACTGTGTTACTGGAGGAAACTGCATTTATACTGAACTTATTCTTCAGTGAATCTTTGAGGTACAATGTTTGTCCAGCCTGATGATACCCAATCCACTCCAGGGTTTTTCCAGCAGGCTGTCTGATATATGCTGTCCAGTAGCTGCTGACAGAATAGGAGACAGTACAGGTGATGGACAGAGTGCCTCCAGGCTGCACAGTCACAGAGTCTGGCTGTGTCAGTGTCTCACTCTTCACGCCTGTGGACACAAACATGTTCAGTGGAGGCTTCAGTAACAGGAGCATTGTGTGTGAATAGAGCTGATGTTGAGAGTGAAAGAGGAAAACTCACAGAGCAGACAGAGAGCAGCCACCAACAGCCTGAGAGTGTTCATCCTGAGACTGCACATGGGACTGTGAGGAGCTCATATATACTGCACACACTCTGTGCGTCCGAAAAGAGGCGAAGATCAGGAAATGGGAGGCAAATGATCAAACACAGAGGTCTTTAAATTTGAGCAACCGCAGCCCAGGCCTGACATCCAAATAAGCACTTATCTGCTATACAAATCACATCAGGAGTTCTTCCATTCTGTGATACGTTCTTACCTGAGCTTCGACAAGTTGTAACTGTCTTGTCTTTGTGCCCGTGGAAGAGCGCGGTAGCTTCCAATTTCACACTCGTTTGGAGCTATAGGAATATACTGGGAGAGGCCAAATGCTAACAACATCCTTGGTCGTTTTGCGTGATTGAGGGCTCGCACAAGGACCAGACAGGTATGTATCAAGTCGTCTAAGCTCAGGCAAGAACATATCTCAGTATGAAAAAACGGTGGCCTGTTCCTTCAAGAGTTAACAGCTTGAAGCTTCATTTACAGTATTAACTGCATGGCATTAACGACTTTGCAGAAAAAAACTGAAACAAATCAAAATGATCAGATGTCAGAAATAACAAATATTTCTTTTAAAAGATAACAATGGAACTAGACAGCGGTGCGCCTTATCACCTTTTCATTTTGTTTCATCAATAGAGCCATTAGTTGAAATGAAGCACATGTTCATTTCAAAAGACATCCCTGGCTTTACCTCTTACACAGGTAGATGTGAGAGCTCCTTCTGTGGCAACTCTAGTGGAAAAACATGTCACCAGGATTTTAAAAAAAGACATGCAATAAGTGTAACTAATTGTCAGCATCAACAGACCATAATTCATGTGTTTCATTCTCAGGAACCAAACCTCTAAACCATTTTGACATACCAGATTTTTAACACAGAGAATCCGGATCCAGGTACAACATTTGAAGCATTGGGGAAACAAAGGTGGGTGATTCGCCGTGACGCCTTTGGTGATGTCCCTGCAACATTAAAGGATTTTTATTTCAAAATTAACCTCTGAACCCCCGCCTGAACCGATCACATTTTCTCCATTTTGACTTTACCCAAACCTAAAAGCTTCTGGACTGGAGCGTACAGTGTTCAGTATAAGAAGATTTTAGATTTTGGCAAAGGCAAACTGGAGAAAATGTGCTCAGTTCAGGCGGGGGTTAAGAGGTTAAATAGTGCCTCGGATCACCTCCTTTTTTCAATAAGGAAAAATGTATTGCACATTTTTGTCATTTTAGGTTTTCATATTAAAATAAGGCCTAAAAATGCCCAAAGTGCCTTGTATTTTCAGCGACGAAATCGGAATAATGGACTGAGCCAGGTTTAAATGCACGGTTTTGTTATATTGATACATTAATTACATTAATTAGACGATACTGGTACATTACATCAAAATTTAGTGGATAAAGCTGTACACATTTCAATCATTGAATCAGTGCAATAATTAAACATGTTAAGATTAGGTTTTTGTTTTGTTTTTGCTGCTAGGATTACTCTTGTCCTCAGCATCGTGGTGGACTGGACCTCACGCTCAAAGGGGAGACTCAGAAGCCGAGCTGAGAGGAAAACCATTGACAGTAAAAAGAACCATTACCACTTCCTTACAAGGACCCCAGAGCAGTGGGCTGAGACTCAGAGTCACTTCACAGAAGAAGAGCTCCAGACAGCATCATGAGTGTGGAGGCAGAGTCCACACTCTACCTTATATACACACACAGGACACACACAGTGTAGTTTACATTGAATCAGACTGGGATTGTCTTCAGCAGGAAACAGTGGTGGAAAGTAACGAAGAACTAAATCAGAGGTCAGTTACTCAGTTACATTTACTCAAGTACATCACTCTTTGAAGAAATTGTACTTCTTATAGTTTTATCATATGGTACTCTACTTTTTCTAATTATGATGAAGTATCTGTACTCTGACTTGAGTAAAAACATTTTCCACTGTTCTTGTTGCAGGAGGCATGCCTGGATGGACCATAGTGTCATGGATTGTGGTGGTGTGAAGAAAAGACAAATCCAAAATGCGGGACTGCAAAATAACTGGTGATGTTTAATAAAGGACGAAAACAAAAATAACAAAATCCAGAGAAAACCAAAAACCGGGGCTGACGTAGACAATGACACGACAAAGGACAAGGGAAACACAGGGGCATAAATACAAGAGGAAACAGGGCACAGGTGAAACACATCAGGGCGGGGCAGGCAGGTAGCGAGGGAAGTAAAGCAAAATCACAACAACAGAACACATGTCAAAATAAAACACAGGACTAGACCAAACACAAGAAAACATACAAAAACAGGTGAACAAAAGATGAATCATGACAGGTAGCCTCCTGCCTGAGGGGAGAGGCGTGAATAGTCCGTGTCCAGGGTGAGAAGGGTCAGCTGTGATCTGACCCACACGCCTCCGGGTCCTGGAGGTGAACTGGAGACATGAGAGCTCACAGCCAATCACCTTCTCAGCAGCAGCACAATGCACTGCAGTCGCTCCTGTCTTGTATCGACATATTCCACTATGGGAGCTCCACACAGCTGGGCAAAAACTACTGACATACTTTCAGGACGTACACGTGTAATCTATTTGTTTCCCTTTTATCAACTATAAACTGTTAATTATTTACTTATAATAAGTAAATACAGTATAAACAAAAACAAGGCCTTTATTTAAATAAATGAAATATGAATAATATTTTGAACAACATTTTCATCGATAAAAACAATGCCTTGGTCCATCCTTTGTTCCTCATTCAAATACAAAACATAGATTACCATTCTGAAACAGAAGTCGATTTAACATATTTTAAAACTGGAGGATTTTCCTTTTCCTTTCCTTTTTTCCATTTTCCTTGAATCAATCTCGTAGAAATGATGAATCTCACACAGTGGTGTGAGAGCTCCCCCGAGGGCTATACTTTAAAACAGGAAACATGTTTTTGTTCAGCTCCACATATTCTCTGTGTGACTGTGGCTCTCGGGCACAGTAGTAAACTGCAGAGTCTCCAGGCTGCATGTTCTGTCCCGTCAGAGTCACTGTTTTTGTAGATGTGTCTAAATCAATGTTAAACTTGCTCTTCAGTGATTCTTTATAGCTAGAGCCTCCTGTGTTTTTGTATCCAATCCACTCCAGGCCTTTCCCAGCAGGCTGTCTGATCCAGTGTGTCCAGTAGCTCAGAGCATAGGAGACAGTACAGGTGAGGGACAGAGTGCCTCCAGGCTGCACAGTCACAGAGTCTGGCTGTGTCAGTGTCTCACTCTTCACACCTGTGGACACAAACGTGTTCAGTGGAGGCTTCAGTAACAGGAGCATTGTGTGTGAATAGAGCTGATGTTGAGAGTGAAAGAGGAAAACTCACAGAGCAGACAGAGAGCAGCCACCAACAGCCTGAGAGTGTTCATCCTGAGACTGCACATGGGACTGTGAGGAGCTCATATATACTGCACACACTCTACACCTGCTTTACATATGAAGAGCCTGAGGAGACTATGGGGAGCAAGAAAGTTTATTATGCATAAAACTGGCCCAGATCTTTTTGTGCATATAGTGAGTGTATACTTTGCATTTACATATGAGTTAAATTAATGTATGTGAAGTTTTAACAACAAAACACAAGCTGCTCTATGGGTGTACTTGGAAAATAAAGTTATGGTGGAAAGTTCATGGGTTCATGAGTTCATGGTGGAAACTGGCAGGTATGTTTTTTTTATCATTATTTTTTCAAATTATTTAAGCAAAATGTGTCCATGTTGGGCAAATAATTTCATTGAACTAACAGCAGTCAGTGAACTGAAAGTTGCTGTTTAGCATCTTGCATGAGCAGCTATGAAGTGGATAAAGTGTATTGGGTGTGAGAGCTCCCCCTGTGGAGGGGCTACACTCAGTGACAGGAAACATGTTTTTGTGCAGCTCCACATATGCTCTGAAGGACTGTGGTTCCCGGGCACAGTAGTAAACTGCAGAGTCTCCAGGCTGCATGTTTTTTCCAGTCAGAGTCACCGTGTTACTGGAGGAAACTGCATTTACTGTGAACTTATGCTTCAGTGAATCTTTGAGGTACATCTGTTGTCCAGCACGGTGCTCTCCGATCCACTCCAGGCCTTTCCCAGCAGGCTGCCTGATCCAGTGTGTCCAGTAGCTGCTGACAGAGTAGGAGACAGTACAGGTGAGGGACAGAGGGCCTCCAGGCTGCACAGTCACAGAGTCTGGCTGGGTCAGTGTCTCACTCTTCACACCTGTGGAGGAAACACAGTGAGTGTGAGCCAGTCAACAGTCTGCTGTATTCAGTCCGACTCACTGTGTCCAACAGCCAGCAGCAGCAGCACACACACACTCCTCATGGTTGGACTGGTGCTGTTCTCATGGAGAGACCTCCCTATGTTTGCCCTTTATATCCTTCACCTATTTGCATAAACAGTGAGCTCCATGTCACCCCCATATACAAAGGAGAATAATAATGTTCAATACATCAGTTAACACTTCACAGTGAAGGGCCACAAAAATATGAGGTTATTGATGTTGATAGACAAAGTATAGTTTGCCAATTTTCAAAATGAGAAGATATTTCATGAGTACATACATGGGGATGTCAGCTGGAGAACTTTGTGACATTCATCCTGCTATTTTTCCTGCCAATTAATTTATTCATTGGCTATAGTTATTTTATTACTGACTACTTGGTTTATAAGATTAAAACATAATGCAAATTCTCTCATGGATCAATAATGTTTGTCACAGGTGGGGCCTTATGTTCGGAGCTTGGATTTCTGATTGATCTGAATTCTCTACAACAATAAATACATCAGGACAAACACGACTTATAAAGAAAGTTTATGGAGAAGGTGTTCGTCGGATAAACCACTCGGTACTTTATATTTAGAAATCAATGACGGAAAGAGGAAACACAAACCACAAGTCCAGCTGCAGTGTACTATACTGTTTATAAGGGATGAAACAATGAAGCAATAGTGCCTCCTGTAGGATCTTAATGAAATAATACTCTAGTGTTTTTGTACAGCTCCACATATTCTTTCTGTGACTGTGAAGCTCTGGCACAGTAGTAAACTGCAGTGTCTCCAGGCTGCATGTTTGTTCCAGTCAGAGTCACTGTGTTACTGGAGGAAACTGCATTTATACTGAACTTATTCTTCAGTGAATCTTTGAGGTACAAAGTGGATCCAGCCAGGTGATACCCAATCCACTCCAGGGTTTTTCCAGCAGGCTGTCTGATATATGCTGTCCAGTGGCTACCGACAGAGTAGGAGACAGTACAGGTGATGGACAGAGGGCCTCCAGGCTGCACAGTCACAGAGTCTGGCTGTGTCAGTGTCTCACTCTTCACACCTGTGGACACAAACGTGTTCAGTGGAGGCTTCAGTAACAGGAGCATTGTGTGTGAATAGAGCTGATGTTGAGAGTGAAAGAGGAAAACTCACAGAGCAGACAGAGAGCAGCCACCAACAGCCTGAGAGTGTTCATCCTGAGACTGCACATGGGACTGTGAGGAGCTCATATATACTGCACACACTCTGTACGTCTGTGAGGGGCCACGATCAGGAAATGTCATGCAAATCTAGTGATTGGAGACAAATAACAGTCTCTCTAAACATATATAGCTCTGGTCTATTTACTTTCCCTCAAATGTTTTTCTTTTTATGTTTTGGTTCTTCTTCTAATGTCTTCAATGAGAATCCATCCATTTTCTTCCGCTTTATCCGGGGCCGGGTCGCAGGGGCAGCAGTCTCAGCAGAGATGCCCAAACTTCCCGATCCACACACACTTCCTCCAGCTGTTCTGGGGGGACCCCGAGGCGACACCAGGCCAGCTCGGAGACATAGTCCCACCACCGTGTCCTGGGCCTTCCACGAGGCCTTGTCCCACTAGGACATGCCTGGAACACCTCCCGCGGGAGGCGACCAGGAGGCATCCGAAACAGATGCCCGAGCCACCTCAGCTGGCTCCTTTCGACGTGAAGGAGCAGCGACTCTACTCCGAGCTCCTCCCGGGTAACTGAGCTCCTCACCCGATCTCGGAGGGTGCGCCCAGCCACCCTGCGAAGGAAACTCATTTCGGCCGCTTGTATTCGCGATCTTGTCCTTTCGGTCATGACCCAAATCTCATGACCATAGGTGAGGGTGGGAACGTAGATCGATCGGTAAATCGAGAGCTTTGCCCTCCGACTCAGCTCCCTCTTCACCACGACAGACCGATACAGCGACCGCATCACTGCTGACGCCGCACCGATCCGTCTATCGATCTCACGCTCCATCCGTCCCTCACTCGTGAACAAGACCCCGAGATACTTGAACTCCTCCACTTGAGGCAAGGACTCCCCACCGACCCGAAGAGGTCTGTTCATTACTTTTATGGACAGAATTTCTAGGCGCAGCCAGGGGCCGGAGGGTGTCCGGTTTGGTAGCCTCAGGATCTCATCTCTGCTGTTTGCGGACGATGTTGTTCTGATGGCTTCAACGAACCAGGACCTTCAGCACGCACTGGGGCGGTTTGCAGCCGAGTGTGTAGCGGCCGGGATGAGGATCAGCACCTCCAAATCCGAGGCCATGGTTCTCCACCGGAAAAAGGTGGCTTCAATGAGAATCGCACACAATGTAAATCAGGAAAAGCCAAAACATTAAAATTATTTCCAAACGTTTGACGGCTACTGCATAGTTGCCTTCATTATCTTCGAGTGTAGTATGTGGGAAAGCACAAAACACTTATAAACTTGTCTGAAATTTGAAAAGCAAATCTAATGATCCTCTTGTGTTAATGGAAAATTGCATCAACAAAGAGACTTTTCTGCTAAAGGCACATCTGTACATCTCTAATTCACAAAAGGACATCTCCAGTCACAGGAACTTCTCTGCAATAGTGACAACATCCTTGTTTTTAATCACCTTTACTTTTTGTTTCAGAATAGAGCCATTCACTGGAACGATAAGAACCACTCTATTTGTATGAAAAACACCTGTCCTTGAGACACTTGAGCTCCTAACCTGATCACTATGGTGTGTTTATTTTACAGCTCATGTGCCATTATGCTACACAGGATTCACCACTGCAGAAACTCTACATTTATTTTACAATCAATGTGTGAGAGAAAACAGGAAACTAAAACCACAAGTCAAGCTGCATTTAGAGATTAATAGTGCTTCAACAAATGAGCTCAATGGAGAGACAGTGCCTCCTATGGGACAGTAAGAGAATAACATCCTGAAGTGTTTTTGTTCAGCTCTTCATATTCTCTGTGTGACTGTGGCTCTCGAGCACAGTAGTAAACTGCAGAGTCTCCAGGCTGCATGTTTTTTCCAGTCAGAGTCACTGTTTTACTGGAAGAATCCACACTTATACTGAACTTGCTCTTCAGTGAATCTTTGAGAGCTCCGCTACAACCACTACAGTGATACCCGATCCACTCCAGGCCTTTCCCAGCAGGCTGTCTGATCCAGTGTGTCTCGCTACTAACAGAGTAGGAGACAGTACAGCGGATGGACAGAGGGCCTCCAGGCTGCACAGTCTTAGATTGTGGCTGTGTCAGAGTCTCACTCTTCACACCTGTGGACAGAGCACAATGTTGAGGTCAAACTGTGCTGTTCAGTTGTAACAGAGTGGACTGAGGTGAACAGAGACTCACAGGGTCCAGCTGCCAACAGCAGCAGCAGAAGAAGAGCTCCAGACAGCATCATGAGTGTGGAGGCAGAGTCCACGCTCTACCTTATATACACACACAGGACACACACAGTGTAGTTTGCATTGAATCAAACTGGGATTGTCTTCTGCAGGAAACAGTGGTGACAGTGGCTACCTTATTCAAGACAATGATAATGTATTATTATAATTTAACAAAACACTTTTTACTATAACTTTTCTGAGTTTTAGACACTTTGGAGCGGGTTGTGCACAATAGTAATAAAATAAAGCACCAAAAATGGAAACGGATACAACTCCAACATATGGACCTAGAGTTCTGAAATGTAAAGCACACGGTGCTCGTGAGGCTATAACTGTAGTGAATATCAAAAAGAAACCTGCTGCTTTGGTATAATCAAAGTTATTGCTACATCCCTAAACTCTGACCACCCGACTTTACCAAGTGCATTGGCTTTACCCAAATCTAAAAGCTTCTCGACAGGAGCTTACAGCCTGTGGGCCAGTGCAACGTCTCATTTCAAAGACCTAGAAAAACTGATCGTCTCGCTATGAGTCATGTTACTTTTAGACTTTCAAATATCATATTCTTGCTCAAATTGCACCACATTAGAACAAAACACAATGATTGACAAAAGCACGGGCAGGAATCACAAAGCGTCCACTGAAACACTTGAGAATCTGCTTAATGGAAACTCAGACAAACTTTTACCAGAGACAGAAGGAACAAAAAAAACTCAGCCTGTTGAAACCTTGGACTGGGTGTATTCAGCACAAGTTTAAACCACACCCCACACCTTTATTTATGCTTCAATCCTTAATGCCAGCTCTGTCTCACCATCAAATATTTGGAAACGCTTCTATTAGGTTTTGATTCTTCTTCTTCTTCTACTGTCTTCAACGAAAATTACACACAATATAAATAAGGGAAAACAAAAAAAGGGTTTCCAAATGTTTGACGGCTACTGTACCTTCATTATCTTCATGTCACGATCTTCGAGTGTAGTATGTGGGAAAGCATCAAACACTTATCAACACCTGTCCTTGAGACACTTGAGCTCCTAACCTGATCACTATGGTGTGTTTATTTTACAGCTCATGTGCCATTATGTTACACAGGATTCACCACTGCAGAAACTCTACATTTATTTACAATCAATGTGTGAGAAAAAAGAGGAAACTAAAACCACAAGTCCAGCTGCAGTTTACCCCGAGAGAATAATAGTGCTTCAACAAATGAGCTCAATGGAGAGACAGTGCCTCCTATGGGACATTAAGAGAATAACATCCTGAAGTGTTTTTGTACAGCTCTTCATATTCTCTGTGTGACTGTGCTTGTTTGGCACAGTAATAAACTGCAGAGTCTCCAGGCTGCATGTTGTTTCCAGTCAGAGTCACTGTTTTACTGGAGGAATCCAGACTTATACTGAACTTGCTCTTCAGTGAATCTTTGAGTACAACTGTACAGCCAGTACAGTGATACCCGATCCACTCCAAGCCTTTCCCAGCAGGCTGTCTGATCCAATGTGTAGCATAACTATTCAGAGTGTAGGAGACAGTACAGCGGATGGACAGACGGCCTCCCGGCTGCACAGTCTCAGATTGTGGCTGTGTCAGAGTCTCACTCTTCACACCTGTGGACAGAGCACAATGTTGAGGTCAAACTGTGCTGTTCAGTTGTAACAGAGTGGACTGAGGTGAACAGAGACTCACAGGGTCCAGCTGCCAACAGCAGCAGCAGAAGAAGAGCTCCAGACAGCATCATGAGTGTGGAGGCAGAGTCCACACTCTACCTTATATACACACACAGGACACACACAGTGTAGTTTGCATTGAATCAAACTGGGATTGTCTTCTACAGGAAACAGTGGTGGAGAGAAACACATACAAAGAACACATTTAAGGTACTGTTGCCTTATTCAAGAAAATTATAATTTATTTTTTTTGAACACTTTTTACTATGACTTTACTGAGTTTTAGACACTTTGGAGCGGGTTGTGCACAATAGTAATAAAATAAAGCACCAAAAATGGAAACGGATACAACTCCAACATATGGACCTAGAGTTCTGAAATGTAATCTGACCCCCCGCCTTTACCGAGTGCATTGGCTTTACCCAAATCTAAAAGCTTCTCGACAGGAGCTTTCAGCCTGTGGGCCAGTGCAACATCTCATTTCAAAGACCTAGAAAAACGGATCGTCTCGCTTGCATTGTTGCTGTGTTGTCGTCACTTTTTTCACTTTTTTTTTGTTGCTTTTTTGTTGAAACTTTTACTTCTACTCCAGCCAAACTGGAGGAAATGTGCTCAGTTCAGGTGGGGGTTAAGAGGTTAAACACAATCTGATTTTTAGTCACTTTATTATTCAAACATAGTTCAAACATTTGGGGGAAAGAGGAAGTCCAGCTGCTGTTCACCTCTTACATCCTTCCTCATGTTTTTGCTCTGAGCCCAACCATTTCAAACCATCTACCGCCCCCTTTAGGCTGTGTGACTTTCTGAGGTTTTTGTACGGCTTCAGTGTTATGTGCAACCACTGTGTGTCTGGCACAGAAGTACACAGCCGAGTCCTCGGGCCTCAGGCTGGACAGTCTCAGAAACACTGAGCTTTTCCCGTTGTCTCTGGTGATTTCTATTCGATCTTGGACGCTGCTCGCATAGTTCACTTTACTTGCGTCGTAGTAAATCAGCCCCAGCCACTCCAGAGCTTTTCCTTCTGCCTGTCGGATCCAGGGCATCCCGGAGCCGCCGAAGTTGAATCCGGTGCCGCTGCAGGAGAGACTGAGAGACTCCTGAGGCCTGTGGAGAACCGGGGAGGAGGGGATGGACTGGAGGCTCTGGCAAGTCACATCTGGGGAAAAAATATGACAAGTCAACAACACAGCACTCGGAAATGTAGTGATGAGTGTGGATGAACGGCCTTACAGGGGAAAAGTGCCCCCATCAGGAGAATCAGCGAGTCCATCATGAAACTGTGTCAAACAGAGCTAAGACTGTGGCTTTTAACAGGGGCAGTGAGTTGTGTTTGCATGACAGTTAAGGGGGGGGAAGCTGATTTATATGAAAAATATTTGCATTATTGAAGCTGCAGATTAGTTATTACCAAATCATAACATACACACATATACATAAACATATGGAGAATTAAGCATAGGTTTCTCTTTGATTGCAATTTCCACACATTTGACCTTATGTGAGCCATCACGAGAACGGGGGGACACGACTGGGTTTTGGGGCATTTGGAGCGGGACAAAGCTTATGAAAGTGTCGACTCCAAAGCTTCCAACAATGCGGAAAACATGGAAATCTGATCATATTTGGAGAAGATGAGGCAAGTTGAATTTAGGAACCGGAAATATGTCAAAGAGAGGAATCGGCCTCTAAACTTTCTGGCTGTTCTCACCTCTCTCGGAGTGACTATACGTTTGTTAAGTTTGACGTTGCGACTTCCGGGTCCTAGCATAACGGCTAATATGCGAGAAAAAACAACATTAAAAAATCTTTAATACAACAATCAATGTTTCTGAAACTCGACAGGGAGTGACTGAACCTACTTATTTCTCAGACTCTTTAGCCAAAAAGGCCGCATCTACTGCTAAAAAGTGTTATTTACTAAAGTCGGTACTTCCGGGGTTAGCGTAGCTGCTCCGCCGTTAGCATTTATCTCCGCTAAACCGGAAGTACTGATTTTAGTAAATAATTAGCAGTAGATGCGGCATTTTTGGCTAATGAGTCTGAGAAATAAGTATGTTCAGTCACTCTCTGTTGAGTTTCAGAAATATTGATAGTGGCATTAAAGTATTAAAGACTTTTTTGTTGTTTCTCACATCTATGACCCCGGAAGAAGAGCTGTGACGTCACCACAACAAATGTATAGGGCTCATTTACATCTCATTTAGTCGTGTCATGTGTGTGTGGTTTCAGTCCTCAGGCCTTGAGTTCACTCACTCAAACGCAAATAAACTGATCCACTAAAGGCTTTTTTTTAAAACTGCCTTCATTGCGTGGCATTTGTTCGCTAAAGGATGGGTCAACAACGCAAACCAAAGCAGAAGTGCCTCCTCCCCAAACAACAAAAGGAAACAGGAGACGAGCGTATTCTAACATGGAAACAGAGCGAGACATCAGAGAAAAAGCGCAAAATAGGGTTAGGGTTAAAACCACAAGTTCAGCTGCAGTTTACCCCGAGAGAATAATAGTGCTTCAACAAATGAGCTCAATGGAGAGACAGTGCCTCCTATGGGACATTAAGAGAATAACATCCTGAAGTGTTTTTGTACAGCTCTTCATATTCTCTGTGTGACTGTGGTCGTCTGGCACAGTAATAAACTGCAGAGTCTCCAGGCTGCATGTTGTTTCCAGTCAGAGTCACTGAGTTACTGGAAGAATCCACACTTATACTGAACTTGCTCTTCAGTGAATCTTTGAGAGCTCCGCTACAGCCAGCACAGTTATACCCGATCCACTCCAGGCCTTTCCCAGCAGGCTGTCTGATCCAGTGTGTGTGGTAGCTGCTCAGAGAGTAGGAGACAGCACAGCGGATGGACAGAGGGCCTCCAGGCTGCACAGTCACAGATTGTGGCTGTGTCAGAGTCTCACTCTTCACACCTGTGGACAGAGCACAATGTTGAGGTCAAACTGTGCTGTTCAGTTGTAACAGAGTGGACTGAGGTGAACAGAGACTCACAGGGTCCAGCTGCCAACAGCAGCAGCAGAAGAAGAGCTCCAGACAGCATCATGAGTGTGGAGGCAGAGTCCACACTCTACCTTATATACACACACAGGACACACACAGTGTAGTTTGCATTGAATCAAACTGGGATTGTTTCAGCAGGAAACAGTGGTGACAGTGGCTACCTTATTCAAGACAATTATAATTTATTATTATAATTTAACAAAACACTTTTTACTATAACTTTTCTGAGTTTTAGACACTTTGGAGCGGGTTGAGCACCAAAAATGGAAACGGATACAACTCCAACATATGGACCTAGATTTCTGAAATGTAATCTGACCAACCGCCTTTACCGAGTGCATTGGCTTTACCCAAATCTAAAAGCTTCTCGACAGGAGCTTTCAGCCTGTGGGCCAGTGCAACGTCTCATTTCAAAGACCTAGAAAAACGGATCGTCTCGCTTGCATTGTTGCTGCGTTGTCGCCACTTTTTTCACTTTCTTTTTCATCTCATTTTGCAACTTTTTTGTAGAGGTTTTGTCTCATTTTTGTTGCTTTGAGGTTTTTATTTTATTTATTTATTTATTATAGGGACAGTGCATATTAATATACATTATACATGCAAATATGCCACAATAAGGGCTATTTTTCATCTGTAGTCCCTAGACAGTTGTTGTGTGTCCTCCTGAATGGCGTAAAAGTACAATTATACACATTAAAATGCAATACAATAAAATATTTAAAAATACAACAGAAAACAACACTCTCAATATCGCTCAAAAATGAGGTTTTGTCTCATTTTTCTCACTTTTTTGTTGAAACTTTTACTGCCAAACTGGAGGAAATGTGCTCAGTTCAGGTGGGGGTTAAGAGGTTAAACACGATCTGATATTCAGTCACTTTATTATTCAAACATAGTTCAAACGTTGGGGGAAAGAGGAAGTCCAGCTGCTGTTCACCTCTTACATCCTTCCTCATGTTTTAGATTAGTTATTACCAAATCATAACATATGGAGAATTAAGCATAGGTTTTGCTTTGATTACAATTTCCACAAATTTGACCTTATGTGACCCTTCACGAGAACGGGGGGACACGACTGGGTTTTGGGGCATTTTGAGCGGGACAAAGCTTATGAAAGTGTCGTCTCCAAAGTTTCCAACAATGTGGAAAACATGGAAATCTGATCATATTTGGAGAAGATGAGGCAAGTGGAATTTAGGAACCGGAAATATGTCAAAGAGAGGAATCGGCCTCTAAACTTCTGGGCTGTTCTCACCTCTCTCGGAGTGACTATACGTTTGTTAAGTTTGATTAACAAACGCGACTTCCGGGTCCTAGCATACCGGCTAATATGCGAGAAAAAAAAACATTAAAAAATCTTTAATACAACAATCAATATTTCTGAAACTCGACGGGGAGTGACTGAACCTACTTATCTACGCTAACCCCGGAAGTACCGACTTTAGTAAATAACACTTTTTTAGCAGTAGATGCGGCATTTTTGGCTAATGAGTCTGAGAAATAAGTTTGTTCAGTCACTCTCTGTTGAGTTTCAGAAATATTGATTGTGGCATTACATAAGTATTAAAGACTTTTTTGTTGTTTCTCGCACATCTATGACCGCGGAAGTAGAACTGTGACGTCACCACAAAAAACATATAGGGCTCATTTACATCTCATTTAGAAAAGCCACACCGCTGTAAAGCTCTCTCTGTCGTGTCATGTGTGTGTGGTTTCAGAGTTCACTCACTCAAACGCACATAAACTGATCCACAATAGGCGTGTGTAAAAAACTGCCTTCATTGCGTGGCATTTGTTCGCTTAAGAATGTGTCAACAACGCAAAGAACAGAAACAACAGAAGGAAACAGGAGACGGGCGTGTTCTAGCGTGGAAACAGAGCGAGACATCAGAGATCAACTCAAATCCACCGTAGTAAAAAGATACAAAACTTGCCGGAGGTGTTCTTGTGTCCTGTCTGGGGAGCAAAGCAGCGTCTCTGTCCCACTGTCGCTGTTTTGCTATCAAGGCTCTTCATGAGGAGGAGGCGCCACATAAGCTGTGATTCATAAATCCGCTCCCAAACATGTTCGCGGTTCAGCTCGTCTGCTACAGTCTTTGTCCATCCAACACGACCCGGTGTTTACCCAGATTGTAAATACAGTCACACCCCGACTGCACGCTCCCAAATCTCCCCAGTTTGAACCTAAAAGTTTACACTTTTAGACATACCAATACTATTAGCTGCAATAGCAATACTATTAGCTGAAACATGGAGCTTTTTCGTGGCTTTAACTGAAAGATTCTGCAAAAAAGGGGAACTCACCAATTTTCCAAAAAAAATGTCTTTTGCGTTGTTCTCGAAACTTGTGTCCCTGGTTCTCGCGATGGGCCACATGTTCTCCAGTTCCAAAGCACGGTCACCTCTCGTTTTCATCCATGATCTCGGAACAACTAGCAACATTTCATTCGCCGACCTGGTTGTCCTCTTTGGGGCGTGAACAGTCAGAAGCTCTGAAGAAGGAGCCATACCATTTAAACACTTGAAAAACATCAATAGGACCTTAAGTTGGATCCTGTGGCTCACTGGGAGCCAGTGCAGAGGCAGAACATGAGTTATATGCTCAGATTTGCGTGAATCTGCGTGCGTGCTGCAGCGACCAGATGCAGGCAATGGATGGAGGCCTGTCTAATCTGTAGTATAAGGAGTTACAGCAGTCCAACCGGCACGAGATAAGGGCATGGACACGCTCTAGATCAGCGTGTGGTAAGTAGGGATTTACTTTACTGACAAGGCGTAACTGGTAAAAGCCTACTTTCACTACTGAGCTGAAGGAGCTGTCAATAATCACACCAAGATTTCTGTTTTTGTCAGTGGTGACTCAGAGGACCTCTGTCTTAGATTCGTTAAACTTCAAAACGTTTAGAGCCAACCACTGCTTTACTTCCTGGAGACAGTTTACCAGGGTGTGGGCACTATCTGTATTCGGTTTTAAAGGCAGATTAACTTGGACATCATCGCCAAAACAGTGAAACAAATTATATTATATTTTTGAAAAATGGACCTTCGGGGCAATAAATACAAAGAAAACAATAAAGGGCCTAAAATAGAGTCTTGGGGCACTCCACAGGGGCCACCCTCGAGCTAAAAGGGCCCAACTGAACAGAAAAAGAGCGGCCCTCAAGATACGACTTGAACCATTGTAAGGCTGTGCCTTTGATGCCCACACAGTCCTCGAGTCGAGAAAGCAAAGTTTGGTGATGTTAGTTCTTGCGCAAATTGCCCCACATTAGAACAGTGCACAATAATCTACTTTCAAAAATGTTTGGTTTTATTTGGACAGCGCCCTCTTCTGGAGGAGTTTCCACCGACATTCAGCGTACCTCTGGGGAACAGCCACGTGACTGAAATAAGTCTGGGATGGAATCACAAAGTGTCTATAACACTTAAGAATCGGCTTCATGGAAACTCAGACAAACTTTTATCTGTTGCAGCTGAACCTCAGATCAGAGGCTCTGATCAGTGACATCGATCACTCAAATACCAGAGACAGAAGAAAAAAAATAAGCCTCATGAGGTTAAGTTATAACACAAGTGAAAACCTCGATTGAGATTCAATATTGATAAATCTTGCAGCCAGGGGTGTCCCAACATTTGTCATGAAGGGCCACATATTGAAGCAGATCAGTGGTCAGTGCTGTGAAACCTTGGACTGGGTGTCATGGTCCTGTTTTGCCACTCCTCCCCTCCCTCTTGTTTTTGTGTTTGTCTGTTTCCTCACCTGGGCGGAGCCATCAAATCTGCAACCTGTTACGCACCTGCATCCACTCCACAGCTCGTTACCTGCACCTTGTGACCTCTACAAGACGCCTGGCTCTTCCTCCACACGCTGCCAGTTCGTCACTTAAACTACCACAGTTAGTTTGGCTTTAGCTTCTGTGAGTTTGGTGAAGATTTTTTGTGCCTTAAATAATTTTTGTCTTTTTTCCAGGACCTGTTTGTCTGCCTGCCGTGCTGTGTACCTGCATGTTTGTCCGCCTACTGGCCTGCCTGTTATCCATCTACCAGCCACCAATTCACCTACGCAATAAATGTCCTTTTGTGCACTTGCCAGTTTGTGTTCTGCTTTTGGGTCCTAACCAAACCGTGACACTGGGTGTATTCAGCACAAGTTTAAACCACAGCTTTATTTATTTATCCTTAATGCCAGCTCTGTCTCACAATAAAGCCTTAGTTGATAAAAAGGACCCTCTCTGGTGATGCCTAAGGGCCGTCAACAATTGGTCTGAGGGCCACATTTGGCCCCCAGGCCACATTTAAGTACCCAAATGATTTCTAAGATGATGACCGAGCAAATGTTTTACCACTAAAATAACAAAAATAAAAATTTTACAATAAATGTCTGAGGTAAAGAGGAAACTAAAACCACAAGTCCAGCTGCTGTTTCCGCTGACAGTTTAAAGGTGCCTTAACAAATCTCAATAGAGTGACAGCGCCTCCTACTGGATCTCAAGAGAACAACACTGAAGTGTTCTTGTTCAGCTCTTCATATTCTCTGTGTGACTGTGACTCTCTGGCACAGTAGTAAACTGCAGAGTCTCCAGGCTGCATGTTCTGTCCCATCAGGGTCAGTGTGTTACTGGAGGAATCCACATTTATACTGAACTTGCTCTTCAGTGAATCTTTATAGTTAGAGCCTCCTGTGTATATGCTTCCAATCCACTCCAGGCTTTCCCCAGCAGGCTGTCTGATCCATGCTGTCCAGTCGCCAACAAGAGAGTAGGAGACAGTACAGGGGATGGACAGAGGGCCTCCAGGCTGCACAGTCACAGATTGTGGCTGTGTCAGAGGCTGTTTCCCAATTGCCAGGATCCTCGGCGTCTCGACCACTTCGGACGTCATTCGCGTCATCACAGCGCCGCCAAGTGGTGTTCCATTTCACCTGGACCACTCGCCCCCTCGCAGCTCGACTCCTCCGTTTGGCTCATTTACGAAGGATACAGCAGTGGATCCTCCGCTGCCTCGGAGAGCTGAAATTACCCATGATGCACTGCAGCATAGTTTCTTTTTTCTTTTCTCGCAAAACTTTATTAGTTTGAACTCACTTTAAAAAAGTTTTGTTCCACATAAACAGTTTCCTGGCCTCTGTTATTCATAAAACAGTTGTTTTAATGAGCATAGATTGACACGTGACCTGACGCAGCCGCTCGCTCCGGAGGCCGTTCCATTTGAGCTCAAAGGCCGCGGGGAGAGGACACTCCGCTCCGTTTTGGAGGAGCCTCCACCGAGGACGTCAACGAAGTGGCCAAACGGAGGACGGATCCTCGCAATTGAGAAACAGCCAGAGTCTTACTCTTCACACCTGTGGACAGAGCACAATGTTGAGGTCAAACTGTGCTGTTCAGTTGTAACAGAGTGGACTGAGGTGAACAGTGACTCACAGGGTCCAGCTGCCAACAGCAGCAGCAGAAGAAGAGCTCCAGACAGCATCATGAGTGTGGAGGCAGAGTCCACACTCTACCTTATATACACACACAGGACACACACAGTGTAGTTTGCATTGAATCAAACTGGGATTGTCTTCTTTATGCAAAATAATCAAGGGAAAGTATGTGAGCGTTTGTGAGAACGTGTACTGGTAAATCCTTTGAGAAGAAGAGGAAGAAGGGGAGGAAGAAAAGGGAGAGGATGTATTGGAAGAAGATGAAGAGGAAAAAGCAAAATAGGGAGGAGAATACGAAGCAATGTAATGTTTTTATGTTCTTCTATTTGTAATAATGTTTGCAACTGACCAATTTGAAGCTGTCAGTTGAGAAGTAATATTGTACCTCAGAATAAAGAACTTGAACTTGAATTATTAGAGCTGCGACAAATTCCAATGTTCACAAAGCTGCAAAAAATTAGACCAACTAAAAAACACATCTTAAAATATTTTTTTTTAATTGAAACAAAAAAGGTTTATACCATGAATATTGTTCACAAATATTTAGATATTAGTGTACATTGCAATATTGATTGTGAGAGCCGAGCATTAGGATTTTTCTACAGTAAACCACTGTTAACTGATAAACCACTGTTAACATTTTCCTTTACCTTTTTAAATTATTTATATTTTTACGTAGTTTTGGGAGGTCGCCATGATTGGACTTTCTTCTCCAATGTACAAAAAAAAATATGAAATCACTGAACCCATAAAAATATTGAACAAACACAAGAAAAATGTAGATGAACATGTTTCAAAAGTCAGTAACTATAAAAGGTGTATTTTTAAATGTCACAAAATCAAAAAGTTCATGTTTCTAGCCTTTTCGGTGGTGTTCTAATGATCTTGTCTTGGTGTCACAGCTCCTCCTGTGGTCGCTGTAGTGCATGACACTCTGAGGTGTTTTTGTACAGCTCCACATATTCTTTGTGTGACTGTGGCTCTCTGGCACAGTAGTAAACTGCAGAGTCTCCAGGCTGCATGTTCTTTCCATTCAGGATCACTGTGTTACTGGAGGAATGATCAATACTGAACTTGTTCTTCAGTGAATCTGTGATCACAAGTGTACACGACGCACAGTGATATCCAATATACTCCATGGGTTTCCCAGCAGGCTGTCTGATCCATGCTGTGTAGCCACCAGTGTAGGAGACAGTACAGCGGATGGACAGAGGGCCTCCAGGCTGCACAGTCACAGAGTCCGGCTGTGTCAGTGTCTCACTCTTCACACCTGTGGACACAAACGTGTTCAGTGGAGGCTTCAGTAACAGGAGCATTGTGTGTGAATAGAGCTGATGTTGAGAGTGAAAGAGGAAAACTCACAGAGCAGACAGAGAGCAGCCACCAACAGCCTGAGAGTGTTCATCCTGAGACTGCACATGGGACTGTGAGGAGCTCATATATACTGCACACACTCTGTGCATCTGTGAGAGGCTACGATCAAGAAATGTCATGCAAATATAGTGATTGGGGACAAATAGTAGTCTCTTTAAACTTACAGTGCCTCTCGAAAGTACTAATACACCTTGAACTTTTGCACATTTTGTCATGTTTACAACCATAAACATTTTATTTTGAATTTTTTACTGAAAGTTCCGTGTCTTGGTAAGGCCGCAGTGGTGCTATGCTCTTTCCATTCACGAATGATGGATTGAACAGATACAACTATTGTGATTGTGATAAGATTGTGACTTTTATACATTTAAATGCATAAACTGCTACAAATTCATGCTACTTTTAGACTGTCAAATAACATATTCTTGCTCAAATTGCCCCACATTAGAACAAAACACAATAAGGAAGGCATCACAAAGCGTTGATCGAAACACTTTCAAATCTGCTTCATGGGACTAACTTTTACCAAACCTCAGCCTCTTGAGGTTTTGTTATTGCAGAAGTGAAAACCTCGATTGTGGTTCTATCGATAAATCTTTTAGTTAGGGGTGTCCAAACATTTGTCATGTAGGGCCACGTATTGAAGCGTACACAGGTGAAGGGCCACAGATCAGTGGTCAGTGCTGTGAAACCTTGGACTGGGTGTATTCAGCACAAGTTTAAACCACACCCCACAGCTTTATTTATGCTTAAACCCTTAATGCCAGCTCTGTCTCACAATAAAGCCTCAGTTGTTGAGGTTATAATTGTGTAGAATCATTAAACTTTAAATAAAAAGGACCCTCTCTGGGGATGGAGAAGCCCGAGGGCCGTCAACAATTGGTCTAACGCCACATTTGGCCCCTGTGCCACACTTTAGGCACCCAAATAATTTCTGACTCAGAGAAACATGATGACAGAGCAAATGTTTTACCACTAAAACAACAAAAATTAAAACTGCACCTTATTTGACTTAAACGTAAAGGTAAAGAGGAAACTAAAACCACAAGACCAGCTGCTGTTGCCGCTGACAGTTTAATGGCCCCTTAACAAATCTTAATAGAGTGACAGCGCCTCCTACTGGATCCCAAGAGAATTACACTGAAGTGTTTTTGTTCAGCTCTTCATATTCTCTGTGTGACTGTGAGTACCGAGCACAGTAGTAAACTGCAGAGTCTCCAGGCTGCATGTTTGTTCCAGTCAGAGTCAATGTTTTACTGGAAGCCTCTAAATCAATACTAAATTTTGTCTTCAGTGATTCTTTATAGCGAGTGTCTCCTGTGTATTTGTCTCCAATCCACTCCAGGCCTTTCCCAGCAGGCTGTCTGATCCAGGCTGTGTAGTAGCCACTAACAGAATAGGAGACAGTACAGCGGATGGACAGAGTGCCTCCAGGCTGCACAGTCACAGAGTCTGGCTGTGTCAGTGTCTCACTCTTCACACCTGTGGACACAAACGTGTTCAGTGGAGGCTTCAGTAACAGGAGCATTGTGTGTGAATAGAGCTGATGTTGAGAGTGAAAGAGGAAAACTCACAGAGCAGACAGAGAGCAGCCACCAACAGCCTGAGAGTGTTCATCCTGAGACTGCACATGGGACTGTGAGGAGCTCATATATACTGCACACACTCTGTCCGTCTGTGAGACGCTACGATCAGGAAATGTCATGCAAATGTAGTGATGGAGACAAATAGCAGTCTCTCTAAACATATATATTCAATAGCTTTGCTCTTTACCCGTCCATTTTTTGGAAACGCTTCTTTTATGCTTTGTTCTTTTATTTTATTTCAAGACCCTTTATATTGTAGACTCTCACTGAAGGCTTTTACTTATGATCGAGCACATATGGAGTGATGTTTTAATTAACATGAAAAAGTTGACATTAATTCTTCAGAATTTGCTTTGATCACTGCATTGCACTTTTGACATTTTCTCAGTGAGCTTCAGGAAGTCGTCACCAGAAATGGTTTTCACTTCACAGACTGTTAAAACCTTTCAGGGATGACCTTATGAAGCTCATTGAGGAAAACGGAGGAACCTGCATTCTGGAATCTGAGGACTGGACGGTCTGCGATCTTGGCCCGTCTGCTGAGGGATCCTTCGGCCCTGGGTCTCTATAGCCTGTCCGTCCATGGGAGTGGATCTCTCCTTCTGTGGTTCTCCCCGAGGTTTCTCTTTTCTCCTGCCGGGTTTTTGAGTTTTTCCTTGCCGTGCTGGAGAGTCTGAGGACGGGGGACGCCCACGCCGCTCGTCGCTACCTCCTACTGGACATTATATTTGCCTGGATTCACCTGAACTTTTTTAATTGTCATATTTATTGCTCTGTTTTATTGCCTTAATGTTTGGTGCAGCCCTGTGAGGCGACTTCTGTTGTGATATTGGGCTATACAAAACCATTAAACTTGAAACTTGAAACTTGAAAATGCTTAGAATAAAAGGTGGCAATTTGGAAAAATGTAAAATATAAACTTATTTTGTCTTATTTCACCCATTTTTTTTGTTTCCTACACAATCCCATGTGTTCATTCATAGTTGAACAAACAAAAGAAGGGGCAAATGAGGAGGTATCCAGGCAAGACTCTGTGGAGGCACACAAGCGTGAAGGTGGGAAGGACCCCAGTCCCAGGAGTGCGCTGACTGCATTCACAGATGATTAAGGCTTATGTGAGTTTAGAATGGAGTCTTTTTAGTATCTATTTTTAGTATCTATATAAGAACACATTTATATGAAAGAAAATGTAAAAAAAAAAACTACTTGTCATTATAGCAATGCAAGGGTTAACTTAGCTGTACATGAATCCCATTTGAAACACAGGCCTCTGTTTTCTATATCAACATCCTGCCGACAACGTCAAATGTGGCAACGCGAGGGTTAACTTAGCTGTTTAAAACATAAAATTTGCCAACAACGGCAGCTGGAGATGGCCAGCACCAGAAAGAAAAATTAAAGCATGTAGGTTTGTTGTTTATGTAATAGATCACAGAGGCCAGGCCCTGTAGAAAATCTGTAGAAGATCCACTCATACAGTGGGGGAAAAAAAGTATTTGGTCAGTTTCATATAGACATTCTACTGGATTTTGGCCAAATACTTTTTTTCCCCACTGTATAGCGCAGTCATAGCGGGGCCGGGCAGAGGTAGACCCGCTCACAGTGCGCTCAGAGCGGGGACAGGCAGCCTCGGAGTGCTGATTGACGATGCTCGTGAATCCATTTCGCAACTTATTTCCGTGTTTTGTCAAGTGGAGGGGAAGGGAAGGGCTAAGCGGAGGGCCAAGGGGTAAAGAATTGAGATTTGGCCTTACAATAATGACAACAATCTTCTTTTCATTCTTCCTTCTTCTTCTACCTCAGGGGTGTTGCAGTAATTACTTAAAAATGGTATTTGCAAGAAAAAGGACAATGTTGCGGTCAAAATAAGCCTAAAATACTCCCAAGGCAACATATTTTACTGAAAAATATAGCTTTTCCTATAAAAAAAAAATGTTAAATTTCCCCCTTTTTTCAATCTGAAATTGTTTCAAGTACCCCGTGCTAGGTCCTCGAGAACCCCCAGGGTCCAAAAGGTGAAATAGATTCTTCATGATTTTTTCTGATTACTTACTTCGATCGTTTAATAAATATACAATACACTGTGGTGTTTGCAGATTCAAATATTCCATGAGGTGGTACTTGGAGTGATAAGTTTGAGGACAATTGATCGAATGCTTAAGTTCGATAAACCGGCTGTAGCTGGCTCACCATTTTCATCAAAAGCTTACAATGCAGATTTATATGTGTATGTGTGTGTGCTTATCTTTCTCCATTTTCCCCATTTCTAAGTGTTATAAGACTGATTTCTGACTCAGAGAAACATGATGACAGAGCAAATGTTGTACCACAAAAAATCTCTACCTTATTTTGCTATAAATGTCTGAGGTAAAGAGCCAAGTCCAGCTGCTGTTACTGCTGACAGTTTAATGGTGCCTTAACAAAGTCTCTCAACAGAGTGACAGTGCCTCCTACTGGATCTCAAGAGACTAACACTGAAGTGTTTTTGTACAGCTCTGTGTGACTGTGGCTCTCTGGCACAGTAGTAAACTGCAGAGTCTCCGGGCTGCATGTTCTGTCCCATCAGAAACACTGTGTTACTGGAGGAATCCACATTAATACTGAACTTGCCCTTCAGTGATTCTTTAAAGTAAGAGGGTCCTGTGGATCTGTGTCCAATCCACTCCAGGCCTTTCCCAGCAGGCTGTCTGATCCATGCTGTCCAGTAGCTGCTGACAGAGTAGGAGACAATACAGGGGATGGACAGAGTGTCTCCAGGCTGCACAGTCACAGAGTCTGGCTGTGTCAGTGTCTCACTCTTCACACCTGTGGACACAAACGTGTTCAGTGGAGGCTTCAGTAACAGGAGCATTGTGTGTGAATAGAGCTGATGTTGAGAGTGAAAGAGGAAAACTCACAGAGCAGACAGAGAGCAGCCACCAACAGCCTGAGAGTGTTCATCCTGAGACTGCACATGGGACTGTGAGGAGCTCATATATACTGCTCTCTTTATACTACTCTCTTTTTTCCTGGCTTTGACCAGGAAAGGAGATGCAAATGCATCACATAACTTCACAAAGGGAGGGTATTGAACAGAGCAGGAAAACTGCACAATCCCAGGATGGCTTTAAGGTGCAGCTAGTTATAGTACCTCAGCCCTAAAGCCCAGTTTGACCAGTGGAAATGTACTTCAGGACTATCTGTACATGCCAGGTGACCAATATGTCCCACTGACAAATCTCCAGTCGGGGGGTCACAAACAATGCATTCCATACACAGGTGATTATGACTTCAGAAGTGTTAGAGGAGCTCATTTCAGATTGGACAATGATTCACAAATTCCTTCCACTTTTTAAACAAAAGTATAATCACCTCCTCTCTGACTGTTATGCAATAAGTTTCTTTTTTCAAATGTGTCCTTGCTTTAAAGACTGCAAATGTGTTTAGTGTTTTCTGACAGTGTGAGAGCTCCTCCTCTGGCAACTGTAGTGAACGACACTGACAGGTTTTTGTTCAGCTCCACATATCGTCTGTGTGACTGTGGTCGTCTGGCACAGTAGTAAACTGCAGAGTCTCCAGGCTGCATGTTGTTTCCAGTCAGAGTCACTGTGTTACGAGAAGTGTCTACACTTATGCTGAACTTGCCCTTCAGTGAATCTTTGAGGAGCATTGTGCATCTAGGAGCACAGTATTCCCCGATCCACTCCAGGCCTTTCCCAGCAGGCTGTCTGATCCAGTCTGTATCTGTACTAACAGAGTAGGAGACAGTACAGGTGAGGGACAGAGGGCCTCCAGGCTGCACAGTCACAGAGTCTGGCTGGGTCAGTGTCTCACTCTTCACACCTGTGGAGGAAACACAGTGAGTGTGAGCCAGTCAACAGTCTGCTGTATTCAGTCAAACTCACTGTGTCCAACAGCCAGCAGCAGCAGCACACACACACTCCTCATGGTTTCACTGGTGCTGTTCTCATTGACTCTCTTCTCTCTGACTACTCTTTAGTACAGAGTGTGATTTGCATAAAGAAAACCAGGCCCTTCTAGCTCTTTGTGGCTTTGTGCTTCATACTGTTTGGGGTCCTACGTGCATTTAGTGATCCATAGATCCATGAACAAACCTCAAAAAACCCAAAAGTCTCATAAGCACTTCATCATTATTGCAAAAACAAGATTACAAAAATGTACTTGCTCATATGGGAGTCTTTTGTATGTGCATTGTCTACTATTGGTGCATTCAGTAATTTAAACTCGAACACGAAGGAGAAGCTTCTCCTGTTCTTTCTGTTTTATTGTTGAAATAACCTGATGTTTTGATACAAAAATCATCAATTCCATTAATGTGAAGCTTGGGCTGACACTGGCTCTTCAGTTGGAGTAGTCATTCATAGATCAGGTTGGCAGACTCTACTGTCCAGACACTTCATGCACATCGTCTGTATTTAAATGTAGAGTTTGATGGTGTAAGTTTAGGTCAGAGGTATCGACCCTGTGCTTCGTCTACCAATAGATTAGTTATAGACTGTAAATTAAGAAGTGATGGTGGCTTTCAGCGCGGGCTAACTGAAGCCCGTTCATGCTAATAGTTTGGCTGGGTTTATGGAGCCAGACCCATCATTTAGATCAGGGCGAAAATCAAAACCAACAACATAAATGCAGCAAATCCCAGTCAAATTGTCCATGTGAGTTTTTTCTAAGATTAAAAGTCCTACAGCTGATTTCTGTGTAGGCTCTCAGTCGTTCAATGAAGATTCTTGAGTCATCTTCTGTACTCAGTAGCTGAAGTCTCGAACGTTTCGCCTCTCATCCGAAAGGCTTCGTCAGCTCAGCCCGCAGCCCAGATAAAAACCAGTAGGAGGAGTTGAGCTTAGCCCGGCTCCTCCCCCTAGTGGCAGCTGGTTTTGCTCAAACAGTTTTAGAAATGTCCCTATCTGTCTGTCTTTGGACCTTCTGTGTTGGTCCATCTGAGCCACTTGTGACACAAACAAAGCAACGTGGTTTATTCTATTCGTTGCTAGGAAGAGGAATGCAAGGAACATCATATTGGAGAAACGAAACAAGTATTACAGAAGAGGCTTTATCAGCACCAAAGAGAAAGCACAAGCGGCCCCCAGTCTGCTGTGCACCTCCACCTCAAAGCCTCCAGCCGCTCCTTTGAGGACAGAGAGGTCAACATTGTATAGAAGAACATTGGTTTAAACTGCTAGTTGTGGTCTAAAGTCATTCACAATATTCCGCTTTTTATAACGCCTGTAAATCGCTAAAAACATTAAAATACTTAAATGGACAGGCAATGTTTTCATTTCTGTGACGGCGCGCAGACTCGCAGCGGCTCAGTACAAACCCAAGCACAAAACACTTATAAACTTGTCTGAAATCTGAAAAGCAAATCTAATGATCCTCTTGTGTTAAATGGAAAATTGCATCAACAAAGACTTTTCTACTAAAGGCACATCTGTACATCTCTAATTCACAGAAGGACATCTCCAGTCACAGGAACCATCCTGCAATAGTGACAACATCCTCGTTTTTAATCACCTTGACTTTTTGTTTCAGAATAGAGCCATTCACTGGAACAATAAGAACCACTCTATTTGTATGAATAACACCTGTCCTTGAGACACTTGAGCTCCTAACCTGATCACTATGGTGTGTTTATTAAACAGCTCATGTGCCATTATGTTACACAGGATTCACCACTGTAGAAACTCTAAATTTATTTTACAATCAATGGGTGAGAAAAAAGAGGAAACTAAAACCACAAGTCCAGCTGCAGTTTACCCCGAGAGAATAATAGTGCTTCAACAAATGATCTCAATGGAGAGACAGTGCCTCATATTGGACATTAAGAGAATAACATCCTGAAGTGTTTTTGTTCAGCTCCACATATTCTCTGTGTGACCGTGGCTCTCTGGCACAGTAATAAACTGCAGAGTCTCCAGGCTGCATGTTGTTTCCAGTCAGAGTCACTGTGTTACCGGCTAAATCAATGCTAAATTTGCTCTTCAGTGAATCTTTGTAGTGAGAGCCTCCTGTGTATTTCCGCCCAATCCACTCCAAGCCTTTCCCAGCAGGCTGTCTGATCCATGCTGTGTAGTAGCTGCCAACAGAATAAGAGACAGTACAGGTGATGGACAGAGGGCCTCCAGGCTGCACAGTCACAGAGTCTGGCTGTGTCAGTGTCTCACTCTTCACACCTGTGGACACAAACGTGTTCAGTGGAGGCTTCAGTAACAGGAGCATTGTGTGTGAATAGAGCTGATGTTGAGAGTGAAAGAGGAAAACTCACAGAGCAGACAGAGAGCAGCCACCAACAGCCTGAGAGTGTTCATCCTGAGACTGCACATGGGACTGTGAGGAGCTCATATATACTGCACACACTCTGTGCGTCTGTGAGACGCTACGATCAGGAAATGTCATGCAAATGTAGTGATTGGAGACAAATAGCAGTCTCTCTAAACATATATAGCTCTGGTCTATACACAATTGCCCTCAAATGTTTGGAACAACTCTTTTAATGTTTTGTTTTTTATTCTTTTTCTAATGTCTTTAATGAGAATCGCACACAATGTAAATAAGAAAAACCCAAAACATAAAGTGTTTCCAAACGTTTGACGGCTACTGTATTGTCACCTTCATTATATTCGAGTGTTGTATGTGGGAAAGCACAAAACACTTATAAACTTTTCTGAAATCTGAAAAGCAAATCTAATGATCCTCTTGTGTTAAATGGAAAATTGCATCAACAAGACACTTTTCTGCTAAAGGCACATCTCTGTGCTCAGGGCTGGACTGGCCATTGGGAGATTCGGGAGTTTTTCCTGGTGGGCCGACGTACTTTTGGGCCGGTTGGGCCAGTCAAATCAAAAAGGCCTGTTATACCTTACACCGGCCCACAATTAGCGGGTAAAGCCATTAGAAACTCTATCATTATATAGATGCAATTACACAACTTCTCCAATAGATGGATGTGACGCCTTCTATTCCCTTCTGGTGGCGCTTTCTTGAGTTATGGTTCACAGATAATCTCAATGGGCCTCTCGGACATAACACTCATGCCCCTCACATTGCCAATATAAGAGGAAATTGTTTATTGTACTACCCTCCAGGACCCACAGAACCTCAGACCTCTATTTCTTATACATTTTAGACAAATGTTTGCAAAGAAGTGCATGCTGGGAGTTGTCAGGTGACTCCGTCTTGCCCCTCGTCGTCAGTGCAGGTTGGAAATCTTCTAGCTTCCATTGAAAGGATTTACAATGTTTGGCCTTGGGATCAGTTGGTTGGTTTTGAGAAGTTCATTTGTGTTGCAGTCGCAAGAGGAACTTCATTAACGCACATTTTAAGATTGTTTAGTCATTTTACAAAAGTTCCTTCAAGTTGTAAATGAAAAGATTAAAGCAGTACAAGGTAACGTGTTTACCTTAATAAATCCTTTTCGTAGCCCCTGTGGGGGTAATACAAGTGTTTATGGGATGATTGGAGGGTCTTTCATCTCCCCCTGGTGTCTCTGGCCAGAAAACCATGTTTGCAACTTGACCGGAGCAAGCAATACACACTAATAGAATCACGAAGAAGAAGCTAACAGACTAACGGGCAAAGCTAACTGCGGGCTAAAGTCACTTTAAACAGTATTTACAGCCAAGTTTGAGTGAAAAATTTCCATTGTATAATTGGATGTACAATATCCCTCTCTCCTTTTCTGTCAGTGCAATATTTACTCTCTGAGACAATTAATAAGTTAAACAATCGCAACTTGCTACGACACCTGCAGTTACGCGTTTGGCCTCTAGGGGCAAGAGTTACTTAGTGCTGCGTGTTGAGTGCTATGAAGTGTTAGCTTGAATTCGGCAGAAACAACATGCAACTATTGTCCTCGATTCGTAGCTTCTACTGTTTTAGTTCAAGCAAAGGGCTTATGGTTTTGCTCATCACCTCGACTTGTATTGAATATGACAGTTGGTTTTTTTTGAGGGCCGGTCTTGACCCAAAAATCCCGGGGCGGCTTTTTTCTGCCAGTCCAGCCCTGTCTGTGCATCTCTAATTAACAGAAGGACATCTCCAGTCACAGGAACTGCCCTGCAAAAGTGACAACATCCTCGTTTTGAATCACCTTTACTTTTTGTTTCAGAATAGAGCCATTCACTGGAACGATAAGAACCACTCTATTTGTATGAATAACACCTGTCCTTGAGACACTTGAGCTCCTAACCTGATCACTATGGTGTGTTTATTTTACAGCTCATGTGCCATTATGTTACACAGGATTCACCACTGTAGAAACTCTACATTTATTTTACAATCAATGGGTGAGAAAAAAGAGGAAACTAAACCCACAAGTCCAGCTGCAGTTTACCCCGAGAGAATAATAGTGCTTCAACAAATGAGCTCAATGGAGAGACAGTGCCTCCTATGGGACATTAAGAGAATAACATCCTGAAGTGTTTTTGTTCAGCTCCACATATTCTCTGTGTGACTGTGGGCTCTCTGGCACAGTAATAAACTGCAGAGTCTCCAGGCTGCATGTTGTTTCCAGTCAGAGTCACTGTGTTACCGGCTAAATCAATGCTAAATTTGCTCTTCAGTGAATCTTTATAGTGAGAGCCTCCTGTGTATTTCTGCCCAATCCACTCCAAGCCTTTCCCAGCAGGCTGTCTGATCCAGTGTGTCCAGTAGCTGGTGACAGAGTAGGAGACAGTACAGGTGAGGGACAGAGGGCCTCCAGGCTGCACAGTCACAGAGTCTGGCTGGGTCAGTGTCTCACTCTTCACACCTGTGGAGGAAACACAGTGAGTGTGAGCCAGTCAACAGTCTGCTTTATTCAGTCAAACTCACTGTGTCCAACAGCCAGCAGCAGCAGCACACACACACTCCTCATGGTTTCACTGGTGCTGTTCTCATTGACTCTCTTCTCTCTGACTACTCTTTAGTACAGAGTGTGATTTGCATAAAGAAAACCAGGCCCTTCTAGCTCTTTGTGGCTTTGTGCTTCATACTGTTTGGGGTCCTACGTGCATTTAGTGATCCATAGATCCATGAACAAACCTCAAAAAACCCAAAAGTCTCATAAGCACTTCATCATTATTGCATAAACAAGATTACAAAAATGTACTTGCTCATATGGGAGTCTTTTGTATGTGCATTGTCTACTATTGGTGCATTCAGTAATTTAAACTCGAACACGAAGGAGAAGCTTCTCCTGTTCTTTCTGTTTTATTGTTGAAATAACCTGATGTGTTGATACAATAATCATCAATTCCATTCATGTGAAGCTTGGGCTGACACTGGTTCTTCAGTTGGAGTACTCATCCATAGATCAGGTTGGCAGACTCTACTGTCCAGACACTTCACGCACATCGTCTGTATTTAAATGTAGAGTTTGATGGTGTAAGTTGAGGTCAGAGGTATCGACCCTGTGCTTAGTCTACCAATAGATTAGTTATAGACTGTAAGTCAAGAAGTGATGGTGGCTTTCAGCGCGGGCTAACTGAAGCCCGTTCATGCTAATACCTTGGCTGGGTTTATGGAGCCAGACCCATCATTAAGATCAGGGCGAAAATCAAAATAGCCGAAGGAAATCATTATTTTTTCCTTCCTGCCTATGATTACTTTTTACGCAGCAACATAAATGCAGCAAATCCCAGTCAAATTGTCCATGTGAGTTTTTTCTAAGGTTAAAAGCCCTACAGCTGATTTCTGTGTAGGCTCTCAGTCGTACAGGAGTTGTCCATTTTCAATGAAGATTCTTGAGTCATCTTCTGTACTCAGTAGCTGAAGTCTCGTACGTTTCGCCTCTCATCCGAAAGGCTTCGTCAGCTCAGCCCGCAGCCCAGATAAAAACCAGGAGGAGGAGTTGAGCTCAGCCCGGCTCCTCCCCCTAGTGGCAGCTGGTTTTGCTCAAACAGTTTTAGAAATGTCCCTATCTGTCTGTCTTTGGACCTTCTGTGTTGGTCCATCTGAGCCACTTGTGACACAAACAAAGCAACGTGGTTCATTCTATTCGTTGCTAAGAAGAGGAATGCAAGGAACATCATATTGGAGAAACGAAACAAGTATTACAGAAGAGGCTTTATCAGCACCAAAGAGAAAGCACAAGCGGCCCCCCCAGTCTGCTGTGCACCTCCACCTCAAAGCCTCCAGCCGCTCCTTTGAGGACAGAGAGGTCAACATTGTAGCTAAAGAAGAACATTGGTTTAAACTGCTAGTTGTGGTCTAAAGTCATTCACAATATTCCACTTTTTATAACGCCTGTAAATCGCTAAAAACAATAATATACTTAAATGGACAGGCAATGTTTTCATTTCTGTGACGGCGCGCAGACTCGCAGCGGCTCAGTACAAACCCAAGCACAAAACACTTATAAACTTGTCTAAAATCTGAAAAGCAAATCTAATGATCCTCTTGTATTAAATGGAAAATTGCATCAACAAAGAGACTTTTCTGCTAAAGGCACATCTCTGTACATCTCTAATTCACAGAAGGACATCTCCAGTCACAGGAACCGTCCTGCAATAGTGACAACATCCTCGTTTTTAATCACCTTTACTTTTTGTTTCAGAATAGAGCCATTCACTGGAACGATAAGAACCACTCTATTTGTATGAATAACACCTGTCCTTGAGACACTTGAGCTCCTAGTCTGATCACTATGGTGTGTTCATTTTACAGCTCATGTGCCATTATGTTACACAGGATTCACCACTGCAGAAACTCTACATTTATTTTACAATCAATGGGTGAGAAAAAAGAGGAAACTAAAACCACAAGTTCAGCTGCAGTTTACCCCGAGAGAATAATGGAGAGACAGTGCCTCCTATTGGACATTAAGAGAATAACATCCTGAAGTGTTTTTGTACAGCTCCACATATTCTCTGTGTGACTGTGGAGCTCTGGCACAGTAGTAAACTGCAGAGTCTCCAGGCTGCATGTTGTTTCCAGTCAGAGTCACTGTGTTACCGGCTAAATCAATGCTAAATTTGCTCTTCAGTGAATCTTTATAGTTAGAGCCTCCTGTGCATTTCCACCCAATCCACTCCAAGCCTTTCCCAGCAGGCTGTCTGATCCATGCTGTGTAGTAGCTGGTGACAGAGTAGGAGACAGTACAGGTGATGGACAGACGGCCTCCAGGCTGCACAGTCACAGAGTCTGGCTGTGTCAGTGTCTCACTCTTCACACCTGTGGACACAAACGTGTTCAGTGGAGGCTTCAGTAACAGGAGCATTGTGTGTGAATAGAGCTGATGTTGAGAGTGAAAGAGGAAAACTCACAGAGCAGACAGAGAGCAGCCACCAACAGCCTGAGAGTGTTCATCCTGAGACTGCACATGGGACTGTGAGGAGCTCATATATACTGCACGCACTCTGTGCGTCTGTGAGAGGCTACGATCAGGAAATGTCATGCAAATGTAGTGATTGGAGACAAATAACAGTCTCTCTAAACATATATAGCTCTGGTCTATATACAATTGCCCTCAAATGTTTGGAACAACTCTTTTAATGTTTTGGTTTTTATTCTTTTTCTAATGTCTTTAATGAGAATTGCACACAATGTAAAAAGAAAAACCCAAAACATAAAGTGTTTCCAAACGTTTGACGGCTACTGTATAGTCACCTTCATTATATTTGAGTGTAGTATGTGGGAAAGCACAAAACACTTATAAACTTTTCTGAAATCTGAAAAGCAAATCTAATGATCCTCTTGTGTTAAATGGAAAATTGCATCAACAAACACTTTTCTGCTAAAGGCACATCTCTGTGCTCAGGGCTGGACTGGCCATTGGGAGATTCGGGAGTTTTTCCTGGTGGGCCGACGTACTTTTGGGCCGGTTGGGCCAGTCAAATCAAAAAGGCCTGTTATACCTTACACCGGCCCACAATTAGCGGGTAAAGCCATTAGAAACTCTATCATTACATAGATGCAATTACACAACTTCTCCAATAGAGGGATGTGACGCCTTCTATTCCCTTCTGGTGGCGCTTTCTTGAGTTATGGTTCACAGATAATCCCAATGGGCCTCTGGGACATAACACTCATGCCCCTCACATTGCCAATATAAGAGGAAATAGTTTATTGAAACACCCTCCAGGACCCACAGAACCTCAGACCTCTATTTCTTATACATTTTAGACAAATGTTTGCAAGAAGTGCATGCCGGGAGTTGTCAGGTGACTCCGTCTTGCCCCTCGTCGTCAGTGCAGGTTGGAAATCTTCTAGTTTCCATTGAAAGGATTTACAATGTTTGGCCTTGGGATCAGTTGGTTGGTTTTGAGAAGTTTATTTGTGTTGCAGTCGCGAGAGGAACTTCATTAACGGACATTTTAAGATTGTTAAGTCATTTTACAAAAGTTCCTTCAAGTTGTAAATGAAAAGATTAAAGCAGTACTAAGTAACGTGTTTACCTTAATAAATCCTTTTCGTAGTCCCTGTGGGGGTAATACAAGTGTTCATGGGATGATTGGAGGGTCTTTCATCTCCCCCTGGTGTCTCTGGCCAGAAAACCATGTTTGCAACTTGACCGGAGCAAGCAATACACACTAATAGAATCACGAAGAAGAAGCTAACATGCTAACGGGCAAAGCTAACTGCGGGCTAAAGTCACTTTAAACAGTATTTACAGCCAAGTTTGAGTGAAAAAAAATATTTCCATTGTATAATCGGATGTACAATATTCTTCTCTCCCTTCGCCTTTTCTGACAGTGCAATATTTACTCTCTAAGACAATTAATAAGTTAAAAAATCGCAACTTGCTACGACACCTGCAGTTACGCTTATGGCCTCTAGGGGCAAGAGTTACTTAGTACTGCTTTAAAGTGTTGAGTGCTATGAAGTGGTAGCTTGAATTCGGGAGAAACAACATGCAACTATTGTCCTCGATTCATAGCTTATACTGTTTTAGTTCAAGCAAAGGGCTTATGGTTTTGCTCATCACCTCGACTTGCATTGAATATGACAGTTTTTTTTTTTTTTTGAGGGCCGGTCTTGACCCAAAAGTCCCGGGCCAATTTTTTCTGCCAGTCCAGCCCTGTCTGTGCATCTCTAATTCACAAAAGGACATCTCCAGTCACAGGAACTGCCCTGCAAAAGTGACAACATCCTCGTTTTGAATCACCTTGACTTTTTGTTTCAGAATAGAGCCATTCACTGGAACGATAAGAATCACTCTATTTGTATGAAAAACACCTGTCCTTGAGACACTTGAGCTCCTAATCTGATCACTATGGTGTGTTTATTTTACGGCTCATGTGCCATTATGTTGCACAGGATTCACCACTGTAGAAACTCTACATTTATTTTACAATCAATGGGTGAGAAAAAAGAGGAAACTAAACCCACAAGTCCAGCTGCAGTTTACCCCGAGAGAATAATAGTGCTTCAACAAATGAGCTCAATGGAGAGACAGTGCCTCCTATGGGACATTAAGAGAAAAACATCCTGAAGTGTTTTTGTTCAGATCCACATATTCTCTGTGTGACTGTGGGCTCTCTGGCACAGTAGTAAACTGCAGAGTCTCCAGGCTGCATGTTGTTTCCAGTCAGAGTCACTGTGTTACCGGCTAAATCAATGCTAAATTTGCTCTTCAGTGAATCTTTATAGTAAGCGCCTCCTGTGTATTTCTGCCCAATCCACTCCAAGCCTTTCCCAGCAGGCTGTCTCACCCAGTGTGTCCAGTAGCTGGTGACAGAGTAGGAGACAGTACAGGTGAGGGACAGAGAGCCTCCAGGCTGCACAGTCACAGAGTCTGGCTGGGTCAGTGTCTCACTCTTCACACCTGTGGAGGAAACACAGTGAGTGTGAGCCAGTCAACAGTCTGCTGTATTCAGTCCAACTCACTGTGTCCAACAGCCAGCAGCAGCAGCACACACACACTCCTCATGGTTTCACTGGTGCTGTTCTCATTGACTCTCTTCCCTCTGACTACTCTTTAGTACAGAGTGTGATTTGCATAAAGAAAACCAGGCCCTTCTCGCTCTTTGTGGCTTTGTGCTTCATACTGTTTGGGGTCCTATGTGCATTTAGTGATCCATAGATCCATGAACAAACCTCAATTTTCCCCAAAAAACCCAAAAGTCTCATAAGCACTTCATCATTATTGCAAAAACAAGATTACAAAAATGTACTTGCTCATATGGGAGTCTTTTGTATGTGCATTGTCTACTCTTGGTGCATTCAGTAATTTAAACTCGAACACGAAGGAGAAGCTTCTCCTGTTCTTTCTGTTTTATTGTTGAAATAACATGATGTGTTGATACAATAATCATCAATTCCATTCATGTGAAGCTTGGGCTGACACTGGTTCTTCAGTTGGAGTAGTCATCCATAGATCAGGTTGGCAGACTCTACTGTCCAGACACTTCATGCACATCGTCTGTATTTAAATGTAGAGTTTGATGGTGTAAGTTTAGGTCAGAGGTATCGACCCTGTGCTTCGTCTACCAATAGATTAGTTATAGACTGTAAATTAAGAAGTGATGGTGGCTTTCAGCGCGGGCTAACTGAAGCCCGTTCATGCTAATAGTTTGGCTGGGTTTATGGAGCCAGACCCATCATTTAGATCAGGGCGAAAATCAAAACCAACAACATAAATGCAGCAAATCCCAGTCAAATTGTCCATGTGAGTTTTTTCTAAGGTTAAAAGTCCTACAGCTGATTTCTGTGTAGGCTCTCAGTCGTTCAATGAAGATTCTTGAGTCATCTTCTGTACTCAGTAGCTGAAGTCTCGAACGTTTCGCCTCTCATCCGAAAGGCTTCGTCAGCTCAGCCCGCAGCCCAGATAAAAACCAGTAGGAGGAGTTGAGCTTAGCCCGGCTCCTCCCCCTAGTGGCAGCTGGTTTTGCTCAAACAGTTTTAGAAATGTCCCTATCTGTCTGTCTTTGGACCTTCTGTGTTGGTCCATCTGAGCCACTTGTGACACAAACAAAGCAACGTGGTTTATTCTATTCGTTGCTAAGAAGAGGAATGCAAGGAACATCATATTGGAGAAACGAAACAAGTATTACAGAAGAGGCTTTATCAGCACCAAAGAGAAAGCACAAGCGGCCCCCCAGTCTGCTGTGCACCTCCACCTCAAAGCCTCCAGCCGCTCCTTTGAGGACAGAGAGGTCAACATTGTATAGAAGAACATTGGTTTAAACTGCTAGTTGTGGTCTAAAGTCATTCACAATATTCCGCTTTTTATAACGCCTGTAAATCGCTAAAAACATTAAAATACTTAAATGGACAGGCAATGTTTTCATTTCTGTGACGGCGCGCAGACTCGCAGCGGCTCAGTACAAACCCAAGCACAAAACACTTATAAACTTGTCTGAAATCTGAAAAGCAAATCTAATGATCCTCTTGTGTTAAATGGAAAATTGCATCAACAAAGACTTTTCTACTAAAGGCACATCTGTACATCTCTAATTCACAGAAGGACATCTCCAGTCACAGGAACCATCCTGCAATAGTGACAACATCCTCGTTTTTAATCACCTTGACTTTTTGTTTCAGAATAGAGCCATTCACTGGAACAATAAGAACCACTCTATTTGTATGAATAACACCTGTCCTTGAGACACTTGAGCTCCTAACCTGATCACTATGGTGTGTTTATTAAACAGCTCATGTGCCATTATGTTACACAGGATTCACCACTGTAGAAACTCTAAATTTATTTTACAATCAATGGGTGAGAAAAAAGAGGAAACTAAAACCACAAGTCCAGCTGCAGTTTACCCCGAGAGAATAATAGTGCTTCAACAAATGATCTCAATGGAGAGACAGTGCCTCATATTGGACATTAAGAGAATAACATCCTGAAGTGTTTTTGTTCAGCTCCACATATTCTCTGTGTGACTGTGGGCTCTCTGGCACAGTAATAAACTGCAGAGTCTCCAGGCTGCATGTTGTTTCCAGTCAGAGTCACTGTGTTACCGGCTAAATCAATGCTAAATTTGCTCTTCAGTGAATCTTTGTAGTGAGAGCCTCCTGTGTATTTCCGCCCAATCCACTCCAAGCCTTTCCCAGCAGGCTGTCTGATCCATGCTGTGTAGTAGCTGCTGACAGAATAGGAGACAGTACAGCGGATGGACAGAGGGCCTCCAGGCTGCACAGTCACAGAGTCTGGCTGTGTCAGTGTCTCACTCTTCACACCTGTGGACACAAACGTGTTCAGTGGAGGCTTCAGTAACAGGAGCATTGTGTGTGAATAGAGCTGATGTTGAGAGTGAAAGAGGAAAACTCACAGAGCAGACAGAGAGCAGCCACCAACAGCCTGAGAGTGTTCATCCTGAGACTGCACATGGGACTGTGAGGAGCTCATATATACTGCACATACTCTGTACGTCTGTGAGAGGCTACGATCAGGAAATGTCATGCAAATGTAGTGATTGGAGACAAATAGCAGTCTCTTTAAACATATATAGCTCTGGTCTATATACAATTGCCCTCAAATGTTTGGAACAACTCTTTTAATGTTTTGGTTCTTTTTCTAATGTCTTAAATGAGAATCGCACACAATGTAAATAAGGAAAAGCCAAAACATAAAAAGATTATTTCCAAACGTTTGACGGCTACTGTATAGTCACCTTCATTATATGCGAGTGTAGTATGTGGGAAAGCACAAAACACTTATAAACTTGTCTGAAATCTGAAAGGCAAATCTAATGATCCTCTTGTGTTAAATGGAAAATTGCATCAACAAGACACTTTTCTGCTAAAGGCACATCTCTGTGCTTAGGGCTGGACTGGCCATTGGGAGATTCGGGAGTTTTTTTCTGGTGGGCCGACGTACTTTTGGGCCGGTTGGGCCAGTCAAATCAAAAAGGCCCGTTATACCTTACACCGGCCCACAATTAGCGGGTAAAGCCATTAGAAACTCTATCATTACATAGATGCAATTACACAACTTCTCCAATAGAGGGATGTGACGTCTTTTATACCCTTCTGGTGGCGCTTTCTTGAGTTATGGTTCACAGATAATCTCCAATGGCCGCTGGCTGCCCTGCTTTTTGACCACAAACGTGGGGGCCGCCATTGCTTCACCGTTGCTGCAGTACCTCCATATCGCCGCTAGGCCCCCATTGAAAAGCATTGGACTTTAGACACGTTAAAAACTACTTTAAAGCCTGGTTTCAATTGTTTCAACACTAGACTAGGCTAGATATTCCTCCTGAGATAACGCTGGGTTAATAACAATATATGAAACCAGGCTGGTTTTCGTAATATGAATTTTTGAAATCTCGTATTTAATGAGGCTCGGACTGTTAGCATTGGAGCAGCGCGAGCTACACGTCACGCAAGGGCCGAGTCTACGGTGAAAATCCCGCCCGTATGTCCTTTTTAGGAACATGCTTCGTCAGAGCTGGGGAGGGGGAGCCTGTAAATCCGCCATGAATTGCCCCACGGCCGTGGTCAATCTGGTAAACGGGGAGGAGTGAGCATAAGACGTCCATTTTTTTTTACAGTCTATGATAATCTCCTATAATGAACAATGGGCCTCTCGGACATAACACTCATGCCCCTCACATTGCCAATATAAGAGGAAATTGTTTATTGTACTACCCTCCAGGACCCACAGAACCTCAGACCTCTATTTCTTATACATTTTAGACAAATGTTTGCAAAGAAGTGCATGCTGGGAGTTGTCAGGTGACTCCGTCTTGCCCCTCGTCGTCAGTGCAGGTTGGAAATCTTCTAGTTTCCATTGAAAGGATTTGCAATGTTTGACCTTGGGATCAGTTGGTTGGTTTTGAGAAGTTCATTTGTGTTGCAGTCGCGAGAGGAACTTCATTAACGCACATTTTAAGATTGTTAAGTAATTTTACAAAAGTTCCTTCAAGTTGTAAATGAAAAGATTAAAGCAGTACCAAGTAACGTGTTTACCTTAATAAATCCTTTTCGTAGCCCCTGTGGGGGTAATACAAGTGTTTATGGGATGATTGGAGGGTCTTTCATCCCCCCCTGGTGTCTCTGGCCAGAAAACCATGTTTGCAACTTGACCGGAGCAAGCAATACACACTAATAGAATCACGAAGAAGAAGCTAACATGCTAACGGGGAAAGTCAACTGCGGGCTAACGTCACTTTAAACAGTATTTACAGCCAAGTTTGAGGGAAATCTTTTTTTTTCCATTGTATAATTGGATGTACAATATCCCTCTCTCCCTTCGCCTTTCCTGTCAGCGTAGTATTTACTCTCCAAGACAATTAATAAGTTAAAAAATTGCAGCTTGCTACTACACCTGCAGTTACGCGTATGGCCTCTAGGGGCAAGAGTTACTTAGTACTGCTTTAAAGTGTTGAGTGCTATGAAGTGTTTCGGCAGAAACAACATGCAACTATTGTCCTCCATTCATATACTGTTTTAGTTCAACCAAAGGGCTTATGGTTTTGCTCATCACCTAGACTTGCATTGAACATGACAGTTTTTTTTTTTTTTTGAGGGCCGGTCTTGACCCAAAAATCCCGGGCCGATTTTTTCTGCCAGTGCAGCCCTGTCTGTGCATCTCTAATTCACAAAAGGACATCTCCAGTCACAGGAACTGACCTGCAAAAGTGACAACATCCTCGTTTTGAATCACCTTTACTTTTTGTTTCAGAATAGAGCCATTCACTGGAACTTCATAAGAACCACTCTATTTGTATGAAAAACACCTGTCCTTGAGACACTTGAGCTCCTAACCTGATCACTATGGTGTGTTTATTTTACAGCTCATGTGCCATTATGTTACACAGGATTCACCACTGTAGAAACTCTACATTTATTTTACAATCAATGGGTGAGAGAAAAGAGGAAACTAAACCCACAAGTCCAGCTGCAGTTTACCCCGAGAGAATAATAGTGCTTCAACAAATGAATGGAGAGACAGTGCCTCCTATGGGACATTAAGAGAATAACATCCTGAAGTGTTTTTGTTCAGCTCCACATATTCTCTGTGTGACTGTGGGCTCTCTGGCACAGTAGTAAACTGCAGAGTCTCCAGGCTGCATGTTGTTTCCAGTCAGAGTCACTGTGTTACCGGCTAAATCAATGCTAAATTTGCTCTTCAGTGAATCTTTATAGTAAGCGCCTCCTGTGCATTTCTGTCCAATCCACTCCAAGCCTTTCCCAGCAGGCTGTCTCACCCAGTGTGTCCAGTAGCTGGTGACAGAGTAGGAGACAGTACAGGTGAGGGACAGAGGGCCTCCAGGCTGCACAGTCACAGAGTCTGGCTGGGTCAGTGTCTCACTCTTCACACCTGTGGAGGAAACACAGTGAGTGTGAGCCAGTCAACAGTCTGCTGTATTCAGTCAAACTCACTGTGTCCAACAGCCAGCAGCAGCAGCACACACACACTCCTCATGGTTTCACTGGTGCTGTTCTCATTGACTCTCTTCTCTCTGACTACTCTTTAGTACAGAGTGTGATTTGCATAAAGAAAACCAGGCCCTTCTAGCTCTTTGTGGCTTTGTGCTTCATGCTGTTTGGGGTCCTACGTGCATTTAGTGATCCATAGATCCATGAACAAACCTCAATTTTCCCCAAAAACCCCAAAAGTCTCATAAGCACTTCATCATTATTGCAAAAACAAGATTACAAAATGTACTTGCTCATATGGGAGTCTTTTGTATGTGCATTGTCTACTATTGGTGCATTCAGTAATTTAAACTCGAACACGAAGGAGAAGGAGAAGCTTCTCCTGTTCTTTCTTGAAGAGCCAGTGTCAGCCCAAGCTTCACATAAATGGAATTGATGATTATTGTATCAACACATCAGGTTATTTCAACAATAAAGTAGTCATCCATAGATCAGGTTGGCAGACTCTACTGTCCAGACACTTCACGCACATCGTCTGTATTTAAATGTAGAGTGTGATGGTGTAAGTTGAGGTCAGAGGTATCGACCCTGTGCTTCGTCTACCAACAGATTAATTATAGACTGTAAATTAAGAAGTGATGGTGGCTTTCAGCGCGGGCTAACTGAAGCCCGTTCATGCTAATAGTTTGTCTGGGTTTATGGAGCCAGACCCATCATTTAGATACAAAAATAGGACAATGTTGCGAGTGGTAAGACAAACACGTGGTGGTTTGAGTGAGTCGACAAACAAACGTTTCAATGGAAAGTCTACAAGAGCCAGGAACTTCCGGAGCCTGCCGCCATTTTGTTGCAGCTTCAGGAAGAAAGAGGCAAGTATTAGACTCTTTAATTTACAGTCTATGGATCTATTTAAGATAAGAAATTAATGAAGGAAATACATAAAACAGCTTATGGTGCGTTCTAGGCATCTGGTACATTTCAAACCTCCGACTCGGAACAATGCCTTGGAACGCCGCTCAAACTGGTAATTACCGCGTGTAAACTCGGAGATGTCCAGAGAGCTCTGAGTTCGGGTGTGAGATGAAGACAGTAATCCCCAGTGGAGGAGCACAGCTAATGATAACACTTGGGGGGGAAGGGAACATTACGCTTGATAATATTCTTCAATATCATTTTATAGGGTTAAGTTTAGGGTTAGGGTCATACTTTGGAGGACAAACATTCATGTAACGTTGCAACTTATTAGCTAACTGTTGTAGCACTAGCTGTTTTGTTTACATATATTTAAAGTTTAATCACCTGGAACGCTCTGAAGTCGTAAGTTGTCATTGTCAAATTGGAAAAATACCAGTATCAGTTGCGTGGAACGCACCATTAAGCCACAAAGCTATTTGATAAGTTCCTCCGAGCACTAAAAACATGTACAATAGGCCAGGATAAATAAGAGTGTGTTTCAGATTGCGAGCTTTGGACAACAGATCCAAATCAGCCCAAGGCTACAATACATCGTGGCGTGTTTACATGCATGAGTCCCATGTATGTTCATTAACATGCACTGTCCCGACCAAATAAACAATCACTCAAATGTCAGAGACAGAAGAAGACAAACAAACCTCAGCCTCTTGTGGTTATTGTAGAAGTCAAAACCTCGATTGAGTTTCAATATCGATAAATCTGTAGCCAGGGGTGTCCAAACATTTGTCATGGAGGGCCATATTAAGCGTACACAGGTGAAGGGCCACAGATCAGTGGTCAGTGCTGTGAAACCTTGGACTGGGTGTATTCAGCACAAGTTTAAACCACGCCCCACAGCTTTATTCATGCTTAAACCCTTAATGCCAGCTCTGTCTCACAATAAATCCTCAGTTGTTGAGGTTATAATTATGTAGAATCATTAAACTTGAGATAAATAAACACGTTACGTGCCACACGTTAGGTACCCAAATGATTTCTGACTCGGAGAAACATGATGACTAAAACAACAAAAATAAAAACGACCTGATTTTACTATAAATGTCTGAGGTAAAGAGGAAACTAAAACCACAAGTCCAGCTGCTGTTGCCGCTGACAGTTTAATGGTGCCTTAACAAATCTCAACAGAGTGACAGCGCCTCCTACTGGATCTCAAGAGCCTGACACTGAAGTGTTTTTGTTCAGCTCTTCATATTCTCTGTGTGACTGTGACTCCCTGGCACAGTAGTAAACGGCAGAGTCTCCAGGCTGCATGTTTGTTCCAGTCAGAGTCAAAGTTTTACTGGAAGCCTCTAAATCAATTCTAAACTTGCTCCTCAGTGATTCTTTATAGCGAGCTTCTCCTGTGTATTTGTCTCCAATCCACTCTAGGCCTTTCCCAGCAGGCTGTCTGATCCATGCTGTCCTGTAGCTGCTCACAGAATAGGAGACAGTACAGGTGATGGACAGAGTGCCTCCAGGCTGCACAGTCACAGAGTCTGGCTGTGTCAGTGTCTCACTCTTTACACCTGTGGACACAAACGTGTTCAGTGGAGGCTTCAGTAACAGGAGCATTGTGTGTGAATAGAGCTGATGTTGAGAGTGAAAGAGGAAAACTCACAGAGCAGACAGAGAGCAGCCACCAACAGCCTGAGAGTGTTCATCCTGAGACTGCACATGGGACTGTGAGGAGCTCATATATACTGCTCTCTTTAAAACTATGTGAGAGGTCCATGACAAGGACAGGACATGCAAATGAGCTCTAAATGCCTAAACCCTCAGTCAAAGATGCAGTTAGTATTAGTACCTCAAGCCCAGTTTGACCAGTGAAAATTACCACTGGAAATGTCCGTGTTAAGCAACCAATATACACTTGCGCCTAAAGGTTTACGAACCCTGGCAGAATTTTAGATTTTTTTTTTACTTTAAAGCTGAGTTTGCTCTTTTTAAATCATAGTGAAAAAAGAAACTTCCAAAATGACCCTGGTCAAAAGTTTATATACAGTACCCTGGTGATCTTGGCTTGAGAAAAAGCACACGATTAAACACAAAGGGGTTTTGCATGGCTACTAAAGATAGGCATCCTCACCTTTGACCCGTTTGCTTGTAATCAGTGAGTGGGGACTAAAGGTCAGTGAGTTTTTGGGCTCCTGACAGACCCTTGCGTCCTTCATCTAGTGCTGCACTGATGTTTCTGTTTTTTTAGTCATGAGGAAAGCAAAAGAATTGTCAAAGAATCTGCGAGAAAAGGTAGTTGAACTGCATAAAACAGGAAGGGGATATAAAAAAAAAAACATCCAAGGCACTGAGAGTGTTGTGACAGTGTGGATTTTGCGTGTGCCCCGCGGACTATAAACGGGGGTTCAGTTTCCTTTCTCCGCCCCACCCACCTCTGACCCCTTACGCTACACGCCATCAGAGCCGGTGTCATGGCGGCACAACAGCTGTCCACTGTACTACAACGAGGCGCACTGTCGCTGTTTGTAAAAGCATCTAGCTCAGCGATGCCATAGTGCCGCGAGTATCGGGTGAGTAGGGCTAGTATCCGGTGAAAATTGGCTGATTTGCATGTGGCTAATGCGGGTTTATAGTGGCTTGGCGTGAGGGCTTGTGTTGGTGCGGGGAACACAAGGGGCGCCCCATGACCTCCGTATGTTGCTAAATCTACCGTGTTGCTATTACTATCATTAAAATGTACAAACTGCAGTTGTTTACATTTAGTCTATGTTTATTTCGGCTCCTGCTGGCAGTGGGCCTCCTCTGTGTTTTATGCCCTCCACTGCTCCCATGTCTGTACCTGTGACTCTCCTCTCCTGTGGCTTCGGCCTGTGGCTCAGCACCGATGGCCGCTGGCTGCTTTGCCTTGCGACGACGACCCTAGAAGCTGCCATTGCTCCGCCACTGCTGTAGTGCCTCCATATAGCCGCTAGTCTCCCATTCGAAAGCATTGGACTTCAGACACGTGAAAAATAACTTTAGAGGCTGGTCCCTAATTTTCTTAAACTTTCTACAGCTAGATATTGCTCCTGTGATAACGCTGGGTTAGTTAGTTAGTGGGGACCAGGCCGCCTAATGAGGGCCGGAGTAATCACATCCCCAAGTAAAAGGCTGTTAGGAGGTAAAAAACATGGAGCTTCAGTTCTTGGAGCACAAACACGAACGTTTATAAACTAAAAGGAATGAGATGGACCGTGCGGGATCTAATCATGTCTTCTTATGTATCAGCAGTGTTCAAACACTAATTAAGAAGTGTAAAATTAGGGATTTTGTTGTAAACCAAAGCACGGTCAAGTTGACCCACAAAAGAATAAAATGAAGGTTCTTTAGTGTCCATCTCAGTCTCATGACCTCAATATCATTGAGCAACTCTGGAAGATCAAATATAAAATAAAAACAAAGCAAATAAAACAACTTTTTTGTGTTTTCATTCATATTCTTTGAAAAATAGTAAAAAAAAATATATAAAATTCTGCCAGGTTATGTAAACGTTTGAGCTCAACTGTGTATAACCCACTGACAAATCTCCAGTTTGAGGGTTGCCAACAATGCACTCCATGCACAGGTGATTTTTTTTAAACAAAAGGATCATCACTTCCTCTCTGACTGTAATGCAATAAATGTCTTATACAAAGCAAGGAGACATATTTCAAATGCTTTATAGTAGTGTTTTTCAACCTTTTTTGAGCCAAGGCACATTTTTTTCATTGAAAAAATCACAAGGCACACCACCTGCAGAAAATGTTAACAATTTTAACTCTGTAGCCTATATTCAGTCGTTCTCATCAAAGTGTCTTGAATAGGAACACTGTGTAGTCTCGCTCGCCACAGTGTCTCAATGCATCACTAATTCTCTTGTCTCAAAGAAATTAACTACCTGATATGGAGAGTATTATATGGGTACTCTGCCGATCACTAGACAACAGAGGACACTTGAAAACAGTACATTATTTGGGGATAATAATGCATTTGTTTTCAAAAAAACAACTAGGTGAAATTGGATAATTTCCCAAGGCACACCAGACAATAACTCACGGCACACTAGTGTGCCACAGCACAGTGGTTGAAAAACACTGCTTTCTAGAATGCAAGAATGTGTTTGGTGTTTTCTGACAGTGTGAGAGCTCCTCCTCTGGCGACTGTAGTGAATAACACTGACAGGTTTTTGTTCAGCTCCACATATTCTCTGAGGGACTGTGGAGCTCTGGCACAGTAGTAAACTGCAGAGTCTCCAGGCTGCATGTTGTTTCCAGTCAGAGTCACTGTGTTACGAGAAGTGTCTACACTTATGCTGAACTTGCCCTTCAGTGAATCTTTCAGGTACATTGTGCATCCAGGAGCACAGTATTCCCCAATCCACTCCAGGCCTTTCCCAGCAGGCTGTCTGATCCAGTCTGTAGCTGTACTGACAGAGTAGGAGACAGTACAGGTGAGGGACAGAGTGCCTCCAGGCTGCACAGTCACAGAGTCTGGCTGGGTCAGTGTCTCACTCTTCACACCTGTGGAGGAAACACAGTGAGTGTGAGCCAGTCAACAGTCTGCTGTATTCAGTCAAACTCACTGTGTCCAACAGCCAGCAGCAGCAGCACACACACACTCCTCATGGTTTCACTGGTGCTGTTCTCATTGACTCTCTTCTCTCTGACTACTCTTTAGTACAGAGTGTGATTTGCATAAAGAAAACCAGGCCCTTCTAGCTCTTTGTGACATTGTGCTTCATGCTGTTTGGGAGTCCTATGTGCATTTAGTGATCCATAGATCCATGAACAAATCCCAATTTTCACCAAAACCCCCAAAAGTCTCATAGTCTCATTCAGTTATTTAATCTTGAACATGAAGAAGAAGCTTATTCTGGGTCTGAAAAGTATAAAAAATGTCCTTCATGTTTTATTGTTGAAATAACCTGATGTGTTGATACAATAATTCATCAATTCCATCTATCTGAAGCTTGGGCTGACACTGGTTCTTCAGTTGGAGTAGTCATCCATAGATCAGGTTGGCAGACTCTACTGTCCAGACACTTCACGCACATCGTCTGTGTTTAAATGTAGAGTGTGATGGTGTAAGTTGAGGTCAGAGGTATCGACGCTGTGCTTAGTCTACCAATAGATTCATTATAGACTGTATATCAAGTGATGGTGGCTTTCAGCGCGGGCTAACTGAAGCGCTTTCATGCTAATGGGTCTGGCTCCAAAAACCCAGACAAACTGTCTGGGTTTTTGGAGCCAGACCCATCATTTAGATCAAAAAATAGGACAATGTTGCGAGTGTTATTAAGACAAACATGTGGTGGTTTGAGTGAGTCGACAAAAACAATTCAATGGAAAGTCTACAAGAGCCAGGAACTTCCTGAGCCTGCCGCCATTTTGCTACAGCTTCAGGAAGAAAGAGGCAAGTATTAGACTCTTTTTAATTTACAGTCTATGGATCTATCCAAGATAAGAAATTAATGAAGGAAATACATAAAACAGCTTATGGTGCATTCCAGGCAAGGTACATTTCCAACCTCCGACAATAGGAACAATGCCTTGGAACGCCGCTCTAACAGGTAATTACCACTTGTAAACTCAGAGACGTCCAGAGAGCTCCGAGTTCGGATGCAAGATGAAGACAGTAATCCCCATGAGCGCAACTAATGACAAAACTTTACAAAACCACTGCTCCAGTGAAGTGAACATTACGTTTGGTATTATTCTCGAATATAATTTTATTTAGTATGTCTTGAGTTATACTTTTGTAGAGAAACATTCATGTAACCTTTATTAGCTAGCTGTTGTCGCATTAGCTGTTTTGTTTACATCTGTTTAATCACCTGGAAAGCTCTGAAGTCGTGAGGTGTCATTTTCAAGTGGGAAAAATACCAGTTGCCTGGAACGCACCACTATGGAGTGTGGTAAGTAATCAATCATGTGACAGCGTTTGGTAAAGCCTCAGTTGTTGAGGTTGTAACTGTGTAGAATCATTAAACTTTACCTAAAAAGCATCCTCTCTGGTGATGGCCTGAGGGTCGTCAACAATTGGTCTGAGGGCCACATTTTGCCCCTGAGCCACACTTTAGGTACCCAAATGATTTCTGACTCAGAGAAACATGATGACAGAGTAAATGTTTTACCACTGAAAAAAACTAAAATAAAAACTCTACCTTCTTTCTATAAATGTCTGAGGTAAAGAGGAAACTAAAACCACAAGTCCAGCTGCTGTTATCGCTGACAGTTTAATGGTGCCTGAACAAATCTCAACAGAGTGACAGCGCCTCCTACTGGATCTCAAGAGCCTGACACTGAAGTGTTTTTGTTCAGCTCTTCATATTCTCTGTGTGACTGTGCTCGTCGTCGGGCACAGTAGTAAACTGCAGAGTCTCCAGGCTGCATGTTTGTTCCACTCAGAGTCACCATGTTGCTGGAGGAATCTGCATGTATACTGAACTTATTCTTCAGTGAATCTTTATAGTTAGAGTCTCCTGTGGATTTGTCTCCAATCCACTCCAGGCCTTTCCGAGCAGGCTGTCTGATCCATGCTGTGTAGTAGCTGCTCACAGAATAGGAGACAAGACAGCGGATGGACACAGTGCTTCCAGGTGGCGCAGTCATAGTGTATGGCTGTGTCAGTGTCTCACTCTTCACACCTGTGGACACAAACGTGTTCAGTCGAGGCCTCAGTAACAGGAGCATTGTGTGTGAATAGAGCTGATGTTGAGAGTGAATGAGGAAAACTCACAGAGCAGACAGAGAGCAGCCACCAACAGCCTGAGAGTGTTCATCCTGAGACTGCACATGGGACTGTGAGGAGCTCATATATACTGCTCTCTTTAAGTCTATATGAGAGGGCTTTGACCAGGAAAGGACATGCAAATGATTCAGCGGGCTCTAAATGCATACACCTTCAGTCAATCAATCGATCAGACTTTATTTATAAAGCGCTTTTCATACCGAAAGGTATCACAAAGTGCTTTTCAGATTACAACATTTAAAACAATACGCCTGACATCACCTCCCATGTATATTATATATTAGGAATAAATAAATAGATGTCAGTTAAAGGCTAAGCTAAAAAGGCGGGTCTTGAGCCTGCTCTTAAAAACATGAACGTTCTCTGCAGCCCTGAGCTCCTCCTCAGGTCGTTCCAGAGGTGAGGGCCGTGATATTGGAACGACGCCTCACCATGAGTCTTTTTGTTGACTTTAGGAATAAGTAGGAGACCCCTGCCTTCAGTCAAAGGTGTCTTGTCAGGAGAAACACATTGAAGTATATTTACATCAATGGGAGAAACTCACTGAAGAAACCAAGGGCAACAGCCACTAAAACTGATTGAAATCACCCCCACATCATCATCACAAGTCATCCATTTATCAACAACCAAGAGCATCTAATCATGCCTTCTGATATGCGCAGCGTTGTTGCTACCTTTTGGAAAATGTGAAACAAACTCAAAACCAACTTCAAATATTATAAGTAAATGAATGGAAATGTTTTTTGTCTCTGTTGTTTCAGTCTACGGATCTGTGAGCCTTGTGGGGTGTATGTTCTTATCCTAACATGGGGAACAGCTAAAAGAGTAACTTCAAATAATAATGTAAACCCTATAGCTCCCACCCAGTTACAGTATTAATCAGCAGTGTTCTAACTCTAATTAAGAAGTACAAAATTAGGGATTCTGCCATAAACCAAACCACGGTCAAGTCGACCAACAAAAGAATAAAGTGAAGGTTCTTTAGTGGCCATCTCAGTCTCCTGACCTCAATATCATTGAGCCACTCTGGGGAGATCTCAAACGTGCAGTTCATGCAAGACAGCCTACGAATTTACAGGAACTGGAGGCTTTTTGCCAAAAAGAATGGCCGGTTTTACCATCCGAGGAAATAACGAGGCCCATCCACAACTACCACTAAAGAATCCAAGCTGTCATTGATGTTAAAGTCAGTACACAGTGTTAAGAACTGGAGTATGTAAACATTTGATCGGGGTCATTATTTTTTCATGATGATTTAAGAAGTGCAAACTCAGTTGTTTCACCACAAATGGCTTCACACAACCACTATCTGTGAGTTCTTTGAAAAATAGTCAAAACCATTCTGCCAGGTTATGTAAACTTTTGAGCTCAACTGTATATAACCCACTGACAAATCTCCAGTTGGAGGGCCGCAAACAATGCACTCCATACACCTCCTCTCTGATTGTAATGCAATAATGTCTTATATAAAGCAAGGAGACATATTTCAAATGCTTTATAGAATGCAAGAATGTGTTTGTTTGGTGTTTTCCGACAGTGTGAGAGTTTTTGTTCAGCTCCACATATCCTCTGTGTGACTGTGGCTCTCGGGCACAGTAGTAAACTGCAGAGTCTCCAGGCTTCACGCACATTCTCTGTATTAAAATGTATAGTGTGATGGTGTAAGTTGTGGTTAGAGATATCGACCCTGTGCTTAGTCTACCAACAGATTAATTATAGACTTTAAATTAACAAGTGATGGTGGCTTTCAGTGTGGGCTAACTGAAGCCCGTTCATGCTAATAGTTTAGATGGGTTTTTGGAGCCAGACCCATCATTGAGAATGGCAAAAGAAAAAAATTGGACGATGTTGCGAGTGTTAAGACAAACACGTGGAGGTCCCAGTGAGTCGACAAAAACGATTCAATGTCAAGTCCACAAGAGCCTATAACAACCGGAGCCAGCCGCCATTTTGTTACAGCTTCAGGAACAAAGAGGCAAGAATCAGTCCATTCTTAATTTACAGTCTATGGATCTAGAAATGAATTAAATTTGTCACGCAAGCTTTAAAGCGCGATACAAACCCAAGCCATTTGATCCTTCACCTGATTTTCTTTTCTTTATTTCTTTATTTTTTTAATGCATACAACAATGAAAGGGAGCGGTAGTTTAAACTGTTGTGATCTAAACTCATTCACACTATTTACACAATACATTTTCAACATGCCAATTTGCACAGGAATGAGTCTCATGAGCAGTTTTTCAGGGTCACTGTCACAGTAATGAGATCAAAGCTAGCCTGTAAATGCGCAATCGATAAAACATACTTTAATGTGTTGTTTTTTCCACAAACCACTGCATATTAGTATACTGAGGGAGAAGTGAACAGGCGTACTTTCACTAAAAGCAGACCAAATCGTGTACAGGGCCTTTAATTAAAAAATTAAACATATTCCTATGATTTGGTGATTCTCCACAGAAACAGTCGCACCCTCGATGTCCTTTTGCAGTCAAATGTTGCACCTGCGATAAACCGCTGGGAATAGTGGTCGCAGCATTTGTCAGTCAAAACGCACAAAACAGAAAGCAGAAACCACAAGTCCAGCTGCAGTTTAGAATCACTTGCTAATTTCAGTACGTTTTTCTTTTTTGCGTTTCTCACACGGACCAGCCGAGCGTGGACGTTTCCCACGCTCTACTGCCCCCGGTGGTCGAAGCGGGCTCGAAGCTACATTGTGAATGAATTAAAGCGAATCTCCTGAAGCCAGTGTAAATTCGACCACACGATTGCATGCCCTCAAATTGCATAACACACTAATGCGGATCCTATAAGCAAATCGCCGCACATGCGCTGTCCCCGGAGTGTCACGATTAAGCGGTTTGCATGCGCCACTGTGTCTCATGCCAAGCCGACGCAAATCATTTGATCCTCACTGTTGCATGTCAAACTCTCCCGATACTCTCATGCAAAACACTTTGATTTCATCACGCATTCAGGGTTATGCAATTGAATTATTGTATAGATCAGATTTTTTTGTACGTCGTTATGTGTTCTTTACAGGAGCAGCGTTATTTAGTCTTAATTTTAGTCAAAGTGATATTTTTGACGACTAAAACTGGACTAAAACTAAATTCAAAGTTTTTCATGAGACTAAAACTATGACTAAAATGTCCAGATATTTTAGTCGACTAAAATAAGACTAAATAAAAATGAAGTGAAATGCTCTAAAGCTTTGTTCATGTGGGAGCAGCTCCATGAAGCAGAGGATTAAATATGATCATAATGAAGATTATAAATGTAAAGTCGACTAAATGTGTCTTAAATTTAGTCTTAAAAAAATGTGTCTTAAATTCAGTCGACTAAAACGAGACTAAAATTGAGTTTTTCACTAAATCTCCATTCAAATTGAATTGAATGAATTCATTTTCATCAAAAGACTAAAACAAAAACTAGGTTAAAACATGTCAAAATTAACACTGTTGTTTGCCAACTTCTGTAAAAACTATATAGAAAATAATAAATAGGATAGTGACTTTGTGAATAAGTGTTTGGATCATATTTATCATGTCTTGGCAGGAAAAGGGATGAACCTGCTCTGTCTGGAGAACTGAACTAATGCTGAGACCGAGTAAAAGCTAATTCATCATAAATTATGAACCACTGGAATCATTATTTTCCCCCTTGTTTATTTGTTTATTTGTTTATTCATTTATTTGGATCTCCATTAGCTCTCTCCAATTGGACAGCTACTCTTCCTGGGGTCCGCTTCAAGCAATTACATATTCACATAATACAGTTAAATTGAGAAAAAACACTTCACGTACAAACCGCTCCTCAGTTACACATATATGCACACACACAAACAAACGTAGCTTTCTATCAGAAAATGTGTTTTCAATAGTCATTTGAACCTGAAGTCACGGAGCTAAACTACGGACTGAGGCTACGGGACTTCATTATAAACCCATTGCACCATGCAAATAACAGCACACGCATGGCCTCCCTAACCACGCCCCAATCCTTCTGCGTTCATGACCTCTTCTCAATTCCCCTCCCACCGCCCTCCAGTCGACAGGCGGGCGCCCCTCCCCTACCCGAGAAAAATGTCCAACTCGTGACCCTGTGTACTGTGTATTTCCCATGTTTTGATGTTTTTGTTCATGTTCTTTGCCTTGTGTGTGAAGTGCTTACTATAAATAAAGTTGCCTTGCCCATCTTATACAAAACCATCAATCAAAACGTTGAATCAAGAATGACATTGTGCAGTTTCTACAGTGTGCAGTGGTGTGCACAAAAAGCAGATCTAAGCGGTCACACTTGGGCTGCTGCTCATTCTTTAAAGGGACTATACTGAGTTTAAAAGTGTTAAAATGAAGTATTTTCCTCCCCCCACATGTTCCAGCCATGTCCTAATGTGTAGAATGAGCCCAGACCTGTTCACCACAACTGCCTCTGTCACTCAAAAAGGTGTTAATTCGGGTCCTAAGTGCCGTCATGCACGAGCTTAATATAGAAGCTGCAGTTACGCATAAGGCCTGATGTGGCAGTAGTGAGCATAGAATCACAAACTTGCATAGCCCCTTTAAAGGAGAGATATCAAGCAAAAACATGTTTTAGCTTTTGCTTAGCTTTTTAACGTTGCTCCCTCATCCAAAACATACCTGGAATAGTATTTCACTTCTTTCACGCAGTTTTGAGTTGTCCCCCTTTACTTTGGTTGTTTCCTCTTCTACTGCTGAAACGCTCTGATCTGCATTTCCTGGATTTTATGACATCATAAAGGGAACACAGAACTGTCCTTTCTCCATCACTGGACACGTTCTTAGCAGTTTAGCTGAGGAATAGGCCACCGTTTTTACATACTGAGACGAGTTCTTTAGGACCTGTCTGATCTTCCCCCGTGCCTTCAGTCACGTAAACACAGCGCAGACGGCGTTAGCATTTAGCCTCTCCCTCTCTCCTCTATAGCTCCAAAACAGGTCAAGATAGAAGCTACCAAGCTCTTCCACGTTTTCCCTATTTAAATATGGTTACGTGAAGTGTTCCACTACAAAGTATAATATCACACAATTAAAGAATGTGGATTTTCTAAGCGGATAAAAGGGGGAACTATATTGTAAGTAAGGATTAAACAACGAGGAGCCGTGCATTAGACGGTTATAATGCACGACGCGGAGTCAAGAACACCACGACGCGCAGCGGAGTGGTGTTACTCCGCGAAGTGCATTATAACCGTCTAATGCACGGCTCCTCGTTGTTTAATCCGCTTATACCATGGTCCCACAAACGTAACATTTATAATAAATATTTGTTTCATTTACTAAAGTCACTAAATATGCCAGACTACGGGACTATTTTGTGTGGGTTATTAGCCGGTCACTGAAGGCTGGTCTCAGAGCGAGTCATTCTCCGCAGCTATTACGAGGATCTCAGTCAGGCGCAACGAAACAACATAAGCACAGAATCACAACACAACAGGACTAAGACGGCACTTTTCCGTGGAAGTAAACACCGATATGCGGCACTCGTGGGCAGGAGTTATTTCACTTTTACGCTGTTTAACCTGAAGCTAGCTAGCTAGCTCAACAAGCTCAACTGTTTATGGAAACAGCTGCGGTGGAGTCGCTCACACCTGGGCCCCACGAACTGAAACTTTTATATTTGACTTTACTAATCCAGCCAAATATGTTTAAATGCAGAGATCATTTTATGTACGCCTGAAAATCATGAATAGTGCCTTAACCGTTTTCAATAGAAATGGAAAGCTCATATTTTACTAACAGTAGCTAACCTAGCTGCTCACTCTCCTCTACTTCCCATTTATCAAACATTTTGTTTCGGCCAAAAACGTTGAAATTAAACAAAATCCATCTCATACGTTCCTGTCAGTCACTAATTACATGTTTATCTGATTCAGCTGTGTCATGCGTTGCTATGGTGATGCCCACAGCGGAGTGATATCCCAGTGATTTAACTACCGGACTACGTGTGCGGTTATACCAAAATAATGCACCAGCCAATCAGAATCGAGTATTCACCCAGACCATGGTATAAGGCGTAATAATACCAGGAGTAGTTTGGCATCCACACAGTAAAGTGAAGATAACTGCGCGGATTTCAGACAGGTCCTAAAGAACTCGCCAAAGCTAAGGTAAGAACATATCTCAGTATGTAAAAACGGTGGCCTATTCCTTTAAGTGTATTCTTCACGCCGCCATCGATTTGCTAGCCGTTAGCTGAAAGTGAAAGCTTGTTTTCGCCGTTTTACATTTTGTCATTTCTTTTATCGGTGGCAGAGTGCGCTACGGCTCAACTCGCAATCCTAAGCCCATGCCTGAAAATTGAAAAAAAAAAAAAACACACAAAAGTCGAGATCAGCACTCACATCAAGTCCTGGATGTTTGGTTGCCGCTACCCCACCGTGCGCGTGTGATGCATGGCCAGTGTTAAGCCCGCACTGTGTCTCTGTGCTTTTCTGGACCAAAGCTGCCGAGATAATCCACTCCAGAACTCATCTTTCTCCGGGCAACTCATTTAGCCGCTGCCGACACATGCTTCACAAGGGACGCCGCAGCACAGCGACAGACACGTTAGATTGAATTTTGAATTTTGTTTTTTGTTCTGGTTTTTTTGCGAGCAACAGATCAGATCATGAGCTTGAAACAGCCCTGCATTTTCATCCGAGGAGCCACCAAGAGACATGTAAGCTACTGTTTGTAATTTATGCACAGAATTTAAATTTGAAGCGATATGTGTGTGTGTAAATGATCCTATAAACCGTATTGTGTTTTGTTTTTTTTGCAGAGAAATCTTACCAATGATGAAATTGATGGTAGGTACATTTTTAAAAAGTGAAATTGATTTTCGAGCCAGAATGTGTCTATACCTCTTTTTACAAACGTTATCGTCTATTGCCAGAAACAAGAATATGTCAATTTGGAAACGGAATGATAAAAAGCTTTGTTAGTTTTAATATTTTTAGAGTTTAAATGAGAAATATATAATTTAAAAAAAATTGGATCATTTTCAAGGTCTAATCTTCCTGGATTATCCAATTATACCACAACATCTGCATTTAAAATTGCAACTCTGACCTCTTTTAAAACATGCTTTTTTTGTGTTTGTGTCATTCCTTTTGCCGTTTCCAGAATTGCGGGATGCGTTTGTCGAGTTCGATAAGGACAAGGACGGCTACATCAGCTGCAAAGACCTGGGGAACCTAATGCGGACTATGGGCTACATGCCGACAGAGATGGAGCTAATCGAGCTGAGCCAGAACATCAACATGAACTGTAAGCTCATTTACACCGCCACAAAAATCTACTATTTCATTCTTTTTTAGTATAAACTTTGCAAAAATGTGGTTTCATTTTCATATTACAACATTGTTCCCTTATCAAAATCATTCCTGAGGTCGTATTTCACTTTCACTTTTTCATACAGTTTTGAAGAATACTGTTCACTTTGGTCAGTTTTTTGCTCCACTGCAGAATATCCGACTATTTCCTGGACTTTTACATATTCAAACAACTCCAAAAGTCTCTGCTGCATTTTTAAAGATTATAAACCATCACCAGACTCAAAATTCATCTTATCACTGTGCCATTGATTTGTTAGCATACCTTTGGGTATAAAAAAATGGAGTCTCATATATTATTTTTAGCACATTTTATCAGCAAACTTTGAGACAACATAGCCTTTCTGTGGTGATTATGTTCACAATAATTACTTGCTCCAGCCAGCTCAAAAGCAGGTTTATGTGCCACAATTATACATGATATATCCACATTGAAATCTCAAACGGAGGATATAGAGGCCAGTGTACATTATGAATAAATATTTCCGTCATCATTATTTGTGTGTGGTTAAATCGAGGCTCAATGACAGCCTGTGTTTATGATGCCACCCATTTTTGATACTCAAGAGACGAAATGAGTTGATCTCAATTCTATTTGAGATAGTCGATTTTTTTGCCCGTTTTTGTTTTATGTGGCTAGGCCCCCCAACTGCAAAGATGAACCCCAAAACATCTGCATCATGAAAGGTCAATATTCTCTGGTACGTACATAATGTGTTGTGTAAAATCTCACTGACACGTCTATCTGAGATTATAACAATAACAAATGCAGTATCGTGAGCCTACTGCGAGTATTAAGCAACTTTGTTTATTTTCAGATGGTAATGGCTTCGATTTTTCCATCTTCGTAAGCTCTTTCGAAGCACTTTCTAACGGTCCATTATTTCATTCACACGTAGCACTCAGTGGCGGTAAGCTACCATGACTGACCTGGGGATTTCTGATTATCGTCACCACTGTCGCGTTAATGCATTCACAGAGGATCGAACCGCCAATCTTTGGGGGATTATCACAACATAGCAGTGTATTTTTTTTAATCATTTATTGTAGTGGTGTTTTGTGGATGACGACACTGGTTTGTTGCTGTGGTCTTAAAGTGAAAGTCTGTGAGTTTAAGGGCCAGATCTTGTGGCGGCGCACGGGGCGGCGCAGGCTTTTGGCGAATTATTTTCCGAGTGGCGGCGCTATATGTGCCATTCGCCTCCGCCACCTGTGAGGGGGCGTCACAAGAGGAGGTGACTGCACTGATGGAAACACGGCTGACATTCACTTCCTCGTTTACATTGCGCTGTCTTGCGTTCTTTCTTAAGCCTTAGGCTCTCACAGGTCAAACTAAAAACTTTATTTACCCCATCGTGAGCTAAACGATGTTCACGTCTCCAGAGAAAAAGAGCTACAGCGTCCGCTGTGGCGCGGATCGGCCGCGCTCGGCGTGAACGCAAAGCAAAACAAAAGCACATGTTCACCCCCCACTCCCACACAACCACTCTCCTGGACGCGGAGTCGATCTGGTTGGAGGAAAATGTGTGTCTCCACCCATTTAAATGCGCTAAGTCTGGAGTGGCAAGATCACAAAGTGCGCTTCTACTGAGCGCAAAATGTCACACTATCGTCTCCGTTTTGATGCACAAGATCGGGCCCTACATGTTTTACAAATGTAGTAAATTGCCCAAATTGACCACCTGGGCCTGCAATTTGACGTAACATGAGTCATATTAACTCATGTTAATGAAATAATGATATATATATAATAATATATATATATAATAATAATTATATATATATATATATATATATATATATATATATATATATATATATTCTTTTTTTTTTTTTCATCCCTTTTCTGATATCAGCTACTAATCAGAGGCGTACACTGTAGGCGATACTAGCAAACAATGTCCATGGTTAGAAACAGCATAAAAAGTCAAGAAAAGAGCTGTGGAACAACTGTTAGCTTCCATTTAAATAAATGTGTGTCCAAATGCTGTGTATGTTATTTGCATTTTAAAGTCTCTATTGGTTTATTATTATGATTGATCTATATTTACCTTTTTCTGTTTTTGTTGTGTTACATCGAGGTTAATCTAAATTTAAATGACCTCTGCTAATGCACTGGTCCTGTCCCTCACAATGACAAATTCCAACTGGAACATCTGGTGCAAAAACCCAGTACGGCAGATCTATGCAAACTCTCCGAGGGGCAGAAACGGAGATTACAGCGTTTTACATTTTAGTGCGTGCAATCAAACACTATGTGTGGCGGTGACTTTGCCGCTACAATCAATGTCTGGGCTTAACTTTGATTAAATCCGAATAAATTTTCTCATCGCAGTGGGAGGCCGCGTGGATTTTGAAGATTTTGTGGAGTTGATGACGCCCAAGCTCCTGGCTGAGACGGCAGGGATGATTGGCCTGAAGGAGCTCAAAGATGCATTCAAAGAGGTGAGCTGGAGCTCTGCTCTTTGGCGCCACACGCTGGACCTCCCCCCCCAGTGCTGGGTAATCGGGAGTGTGACGACGTTTGACATTGAACACCTCTCTCCGCAGGGGAGGTTGATTGTGAAAGGTATTAGCAGCCCTAGAGTAAAAACTGGATAAAAACAATATTTCTTTTTCTATGGACGGCAGACATCTTAACCCCTAAACTTACCCTAACCCTCAAGAGAAAGCTTATGGGACAGGCCACTTGAGACCGGCTCCTGTAGGGTGGGGCGGCCCCTTGTGACTTTGCATTTCAAGCACCTTTAGGAGAAACTGGTCGAGACCGACCAACAGGGGGCGCTGTGGGGCTACAGTCATGCCGGTAAATGCAGAGTGAGAGCTACTTCCTGCTTTTTGACAAGTTCTTATATATTTCACATCTTTGCCCCTTTTTACTGCATTTTAACAACTCATAAAGGATTTCACTAGTGTTAGATACTTTCTAAAGGTTTCCAAACAAAGAGAGAGGCCTTATTTTTTTCTTCAGCAGTCCCCAAACAGCAGGGTTGCCAGGTCCGCAGTTAAACTGCAGAATTGGGCGTTTTTTAAAGCCATTCCGCGGGTGAAAAAAAACTGTCCACCTTTTTTTGCCTTGCTGTAATCAATGTCAAATTTTCTATTTCTATCTTATTTTTGATCAAAATCACTATTTCGAAGGCAAATCCAAGGCTGTGTAGGCTGCTTTTTCAATAAGGGAGTGAGGTAGGGGCGGTTTTTCATCATCGCAGGAGCACATGGGCTCTGTTAACTAGTAAACAATATTGAAAATTCCAGCCGCGCTGTATGTCCGCGGGTTTTCCGCGGTTTTCAGATATTTTTGGGCTGCCCAGACCTGGCATCCCTGCCAAACAGGAAACTGGTGTTGCAAAGCTAGCTTTGTCACACCTCAACATTACGTTCCCTTTGTCACGAAACTCAACACTGACCACCAAAATAGGCAAGCATTTGGTTAAATATGACAAATATATGTACATTTATGCTCAAGTGTATTTAATCATATATAACCCAATCAAAAGGTCTGGTCTTGGAAGCTACAGTTTGACAGAGCTTGTTGTTTACCGCGTGGAGGCTAACGCAATGCTACCAGCTAGCAAGTTGTGTGAGCAGAAAATGTCAAAATAGCACAGAAAGGTTTTATGTTAACTCTTGGATGCCTTTATTCTGTCTTTAGAGTGGAGGCAGATCTTTGGCAAAATCAAGTGTGTTTTCAGCCATGCTCGTGCTCCTTTGTTTCTGTTTGTTGGGGTGAAATGTTCCGCCGTATGGCTTTAAGTTGCAAATCATACAATATATTTTCTGATGTTTTGAATGTGTCACGTGAGCAATTCAAAAACGGCCCGGTCCAGTTGACAACTTGAAATCTCCTGGACAACTGAGAGCTCACACACACTTTGTCCTCTATCCAGTTCGACATTGACGGGGACGGCTCGATCACCATCGATGAGCTGCGGCACGCCATGACCAAGCTGATGGGAGAGAAGACCAGCCGGAAGGAGATCGAGGCGGTGGTGAAGGAGGCCGACAACAACGGGGACGGGACCGTGGACTTTGAAGGTGAGACAGTGTGTGAGATTAAAGGGGACGTACGAAGCTTGTTTTTGGCGTGTGGACAGTAAACAGTAGTGAAAGAAGCTTTGTTAATACATCATTATAGTACATTTGTGGAAAAATATGGTTGTCAATAATTATTTTACAGAGCCTGAATAAAGCCTATTATGTCCCCTCTAATGTAAAAATACAAATATTATAAGAACCAATAAACAAAGTAATGTTCCTCTCTTTGCAGAATTTGTGAAGATGATGTCACAAAAATGAAAACGGAGTGTGTAAAACAAATCATTTTTACATGTATTATAATATGCATATAAATAGTTTTGTATTCATACAACAGCTTGTATATTGTTAAAACATAACTTTGTAGCTGAATGAACTACTCATTTGAATATGCATGTATTAATGAAATGTATGTAAATGAAATGTAATTGGGTGGAGATTATCTCTAGTTATTGTGTTAACTCTTATGCGTGGGACCGAAAAAGATGACAATATTACTTATTTTAGGTATTTGGTTACTGCAGCCACATTTTAATGTAGTTTACAGCACTCTCTAAGTTTTAGCTTGAAGCAAAGAAATGATTGAGTCTTTATGATAAAGCACAGAGACATGCAGACTGCAAGACTGTTAAACAATCCAACAACTGAACTTACAGTGGTGAGGTTAGCTCCAAAACTGCCATTCTTTGGGTAGCTTTGTTTGTTCATCCCAAGAATGAATGTGAAGGCAGCCTTATACAAAAGATTTAACCATGGAAATCCGCAATTTTAAGTGGGACTAGCAAAAAAATGAAAAGAAAAGAAAAAAAGAGCCGTGAAACAGCTCCATTAGCTGGGACACTGTAGGTAAACACATCTGACACACTGTAGGTCCAAATAAGTGAACGATGACGCCAGTGTTTTACATTTTACCATCTACATTAGTTTATTAATACGTTTTATAAGTTTATATGTGCTCCTTTTCCCAGAATACTTAGCAGTTTTAATAACACAATCCAAAGCAATGGAAGTTCAGTTGTCAGGGTTTATTCTTTAAACACCATTTTGGTTTTATATACCTTACATTTATTAATTAAATTGTGTATGAGTTTATTTGACAGGGACAGTACACATGAATTAATTAATTCATGTAAATGTGTCAATATTCATGTTGTCCCTGGGTAAGGTTATATTATATTATAAAATGTCACCCATAAGCAATATTTATAGCTTAATTAACAATAGATTGACTGTAAGTAGCTAAAACCTATAAAAAAAAAAGATACTTTAAAAAATATATATTGTAATTTTTACTGTGCCTCTGTTTTGTATACGGCTGTCCTGAAATCATTGGTACCAATAATACATATCATGGGTCGGCAACGTCAGGCCCAGGGGCAAAATTTGGTCCTCCAGCATTGACGCTCTGGTCCCCCCAAACCGATGTTGAGAAACATTATTGCACACATCAGTAAGCAAATACCCTTTAAACTACTTTAAATTCCAGACCCCGTAAGGTGATATGTACATCACTGCGATTTTAAGTGTTTACTTGGGGCAATGGTTCTGAAATTCGGCCCTTGATCTTTTGACAAGGAAGAAAATCGAACCACCACAAAACAGACTTGTCTAGGTAGTTGTAGGTAGTTGACGAATATATGGAAATATATAAAAGTATCTTGAAAGTATGCATTAATAACTTTTTGATGATTTTTTCCCCCCGAAATTGTCATTTTTGTTCTGCCATTTCTGTGTAACATTGTAAATTAAATTTACATTTTTCATTGCTGACTGATCCAGAAGCATGTTATTGTGTATATTTACCAGATTACTGTCATTTTGTAGTGCATAATAGGCTTGTTTCGATTAAAAAAAAAAGGCGCTAAATGTGAGACAGAGGACCTACATGTCATTACCCGGGACCTATACAGTATCACATCGACTACAACATTGAGAGGCTTAATCTATGTCTAGGTTCTGGCCTGGATTAGTTCACTGTAATCCCCATCATGGGACCCTCAGTGGAACAGATGGCAGGTCGGGCCGAATCATCATTCTAATTCCCCTCTAACTGGAACGGGGAAAAGTCACCAAAAAGCTATTCCAGATTAAAATATCACCTATGACCTGCAGGGAACAGAACAATTTGGAAAAAAATACTTTATCAAATTGCAGTAAACTTTTTTTTTTGCACACAGGCCACTGTAGCTGGTTTCATTACAATACTGCCACAGCATCAATGCACTGCTGTATAAACCTTTTTCTCACTTATAATATAACATAACCTATTGGTGGTTTGGGTTTTATGTAGATTATGATGAAGAAATCTGGATTTTAAATGAGATTAATGACTTAAAATTGCTTGAATAAAGGTTGAATTTGAGTCGGTTTTAACTAATCTAAGCCAGGATAGAAATGCTAAGGCCAATGGAACAAGCATAAAAACCCCTTGGAATCAGATATTTACTTTTAGTTAAAAAAAAAAAAAAAAAAGCACTTTTCCAGTCTAGGCCAAAATACAAATTGCCAGTGTCTTGCTGGTTAGTTAATGTTGTCAAGCCCTGAAATAGTAGGTTTGTAATTAGATTTGGGGTGAATAGCAACTTAACAAGTAAAAACAAATAAACAAATAAAATTAATCTAATGTAAGCTTCAACTTTCAAACGCGTGTACATTCAGGAGCCGAGGTGGTCACCTAAAGTCAATTTACTTAATTACTGCTAGAGCTTTTGAGTATCGCTACTTTACCTGAGTAGTATAACTTGCTACTTTTACTCTACTACAGATGAAAGATGAATAATAATACTTTCTGTTCCACTACATAAAGCTTCAAAGTAAAACCTACAAGAACCGTTGCACAGTACCAGGACAGAATTTGCCACACTTTTAACAATTGGACTTTTAAAAACAACAGCAGGCTGATTTGACTCTCTTTAATTAATATTTCAGCTGCTTTGTATATTATATCAAAGACTGGGAGAAAAATAGATGAAATAAACAAAATAAATCACTGTATTACAAGTTGACATTACATTTTCAAAAGCCAAAAGCCATTGTTAATCAGTCATATACTTATGGACAGTTTTCATACAACATTTTCAGAGATCAAAACACTAAGCGCCTTGGGAAGGTTTTTTTTTGGGAAGCTAGCACGTCAATGTTCCTGCACTGTTTGAAGCACTGTTCAACAAAGGTCCATGGTTGCTGCCCTCCAAGTGATGCCACTATCCATAGATGTGTCAGGAGCTCACCATGCTGACAGTGATGCCTATAAAGCACATGATTCTCACAGTTTGTTGGTAGATGTAAACTGCATTTTTTATGTTTTTTTGTAAACACTTTCCCACATGCAGCACTTGTAATAAAAAAAAAAGTTAGCTATTACTGCATGCCATTAGTATCTGTTGTTTTTAAATAAGATGTTACATGTAACTCTGTTGTGTCCTTGTTACATGATTTTGTTACAGCATGCTAACTGAATGCGGCACTTCCTGGTTTTAGCCTGTAAAACACGCCCCTCATTTTCACACAGTGATGTTGCCGGATGACCCAGCACAGCAGGATAGATACAGTTTATATATATAGGCTGTGTCCGAATGTCCATCATAATCCCTAAATAGTGCTTTACAGGGGTCACGCCATTTTGTAGAGGTGTCCGAATTACCACTGGGCAATTCCCCACAATGTAACCTTGTACACAGTACAGCGATTGTCCCCAAATATGTCAATATTTACCGCTAGATTATTACTAAATAAAGATACAGAGGCATGGAGATGAGCAAAGTGATTCAACAGCCCATAAATACTGAACAAAAAAGGACAATTCTAACCAGGAAGCTACATTAGCTTCATTCTACATATGCTAACGTTAGCTACGAGTGCTGTTTTTCACTTCTCCAGAACAAAATATGAAAAAAATATATACATTTACATATGGACCCAATTTTGGCTTGACTTTATTTGTGTGTGTGATAAATATGTTTATAGTCCGCCTAAAAATGGAAAAAGTTCTGATTCCCGTGAGAGGTTTTCTTCCTCCTAGGCTAGGACACGCCCCCTTGTATGATGCGTTTCCATCTGTATCTATAGCCAGTAACGCTCACATTCTGAATAAACCCTTCCTTAAATTTGCTGTAATGTAATGTCGCTAATGTTGTAGCCCCTGGCCCTATCTATATCAAATGGACTATATTGTTATACAGATTAATTTACAGATTAATAATCCAAGTAAATCATAAAAGAATTTTTGTCTATACACCTTCACAAAAAAACTCTCCTTCCTGTGCTGATTAGCATGTTTGCAAGTAGCTATCATTGTTTTAAGTTTCATTTTGAACTGCTTCCCTTTTCAATGCCGCTGTAGGGACAGGTTTGTACCCTCTGCCTGTGCTTTGTATAACCACATTTCATAATACTTTAAGTCCTATGGGTATTTTTTGAACCCATACATTATTTTAGGTTACACTAAAATAGACCATTAGCCTATTGACTGAACGGGTATTTGATGGATCCATTATTGCATAAAAATATATTTCCCGGACTTATCCAGACACTAACATCATGTGTTCATGTGATCCGCGACTGTTACAACAACATAATGACTTGTTACTTGAGCTGAGCGTCACATACATCGCCCGCTGTATAGAGTGGGGCTATTAAAGTGATTGAGGCCGGGGTTAGGGTGGACATTCGGACTCATTTTGCCTTGCATTGGTAAAGCACAGGTACTTCTAAAGCTCAGGGCTGAACATAAAGTCCAAGGCCTGCCTCTCGGCCGCGGCCACGTTGGGATGCCACAGATCCACGCTCAGAATGACTCGCGGGCCGGCTTCCTGTGAACCTGCAAACAGAAACATGGACAAGATAGTTCAAAATTGCATTATTACTGACATCAACAACCATTTAAATGCGGAAGGAGGCGCCCAATACTTGGGTTTGGGTTTATGTAAACAAAGTACTAGACAATGCCGTACTGGGTTACTGTCATTATTTGCCATGTCATTCCTTCAGAGTGATCAAACATTAATGAAAGAAAAATGTGGTCATGTCTGTGCACTTTCATATTTTAAAAAAACAATAAAAGCTAAACTCCCTTCTAGAACTTTATAATAGGCCATCGACTAGCTCTCAGAAAGGGCTTAGAAATTGACTTTTGTTCCAGGAAATAGGAAGTACTTTTTATTTTTATCAAGTACAATAGTTAAACTTCTTCCACAAAAAGTTCCACACGCAGACTCCCTGCAGTTAATGAGAAATTGGCTACTAAAGCCGGGAAGTTTGTGAAAAAATTGACATTTTAGCCTCTACAGGCATTTTTGACTCCAATTATTTAAAAAAGTGTAAAGGCCACCAACTTCAATTTTTACAATTAAGACAATACAAAAAATATTCAATATGTGGAAAAAGAAGGTGGATGGGAGTTTTTAAGAAATAACTTGAAAATATGCCTATTTTTGAAATATGCGTCCTATTGAAACAAGCACACTATGGGACATACCATTTCCACATGACATTTTGAAATTAGATTTTGTGAACATAAATAACAAATAGCAGATGTGTATCAGAAGTGTATCTTGGCATATGGACGAAAGCTTGACTTCAGTCTTGCCTCTTAGATCTTGTAATTCATACGAGCGATCGCGATGTCGTCACATCCGTTGGCCGTGGTAGGCATTTTACATTTTCATATTTGATAAACATTTTATTAAAATCCTATAATCAGCAAAAACAATGTCCATAAACAGGGCATTGCTTCTCTTGCGCTGTAACAGATCTATCATTTTATAAAACCGAGTTAGAGGCCTGTCTGCATCAGCTGCCTACCAAACATCCGGTGAAAATTGCGGAAGTAAACAATAACAGCGATCGCTCGTATTCAATATAAGACCTTCTAATGCAGTGGTTCCCAAACTTTTTTTCTTGATTCCCCACCTGCGCATGCTGTTGTCAGGCTCCGCCCCCTCAGTAAAAAAAAAAAAACAACATAAAAAAATATTTACCAACATGCATTTTAAACACATTTTCTGAAATTAGATAGTTCTATATGCACCTGTCGTGATTTTTAACCATTTTAATTTGGATAAGTCCTGCCTGAAGCTTAAAGATCATTAGTTGCTGATAAAGCCACTTGGGATGAGAGGCGAAAAAGTCCTCAACAACGCAGTACAGACAAAACCCTGAGAACATCTTCTCTTTCAACAAAGTGAAGAACAAGCTTTTATTTTGTTCTTTTCGTAAGATGTGAATCCCCTGCAGAGATTATTTGTGTTTCTCAGCTACAGGAACAAAGGCCATGTTAACAGCAAAACCCAAAAAAGTCAAATAATCCCCCAAATAATCCAATCCAACCTACTTTGCTTTACACAGAGGTCCAGATTACCCATGTTTACTTAAATCATTGCGGGTTTTTTTTTTTTTGGTGCTGTTCTTACCAACCTTTGTGGGAGACGGTGTGGAGGAACGAGTCGTCCACCAGAAGACAGTGTCCCTCTGACCAGCACTGAGGCTCCCCCCCCACCACCAGCTCACAGGCCGCTGGAGTCTGCAGCCCTGCAAAACACCGCAACAACCGGGGATTTCGGTGTCATAGAGCTCAGTGTGGCGCGCACATAAGGAGGGCGAGCACTCTTGAACTGTTTGTTCCAATAAGAGAGGATTAGTAGTGGAAGGATCATGCCACAAAACGGGGTGAGCGACAGACAGAAGGAAGGAAGAGGAAATTAGTTATGTAATGGGCAGGGCTAGGAACATGGGCGTAGGTTTGCAAAGGGGTCGGTATTTAGGAACAAACAAATTGTCCCCGCCAACCTTATGTGAAGATCCTTCCCATTGTGCAATCTTAGTTAAAGTTAGCAACTCTCTAAAATTTGAGCTGACTGGTCAAAGATTTAGATCACGGGGGCTTTGTGCACGGGCTGTTTTTAGCTTTTTTGGCAACTTACTGTTAAGTCCAGGTTAACGACTACTTCCTGTTCACAGTTTAAAGGAATAGGCCACCATTTTTACATATTGAGATATGTTCTTACCTTAGCTTTGACAAGTTCTTTAGGACCTGTCTGGTCTTCCCCCGTGCCTTCAGTCACGTAAACACAGCGCAGACGGCGTTAGCATTTAGCCTCTCCCTCTCTCCACTATAGCTCCAAAACAGGTCAAGATAGAAGCTACCAAGCTCTTCCACCTTTTCCCTATTTAAATATGGTTACGTGAAGTGTTCCACTACAAAGTATAATTACACAAAATTAAACAATGTGGATTTTCTAAGCGGATAAAAGAGGGAACTATATTGTAAGGCGTAATAATACCAGGAGTAGTTTGGCATCCGCACAGTAAAGTGAAGATTACTGCGCAGTAAAGTGAAGATTACTGCATGGATTTCGAACTACTCCTGGTATTATTACGCCTTACAATATAGTTCCCCCTTTTATCCGCTTAGAAAATCCACATTGTTTAATTTTGTGTAATTATACTTTTTAGTGTAACACTTCACGTAACCATATTTAAATAGGGAAAACGTGGAAGAGCTTGGCTAGCTTCTATCTTGACCTGTTTTGGAGCTATAGTGGAGAGAGGGAGAGGCTAAATGCTAACGCCGCCTGCGCTGTGTTTACGTGACTGAAGGCACGGGGGAAGATCAGACAGGTCCTAAAGAACTCGTCAAAGCTAAGGTAAGAACATATCTCAGTATGTAAAAACGGTGGCCTATTCCTTTAAGCGAACATTTAAATTGAAATAAGAGCGCAAAAGAAATGACAAATAAACATCAACCCGGGCATATTTCAAAATCTAGTTTAGAGTGTGGCGCCATTTATCAAGCTAGCTTTAGCCATTAGCTTCAAGGCTAAAACACTTACATCTGTGAGCACTCCTTCAGTTAAGTAGCTTATTTACTTTCTGTGTAAAGTTTTTAACATGTTGGAAGTTATTATCCAGCAGCAGCAACCGCATGTTTTTCAGCCACGTAGATTTTGAATATTAATTCATTTATTTCACTAAGACACAGAAATAAACAAAGTTGGGAAACAGTTCTAACCGATGCTTGACATTAGGGCTGAACGATACGGACAAAATTGAATTTCTCGATATTCATGCCACAGGTAGGCAAGTTTGCTCGGTGGAGGGCCGGTTGTCTTCATCGTCAAAAGACCAAAGGCCGGACCCTCCAAGTGAAGCAATTGACTTTCTACATATGCCAGTGTTGTACATCATATACTGTACGCTGGGAAAATGTTCATCTTAAATTAGATAAATTACTTAAAATCGCTTTAATAAATTTGAGTCAGTTTGAACTAATCTAAAATCAGATAAAAATGCTTATGCCAATCGAACAAATAGAAATCCCACTGGAAATCACACAAATTAACTTTTACTTTAAAAAAATATTTATTTATCACTTGAAATTATACAAAATAATCTGAATTAAGAAAAAACATGAACAAAACGTGTTTGTTCCATTGGCAAGAATAGGTTTTATCTGCTCTAAGGCCAGGCAAAATCTACTCAAACTTTAGATTTAATCTCTTAATTCAAGTAGATTTAAGTAATTTCTTCCTTAGATGATTATTCTTTTAGGATTATGGACTAAAAGGGTGCTCTGCTAAGACATTTTAAGGAATTGACAGTATTTTTTCACATTTCTAGAGTACTTTAACAGGCATTTGATCTCCGATCTGGGTCACAATATTTCTCAAAATCATCTCGTGGCCCAGAGTTTGATGATGAAGGGCCTGACGTTGCCTATCCCACGATACGATACAACTACGGGTTTGGTGAAAACTAAGCATTTTCAGAAAAATAAAAGCATCATAACACAAAAGAGTGCAGTTTTATTGATGAGAATCTATATTGTTTATATCTTGCTTTTTCTATATGAATATCTTGAATGTTCATATCTCAATATCGATACGATAACGATATATCTTTCAGCCCTACTTGACATCAACCCTCACCAACCTGCAGTTCAGCAGTGGCGGGTCCAACACATTTTTATTACAGTGTTCACTCAAAGACCGTCTTGACAACATATATATTCTACTACATTGGGCTATAACTCCCCTGTAGCATTTTTTCAAGTTTAGATGCTGCTTTTTCTCTCCTCTCTTTTCCTTAAAGTATTTTTCTATGTGGGGAAAAAAAGTGATATTTGTGTGTGTTTGACCTTGTAGTGACCCAGTGGCTGTATGAGTTGTCATCATGGTGCCGTTACTTCCCATCACAGTGATCCCTAGGACGCTCCAGGATCAATTGTTTGGAAGGGCTGCACTGCTTTCTTACCAGAAAACCAACAAAAACAGTTGATTCTGGAGCGTTGTAGAGACCAATGTGAGGTGGTCAAATATGCACAAATATCAACTTTTTGCACAAGAAAACACTATAACTGAAAATACAAATTTGTTGCATTCAAAAATTATTTTCGGTGAACTCTTACTGACCCAGGTGGCAGCGGAGTCGGGTGTTGGTGGGGCCGTACGAGCTCCCTAGGGTGGCCCCAGGACCCAGGATCCAAAAGCCAGCTGACCCCAGCGAGTTACTGTTAATGAACGTCCGCAGAGACAGCAGCGTACGGTAAGTGCACGGACAAGAGCGGCAATTCCCTGCAACGCACACACCCGCACTGTACAAGGGGAACACGGCCTGGCCCTGCAAAAGACAGCCCGATGTTACATGCATTAGGTCAGAGATTAATCACTTAGTCAGTTAGTTAGTGAACATTCAATTCATACATTACACACATTGTTTTTGTGGAATAGAATGGAATCAAATAAATGTTTTTGTCAACACGGACATTTTTCTGGGACTCTTGGTTTTTCGGTTTCATTCCTAACTTTTGGATGAACTTTCAGCACGTTTCACAACTAAAATAGACTAAAACAATAAAAAGGCTATAGATGCACAGCACTTAAATGTCTTTTTTTATAGAAATATTCGTTATTGCAAAAAACTATTTCATTTCACAACTAAATCATTTGCCTGAGGAGGAACCTGTCCGGTCCAAACATTTCATATTTATTAATAAATCTTCTGCAAGGATTGATGGTGTGCGGGCCTTCCTTTACTGCATGTAACTTTGGCTTTAGCCTCTATCTGTGCGCACTCATCCTAATGTGCTAAAGTAGATTTCCAATAGAAACGATGGAAAGGTACAACTATGAAGGTATGACGGAGTTTGTGATGTGTATGTATATACTATTATGAGCAAAAAGAAAATCTTTCAACCATAAATGTAAATATCACAATGTCCATACCACCTTTGCTATGCCCGAACCCGTCAGACCTCGGAAGCTGAGCAGGGAAGGGCCTGGCTGGTACTAGGATGGGGGACCATTTGGGAACACCAGGAAGCCTGGCGAATGTAGGGTGTGAGTGGTTGGTGGTGGTCGACTGGTTGCTTCGCATATTAATGAATGAATGAATAAAGCACAAAATCGTAAAGCGACTTTGAGCGTCTGGAAAAGCGCTATACAAGACTAATGCATTATAATACATTATTATAGTGAAATATAAATGTGTTTAAATGTCAACATTTTGATGAAAATTCACTACTAGACAAATGCAAATTTCAATTTTTCTACATTTTCTTCCCATATCATGCAGGCCTAATTCCTGAAAACATTAGCTAAACACTGTGCTAGGATGACAAAATACCACTATTATAAAGCCACACTATTATATTATATGGAACATTCATGATTGTATATTTCTCTGCCCTGGCTATCAAAGTAAAGACCTAACCTATTTTTTAATCAATAAGCTACTGAGTAAAAGCACATATGTATTCATCTATTTATTCATTTATTTTTGTTCCACCTCCCAAAACGTGCATAATAAACTTGTGAATCTGTTTACTGGGTCAAATTTTATGCATCATGGCTTTAAGTACAGCATTCATGCTATTCTTGGTTTGGTATTTAGGATAATCCGTCTGGTAGTTCTAGTAGCAATAGTGGTTTTAGCAGAAGTAGGGACAGTAATAGCACTAGTCTGAACAGTTGATGCAGCAGCTGTAAATCCAGTCACAAAGGGTCAAAGAGTCGGGCCATAAGCGCAAAACCAGCAAGTCAGCTTGATTTCCTGTGTAAAAGTGCATAGTAAGATGTACTTCTACTTCTAGTAACTGTGGTAGAGTCCATAGAACAGAGCAGAGTAGGAATACTATGTTACGTCATGTCCCGGAAATTGTAATATAAGGATCTTGTTGTAAAATCATTTTATATTTTTGAACAAATAAGCGAAGTAAATCCAAGCAATAAAGAAAAACATAAAATAGTCTGCATATTTAAGTTTTAGTATCGATCCAGTTAGAAATTGATTTAATTATGAATATTAAAGGTGACATACCACGCAGAATCAACTTTTGTTTTTTCTTTCTAGCTTTTAACGGTGTTATAACATTGTCCCCTTGTCAATGTTATACCGAAGTGTCCCTTATTAGTGATCCTACTCACATTAGTCACTTCTTCTCCTATTGCTAACATGCTTAAATCTGTACTTCCTGGTTTTTGTTACATCATAGAGGTGACACAAAACTGGACCCTGTGTGTGTTCAAAAATGGATTTGCCCGAATGTGTAAACAGAAAGCGAAAGTTTGTTTTCACTGCTGCATCCTGGCGTCATTCCCACTAGTGCCTACAGAGGGAGCTCCAGCTCTGTTTGAAATGCTTTTTGTCTTTTGCTTACACATTGTTTCAAATGGGCTGCGTTTATGAAGCATCACAACATACTAAACAGCCTGTAATTTAAAATCGAATAGTTGTAGCTAAGAACCCGATGGTGGTAGCTATGGTAACGGACAAAGTGCTCAATTTTCTATAGTTTTACGGTAAATGTCTGTATAATGGCTGAACCTATCCACATGAAACTAAAACTGTCACAAAGTTCGACGCCTTCTCTCTCAGCACATGTGAACTAAGATCAAATGAATGTCTCATAAATGTGTCCAAAAGTGGTGACAATTTTCAAAAGTATGTACTGGATGTTGGTCAGATGAAAGGACTTTCAGATGAATGTGGCAGGTTTGTGAATCCAATGACTTCCAAATAATGATCAGTAAAAACATTTGCAGATTTTCTGTTTGAACATTTCTTTACAAAACTGTGTCTTTAACATCGAGTTACAGGCCCCTGCTCCAACTGAAATGTGACATTCTAGAATGTCATGAACCTATTGTAAAGCGTAAAATATTAATGTTGAGGAACCTAAAGGGAATGTTTTTAGGCCTCAATTATTCATGAGATATCCACTGTAAATGTAATGTTAATTATTACAGCTGAGCAAGGGCTTACGCTATAGTTTGTATATACTAGTCACAGTGAATGACAGCAGTAGTAGTAGTTGTAGAGTAGCAGCAGCTGTGGTAAATCTAGTCTCAAAGGGTCAAAGAGACGGGCATCTGAACTAACAACTAATGTCAGTGTGCAGTGACTCAGCTTTATTTCCTGTATAAGCACACAACAAGATGTACTTCTGTTGCGGTTGTGGTAGAGGTCATAGGATTGCAGCAGTGATAGTAGATTGTGTCATGGACTGCAAAACATTGTCAGTTTTCAATCATGGGCAAAAAACACTTTTTATTTCTGGATTGTGTGAACTGTTTTTGTTTACAATTTCACTGCCGATTTTGTAGTCACGGCATGTTCTACCTTTGGTCCCATGCATGTCCAGCCGGATTTGGAGTCAATGCCGCGCTGGTAAACCGCCTGGAACTCAGCTAGGATGACGTGATAATTGGCCTCCAGCACTTCGATGTCGTGCCGATGGGCGTCCCGCGGGAAGAACGGCACGCTGGGCACGTCTGGCAGGTAGAAGAGGTGAGGTTTCTGTATGGTCGAGTGACTGGCCAGTCTCTCCTATGAACAAAAGACAGGGCAGCAGAAAGTTACAGTAATAAAACGGGTGTCTGTCATGGTGCGTGAGCTTTCAAGCATTTTTGTGCACTCTGGTACCAGCTTGTATGAGTTTGTCTGACAACTAAAGCAAGGGTGTCGAACTAATTTGGGTTGTGGGCCGAAATTCAGCTCCCACAGCAGGTCATAGACCTCATGTATTGTGAACAGGAAAATACTATAAAAAATACTATATCCAATAAATGAAAAATAATGAGCTGTGATTGTGAAATAGTGCTGATTTGGTCAAAAGCTCGACAGAACTGTGGCCTAATCAATAACTGTAGTAGCAGCTTACACTTGAATTGCACTTTACAAGCCTGTGTCACTGCGTTTCTCAAAGTGCTACATTGTAGTCATCATTCATGCACCACACTCAGTGATGGTATGCGACTATTGTAGCCACAGATGTCCTGGGCCAGACTGACCATTTACCACATGGCTATAATGTGTTGTTGATATCCTGATCTCTTATTATGTCAGTGCCCTCTGCTGGACACGTGTAGAATTATTTATTCATTTATTTTTTCCAATTAAAGCTGCCCTCTTGTGGCTGGAATGAGCATTCTGGTTATTTCTTTAAGGAATTTACTCTCTACAAGTCAGGGGCCTTGTGTTTGTCATATTTGTTCAAAAAGTGTTTTACAAAAAATGTTGTTGGTCTGGAGTGCCCTGTGCTGGCAGAAGTGGGAATGGCACATTATAAATCAGTGACGGTTTTCTAAGGGCAAAATGCAGCCCTCAGAACAGTTTTTGGGCCTACCCTCTCCTTGCTAAATTGACACACAATGCTTTTAACAGCGAGTTCAGTAATCTTACTCAACAGTGGCATCTTATTAACGCAAAGTTGGCGGCCTAATTTCCAGTGTCCAGATGTGCATCCTCTCAGGCAAAACAGCAGCTTCGAGACATGCGAGCGACTGAGAGAGCCGTGATCCCTTTTCTGTCACACAATCCACAAGTATCTTATTTCAGCCTCATTGTCATTGCTGTAATATAATTATGCTATTGGGACTCTGGTACAATGCATCAAATGGTAACATTTATGTCATGATTGTACATGGTCCCTTTTAAATAAATAAACAATAAAAAATGCCCCAACGTATTTTAATGTGAAAACTTTATATAATTTCTAGGGCTGTCACTCGATACATTTTTCTAGTCGTGATTAATCACACTTGTGAAATTTGAATAAATGTGGTTAATTTTTCTCCAATAATTATATTCATTTTTAATACTTGTCCAACATAAACACTTACATTTAAATCATTTGATTATTGATTGCACATTTCATTAACCAAATATTCACAGTTTCATAATTAAGGGAAAAGCCCAACAGCTCAGCCCTGTCTTGGTCGCTCGCCCAAGGCTTGTTCATTTTAGAGACATTTTCTTTGGTGTTGAACATTTGGGACAGAATCTGCAAACGTTTAGGTTCATAAAGTATAGTCATAATCATTTATGTTGAAATAGGATAATCAGACAAGCCTTTTTGATGCATAAGTAGCTCTTTGACACTTTTGTTTCAAAAAAGTGCCTTATCGTGTGAAAAGCTTGGAGACTCCTGGCTTACAATATGTAATTAACACCAGTGTATTGTATTTCAGGTCATGTGTGCTCAGATACAGAAGTGTGTCTGGTCAAAACATATGATGTGATTAATTGTGATTAATTGTGTTTTCGTTTAATGTGATTAATCGCGATTCATTTTGAACGCCATAAAATGAATTTCTAAAAGAGAAACATGTGCTCCAGATGTAAATGTATGTCACACGAAGCCTGTGAGTTCTGTTGTATAGGTCTAGCCTACATTGCGTCACTATAGCCTACGTATCAAAATAGCTTTTAGATACAGTATTCACAGTACAACCTACAAAAAATAAGTAAACTTCTGCATATAACAGTGACAACAAGGCTGCTGAAATAGGTTACCGTGTGGGTTTTGGGAAAGCAAAGGGAGCGAAGCAGTTGTTTTGCGTGACAACGATGCTCGTCTCGGCAGGAAAAATATTGAGCTCAAAAATATAGAATTTGCCACCAAGTATGGCATGGAGCAGAAGAAAAAAATAAAAAATACTGCTCCAGGTTTGTTTTTGCATAATTTCCTGCCCAAGGACAAACATCCGTAGCTATATGAGAAAATAAGTAGTAGTAGGGTGGGAATACCAGTAGTAGTGGCAGTAGAAGTATTAGTAATAGTGGTAAGTAACACCTGTTCTCTGAGGCCCTTGTGAATGCGGCCCATGCCCACCCAGCTGTAGCGCTTGGCATACTCCTGCAGGGCCGCGTACAGTTTCTTGGCCTCTTTAGACGCTTGGGCCGGGAACAAGGCGTGACTCAGCACCGGGGTGAGGTAGCCCTGTCCCCTCTCATCCTCCTCCTCCTCCGTCTCCATGGAGATGAAGTGGCCGATCTGATCGCCTCTGGACAGTTTGGAGCGGCCGCAGGACTTTGAGCCGCCTCCATTTTTCATTGATCGCCGCGAGCTGAGCATGGGCGAGTGCGAGGGCGAATCGGTGCCCATTCGGTAGCAGTGCCACAGGAAGAGGAGCAGTAAGGTCCACAGAAGGCCACTCAGGGAATGGGCGCCCAGGTCGCTGTAGAGGGGCAGGGGCAGGGTGCTCACGGGCCAGTGCATGTCCACACGCAGGAGGCTGGGGGGGGAAAAGGATTTATTTCACTGAATTGTTTAGCCCTGAAAAAATATTGTAACGTTGTTCTTCTTGGCAGACAAGACATCCCCTAATGCAGGGGTCACCAACCTTATTTCAGCTGAGGGCTACTTTAAGAGCATTAAGTTGTTCGAGGGCTACCAGTTAAAAACAAATCCTAAAGACTTAAACGTACACTGTTCACTTATAGGATATTGACCCCATATTATATTAAAATAGCTTTATTTTAAACTCATACCGAGTCACAAGAACCGAAATAACTGTAATTTTAAGAATTAGATTCAAGAAAATGAAGTGTTTTACACTTTAGAAAAAGTCCCAAGGGCTACTGGACATGCCCCAAAGGGCCCATGGGTGCCCGCGGGCACCACGTTGGTGACCCCTGCCCTAAAGGGTTTGTGTTTGGGTCATTGACGTATAAGGATTTAAAAAAGGATTAAAATAGAAAAAGAAATATTATATAATGCTATTGTTCAAACATTAAGAATGTATTTTAACCATAACCGTCATATAAATTACTGAAGTTAAGAGAGTTGAGTGTTTTGTAAGTAATGAAAAGTAATGTGGTGCGACTGTGATTCACCGTAAAGCTGTAACTCGTGCCCCTAGAGGCCATAAGCGCCACTGCAGGTGTCGTAGCATGTTGCGTTTTTTTTTTTTACTTATTAATTGTCCGTGAGAGTAAATACTACACTGACAGAAAAGACAAAGGGACAGAGGGATATTGTACATCGAATTACACAATGGAGATACATTTTTTTCACTCAAACTTAGCTGTAAATACTGTTTAAGTGGCGCTAGCCCGCAGTTAGCTTTGCACATTAGCCCGATAGCTTCCTCTTAGTGATTTCATTAGTGTGTATTGGTGACTCTGACCCGGTGGCAGTCACGTTGCAAGCGTGGTTTTCTGGCCAGAGACAGCAGGGGGAGATGAAAGACCCCCCAATCATCCCATTAACACTTGTATTACCCCCAGAGGGACTACGGAATACATTTCCTCAATGCACCTCGATTTTATTTTACATGTTCTCTATCATTTTAAACTAAAGGGAAACAACGTATTTATACTACTTTAGTTTTCGTTTAAAATAAAATAAGCATTTATTGTATCCGATCATAATCCCCCTCTTAAACATAGTTCACAGACTTTTTTCCCCGCAAATTGGATCAAACTGCTCAAAAGCTTTTAAGAACACCATTCACCAAAGTGCACCACAATAATAGTATTTCGGCAACAGATATTTGATGTTTTATTTAGAATGTTTCTATTATTTGTACCACATGATGAGCGGTCGCACCAAATGACAAAGACCCGTTTCTCTAGTTATTACCGGTCCGGTTTATTCGTTTTTTTACCTACATTCTTTAACCTTTCCATATTGCTCTTTTAAAGAATATATTAACCTTTGTGTAACACCTGAATCGTTCCTCACATCACGTTGCGATTCGGTGATTGCCACCAAACTGACAGTGATATTGTAAACAAAACAACATTTGTCATTCCTGGCTCTCATCAAAACCACATAAAAACGGACTGTATCTGTTTCCCTCCAAATGGCTCTAATGTGATTAAGATAATGACAGCAGGACGACAACGTTACATAACGGCATGGGACGAGCAGCAAACAGCTGGGAGCAGGTCAGCGCGAGACAGATTGGGCAAGCGTCACATGGACCTGGCCTCTGGGATATTTAATCTGATTTATTATATCACGGCACCAACACAAAAAAAGAAGCCAAACGTGGATTTGATTGGCTGACAGATTGACAGGCAAACTGCGTGCACGGGCCAGGGTCTGCGCGCACGGATGGGAGGAGGGCTCGCTTCATTCCTGATCGGTTTATCACATATCGGATCATTCGTATTGGCAGCACTGACGCGCCGATGAGCCGACCCCGCTGGCAACACCCCGCAGACCACGCCACAGACATGCGTCGACTTCCTCCGAGGTTCACGCTGCCTATTTCACTGTTGACTTCATCCACCTCTTGCTCAGTAAACGCATCTTTGCCGTCTTTACCCGGTGACCATGCGAAACGCGTGGGCACATGCAGGGTTCCGCGCGCGCACGATAACATCCATGAAGCATTGAGCCGACTTTACCTTGACTAAACTGTGGTGCGGGCTGCGGTTGTTTTGTGGACGGCTCCTCTCGGCGCCCACACAGCCTCTGAAAGCAACGCAGCTCTTTAAACTTACCCGCAGTGACCGCCCGCGTCCACTGGGGGGCGCCCGAAGCGTAAATACTGGAGGTAAAGGAGGATGCAGGGCGACGGAAGCTGCAGAGCGGAGGAGCGGCTGCGGATGCAAGACCGACGATTTATTACGATCTGTGTGTTTTTGTTCGATTCATATTTTTGTTTGTCGCGTCAGAACCTTACTTTGACAGCGAAAAGCATATCTCATATAGAGAGACAAATCAAAAATCAAAACCTACAGCCAATGAATTGGATTATACGAGAGTTAAAATAGATTTGGTAGTTTACTTCTTTGTGTCCAGTGTTGGGCACGTTGCTTAAAATGTGTCATATATTCTATATTATGTGGTCATACCGCCTTTGCGATGCCCAATCCCGTCAGACCTTGGAAGCTCAGCAGGGAAGGGCCTGGTCGGTCCTTGGATGGGAGACCGTTTGGTAACACCAGGAAGCCTAGCGAATGGAGTGAGTGAGTGGTTGGTGGTCGGAGGGGCCGATGGCGCAGACTGGTTGCCTCACTTCCGTCAGTCTACCCCAGGGCAGCTGTGGCTACAATAGTAGCTTACCACCACCGGGTATGGAGTGAATGAATAATGCAATGTAAAGCGTCTTTGAGTGTCCAGAAAAGCGCTATATAAAACCGATGCATTAAGAATGTAATGTTTGTATTACATATACTGAAATGTAGCTGAGTTACACTACTTTGAGTTACTTTTGGCAAAATATAAACTGAATAGCTATAGTAATAAAACCACAGAGAAAATGTCATGATTTAAAGTAAAAATAAGACAGAAATGGCCCAAAATGCAGACTGCAACGAAACGCAAAATCAAGAAACAAGAAACTGACATAAAAACAAAAATAAAGCAGGAGCAACTGAAAACCAAACTCAGACGGGGACATGATGAAGACAATGAACTGACAAAGAACAATGGAAACACAGGGGTAGAAATACATGAGGAAACGGGGCACAGGTGAGTCACATTAGGGCGGGGCAATAACAGAAAATCACAACCGAGCAAAAAGACATGTCAAAATAAAACACCAAGGACATAAACGCAAGAAAACAAACCAAAACAGGGCAACAGAAAGCAGACCATGACAGAAAAAGGGCAGTCAGAGATTTTCTTTTCCTTCTCTTTCCTCATTCTCTTGTGTTTTGTTTTGTCGACGTTAACTACACGCAGCTGCAGATCTCACACCAGTGTCCAACTTGATCTGGCATTCTGCAATTTATTTGGGTGGAGTTTGGCATTTTTTTCACTCAGACATTTAAATGCTCTTGTAACTCGGGTTACTTGAAATGTTATGACTAATATATTCCCGTATTTTGTGTTAGTAATATGTTATATTCCTTAGTTGCTGGAAAAAAGTAGTATATTTGTGTAACTCGTTTCTTCAACCTTTCTTATAAAATTGTCACTTCACTGGTGTAGAAATAATACTTACCACAGGCATTATTCTCCCAGTATAAGTCATTATTTACAAAAAAAAATATCAAAAATAATAATAATAGAAATAATAGCTAATAAAAGCTGTCATATGCAGCTTAACCTATAGAGGAGTGTGGGATGATGTAGCACAAACATGACATAAAATGTAAAAAATAAATGATGATTTCTAACTTGCAACTCTAATATAATATAATGTTCAGGAATATATTACATGGGACTGCGGATGGAATGGATGGGACTAAATCCGGGATGTTTGCAGCACTAGTTGTCTGTTCATTAATATGCACTGTCCCATTCAAATAAATTAATAAATTAAATGAAATTAAATTACAGATATTCGCTCTAGAAAGACATTTACACTCAAAATCCTAAAGTCCCAGTTCTACATTGATGATTGAATGCTTACATCTAACGCTGTTATTTCCTAAATGTCATGGGTGGTTCCTGAGGTGGGTTGAGTGGCCAAAAATATTTACTCAAGTAAGAGCAACGTAACTTCAAAATAATTTTACTCAAATAGAAGTAAAAAGTAGAGGCCCAGATTTCTATTGAAGTAAGCCATTTCCCCTTTAAAACTAAAACTGGCACATTTACAGAAATGTTGATTCATCTGCATTGTTTCTGTTCAAATAAAAAGTACTTGGAGAAAATGTTACTTGAGTATTGTGAGTAACTGTTTGAGCGTAAAAGTGAAATGTGAAAATTTTAATATTTTCAAAAGGAATACCCTAAAAACATAGAAAAATAAACCATCATTAAGAATTAAGTAAACAAAACACAAATACAAGAAGATTTATATAATATGAAGATTTGTCACTTAGGGATTTACTCACAGAGGCACGAGTTACTATTTTTGTTTACTCAAGTAGTACAGATGCAGCATGTAATTTTAATATTACTCAATATTTACTCAAAAAGTAAAAGCAAAAAGTACTGTATCAAAAACTACCTGCAAAAGTACAGTTACTTCAAAAGGTGACTGAAGTAGCTCAGGGAGGGGCCTCCTGGTGGTTCCCAGAGCCAATAATAAACACGGTGAGGCTGCGTTTCAGTTTCATGCAGCTAAAATCTGGAACAGTCACGAGGATGTGAGACAGGCCTCAACTCTGACAATGTTCAAATCCAGGCTGAAAACGGTTCTTTTTGCCCGTGCATATGACTGAAAGTATTTTATCTACACTCTTGCCTTTTACTGTAATTGATTAATTTTTATGTTGATGTCCAGAGGAGAAGGAGCGACAAAACAGAGGTTAGGTGACTTTGTGTGAACGAGCAAGAAAAATAGTGCTCAAGACAGAGCGAAATAGTGCTCAAGACAGAGCGAAATAGTGCTCAAGACAGAACGAAATAGTGCTCAAGACAGAGCGAAATAGTGCTCAAGACAGAACGAAATAGTGCTCAAGACAGAGCGAAATAGTGCTCAAGACAGAGCGAAATAGTGCTCAAGACAGAGTGAAATAGTGCTCAAGACAGAGCGAAATAGTGCTCAAGACAGAACGAAATAGTGCTCAAGACAGAGCGAAATAGTGCTCAAGACAGAACGAAATAGTGCTCAAGACAGAGCGAAATAGTGCTCAAGACAGAGCGAAATAGTGCTCAAGACAGAGTGAAATAGTGCTCAAGACAGAGCGAAACAGTGCTCAAGACAGAGACAGAACGAAATAGTGCTCAAGACAGAGCGAAATAGTGCTCAAGACAGAGTGAAATAGTGCTCAAGACAGAACGAAACAGTGCTCAAGACAGAGCGAAACAGTGCTCAAGACAGAGGGAGTCAAAACAAGACTTAAAAATGCATATAACTGAAAGTATTTTATCTACACTCTTGCCTCTTACTGTAATTGATAATTCTATGTTGATGTTTTTATTGATTGTATCTGTTTTCTTATATTTATGCAACTGTGAAGCACGTTGAATTGCCTTGTGTATAAATTGTTCTCTACAAACAAACTTGCCTCGCCTTGCCTTACATGTAGCGTGCGTTTGGCCGCGGTCCTGAATCTGCAGTTCCTCCGCCCCGCAGCCCTCCCCCCCCGCTCCCGCAGCTCCCACCGCTCAGCTTGCATTTACCCCCTGCGTCCACTAGAGCGCGCCCGAAGCGTGATTCCAAATGCCCTCACATCATAAGCTGAATGCGTCAAGCGCGCGGTCAGCAGCAGCAGCAGCAGCAGCAGCAAAAAAAAAAAAAGAAAGAAGAGGGGGGCACTTTATCGGCACAGAGACCCCTGAGTGCGCGCTGTGTTCTGGGGGGCCTAACCACGCAACAGGGTCGGGGGAGCATCGAAAACGCGCAAACGACAAACGTCCTGGGAAAAGAGCGAGGTAAGGCGCTGTCCTACTGACGGCACATACTAACATACAACATCATCCGCCGCACAAAAAATGGGGCAGTTTTTTTTTTTTTCTTCTTCTTCTTCCTCACATCCCAGTTTTTTTCCCACACAGCCGCTCATCTCCACCGAGGAAACGCCTTCACAGATACGAAATGATGCCCATGTTTTGCAACCTTGAACGGTTTCGGGGGAGGTGGGGGGTGCACCTGTGCGAAAAAGATGGAGCCGTTTTTGGACCGTAGCGGATTCGGGTACATTTTTTTTTTTGGAGGGGAGCGAAAAAATTGGGTGCAGGGATAAAAGATGTCAGCTTGCATTGGAGGGGCAGCGGGCCCGGTCAAAACACGGGGCTTTACAACATGTTCGTTTTGTGCGCTTTGGGCATTTATTTTATTCCGCTCAGATTTTTCACGCACAATGCACTGTATGAATCGGGTGGTCGGGGGGGTACACGGTGTCTTGTATTTATCTTCAGGGCTGTGTTTTTGTTGCTACGGGAGGCTGTGAATATGCTATTGGTCTGTGGATTCTCTAAGAAAAGCGTTCTCTCATCCACAGCAATTGGGCTGAGAGGGGGTGTGAGCGAAAACGTGCCAAATGGATAGTCAAATGATACTTTATTGCAAAAAATATGATCATTCACAAGCAAAATATGACCAAAAAGCTGTTAATGCTTACAGGAATGTGTCCTAATTCTGAATTTAGAGGCTTTATTAGTGCAACGCTTATTATATATCTAAGAATTTAATATATTCTCACAGTGTGTGTACATTCCTCCTCTGTTGTCAAGTTTCCTGAACAGTGTGTGATCCTGAATGCTTTTGGAAAATGGATTGCGATTACATTCACGACATGTGTTTTAAAAATTCATATCGCAGTGTTTCAGTTTGTTGACATTTGAGAGCAGACTGAAATGTGAGCCGCTGAACTAATACAAGAATCACTTCCATTTCAGAACATGCTTGTGGAGGTCTGAAGAACCACAGGTGTAGTTTTTATTCCTAACAGCCTCATAAGACCTCATAGAGCCCGTACATTTTGCCGTTTGTCGAACACATTCCCTTATTTTACAATCAACTTTACGGTTTGCCAATTGACAATAACGTTTAGATCCCGGGTATTGTTTTGATTTCCCATCCCTTCGCCCTTGTTGTGTGGACTAACCCTCTTCTGTCCTCCTCAGTGCGTCCTCGTTCATGACCATGGGGGCCACACGGCTGATGGTGATGCTGTCTGTCACTATGATCCACGTGGTATCAGGTAGCTCCCTTTTGTATGTCGGGTTTGGTGTCATTTCTCCCATGTGTAAATGTATGTGTGTGAGTCCGGGTGGAGACAATGCCAGAAGGTTGTGCTCTCGACGTTCCACTGGAGCCCATGTCGTTTCAAATGTAGGCGGAGGCGGAGCGGCTCAGGATTCTCTGGTTGAATTTGGCATTAAAATGTGAAAATGCGAATGTAGGGATGAGAAAATAGCAAATTGTGATTTTTCAGACATGGTGGCATGAACTTTGGAACAAATACAAAAATCACATGTATTTCAGAAGCAAACTGGACTAATAGGGATGGTAGGATGAATATACGATGAATTCCGCATTGGACGGTATATTTTGTTGTTTTCAGGGGACTTTATATTCTCTAAATAAGTGCTTTAAATGTATTCTGTTACTTTGTCCAGTCAGTGTACTGTATTCAGAATACTTTCACCAGGATTCGCATTAAGACAAGATAAGATAATCCTTTATTGATCTCACAATGGAGAATTTCACGTGTGACATTCGGCACTTAGTGAGATCACTCAGGGTGTGCAAAATAAGCAGGAAATGTGCAAACCGTTAAATAGTAAAAAAAAAAAAAAAGTGCAATAATTAAAAGCAAGAATCTTAAGAGTCAGAAATATAATCATAATAATATAACAATAAAGGAAATAAAGAATAAAATAAAAATAGAATAAAAATTAGAACAAACTATTAAAAAGTAGAATATCCAGGTCGGCATTGGCAGTGCAGAGTTACAGTCATAGTGCAGGTTGTCATTATGATATGATTCTAAACACGTAGGCTACGCTTGTTGGAATGCCTTGGGTGAATTTATTTACCACTAATTAGAATTGCACCAGGAGCAGATCACATGGATTAATCTGAAATGTAATGATTGAGTGTTTGGAAAGTAACTGTACTCTAAATACCCTAAAAGGAAACTAAACTAAACTAACTGTACTAGAATGTAGTTACTTATGCTAAATATGTATTACGTAGCTCCCCAACACTGCTTTGCCACTGTAAGATGAAGGTGTACAAAAGTTATTTGAGAATGCATGTCTCCCAAAACTAAGAATGGATTATTTTTTTTGGCTTCTTTGCCTTAAATCATAATATGGAACATCTCTTTGTTGTCGTGTTGCCTCTTCTGCACCTTCTTAAACCTGGTGGCAAAGTCTTTGTTATACCTGGTGTGTCCCTCCACATAAGGTTGGGGATGGAGGCACAATAATACAGAAGGCCGTCATTTAGCTAATTGCAACTTTGATTAGATTTAGATTACAATTAATTTAGCAAAACTAAGTGTGTCATTACTGCACCTATCCACATGAAACTAAAATTGTCAGTCAGAACAAACAACAATCAGGTTAAAGCCACACTGCGCAACATTCAGGGCTATGTATGGGCAAAAGGATGAAATTCCAGCACCACTCTTCCAGTCTTCAAAACGGCGTTCGTAACAGGAAGTGTCTAAAATCCACTATGTTGCTATGTTACAAAAGAACTGCTAAACAGTCAAAGCATCTCCATGGAGACGAGCTGGAGATGTCCCGCTTCCGGCAAAGTTACAAGTCGGTAAAGGCGAGCCCGCTCTCAGTAACATGCTTTTAGGGGAAATTTTCCCCAATAAAAATCCCCCCCAGTTAAATTAATTCATGTATTTCTTTGGATTTACCACAAGAAATGTCACGCAGTTTGGCTTCAATGTTTATTTTCAGTCTGTAGATTTCTTTCAAGAAAACCATCGCATTAACCCCTGCCCTCCATCTAAAATTACCACCTGATCGACGCCTACAATGTAAAGGGACCTATTACGTGCCATTACAAAGTGTGTGCTGCTTGTCTTGTAAGTCAACCCTGGGAAAAAAATCAATTACCGTAACAAGCAATGGCTCTTTTAGGTTTGACCTTCGCAACCCCTGAATCTGATACACCACCAACGCCCAGCCCAGACTCCTATTCTTCTGGAGAACTGTTCCACGCCGCGCTGCAAAGCAAGGAGTACCTAGGACGAGCCGCTACAGGTGCATAGCAAAGACAGCACGACTCACTTACTGTCGCTTTAATGGGACACGCTGACGAAACTTTGCATACTTTTGCATTGTATGTTTATGTTTTATCTTACAGTAGTGTCAAACTGTATAGATACAGATGGCAACATCATATAAGGGGGCGTTTTCTGGCAGTCTATTAAGTTAAGTCAAAATGGGGTTCATGTGGATGTTTAGACACAGCAAATTGCCCACTATAAGTTAAAAAACAACCCTTGAAACTAGTGTTAGCATGTTTTGGCTAGCACTCACTGTTATATGTACAAATTCGGGCCATTGTACCACTTTATCCGTCTCCGTGTTTCTGCATCTTTATTTGGTAGATAAATACATCCTTAATTCAGCGTTTGTTAAAGTAGTGGTGGAGTAATTGGTGAAAGAGAAGTTATTTTTCCCCTTTGCCCTCTGAATCTATCGCAAACCTTAAAATAGCAATAATTTCACTTTCCTCTTGGATTCAAGAGGGTCTGAATGCAGCTGATGGAGTGGAGCTCCACACCTCCACAGGAAATGACGTCACCTCCACTTTTTCCCACAACATTTATTTCAGTTAATCTCAATAGGACGCCTTTTGTAAACGCCACTATCCTTAAGGTTAGGTTTAGGGTTCATTTGGATTGGTTTAAAGGAACAGGCCACCGTTTTTCCATACTGAGATATGTTCTTACCTGAGCTTAGACGAGTTGATGCGTACCTGTCTGGTCTTTGTGTGTGCCCGTGAAAGAGCGTGGTAGCTTCCAACTTCACCCCCGTTTGGAGCTATAGGAATATGCTATAGGCCAAATGCTAACAACATCTTTGGTCTTTGTGTGTGACTGAGCGCACGCACAAGACAGGACCAGACAGGTGCGTATCAAGAACATATCTTGATATGTAAAAACGGTGGCCTGTTCCTTTAAGCTAGTGTTGTCTTGTGGAGGAGTGGAGCTCCACTAATCACCCCTCCATCAGCTGTATCCAGACCCTTCTCCTTGGATTTGGCTGGTCACAGTGGATTCTAGTAATCCATTTTGGTGTGGAAAAATTAGCATCATGGCTATTGTCAACATCATGCTAACACATATATGCTTTGTTGTGAAGGTACGTTTAATTTGTAATGTAATTTAGCACATTTACATTTCTGTGTCAGTCAATGTTGTGAGTTCCAGTCGCGGCTTTGACACTGTTGAATGTTCTTCACACCATTTTAGAATATCTTTTCAAATTATATACATATTATTAAAGAAAACATGAAAAAAAACTAAAATAATCTAAATGTTAAAGGAGACACTTGCAAAACTAATTGCTTTTTTGAGCATTTAACAATGTTGTTCCCTCATCACAACATAGCAGGAGTAGTGTATCGCTTCATGAGTAATCCTGTTTACTTTCGCCATTTCTTCTTCTACTGCTGAAGCACTTTGATCTCTTTTTCCTGGATTCTGTTACATCGTTTTTAAAGTTCACCTTGTGCTCATCCTGGCAGCAATGATTTGCTAGCATGCAGATGAAATTGAAAGCATGTTTTCTCTGTTTTGTAACATGTCACTCCCCCACGGCCTGCAGAGGGAGCTCCAGGCTGATGAGCCCAATATCTCACGCGCTGGTCTTTTTGTAGACTTTTATTGAAATTTTAAAATGTAAAACATCAATGCTGAGGAACCCAAAGAAGTGTTTAATTAGTCAATTATTCATTATGTCTACGTAATCGGAACATTTTGTACTTTTGGTGGTAGGTCATGCAGGTAACTAAAGTATTCAAAACATGTTCTTCACTTTCCATTTGAGCACTCAAAATAATTGTCTGGCGCTTCCTGCTGGTAACAGTGGATAGTGGACTAATTTGAATGAAAAATGAGCAGCATGGCTATTGTCAACAGGATGCTCGCAGATAGATGCTGTTTGTTGTTACGATACAGAACAACACAATTATAAAATCTGAAATACGCTCTGAGATCAAATGTCTTCTCTCACCATTGTCCCTCGGGACTTTCAGGCACGACCACCGACCCCACCCAGGCAGTGCCGAGGCTGAAGCAGAGCGAGCCCACGGCTGAAGCCTTCTCTCCGGGGATGCTGACCACCAGCCCGTCCAGGCAGAGCGCCCTGAGGAGCTCCATGTCCTCTCTGCCCGTGGAGGAGGGCACCACCACGACTCTGATCACCACCACCACCATCACCACCATGCACGGTCCAGGTAAGAACGTCTTAACTTTGGACACTCATCAGCATCGAACCGCAGATCGTCTGGTTAGAGGACGATCGCTGCACCCCCACAAAAGCCAAACCAATAGTTTCCAGTAATTGTCAAGGCAGATTGAATAGACTTGTGAAAGAATTTACTCAAACGTGAACTCATGAATGAAACAAAATGCAACTTCAGGTATGCTTGGGATAAAGAAGCATTATAAAACGGTGAAAAGCTCAGCCAAGCATTAAATGGCTTCTTTAAAAAAAGACGTACAATCGCGCACTGCTTGACCTCTTTCTGCGTATGCGCTGTGGTTTCTTTATTTTCTCCATATGTTCGCAGCACAATGCAATGCGACCTTCTTCGCTATGGAGGATGTGGTTGAGTCACCAGATCCAGCCACTGTGTCCCCTCTGGACTGCATCTACGGCATCACAGTCTATTCAGGCTACGGCGTGGAAATACAGGTACTACCTCATTTTTAATACATAATAAGCAATTCAGCCCTACTGTGCATTTTAAGTAGCATTGTTGCAGCAGAATGGAAGCTACTGTCGATATTAGCAGGGTTTGTCTTGCAGTGAGGGCAGTTTGAGTGGTGAAGCAGTGAGGGTTCAAATAATAATGGCTCTTTGCTTGTTATTTGCATTTATCGTTTGAATATTTCCACTCTTTCAGGTGAAGAAGTTAGAAATCCCCGCAGAGGAGTCCCTGACCATCCTGACGTACGGAAGTCAGGGCCTGAAGCTGATCGCCGACAAAGCAGTGATGAGCGAGGGGAAGGTGATCCGCAGCACCACCAATCAGGTGTTTATTTACTACAAGAGGCGGGGCCAGAACAACCACGCCCTGTTCAGCCTTCACTATCAAGGTACGGCTCCTCCCATTATCACACTCATACATACTTGTCATTACTGTTTATTGTTAAATGTGTCCTTTTTTTAGTATATTGTAGACATTTGTGGGGAAAAACACAATGAATCTAATTATAAAGAATTTGTATCAATGTCAAGAACCCGCAGTCTTAAAGGGACTATGCACAGAGTTTAAAACTGTTCAAATTAAGTACTCCCCCTACTTGTTCCAACAATGTCCTAATGTGTAGAATGAGCCCAGACCTGTTCACCACAACTGCCTCTAAAATCCTGCACTTTCACTCCAAAATGTTTTAATTTGGGTCTGAAGTGCCGTCATGCACGAGCTTAATATAGAAGCTGCAGTTACACGTAAGACCTGAGGTGGTATAAAATGACCAACTTCTATCTAGTCCTTTTAAGACCAAACTGATGATGACAGTTGGATGACTGTTGAAAGGTTTTAATAGAAACCACTTGAAGTCCAGAAGAAAGAATTTCTTTTTTCTAAAGTACTATCAAAATACATACAATATTGTCAATTTCTTTGAAAAAATCCAATGGAGGACCGGAAGACAACCCTGATCACAACATTTATATTTGTACATAGCAAAATTTGAGTTTGGGCCAGTTTGGGGAGGTTCAGCCCTTCGTACTTTAACTATGACAAAAAATCGGCCTACGACTGAGCATACTTGCCTACCCGTACAGTATAAAGGATTGTGTCATCAGAGCCGGTGCTGGCCCTTCGGGGGCCCTAAGCAAAAATCAGTTACTGTAAGTAACTGCATGCATGAGAAACGTGTGGATTCAACTCATTAACAACGCGTTGATTAATCAGTGTAACAACACCGTAGTTTGACTGAGATGCGGGGCCCTTGCGGCTCCAGGGGCCCTATGTAACTTGCATAGCTTGTCTATAGGAAAAACCAGCTCTGTGTGTCATCCAAAAAAATCATGTGTAGTGCCTTTAAAATGTTTCAAGATGTAGTAACAAACATTCTAATCTAATGTACAAGCAAGATGGTTTGACCACGGACAGGATCAGAATGAACCGATTTTCACGAGCAGGACCAAATGTTAACCTTTAGACTTTAGTCATTTGTTTCATGAGTCTGTGTTATTTTGTCTTGTAGCCTATGTGCTGTCCTGCCCGTTCCCTCGATCCCCCGAGAACGGAGGAGTGACGGTGACGGACATCCACCCTGGGGGTCAGGCGCACTTCCACTGTGACCCCGGCTTCCAAGTCAGAGGTCACGAAGTCGCCTCCTGCATCAACGCCACCGAGCCGCATTGGAGCACCGCAGAACCCCAGTGTGTCGGTCAGTCCACTCTCATCGATATATACCGTATCTATTTCATCAGGCTGACTTCGTGGTAGCATGCTGTTATGAAGAGCCCAAAGACTGATGATATAATATACTAACTGTATATATTGGGCCAGTTCGAAACTGTCTATTCAATAATAAACAACTCATCAGCCCTTGTTTGTCTTTCTTGTTAAAAAATGAAATTGTTGGATGTTTCTCCAGCCGTGTCCTGCGGAGGATGGATTCGTAACGCAACCGTCGGGCGCATCCTGTCCCCGCCTCCTCCCACTGTCAGCAACCTGAGCTGCCACTGGCTCATCGAGGCCAAAGAGGGCCACCGCCTGCACCTGCACTTCGAGAGGATCGCTCTGGACGAAGATGAAGACAGGTAGAAGCCACATCTCACATTTAGGCTGTGACGCCAATCATGTGGTGGTGGGTTGTTTGATGGTGTGCCTGTCTGAAATGGGGGCAGGAGACAGTACTCTTTATTTTCTGTATTTATCCAGGCTGATAGTCCGTAGTGGGAATAGCTCAGTGTCTCCGTCTCTGTTCGACTCGGATGCAGATGACGTTCCGGAGCGTGGCCTCCTCAGTGAGAGTTCTGCCCTGTACCTGGAGCTGACCGTGGACTCGTCATCGATCCCCCTCCTCCTGGCCCTGCGCTACGAAGGTACAGCCTCAACTGGCACCTCGGCTGCTCCACCCGTTCACCTGTCAGCCCAGGCGACTCCGACTTAGATCTGTAAAATATTTTTCCGTGGCTGTGTGAGTGGTCAGCATGGCGCCTTTACTTTCCATCCCAGTGGCCTCTACAAACACTCCAGGATCAATTGTTTTGTAGGTTTTCTGGTGAGAGGCTCCGCCAGCAGTGAAAACCTTTTAAACAATTGATCCTGGAGCATCCTAGAGACGCGTCCTAGAGTGAAAGTAATGCCACGCCATGCTGACCATTCACTGGGTCACTACAAGGTCACTATGCACAAATATCAACTTTATTTTCCACATAAAATGTTGCATTATGCAGCTTTAAATAAGCTAAAAAGCTGAAATTATGATTTTTGAAAAAACATAACAGTAGTACTCAAGTAGTGATTTTATACTTTTGCTCTACATAAATATTAAAATAAATGTTTTCTGAGAAAGGCTCGCAACCCACTGAAAACGGCTGCACGACCCACTTTTGAGTCCCGACCCATCAGTTGAGAACCACTGCTTTATGATTTAGACATACTATATTAAAGCAATACTAAGTAACTTGTTTACCTTAATAAATCCTTTTCGCAGTCCCTCTGGGGGTAATACAAGCGTCTTTTTATTTCCCCTTGGGGTCTCTGGCCAGAAAACCAAAATTGCAACTTTTCTTCCTCCGGGTCGGAGTCACCAATACACACTAATGGAATCACCAAAAAGAAGCTAGCAGGCTAACGGGCAAAGCTAACTACGGGCTAGCGCCACTTTATAAAGTATTTACAGCCAAGTTTGAGTGAAGACAAATATTTCCATTGTGTAATTGGATGCACAGTAACCCTCTCTCCCTTCGCCTTTTCTGTCAGTGTAGTATTTACTCTCACGGACAATTAATAAGTAAAAAAAATCACAACTTGCTACAACACCTGCAGTTGCGCTTATGGCCTTTAGGGGCAAGAGAGTTACTTAGTACTGCTTTAAAATACTGGGTACCACACTTTATAATAACTACGCCTTATTTAGCCTTAATAAATGATGAGTTTGCACTTAATTAATCATGAACAATCCATTTGTTAAAGGAATAGGCCACCGTTTTTATATACTAAGATATGTTCTTACCTCACTTTAGTCGAGTTAATATATCCCCGTCTGGTCATTGTCCGCGCGCTCTGTCACGCAAACGGAGCACATACGCAGCCTCTCCCATATGTGACATAGCTCCGAAAAAGCTCACGATAGAAGCTACCAAGCTCTTCCACGTGTTCCCTATTTAAATAAAGTTACGTGAAGTGTTTTCATGCGAAGTATATTTACACAGAAATGTAACGTGTCGATTTTATAAGCAAATAAAAAGGGAACTATATTGTGAGGCGTAATGATACGAGGAGTAAAACGTCCGCGCAGTAACTCCTAAAGGTTATTGACGGAAGTGAGCGGGGGGAAGTCTTTAGGAGTTACTACGCGGACGCTGTGCTCCTCGTATCATTACGCCTCACAATATAGTCCCCCTTTTTATTTGCTTATAAAATCGACACGTTACATTTCTGTGTAAATATACTTCGCATGAAAACACTTCACGTAACTTTATTTAAATAGGGAACACGTGGAAGAGCTTGGTAGCTTCTATCGTGAGCTTTTTCGGAGCTATGTCACATATGGGAGAGGCTGCGTATGTGCTCCGTTTGCGTGACAGAGCGCGCGGACAATGACCAGACGGGGATATATTAACTCGACTAAAGTGAGGTAAGAACATATCTTAGTATATAAAAACGGTGGCCTATTCCTTTAAGTGTAACTAACACTTAACAAATGAATAAGTGAAGTAAGTGAAGAACTATTCATTATGAAGCATTAACTGCAGTAGTAGTAGTTATTAAGTGTTAGTCACACCTAATTCATCATGAACAATTCATTAGTTAAGTGTTGATTCATTATTTATTAAGGGTGAATAAGGTTTAGTTATTACAAAGTGTTACCAAAATGATTATTTAAACATGCACAGCTTCTAACGGTAAATAAGCAGCACGCTCACAAAATAGTGCCCATTTTAAGTAATAGTTCAAGTCTGTCCTTCATTATCTCATCAAACTCAAATCAAAAGCAATAAAGCATAAAGGCTGATCATGTTTCCCTCTGATTCAGCCTTTGACGACGAGCACTGCTGGGAGCCCTACATGCCCCACGGGAACTACACCAGCAGTGACCTGACCTTCCAGCTGGGCACCACGGTCAGCTTCACCTGCTCCCCCGGCTTCGTCCTGGAGCAGGGCTCGGCCACCATCGAGTGCGTGGACCCAAGCAACCCGCACTGGAACGACACCGAGCCCGTGTGCAAAGGTAGCGCCTCTCGGCACAACGCTTACGCTTTCAAAAATAGAAGCTGCGAAGCCGTGTCACATGCCGAGCTGTTGTTGTGAAAACCGAGTGTCTGGCAAGAGCGGGCTGGTTAATAAAGAGGAAAAAAGAACAAAGAGCACACGTGAAGTAATGCAGTTAGACGATTGTTTTGACATGTTCAGGAGATTTAAAATGCTCACGTTTTGGTTTCAAGTACAGTTATTATACCCAAGAACTACAAAAATTACATGATCGACAAAAAACATTAACATTTTATTTCAATGCTCAGCTCTATAATGCCATGATACAGCACACATCTCTTTTTACCGTATGTCCATAACTTGTTTCTGTGATCAGCCCTGTGTGGGGGGGACCTGACCGAGCCCTCGGGCACCATCCTGTCTCCGGACTGGCCCCAGAGCTACTCCAAAGGCCTGGACTGTGTGTGGCAGATTCACGGCAGCGAGGACAAACGCATCGAGCTGGACGTCCACATGTGAGTTCGACAAAAATAATGATGCAAAACAGTGTCGTGTGGGAAATCAGTGAGATAGGAGATGCTGGTTTGTGATAAAAGTTACATTTTTGACTGTGTTTTCGACTCTCAAACAAAAACCATGATAACTTAAAAATGCAAAAGTTCCATTTTAGTCATGATTTTAGCAGTTTAGTTCTGTTTAAGGTCTTCATGTATTTTCGATGTAGGTTTTTTCAAGCATGAGAAAACTGCCCTTTAGATACTATTATGTCCTTTTTGCTCTTGAAGCCTGAACATCCGACAAACAGACGTCCTGACGGTGTTCGACGGACGGGACCTGATGTCTCACGTCATCGGTCAGTACCTGGGCTCCAAAGAGCGCTTCCAGGTCGTGTCCGGGGGCTCAGAGATCACCATCCAGTTCCAGAGCGACCCCGACGACTCCAGCTTCATCCTGAGCCAGGGCTTCCTCATCCACTACAGGGGTACGGATATTTCAGATGTCTTTGCTGTGTTTCCAATTCAATTCAATTAGCTTTATCGAATTTAAAAAGCAGATAGACTCTTGCTTCTACGTTAGCTATTAAAGGAACAGGCCACCGTTTTTCCACACTGAGATATGTTCTTACCTGAGCTTAGACGAGTTGATACGCACCTGTCTGGGCTTAGTGCGTGCCCGTGGAAGAGCGTGGTAACTCCCAACTTCACCCCGTTTGGAGCTATAGGAATATACTGGGGGAGGCCAAATGCTAACAACATCTTTGGTCGTTTTGCGTGACAGAGGGCATGCACAAAGACCAGACAGGTACGCATCAACTCGTCTAAGCTCAGGTAAGAATATATCTCATTATGTAAAAAACGTGGCCTGTTCCTTTAAAATGTGGTTGTTTTTACTCTACTGCAGGTAAATCAAACCCCAGCTTTATGTAACCAAAATGAACTTTTGGAATTTTCATTTTATTCTATATTTTTTGGCAGAGGTGGAGCCGAACGACACCTGCCCGACCCTCCCTCAGATTGAGTTTGGGTGGATCAGTTCGTCCCACCCCTCTCACGTGAGAGGCAGCGTGCTGACCTACACCTGTCTGCCCGGATACGACATCAGCGGCACTGACATCATCACCTGCCAATGGGATCTGTCCTGGAGCAGCAACCCGCCCACCTGCGTCAAAGGTAAGCGCCGAAAAGGGTCAAGTAGATCGCTTTTTAAATGACCTCGTCACAAAAGTAGAATTGGGGCTATATTCCCATTTAGACCAAACTGCAGAGGAGATAGGAATAAAACAGGGTGTAAACTAGTTTTAAACAACATCAGATTGAACTTTTTCCTTCAAATATTGAAATTACTATGAAATGGTCAGGATAAAATGGCCATACTGATATTGTACATCATATGAATCATAATAGTTGATATGTATTGAAAAGACACACAGATTGTTTTGTAGTTGGAGCGCCCTCTGCAGGCTGCTTTCTTAAAAAATAAATACAAACTTACCATTATAAATGTAGCCTAAGTTTAGATCTGCTAAGAGCGGGTCCAATCATGGTTCGTGGACATGAAAGAGTAAACAGGATTACTCTACATATGTTTTGTACCACTGTTCAAGAAACAGTGATGTAAAACGACTTATAGAGGTTGCATAATAGCGCTGGTTTGTGGCCTCACTCCTCCTCTGTTTGCCCGCTACAGTCCAGCAGTGTCCAGACCCAGGGGAGGTTGTCAACGGAGCGCGCTCAGTTCGCCCTGAAGCCGGCTTTGCCGTCGGGACTGTGGTCCGTTTCTCCTGTAACCAAGGATACCAGCTGGAAGGGCCAAGCCAGATCTCCTGCCACGGCCGGGACACTGGGACCCCCAAATGGAGCGACCGCAGCCCAAAATGTGTCTGTAAGTTGTTGGAGGTTTTGCTCATTTTGTTTCATTTTGTTTCATACCCTCTACTGGCTTTTGTCGGGGGTGAAGCATTTTGAAAGACATATTAGCAGCAGTGCTTTTGTCAACGTGATGCCAGGAGGTGTTTTGTAGTGAAGCAATTTAAGCTCTGAAATCATTCAAACAAATCTGCAGATGTAGTCGATGGACTTTAAAAACTCTGAACATCCTCATGTCAATGTTGAAACAGAAATGCTCAAACATGTAAATGAAACCAACAACTTGTGCCGTGTTTGGAAGAATAAAACATTACAAAGCACTTTAAAATCAATTTAAGCATAATCGTTTCTAAAGATTTCTTTCTGCTCACTGGCCAGTGTGGTTTGTCTTTGTTCAAAAGTTACAGGCCAATATTGGATTTTTGTAGCCACAGTAGCTGTTATTGTTCCTGAGTGAGACTGACCTGCTCAATCATCCAGGTGGTTAATGAAATCATGTTAAATGAAGACAAAACAACTAGAATTGCATCTTCATCAGCAACACTAATGGCTTTAGTCTTGGCGGTAGGCGGATTATAAAAAAAAAAAAACAGTGGAAGGTGTTTAACTTGTATTAGTACTGGCCGTCTGTATTCTAAAAACTACTCTCAACTACAAAGGCAAGTTTTATAAGTTGTTATTAACAACTGTATTTACTCCGGTCACTGCTTGTTACTTGTCTATTAATCTACCCTGGGTTAGGTCCCTATTTCTTCACAAAAATAGCATCTTTCACCTCTCTCTAAAACCATCTTGTTTTATTAGCTAAACATTTTAACCTCCCAGGAGTAGTTAGTGGCTTTCAAATGGAGACTGAGGGTCACTACAGCGTTCTCTGTGGTGTTGGTACAGCCTCTTATGCAGCTGTTGTCTGGTTTCTCCAATATAACGCTCTTTTGCACTTCACTCCCTTGCAATGAATTGAGAAAACCACATTGCTCTGTTTGTGGCCGGGAGTTGTTCCAATTCATCTAATTGTGAAGGCAACAGCGCTGCATCATCATAACAGACCATTTTATTACGCCATTATTAGATTAGCCTCCACATCATTACATTTCCTGACCCACATGGGATACTGGTCTATTAAACTTTCACATCTAATTACATAAGCGTTTTTTCTTTGACTAATGCATTTGCGTTGCAGTGAAATATGACCCGTGTCCGAACCCCGGCGTGCCCGACAACGGCTACCAGACACTGTACAAGCACAGCTACCAGGCGGGGGAGACGCTGCGCTTCTTCTGCTACGAGGGCTACGAGCTGATCGGAGAGGTCATCATCACCTGCGTGCCCGGCCATCCGTCACAGTGGAACAGCCCGCCGCCATTTTGCAAAGGTACAAGAGCCGATTTCAAAGAGACTGCGGGTGTCCGTGTCGGTAGTGCACCCTAATATTATACAATGCTTTGATTTTAGTGGCCTATGAGGAGCTGCTGGAGGATCACAAATTGGAAGGTAAGTAGTGACCTAGATTTTAGCACGATTGTTTATTTTTAGATAATCTTGGAAGGATAAAATAAGTAATAGAGCTTTACAGGAATCACAAAATATATGTTATTACAGTCACAGCTAGCCATATTGCAGGAAACTAAAAGTATTTGTCGTGATTATAGTAATAATCAGGGCAGTTTGTAGCTTTAAAGTACTTTCAGGGGGCCACGATTTACCGAACTGCAAAGAATGGATATCTAAAGTCAGAAGATGCACTGGCATAATCAAAAGCAAAAATGCTTGTCGAATCTCAAATCAAATGTTGGAATTTTAAGGGGGCCGTTTGTAGTCCCGGTCTACTTAATCCAGGGCTAATGTAGCACAGTAATGGTCTTGGTTTAGTCTTGGTTAAAGCCGCACCGTGTAGAATTTTACCCCAAAAATAAAATTGAAATACAAGCTTTAATTGTATGACAGATTTTTTCAGCATTGAAAAATACCTCAAACAAACATGTGATTTTGCTGTGAGCGCCTCAGCTCTCCTAAGAGATGACATAAATTTATCGGGAGTGGGTACATCTCCAGCTCGTTTCCATGGAGATGTCGACTGAAGTCAGTAGAATTTGAGATTTAAACAGGTTAGGTTCCCATCCAAGTCCACTCTTTGATTTCTCACTGCAGTAATAGCAATTTTCTGTGTGGAGCTGGTCATTAGGAGCATGTTTTGTACTGATGGCAACAGTATAGTCCAAAATGTTACACAGTGTACCTTTAAATTTGCGATTTGGCTTAGGTGTGCTAGTGGATGAGGGATTTATTTTTTGTTTCACAGTCTAATAGTAATGCTAATCACTGTGTTGTTTTCCCAGTGTCTCAGTCATTCGAACCATCTCACCAGATCCTGAGTGAGAACATTGCCTTGGCTATAATTCTACCCATCATCCTTGTCATTCTTTTGATTGGAGGCATTTACATGTACTATACAAAGTAAGTGTTGCCTTTCATTTTATTTTATTGATTCATTTGAGATGTTTCTGTACCGTGTGAAGTAATTCCTACCTTAACCGTAACAGCATCTGCAGATTAGAATGGAAGCCGCTCTTCTGGAAGTCTCTCTCCCACACACACTCCTACAGCCCCATCACAGTCGAGTCGGACTTCAACAACCCACTCTACGAGGCAGGGGTAAGTAGATAAGAGACATTGGGTTGTAAGACAAAATTAAATTAGGAATTTATTTGATCTTTTTTCCTTTTGCCTACAGGATACACGAGAATATGAAGTTTCTATTTAAAAGGTTTGTGGGCACGGGAAAAAAAAATCAGACTTTTAAAGGGCCTATATTATGCTTTATTGAAGTTTTTTTTTTCAAGTACTTGCAGAGACATTCGCGTTTGATTCATATTATGCACCTTAAAATTATACCTATTAAGGTATTTGGTGTATTGGGAAGGAGAGTGAAGCCGTTTAAATAGACTTTTGCTTACTTTTTGAACAATATTACCCTTTGGACTTTGTGTTGGCCGCAGAAATCAAAGAAATGTCGTTAGTTATCTGAGCCTGTTCCTTCAAATGCGAACTTTTGGCCAATGGCTTCGCGGACCTGTTTGAGCCTTCTATCCCCATACAAATGAATGGTGAAGCCAGCCCCTATGTTAAAGTATGGCAAGGAACAACATGTCTGTTTCATGGCTTTTATATAATATCTGTGGTTTCCCTATCATTAACATGTAATAAGATGATGTTTAGTGTTTCCGACCCCATAGGAAGCAGAAACTTGACTGAATTTGAGTTAGCATTTTGCTCGGTGGCCACTTTTATATGCCAATTCTTATCTAAGGTAAAATCTCAAAAGATCTGTACATTCATTAATGATTTCTATCTAGGCTTTGATGTGGTTGATGGGATGACAACAGCTGAAAACATCTTGATTGTTCATAATTTCGCATGTTCGGTGGCTAAATGCCAACAGCTATTGGAAAAAAACATTGAGTAGGCTGAAAAAAAACAAATGCTGAAAGGTTTGCTAACGCTGCTTCTCCTTTTCATGTCTATGATTTTGGCATTTAATTGATTACTTTTAGAAAACATTTAAAATGATAACACAAACACAACTTGAGGTCAGTTCTGTTTTTAATGACAAAATAATATCATGGCAACAAAATTTAAAAAAAACACAGACAAGTAAGTTTTTAAGCGTAATATAGCCCTTTAAAAAAACATTTTTCTTTACTGTTCTCAATTATGAGGCCTCGCTTTGCTTTGCTTCACTTCAGTTTTGTTTGTTGACATCATATGATTCCAAAACGCTGTAAAAGTACTTTTTATTGGCTCAACTATGAATTTTTGTCAAGACTGGTGCCTTATAAAGGGTATAGAAATGACAACAATGAAGACCAGTGAGGCTTTGTTTTTATTTATTATTGTTTATTAATGTATCTTATTTATCTTATTTATTTATTTATTTATCAATGTATTTATTTACTTATTTATAATCGGCCAAATATATTCATGAACTTGGGCAATATGTTGTTTGCTACATTTTCCGCATTAGGTGCACACACATGAACTGAATGTTTTATTTTTCAAGTGGCTCTTGGTTATTACGCTCCATTTTGGATTCTATATAACGATTATTAGGGGGATGTTCTTCTGTATCGGGGGGAATGTTCTTCACTTTGTGTGTAAAGCCAACACAAACTGAATGTAAATATGTGACTTATTGATGAGGCTGAATATGCTCACACACACACACACTAACACACACGTACACACACGTACACACACACACGTATAAGCCTCATACATATATACAGTATACGCTTCTACTTGGCGGTGGGAGGCTATCTATTTTCATTACAGTATAATGGAAAATTCAGTGCCAAAATATAAACGTGTAATATGTTAGCGTCTCTTATGTGTTCCATCTGTTGGACTAGTGTTTACAAAGGCAGTGTTTCTTTTATTCTTTGCTGTTTCGGAAGCACGCCAGCAGTGTTGATTTTGTCAGCTAGTGTATTTGTAAGACTGTAAAACTTAATATCATAATACTCCGGTCAACTATTGAAAATTAGATAACAATGCAATGAAGGGAGAAACGGAAGCAACATCCAAGCTTCTGGGGAAAGAATTTGACTTCAACTTCTTTAACTTAGCTTTAACTGCACTTGACCTTTGCAAAATTGATGGGGCAACCTGCAATCTTGAATAAAATAAACCCAAAAAATGTTTAGTCCGGATTTACTATTTGCTCTCAAAATTAACACTGCACACCATCACCCTGTGTCACATGACCAAAACGGAGCGGCGGGACATGAATGTCATTATGCTTAAAGCATGCACTGATTGTAAATTATATTGCTTCTGCTCAATCTTAACATTCTGATTATCATTACTCACAGACTCCATTGTTATCAGACTTGATGTTGTATGCGCTCTGTTGATGAAAAACTACAAACTTGGCTGCTTGCTGTAATGCATTACGTATTTATTTACACCTGATTGTTTGGGCAGTGGATCTAGTCTCATCTGCTGTTTTCAATGAACAATCTTGGAGACTGTTGCTTTGTAGACTTCTCTTTTCACCTGTAGCATTTTTGCTTCATACAAATATTCACTTTTTGAAGGCAGTAATCTATTTGCTGAACAGGAAATAAAGTCATTGTTGAATGGTGTAAAAAATAAAATAAAAAAAAAGCAGTCGTGTGTCTGTGTGTTTTTTTTTACAGCATACTTTCATATTCATGGAAATGGATTAAAAAATACATCAATTCCATTAGGAAATCAAGTAAAAAACAAACAAACAATGTATTAACAACTGCTCTATTTATTTCAAACCCATTCAACGAAGATATTTGCAATATTTTCATCCCAAACGTGAGACTTAAAACAAGCTTGGGTACCTCAGTGATTGGTGCAAAAATGATGGATTCTTATAATGTTTTGTTAGAAATTACTTTAGAGATAGTTTGTTTTATTTATTTTTTAGTAAGGGCAGGTTTTTCTTGTTTTTATTATTGTTATTATTATTATCTATGTGGCAATTATATCAATGAGGAAAACAGGGCTTCGATGATCAACTTTCAGAGTTAAAAATAACCATTTAACCATTTACGGTCTGTATAACATTCATTTCCTGTTTTTCATTTCCAAAATAAAATCCACACACGCACTCTGTGATTGGCGGTGAATCTAGAGGGCGTAGTTCCGTTTTCTCTGCAGCATATTTACAGCAGAAGAAGAAGGCTAGCTACTAGCTAGCAGACGACACTGACCTAGTTAGCATAAGTTATTTTATTTGCAATGCCACAACATCTGTACGATCTTCTGTCATTTCAACCATTGTAATTTAGCAGCATATTTTGTGCGTTTAAATCTATTGTTCTTCCTGGAAAGTGACTCGTAACATAAGGGGATTTAATCTTGTTCTGTGTTGTTAGCTGTTTTGATTGGCTAGCATGCTAACTGCGTACTGCCTGAGAATGAAATGAGCTGTCAAATCTAAACGGTTTAAACCAGGAGTGTTGGGTTTTTTTATCCAATAGAAATTATTAAATTGTCAGACATTGTTTGTTTTTAGCTGATTGCCGCTGTTCCTTGGATGCTAAGTCTGGTGAGTACAGTTTATTGCCAATTCATATCGATAATATGCCAGATGTGACTTGTTTGTTTAAGATTTCGTTATTCGGCTATCGTTCCCTGCAAATAAGGCGTGTCGTTTATTAGGTTTATTTCAGTTGTTGCCAGTTGTTTTTATGTTGTATGACAACCTCAAAAAGTTCTATACTTGGATTCAATAGGTTAGAGTTAATGGATTAACTAAATAACTTATTTAACTCACTGATATTGGTGGCAATGATATGATTCAAACATGGCGAGGGAGGACATCCACAATTTATACATATGCCATTTACACATGTAAGATGTCACACTGCATTTACATACACATAACTGAGTAGTGGATTGCCTATGGTCATTTTTTTTTTAAAAAGGTTGAACTGGGGAAGACTTAAAGAGGAAGATTTCTAAATGACCGTGCAGTACAACCATAAGCGGGCTGTTGTTGTTCTGTTAGCCATTATAAAATGTGACTTTTGGACATGCTTCTTCTTTCATGTTCTGTATTGTGTTGTTATCTATATGTACATATTCTAATGCGCGTGTTCTTTGTCTGTACAGTCAGAAGGTGACTCTTCCTCCTCATGTCTGCTGAGGCTTCAGCCGGCAGTCATGCTGCTGACACTGCTCGGTCTGTCTGCCCGAACACAGAGGATTGTCCAAACAGGGGTCTTCTCGGGAGCAAATATGTCAAGCTAAATGTTGGTGGCTCTTTGCATTATACAACAGTCCAGACTTTGAGCAAGGAGGAGAGTCTCTTGAGGAGCATTTGTAATGGAGAAACAGATGTCACTATAGACTCTGAAGGTGTGTCTTCTTTTGTTACTAATAGATCTCTAGAGATCTTCCACTCTATTTCATTCTTTTGTAGGGGAGGGGCAATAGAAGCAAAAATCATTTTCAATGCAATACTTTTTTGGCTTTCTTGATGTCATTAATCAAACATCTTAGTTTAGGCAGATGTTTTGCTCAAAAATACAACTGACTTGTCAATAAATTATTATAAAATATCCTTTTCTCAAACAACTAGTTTAATATTGTCTTGTGTCCCGCGTGGTAAACCTTCTGTTTTTTTCCCCTCTCAGGTTGGGTAGTTCTGGATCGATGCGGTCGACATTTTGCAATAGTGTTGAACTTTCTCCGAGATGGGTCAATCCCCCTTCCAGAGGACCACAGGGAGCTGGATGAGATTCTAAAGGACGCTCAGTACTATCAAGTTCAGGGCCTTGTCCAGCACTGCCTCAGTGCCATGCAGGTAAATTAATGTTGTCATCTTACTTAATAGGCCATGAATCTTACATTTATTGTAGCTGGAAGCTAAAAATTTATTTATTTTCTCTCAGAAGCAGAAAGATGTTCTGGAAACTGTGTGCCGCATCCCAATGATCACCTCAGTCAAGGAAGAACAGAAGATGATCGCCACTTGTAGAAAGGTGACTTTTTTTAATCATCCCAATAGATTTAAATGACCTATAGTAAGCTGAATCTATTGAGCTGTTTTTTTTTTTTTTTTTTTAACGTATCCCCATCAAAACATATCTGGAGTTGAGTTTCTTTGTGTCATTCTTACCTCGCTCAAAATACATATTTGTCCTGTGTCATCACAGTCATGAAGCTCCTACATTTTTTACCATCTGAGACTTCATTTCATTGGTCATATAGTCTTCCCTACACTGTTTAGCATGTTTTGACAGGATGGATACTTCTGTTGTTAGCTTTACTGAACAGTTTTGTTTTCCATCAAGCACTTGATTGCGACTAGCCTCCCCCTCTGGTAGTGTTTTGTTTACTGACTAAAAGACCTATGTGATTTTGCGTTACTACAATATGGAGGAGGTCACCCAATTGTGATAATTGAGTGATATCTTGTGCAGCCCCACTTAAATTCACAAGTTTGTCCTGGAGCCGTTGTTTTGCCACGGACATGATTCATTTAAAGTTTTACTACAAGACATACCAAGGCTAAGGAGTCCAAAGTAGTTTAAATGTCAGCATACAACATAGCATAAACTCAATATGCATACATAAAAAGGTCATCATTTGAAGATCTGCTTTTACCTTTTCATTTCTTTACAGCCAGTTGTAAAGTTGCAAAACAATCGGGGAAACAACAAATACTCGTACACCAGGTAACCTATTAGAGCCAACAATGCACATACACAGTGCATTATTGTCCAAACCACATTAATTTCTGTTGTTTTGTTTTTCTGCTTAGTAACTCGGACGACAACCTACTGAAGAACATTGAACTGTTTGACAAACTAGTCTTAAGATTCAATGGCCGTGTCCTGTTTGTGAAGGATGTCCTCGGAGACGAGATTTGCTGCTGGTCTTTTTACGGAGAAGGTCGCAAAATCGCCGAGGTCTGCTGCACCTCTATTGTTTATGCCACAGAGAAGAAGCAGACCAAGGTAAAGGGGAGCCTTGGATGTGATTTATAGCTTAATATCAACTTAATTTCGGGTTCCTTACGTCCTGAACCTACTGGAGTGTAACAAGGCTTTTCTCTTTAGGTCGAGTTCCCCGAGGCCCGAATATTTGAAGAAACCCTGAACATCCTAATTTACGAAAACAACCGGGGTTCCGGCGGCGTTCATCTTCTGGACTCAAAAGGCCCGTCGGTGGGAGCTTCGGAGGAGGAGGGCGCCACGGGAGGGGGAGACAGGAGAGTCCGACGCATTCACGTAAGAAGGCACATCATGCACGACGAGAGGGGGCCCGGGCAGCAGACCGTGTACAAAGACTAGTGAAGTGAAGCGTGCCAGAGCCAACCGTGCACATGTGTACGGTCTCGTCTGTTTGGGGAATGAAGGAGAGGCTGCTAATCACGGCAATAGCAACGATTTGTTTTACTTTGAATGTGTGATCTGGCTTGTGAATCGGTTGGGTTCACGGGACATCATAATATCCTATAGAGTTTCTAGTTTAACATTGTGTTGGAGGGCCTGAAAGGACTTTAAGCCATAAGAGAATATGACAGATCTGTGGACCTAATCCCTAATAATATTGACAAGATTTTCTGTTTTGAGATTTCTGTCAAAACCTGTGCCTCTCAAACTCTCATGTGCTGCCCCCTGCCCCTCCATCCTCAAATCGTTGATCGTGAACCCAGCCTATTCGGAGTATGATGACTTTGGTCTGTACGTAAATGCATGTTTACATGAATGTGTACCATACGATAATAGGAAAGTGTACATGTAAAATCTCTTTTAACTGGCTTGAGTATTGTTTTTCAAAGGCTACTGAAGAGGCTTCGTCCACTGACATTTCAGCTCGTTTATAATGTGTTAACAGCTTCCACTAAAAGCCTTCTAATTCAGTTTGACCAGGTTTCTGCCTTCTTCTTACATGCTGCTCGCTCAATCGGCAGAGGAAGGCTTTTAGTTTGGCTAAAACACTGGAATTGTGGTTGTTGAGCAGCTCTTTCAAGATGTTTATACAGAATTAATTTATATCTCTAATTTATTGTTTGATATGTAACTTTTGTACAATATTCAAAATTTGTGTTAACATGTGAAAGATGCACTTAATTTTGTTATTGTCATTTTATGATTTGTTGTATACTTGTTCTTTCTCCCGGTTTTATTCTGAGCCATAAATATTCCAATGTCTTACATAAAACTTCTCCAAGGTTTTCACACAAATTAGATAAACTGTGATTTTAAAAGAAGTTCTATTTTATTTAATACTTTTTATGGCTTGTAAGTAATAAATAATGTGTTTTGGAGCAATACGTTAATGGAACCCTTTTCAGAACGTCACCTTTGAAATATTGCACTAATCGAAATTGCGTCCAATTTATTGTCAAAAGTTGATTAATAAATTATTTGAGAAAGTTAATTTTTGCCGTGAGTTTTTCCCCGTGGTTTTTAACGCGATGATGATTCTCATGCTGAAACAAATGTTTTTGGTTGTTTTTGTGGTGGGCGTGGTCTACCACTGACGTCACTTCCTACGTGCAACGCAAACCCGCGAAGTCTCACCAAAATGACAGAAGAGTCTGAAAACCATGCTGAAAACATTCGTACATTTGTCTGTGCTCAACTCAGCAATGAGCCTGATCTCAGGTAAGGTTTCCAGCTTTTCTCTTTCACAAGGTCTGGGTGACACGTTTAAAACACAGCACTGAATATCGAGCGTTTAGCTACATTGCTGCTTAAACAGGCTAACAGGGAACCCCTGCACACATTAATGCTTGTGTTACTGCTTTAACATTGACATGAATGTACGGTTTGGTTTCCTGCTAACCGCTCAGTCTGTTTTCTTTGCAGTACTCTGACCATAGGAGTTTTAAAGCAGCGGTACTTGGCCCACATCGGGTCTGACACAATGAGCTCTGAGGTAAAACATTTGATGAAGGAGGTTGTTAAAGAGGAGCTGGACAAAATGCAGGTGAGTAAACAAAAGTTCAAGAACACTTAATCTTTCTAATACATATGTACAACGAATCGTATCCATAGCCCATGAATTAGCCTTTGTCTGTACCTGTATGTGAGAGAATGTGTGTGACTGTGTTATTAGTATTATTTTTTTTATTTTTATTTTTTATTTTTTCATATTTCTTATTATTTAGTTGTTGTTTTTTTCTTTCCATTTGTTTGCTCTTCCTTTTTTGTATCTGTTCTATGTTCTAAACAATATCATTTCCCATGTACAACTAATGAAGTTAAAAGAAAAATAATAAAAATATTATAAAAAAAAAAAAAAAAGAACACTGGGAAATAAAACTCAACGAAAGCTTGTAATCAAACTTACACAACTTTTGTCTCACATGTGTCATCAGTAGAGTACAGTAACACATTTCCACAACAATTCGGAAAAAAAATCAGAACAAAAAGATTTTTTTTTTTTACAAATGAACTCTAATAAAATTGAGTTTAAAGGAACAGGCCACCGGTTTTCCATACTGAGATATGTTTTTACCTGAGCTTAGACGAGTTGATACGTACCTGTCTGGTCTTTGTGCCCGTGGAAGACCGTGGTCGCTTCCAACTTCACCCCCGTTTGGAGCTATAGGAATATGCTGGGAGAGGCCAAATGCTAACAACATCTTTGGTCGTTTTGCTTGACTCAGGGCACGCACCAAGACCAGACAGGTACGCATCAACTCGTCTAAGCTCAGGTGAGAAAACATCTCGGTATGTAAAAACGGTGGCCTGTTCTTTTAAGTAATGATAATGTTTACATCTGAAGTGGAAATACAAGAAAGAACTAATAATAATGCATTAATAGTCTTACACAGTTCACCCATTTTTCTGCAGTGTTCATTCACTCTAGATAGAAAGTGACATGAAAGAGCTAACCACCATCCATATCACTTTCTATTAGTTACTTTTAGCCACAGCTGCCCCTTTATGATTATTTTGCCATCTATTATTGCTATTAATTTTGCGATATACTGTGCGGCCTTAAGAGTGATAAAACTATACAATTTTACTCAGAGTTACAAGTGACAAAATGACTTCTCACCTTTCTAACTTGTACGTCACAGCTTTGTTTCCATCTGATTTGATGTATTTATTTTATTGTTCACTGACAGGAGCAAGAGAACAGCCCCAAGAAGACTGAGTCCAAGGCCTCTTCCTCGAAAAGGAAAAGGGACGTCGGCGATGGTGCTGAGAGCTCGAGTGATGTTGAGAGGAAATCCAGAGCGAAAAGAACGCGCCGACAGTCGGGATCCTCATCTGGTATGTTTCAGTAGTTTAAAAAAAAAGTGACCCATAAATAAGTGGAATATAATGATATGTTTTTGTTTTTTTCAACAGAGTCAGAAGGAAAACATGACAAAGCATCCAGTGAGTGCTCGGAAGATGAAATTGATGAAGAGAAAGCAAAGAAAGCTTCCGTGAAACAAACGCAAAAGAAAAAAAGGGCTGTGAGCAGCGACGGCTCCGACGACGAAGGGCGAACTGGATCTGTGAAGAAGGGGGCGGGTAAAAAGTCGGGTGGCAACAAGCAGAAAATGTCTAATAATTCGAAAAAGAAGCCAGGCAAAACAAAGAAAAAGGGAGGCAGCGACGCACAACAAAGCAGCAGTGACGAGTCTGACCATGAAGAACAAAATGGCCACCGAAGTAAGAAAACTGCCAAACCAAAGCAAAAGTCAAAGGTGAGTGAAAAACAGGCAACCAGTGAAGATAGTGATGATCAGATGGAAGAGGAAACTGAACCCGCAAAGAAGACGAGTGTTTCAGGCAACGCCAGCAGCGATGACTCTGAAAAGGAAGGGAAAGAAAAATCAAATGATGAAGGGAGCAGTGAGGAATCTGACGATGTGGAGGCAAAAGACAAAGAAAAGACGCTACAGAATGACAGTGAAGATGACTCCGACCAATCGGACAAGAAGGATCAAATGAATGAAAAGGCTGTGACGTCGGATGACAGTGAAAAGGGTATGTATATGAACATATAGTATTTCAATTTAAAGCAGTACGAAGTAATTTGTTTACCTTAATAAATCCTTTCCGTACTCCCTCTGGGGGTAATGCAAGTGTTAATGGGATGATTGAGGGGTCTTTCAACTCCCCCAGTGTCTCTGGCCAGAAAATCACAATTGCAACTTTCCTGCCTCCGGGTCAGAGTCACCAATACACACTAATGGAATCACGAAGAAACAGGCTAGCGGACATAGCTAGCTCCGGGATAGCACCACTTAAACAGTATTAACAGCCAAGTTTGAGTGAAATTGTGTAATTGAATGTACAATATTCCTCTCTCTCTTTGTCTTTTCTGTCAGCGTAGTATTAAATCTCACGGACAAGTAATGAGTAAAAAACAGCAACATGCTACGACACCTGCAGTGGCGCTTATGGCCTCTAGGGACATGAGTTACTTAGTTCTGCTTTAAGTAAAAATGATTAAAATATTCAGTTCACATTGCATAAGTCAAGGAACATTAGTGTGTTTTGGGTGGTCGGCTCTAATCTATAGATACTGGAGAAAAAGTCATTGTGATTTGCTAATATTGCAACATTTAAAAAAAAAAAAAGGCTTTTAATTGGGGTGAATTGTGCAGCTCCAAAGACACAAAGTCAAATCGGCTTCACGAAAATCGCATTGTGCTCCTGGTTTGTGCTTACAGAGAATGGATCAGCGAGAAAAGCGAATGAGTCCGACTCCGATTCCTCTTCACTCCCGTCTTTGGAAGATGAACCTGACGATAAAAAAGAAAGGAGGGGGAAAAAGGAAAAGCTAGAAGTCTCCAAGAAAAAGCGTGAGAAAGGAGAGAAAAAGGAGAAGAAAGAAAAGAAATCCAGCAACAAGGTGAGCGGATCTCAATTTTTTATTTTTTTTAACTGGGCTGTAAGTTCCGTGTGGGTCCTCAGGAGGCGCTGCTGTTCTGTCCCGTTATTTCCCTACGAGTTGGCAGCGGAGACCTACAAAACTGATCGCAACTTTTTTGTCGTGTTTTTGTCCCTTTTTTCACGCTTTTTGATGTTTTTGTCGCTATTTTGATGCTTTTTTTAAGCTTTTAGATTTGGGTAATGCCAGAGTAAATGTGCTCGGTTCAGGTGGGAGTTAAGGGGTTAAAAACATCACTTCAGCAGCCCAGATTTCACTGGAGGATACTTCCATGCTTATGAAGGTAGGTGTATTTGTCTTGAAGCAAACGGCTAACACTAAATAAAAATTAAATTGGCACCAAGATTTAGCTTTTTTAAATGAATAGGCCACTGTTTTTACATGCTGAGAGCTTACCTGAGCTTAGACGAGTTCTTCTGTACCTGCCTGGTCTTCACTCGTGAATCACGTAAACACAGCGCAGACGGCGTTAGCATTTAGCCTCTCCTCCTCTCCACTATAGCTCCAAACAAGGTGAAGATAGAAGCTACCAAGCTCTTCCACATTTTCTCTATTTAAATATGGTTACGTGAAGTGTTACTATAAAAGTATAATAAACAAAATTAAACAATGTGGATTTTCTAAGCTGATTAAAAGGGGAACTATGTTTTTAAGGCGTAATAATACCAGCAGTAGTTTGAAATCTGACGCCGAACTAGTCCTGTATTACGCCATACACCAGACAGGTACAAAAGAACTCGTCTTAGCTAAGATCTCAGTATGTAAAAACGGTGGCCTATTCCTTTAATACTCAGCACTAGCTCTGAAAAAAAAAAAAATCCTACCTTAACAAACACAGACGTTTCCTGCAGTCAAGTAATTACACCCAACGTAAGGTTTTAACACGTAGCCAGTGAATTCCCATCAGCATCTGTTAAAAAGCATATACCCTTTTTACCCCTTTTAACAAGTCCACCTTTATATAAGACCCGATCCTTTGATCACCTTGTTGATTCATGTAAAATACTCTGCAAAAATTCACTGAGATAATTAAAAGTTAAACAGATTTAATTAAAAGTCAACTCAAGTTACTTTGCAAAGTATAAAACAAAAGATTCGTAGATGTTGCTTCGTCCTCGGAGTGCCTTCCCGGGAGAGCTCTGGGCACTGAACGTGATGTCCTTTTTTTTTATACAGTCGAAAGTGATTACCTAGTATGAAGTGGTCAACTCGTGCAAGAGTGAGTACGCCTAATGTATCAGTTAGGACAATGCCTGTGTGTCTGGACTGTCCAGTACTTTGTTTGCAACATTTGTTTCTCCTGACTTCACCTTGGATGTGTGTTTGTGTGTGGTGCATTGAGCTTTGCATACTTTTCTCTTCTGTACTTTTCTACTCAGTTATGCGAGTGTAATACTGCGTACAGTTATGTTGCAAACACATTAAGAAAAGACGTTGCTAATCCTTATTGGGAAAATGGCGAGAGAGAAAGAACAGCAGCGTCCGGAGATCGCACCTGGAAGTCACTCGCGTGCATAGAGACTAAAGAAGTTATTTTGGCCACAGCAAAGAATAAAGTGTCCAACTATAACTGTTTCAGGAGGAGCACAAATCTGTGGTGAGGCTCAAACGCTACATCGCTCTTTGTGGTGTCAGGCGGAATTATAAGAAGATGCTGGAGGGCTGCCGGACTGTCCGCTCCATTGTCGAGAGACTCACAAAAGAGCTGGAAGACCTTGGACTTCAGGGTCAGTGTCAATACAAAAAAATATATATATTTACACAATGCACAATATATTTTAAAATGACTTAATTGGTGATAATGATTGGTTGTATTTTGATTTTAATTTTTTTTAGGAAAACCTACAATAGAAAAGTGTAAAAAAGTCCGTAAGAAAAGGGAAAAAGCCCAAGAAGTAGCTGAGCTTGATACCAGCAATATAATAACAGGTATTGTGTGTGCCCGAAGTACAGTGACTGCATAGGCCGTAAATAACATATTTTCCTTTTAGGACGACCCAGACGGCGCACAACCCTACCCTGGCACGAGCAAAAAGAGCCACGATCTTCAACTTATCAGCGAACAGTGGACTCTGGATCTGACAGTGACCAGCAAAAATCACACAAAGGCCAGAGAAAAACAGACTGGAATAACCTTCAGGGAATAATCAGCGATGATGGGGAGAGTGACTAAAACAACACAGTTCACGTCTCAACCCCCACCAGAACCAAGCACATTTTCTCCAGTTTGGCTTTACCCAAAACCTTTAAAAAAAAAAAGCATCAAAATAGCGACAATAATGCGCTAAAAAAGTGACAAAAACATGACAAAAAAGCCACATAAACGTGACGGAAACATGACACAAAAATGTGACAAAAAGGCAACCATAAAGCGACACAAAAAAGCTATGAAAAAGAAATGAAAACGACTAAAACACTAGCGGGAACGATGTGACAAAGTTACGACCACTTTTGTAGGTCTTAGCTTTCAAATTAGAGGCATTACACTGTTGGTCTCCAGTTGAAAAGCTTTTAGATTTGGGTAACAATACGTAACGGGGGGAAAATGCACTCGGTTCAGTTGAAATATTCCAATGTAATATAATCCATTTTTATAATGTCTTTTTTTCCTTGCAAAGTTTGAAAAAAATCAATGTTTCAGTGTATTTCAAAATTTACTTGGCATATAAATAAACCATTTTATAAACGATTTGCGTTGACATTTTTGAGGTACAGTGTTGCTTTCTATGGTATTGATAACCAGCCCGGAACTATCGTCTCGCACGAACACGGACTGTTTTACAGACGGACCAGTCCCACAGAGAGACTTGTCCTCCGACGCTTAGGTTTGTTTTTTATTTAATTTCAGCTATGACTATTTAACACTTTTAGGTATGAATGAAGCACATAATCATCTGAAGCTGAGGTGTTTCTTTATATATTTTACCGTAGTAATTGTAAGATGGAGCTTGTGACCTGCTTAACCCCTGGACCACCGCAGTAATAACTGATAATGGGTCATGTATGAAAGTTTGACCAAACTGTCTTTTCGCCCGTTTTTACACAACCCACTGTTAGCATTAATTATTGGGTTGTGCTCTTAGGATAGGAACATTTTATATATACATTGAAACTGAACCTTCAACATTGCAAATTGAGTGGCAAATTAAAGACTTTGTAAACATTGTAGACTTGCCACTCAATTTGCTGCTGTTGCCATGATAAACTGCTAAATGCCACGCTGTTGCTATGTTATGACATCACACGCACAACCTCTATAACATACTTTTTTTCCCCACAGAAATGGATGATGACGATTCAGAGGCTTTAGCTGAGCTCAGGACCAAATCACTTGGACTTTCAGGCGTTGCTCAAATAGCAGCTGGCACTGGCCTTGCTGTCTATGCCATGTGGGTGGGAATACTTCAGCCTGGCTTTCGAAGAGTTCCATTAAAACTACAGGTAAAAAGAAAATGTGAATCATCATCATGCTCCAGTTGTCATTGTATTTTTCAATTAATTCTGTTTATTACCACAGGTTCCCTATATACCAGCCAGCCAATCTCAAGTACGTAATGTAATGACACTACTGAAAGGCCGGAAAGGAAACATTGTAGATTTAGGATCCGGAGATGGTCGTATTGTAAGTCTCAGAGAGCAAACACATCATCTACTCTTGCTACTGAAGTTTCCCCCTTAATGACTTTCCATGCCTTTTTTAGGTCTTGGAAGCCCATCGCCGCGGTTTCACACCTGCTGTGGGCTACGAGCTCAACCCCTGGCTCATTTATTTGTCCCGCTTTAATGCTTGGAGAGCAGATCATCACAGTAAAGTTTCATACAAAAGGGAAGATCTGTGGAAGGTATGAGCCTTTCTTTAAAATAATACGCATTTGCTGGTGACATCTTTTCTAATGACCAAATATTGATTATGACATGGTCATAAGCTCTTTGTTCATGCTATTTATTTCATATAGGTGGATCTTTCCAAATGCAAAAACGTCACTGTGTTCTTGGCCCCTAGTGTGGTGGGTATTTCAATGTTTCTCCAACTGTACGGTAACAAAAATGTATCCTGTAAATTTAATATATTTGTTTCTTTTGCTCCAGCTTTCGTTACTGCAAAAAAAGCTGCTGGCGGAACTTCCTGATGATGCATTGGTAATAGCAGGTCGTTTTCCATTTCCGGACTGGACTCCCTGTAGAATAGAGGGGCTTGGTGTGGACAGAGCCTGGGCTTATAGTATAGAAGCTCTAAGAAGAACTGACGGCTTTCCTAAAGGAGAGGAGTCAACGTAACATGACAGCGTTTTATTTATTCTGTTAGACAGATTGGGACATAAAAATATTTTTTTCTCAAGCTTTTAACAAACATTGGGATATTTTTCCCTTCAGGCCTTGAAATCCCCTATAGGGTAGATGCCTTTTATACTGTACACAGATTTATGGGACTATGGGATACTTTGGGATGAAAAATTCCGGTTCCTGTAAATTATTGATGTGGAAATGCATCACAATCATTGAAGTGGAAATCCCTATCTATCTGCACTGTAGTGCTATGGCCTTTGTGAATGCATGTATTGTAATAGTTTTAGTAAGAAGAAAACACATTTTTTATGTAGCCTACTTTTGCAACTTAACTGTGCTTAACGTATAAAAACAGTTTAAATGAGTTTCCTCCGCAACTAAGGAAGTATATGTAGAGAAGCGGGAGGAGCTCTGAGTAGAGCTGCTGCTCTTTGGCATCATGACAAACGCACTGATTTGGCTCAGACATCTGTTTCGGATGCTACGGAGAATACTTAGTGCTGGTTGGAGGACTCTCCGCTGACCTGGGATCTTCTTGGGAGCTCGAGATTTGCATAGGTTTGGGAAGTCTGTAAATCTCTACTTAGATTGCTGCCTCATTGACACGGCTCTGTAAAAAGCAGAAGAAAATCAATGAATGTGACTTTAATGCATGTTGTTTTAAGTAAACTTTATTTATTTGAGATAAAAGTTTTAAATCTTACTTGTTTTGTGTGGTACTTTGGTATTTGGTACTCTGTTTTTTTGACAATATTACTTCTTACTACCTTGCAAGATTGTGCAGAGGGTAAGTAAGGTTACAGTTATAGCAGGTCCTACATACAGTATCAAAATCATCATTGCCTTGAAATTATTTCACACCATTCTTCTTACTTGGTTTCCCATACATGTTGCTAATTGACCAGTACTTTGCTGAACTTTACCGGATTCTGATGCTTTTGAGTCACTCCAGCCTTGACTAATGTGCGCACTGGGTTGGCTGAGTTTTGCAGGGAAGAGGAAGTTGCGAAGGAAACCCTGCTGTAAACCCGCAAGCTAACATTAGCAGGGCAGAATACAGAGCCGCCCTATGCACTAGAGAGACAAATAACAGCAAGAAACGCGTGCTGAACATAGCATAGTCTCACACAGTGGTATATCCATAACGTAGGTGTGCTTTTCTTTCATATAGTGACGATATTGCAAGAGAAGCGTGCGATCGTGAGAGTCCGAAGCATGTCTGCGCCTGACAGCTAGCGTCAACTAGCCAAAGGAAAATGCCATCGGGAAAGCCTTGTGCTTTAGTTAGCGATAGTGGCGACAAATTGGCTTCAAACAACTCGCACAGGCCAAGCTACAGACATTAAGAATTGCCCGTGAGATTTGCGATCACAGACAGTATTTTTGATAGAGGATTTCAAGACAAAGTTGGGCCTTTAGAGGTGAAGAGTCGTGCAGCTGCTGCTAGCAGCTCTGCACACACAACTAGTTGCGTGCAAAAAAAATAAGTGTCATGTAAAAAGCGTCGTAAAATGTTAGCCTGTTATCTTTAGAGCAGGAGCCAGCAAAAACCGTGAGGATTTATATAGAAGCAAAGCAGGATGATATCATCTCTGTGTGGTCCTGTTAGCCTCCAGCATCACAGCTAACCCAAACTGCACAGCTTCTTGGGGCAAGAAAAAGAAATCCAATGCAAACCTGCTGGATTCATTGACGACTGAAAACCAGAAGAAATCACCACTGAATCATGGTAATGTTTTGTTTAACTTATTATTTACATATAGACTTCCTTGTCTTCTTTGCTGGTGACACAAGTGTTGCAAGAAGGCTTTCATCTGAGCAGGAAGACACAGGCTAGGCTACTGTGTGTTACATTGTAGCTTTTTGTTGTTGTTGTTTTAACTAAACCACTTGTTTATCTGGATGTCGCAGGCATAGCGGTCTGTGGCCAGGTAACCCTCTTTGGGGATGTTCACAGTCAGTCGTGCTACGCCCATTCTGCACAACATATTTGTCCCGAGTGCGAGGCCTCGGCAAGTTGTGGCTTATTTGAAGAATTCCGTCCCGCCTGCTCTTTCCAATCACAGTTTACCATCTTTGCTGAGCCTGTCGCCTACCTTCACCTTTCCAGAGGCTCCAGTAAACTTGGATTACAAATGAGTGCTGGTGGTTTTAACCCCTTCCTTTTTTGGAAGTGTGGAAACTTTTTAACTTATTTTTTTAGTTCTGTTATGTAGAAATTTGACCCTAAATGTCTTTTGTATTTCTGAAATATCTCATTCCTCTATAAGGGGGTGTCCACACTTTTTCCCCTGAGGGTCTGATACTGACATGTATGCAGCATGGAGGGCCACAGATTGGTGGTCAATGCTTTCACACATTCAGCTGGTTTCAACTAAGCTTTAAACGGTTCCCACACCTTTATTCAGGCTTGGAACCGAAATCCGTTTGTACTTTTTACTACAATTTTAATCATTTCAATCTCTGGCGATGTGTCCTAGTAAAACAAGAAGCCTGAGGGCCACCAGACATTGGTCTAAGGGCCGCACTTTGGGCACCCCTGCATAAGAATATATATTTGAGAACAAAATTCATAGAAAAACCATTTCAGTGTGCGTAGGGCTGCGATCATATTCAATCACTATATAATGCAATATTTTACTATTCCATTTCAACATGGTAGGTTTATACATTCAAACAAAATCTATCAATATATAGTGTCTCTAAACAAGACTTTTATGAATGCCAACACGGAGCTCAAATGGAACGGATTCGAACAAAATCTGGCTAAAGCTGGACTTTGGTACATTTCCATGTTGCCATGCTGTTCTGGCCTCAGTGATAATGAGATGTACTCTTACTTCTTGCAATATGGATATTGTGTGTTGTCTAATATTTCCATAAGTGGAGATATAAAGTGTAGTCCTAATGTCATTAGTAATCAGACACTATACAACAGACCCATTCCGTTGCACTAAGTGGCAGGTTTCCCAGAGCTCCCATCTGGCCTTCAGAGTAGACGGTCCCAACTAGATCTCCGGTTCCATCGTTTTATTTCTATGAAAGCAGTTTGTTCCCTGTCGTTGGTCATAAATGATGCTGAACATGCTCCCTGTTTAGGTGCATAAATGGTTCTGTTTATAAAATGAAGCTTGTGCCGTGTCAAGCAGGAAATTGATTTCTAAAATAGTGCTTCATTATGTCAAGATGAGCAACGTAATTTCCATATTTTTACTATTCAAAACAATAAAGAATACTAATCCAGAATCTAAACATGGAACTAAATTAAGGAAAATTCTTTAATATTTGAAGTCACCTTTTTGTTTCAGGCTGTATTGGAAATGAGTGACTGAAGATGATTTTCTCAGTCATATTGCAATTATATAGTGACTTCCTGTGATTTGTAAATTGCACCACTGAATACTGCAATAAAAACAATAATGCAACGATATATTGTACACCCCTCGCTACAATATGACTTCTGTTTAATTTCACGAGGCTGCTGGCCTCCACAGTGTCTGCTGACAGATAATGTTACATCTCGCAAATGTAGCAACTCTCTGAATGGTAGTTCTGCTGGTGAACGTTAACCCGCCTTTGTTCTCCTCTCTAGGCGTCTGAGGAAGCATCACTGCACGGTCTTGAAAACCTCATGACAGAGTTCTTTCACACCTGTACGACCAATGAGCGCAAGAGAGAAATAGGTAAGTGGTTGTGGAGAGGAACTCTGCAAGGCGCCGAGTGTGACCTTTCATGTGTGTAGCAGTAAAACGAAACACATTCTGCTTGATAGCTTCTGTATTTAGCAAAACTAACTTATTTACAGCCTAGACTGTTCTGTTATTCTTGTAAGCTTTACCCCACACTTCCTGTGTCCGATCACTCAGCACTCTACAAATGAATTAGGCCGTTTCATGCACGTCTCTGATCTTTCTCCGCAGAGGAGCTGCTGAATAATTTTGCGCAGCAGACGGGAGCGTGGCGCCACTGCCTCTTCTTCCTCTCCCACACACAGAACGAGTATGTCATGATGTACAGCCTCACAGTGTTTGAAGTAAGTATCTCACACTTATTGTAGTGTTGACTCGTTGTTTGGATTGACAGTTTGAGTCAGTCCAATTCCTTGAGTGAATGAGTCGCTGTAGAGTCTAAATGGCTCTTTCAATGTTCGCAATAAGCAAATCACATCATTATTTTTTTTAATTGACAACAAAGCTAAGTACAATAAACTGTAAAAAGGGGAAAGTGTCCTAAAAGCTAAAGTGAAATGTACTTGTCGTCTTTTCGTTTAAGAATCTGGTGAACAGGATGTGGATCGGTGTCGCCTCTCAAGACAAGATGGAGATTCGAAGCTGTCTGCCCAAACTCCTCCTCACTCAGCACAAATCTGTCCCCTATTTCATTAGGAATAAACTCTGTAAAGTCATAGTAGACATTGGGCGCCAGGACTGGCCAATGTTTTACCATGACTTTTTCACAAACACACTGCAGGTAAGCCATACTTTTGTGTCCTTACAAACTTGTCACTTGCTTTGGGGGGAACAATATGAACTCAAAACACTATCTTTTACAATCTGCAGTTAATTCAGACTCCAGCACTGGCTGCCTTAGGGTTAATTATGCTCAAAACCACTTCAGAGGAGCTGGCGTGTCCGCGGGAGGACCTCAGTGTTGCCCGGAAAGACGAGCTGCGGAAACTATTGATGGAGCAGGTGTCAACAGTGCTCGGGTTGTTAACAGGTAACATTGGTCTCTAGCTATGGCTGCTCAGTAATGTTGTTTTGGCCAGTGTTGAACGTGCAGTTATTTTTTTCTTTTATAGGAATCCTTGAGACGTACTGGGACAAGCACAGCATCACAGCATCAACTCCACCTCCATCGCCGACCTCAGGGGAAAGTTGTGAGTACTGCAAACCGAAAAGATTTATGTAATATCATCTCCAATCCTTCCTTAATCCCTTCCCTGTTCTTTTTCCCTCACCAGTGGAATTGCTTGGGAGCTTATTTCAGGGAAGCCAATACTCAAAGTTGCTCTGCCAGCCCATGGCATCACTGGACAGTGACAGTCACCAGCTCTGCTGCCTGGTGCTGGAGTGTCTGGCTCATCTTTTCAGCTGGATCCCGCTGTCCACCAGCATCACGCCCACGCTGCTCGCCTCCATCTTTCACTTCGCACGCTTCGGCTGCGATCTCCGAACAAAAGCCAAAACCTTCATCGCCAACTCCTCCTCGTCTAACGGGCAGCACCACCACCATCATCATCCCATCACCACGTCGAACGGGGGCAGCAGGACCGGGCAGCCCGCGGAGATGACCAAGGCGGAGCGCGCCCGGCTCGGCGTGCTCGCCATGACCTGCGTCAACGAGCTGGTGTCAAAGAACTGCGTGCCAATGGACTTTGAGGAGTATCTGTTGAGGATGTTCCAGCAGACCTTTTTCCTTCTGCAGAGGCTGACGCGCGAGAACAACGCCCACACGGTCAAGAACCGCCTACAAGAACTAGACGAGAGGTAATGTCGTTTATGCTTGTAAGTTCCAGTCACATTCGGCCGTAAGGTGGTAAAACTGTCTCAATACATCCATTATGAAGCGGCATGGTTTCCCTCTGAAGTCATATGTCTTTATCAGACTAAAGTTTCATTATATACTGTGAGCCTGACCTTTAGTGTGTTAGACGGGGCAAAAATCTGCTGTGAATGTGCAGGTTTTTGTTTGTTTGGTTGGATAAACATCTCAGGAAATTCAATCTTAACTTAAAAACCTATGTTCAAATCCAGTTGCATATTCTCTCAAAATTGTACCATAATATAACAAGAGAAGACATTATGTGACTAAAATGCATAAATAAGAGACTTAAAGGTGCATTATAAAACTTTTTATGTTAACAGATTTATATCACCTCGTGTTTGACCTTTTAGCGGCCTCGTGGGTGTATGAGTGCTTAGTGTGGAGTCTTAACTTTCCGTCACAGTGGCCTCTATGGCGCTCCAGTATTAATTGTTTTTAAGTTTTTTTGTTGGTTTTCTCTGCTGATTGAACCATTTCTGTGGCTACGCATCCAGAAACCTACCAGAAACCTTCAAAAGCAATTGATCCTGGAGAGTCAGAGACATAGAAATCACAGGTCTCAGGTCTTTCGCTATCAGAACCTGTTCATACAAATACACATATTTTGTTAGCTGTTGAATCCCGGACCCGGATTAAATTGAACCTTCCATCCTTATACAATTAAACAGGGAAGACCTGCACAATGCTAACATATGTGGAGGTATGTTTTGCCCTTTTCATGGCATTTACAACATTTCCGTGGTTTATTTATCTTTACCATCTTATAAGATGATGTTTAGAGGCCACTGGATGTGTATCCAACCCCACAAAAAGCAGAAATATTTAGCTCATCTACATCTAAAAATCTCAAAAGGTCTGTACGTTCATTAATGGTTTCTAACTAGACTTTGACCTAAATGTGGTCGATAGTTGACAACAGCTGAAATCATCTGGATCGTTCATTGCAGTGGGAGGAAAAAGTGAGTACACTGTGTGGAATTTCTTACATTTCTGCCTAAATTTGTCATAAAATGTGGTCTGATCTTTATTAAAATCACAAGAATGATTAAACAGTGTCTGTTTGAACTAATACAATACAAACATTTACATTTTATCATATTATTATTTGCCATAACATGTAAACATTCACAGGACAGAGAGGAATAAGTAAGTACACCACTTGAATCTCACTGAACTGCAGCAGTTTTGTAAAGAGGAATGGTCCAAGATTCATCCAGATCGTTGTGAGCGTCTAATCTGCAACTACAGAAAATCAGTTATTGCTGCAAAAGAAGGATCAGCTATTTCATACAAGGGTTCACTTACTTATTCCATGCATGTTGTGAAAGTCTCAGGTCTTTCTGCAAAATATCATGATAAACTTAATTAAATTAACTTTGTTATGGCCAGCAAAAATATGATCAAATGTAAATGTTTGGGTGGTATTAGTTCAAGCAGACTCTGTTTAATCATTCTTGTGATTTTAGTGACGATCAGACCACATTTTATGACCAATTTAGGCAGAAATGTAAGAAATTCCACTCGTTGTACTCACTTTTTCCTCCCACTGTTTTTGCAATGATTGATGGCTAATGCTAACGGCTATAGGGAAAATACATTGAGCATGCTAACAGACTCTGGAATACGTTGGGATCAAACGCCTCATTTTTATTTCTATTGTAAGGAGAGGCCACAGTGTTGGAAAGGGGAAGTAAAGACACAATGCTAACCCACAATACAACAGCTGGGTCACTAAGGGGTCAAATATGCACTAACAAAAAAAATAAATCATAAAACATTCCATAATGCAACTTTTTGAAATAACTTTTTGTATCATTTTGTTTGACAGTTACCTGGAGAAGTTCACAGACTTCCTCCGCCTCTTCGTCGGTGTTCACTTGAGGCGGATAGAGTCCAGTCCGCAGTTTCCCATTGTAGAGTTTCTCGCGCTGCTTTTTAAATACACCTTTAACCAGGTACAGATGCCAGCAAATCTGTATTTCATGCATTTCACCTTCTTTAAACTTTGTAACGCTAACTGCTGCGTGTTTCGTCGTCAGCCCACACATGAAGGATACTTTGCCTGCTTGGATATATGGAGCGTCTTCTTAGATTATTTAACAACCAAAATCAAAAGCCGGCTCGCGGACCGAGAAAGTGTGCTGAATAGGTGAGCGGGACAAAATGGCATCTTCACTTTCACTTCCATCTGTATTTCCCACATTTAAATGAAAATACAATCTTTATTTTCCAAGGTACAAAGATGCCTTGGTACTTCTTCTAAGGGAAGTTCTCAATCGCATCCAGTTCAGGTATAACCAGGCCCAGTTAGAGGAGCTGGACGACGAGACTTTGGACGATGATGTAAGATAAACATTTGACATCGGTTTTAAAGCCACATTGTGGAACTTTCCAGGCCATGTGTCGCTATGCAACAAGATTGACTAATGTGGTGTAAAACCCTGATAATTATAAATAAAAGAGCAAAGTTCATGAGTCTAGTACAGACGCATGTTTTTTGGAGGTGTTTTTCACACCTGTAGTGAAGTCATTGTTTCAGGAGAAATATTCCGCATTATGGCTTTAAATGATCTGTAAAAGAATAAACACACAAAGCGTCGCTCTTCACAATCCCAATGTCTTTGTGTGGTAACTATAGCAACAGACGGAGTGGCAAGAGTACCTGCGTCAGAGTCTGGAGGTGGTTGCCAAGGTGATGGAGCTGCTTCCATCCCATGCTTTTACTACATTGGTAAGAACCTTTTATCTCACTGTGTTAATACTCACTGTCGTTTCTAATAATATATTAAAGCCAAATATTGTGTTTCTCTCAAGTTTCCCGTCCTCCAAGAAAACCTGGATGTGTATATGGGTTTGCAGCAGTTTATTGTAACCACTGGTACAAGTGAGTTTCTTTTGGTTGACTGGTTGTTGACTGTGTGGAAGGATGTCGGTGTGACCTGTGCTGTGCCCGTGCAGGTCGAAGGCTGAACATCAGCGCGGAGAACGACTGCCGTCGACTGCACTGTTCTCTCAGGGACCTCAGCTCTCAGCTGCAGGCCGTCGGGCGCTTGGCCGAACATTTCATCGGGGAGATTTTCGCCGCGCGCTTCAATGATGCTCTGGCTGTTGTGGAGAGGTCTGTGGCTTTAATGCTTTGTCATTTTTCTTAAAGGAGACATATCATGCGAAATCTTTAAACCATGTTCTTCAAGGCTGTTAAAGTTTACTCAACTTAATAGAAAATAATTCATGCATTAGGCACAGATTAATCGCGTCATATGTTTTGACCAAACACACATTGCCTGAAAGATACTGTATTGAGTAAAGCACATACAAAGTGTAAGCATTTGCATCTTGTCACATAGATCGATGTAGTAATAATACGTTTCTTTGGGAAATGTGTGCAAATTCTTTACATTAGAGTATTAATAGGCCTATTATTAATAATATTTATTATAACATTGAAATTAACTGAAATTAACCATGATTAATCAAATTTCCATGGTGTGAATCTAATTTATTTATTTTATTCTCAATTGACAGCATTATCAAAAATATACCTGGAGTTGTATTTCACTTCATTCAGGCAGTTTTGAATAATCCTAGCCCTATATGTACGTATAAAGCAGGTCATGCAGCACCTTAAAGAAGCCTAAGGTTTCCTCCGGGTACTCCAGTTTCCCCAACCACTATAACATGTACAATAGGTTCCCCTCTGGGGCCAGGACTTCCCTGAAAAAGAGATTTTTTTTTCATCTCAGTGGGAATGAATTTATATAGCAACATTATGCACTATTATTTACATTTTACAAGAGCGAAACTTAAGCCACATGGCTCATTTGCATAAGATCCACTGATGCTTCGCAGCTGTCTGCAGTGAGCTCACGGACGGGGTTTGGTCGAATATTTGAGCATGTTATTTCTGTGACAGAGCTGTAGCAGATGAAACAGTATTTTCATCATCAATCTGTAGTTTCATGTCGCAGTGGTTCATGTTTGAAACTTTCCGAGTAAGTGGTAATTGAACAGTGCCGTGTATAAAGAGTTTAGAGCAGTGGTTCGATCAAACCCCAGGGGTTCGGTGAGTCAGTCTCAGGGGTTCAGCGGAGGTCAAGACACACACCCGACTCGTGATGACCCGTCCCTCTTGAAGGGTTCGGTGACTGCGCATATGAAACTGGTGGTGTTCAGTACCTCCAACAAGGTTAAGAACCACTGGTTTAAAGAGAGTTTATTTTAACATTTCCTTACATTTGTGCAGTTATATTTGTCTGGATGGTAATTGTCGTTAAATTCGTAGCCCTACAGGAGGATATGGAGCGTTATTGTCCGACGTAACTTCCTGATTGTTCTCGCTGGGTTAGAAAGGTTCAGATTGTCCTGACGGGCCGAAGGAGCAGCTGAAGCTCCTGTTCCTATAGATGCAAAAGGTTCCTCAAGGTCGACCTCATGACGTTGTCCTCAAAGGTTAAGGAACAGGAGAAAGGAGAAGAAAGAAGCCATCTTGCCACTTTTTAGATGCAGCCAATGTTTTAGGACTAGTTTAAAGGCACACTGTGTAACATTTTGGATTATTGCTATCAGTACAAAACATGCTCCTGATGACCAGCTCAACACAGAAAATGCTGTTACTGCAGTGGGTAATCAAAGGATTTGGATGAGAAACTAGTTAGAGTCATGTGTTAGGAGAGCTGAGCCGCTCACAGCAAAGTAAACTGTTTGTTCATTTCTGGGGTATTTTTCAACTATAAAAATATCTGTCATGATATAAATGCTTGTATTTCAATGTTATTTATTGGGTACATTTCTACGGGGTGTTATTTTAAGTCCCATGTGCATTCACTTGTTTTTGGCTAAGAAAGTAATGTCTGTCCTCTCCCGTACAGGTTGGTTGAAGTGACTTGCTATGGTTCCCAGACGAGCCTTTACGACCTGGAGACCGCTGTGCCTTCTGTGTTAAAACCAGACCTCATCGATGTGTGAGTGTTGCCACCATTAAAGTGCATTTCAAACGCAGTACCCGGGCTGATTGCGTTTCACTGGATTTGACTTCTGCGTCTGCCGTTTTGTTTTGCTCCAGACACGCACAGGCCCTCGCCGCCTTGCAAGCCTACTCCCATTGGCTCGCACAGTTTTACAGCGAGGTCCACGGCCAAAGCCAGAGCCAGTTCATCAACCTCATCACATCTGCGATAGACGCCTGTAGCCCTCTCATCACAGCTAAGGTGCACACTGTGATTTCTTTTGGAAAAGCACTAAATTACACTGTTACTGTTACACTGTTGACGCACAAAGGGCAAGGACTTTACTACCTTCAAAGTAAATAAAACTTTAGACACGTGATCATGGTAAATGGAGAGTCTGGATCACTTTATTTGGAGGAGAAGTTCAAGTGTCGATCATTAGAAATGGAAACAGGAAGCGTGTGTATATATTAGTTTAACCTCTTAACCCCCACGAGCACGTTTTCTCCAGTTTGACTTTACGCAAATCTAAAAGCTTCTTGAAAAAAAGTGTCAAAATAGAGAAAAAGTTATTTGTCAAAGTGATAAAGTGGGCCAAAAAGTGAACGAAAACATGACAAAGTGATAAAAAACTATTTTGAAAAAGTAATAGTGATTAACCTCTTACCACCCGCCTAAACCAAATGCATTCTGTCCTCTTTGTCTAATATATAGGTCTGTGTAACACCTCATTTGAAAGCTAAGACCCACAAAACTGACCTTTTTCCTCGCGTTTTGTCACATTTTTGTTTAATTTTTGTCACATTTTGTTGAATTTTTGTCATTTTTCTGTTGAATTTTTGTCACATTTTGTTGAATTTTTGTCACTTTTTGTTGAATTATTGTCACATTTTGTTGAATTTTTGTCACTTTTTTGTTGCATTTCCATCCTTGTTTTCTTCTCATTTTTTGTGGCTATTTTGGTGCTTTTTTCCCAAGAAGCTTTTTCATTAGGGTAAAGCCAAACTAGGGAAAATGGGATCCGTTCAGGTGGGAGGTTAAAGAGGTTTAAGAGGTTAAAAAAGTAATAAAAAGTGAACGAAAAGTGATTTTAAAATAGGACAAACGTGACACAGTGTGATAAAAAAATAAGTAATTTGAAAGTGATTCTAAAAAGTGATAAAGTGATCAAGTTTCTTGGAAAAGAACGAAAAAGTGATCAAAGTGATTCTAAAGTAATAAAGTCACAAAAACTGGACGAAAAAGTGATAGTGATTTGAAAAAGTGATCAAAAAAAACGAAGAAGTTACAAACGCAACAAAAGATCCGTTAAAAAAAGTGGCAATGTGCCAACAACGCAAGGAAAAAGAGGCATTTAGATGGTCTGTAGGTCTTATCTTTCAAATAACACAGGCCGTAACCTTTTAGATTTGGATAAAGCTGATATAAAGATTAGAGAAAAGTCACTGGATAAAGGCGGGGGTTCAGAGGTTAACAGTTCATGTGCTTTTTGCAGGTGCCGGAGAAGTTGCTGCTGTCGTCCTGTCACCTGATGGTGTCCCTGACCTCCACCGTACGGCCCGTGTTCCTGGTGACTTTGCCCGGCGTTCGAAACATCTTCAACCTCATCACGGATAACCAGGCCCGCAGGCTGCCGCAGGAGGTACGTGTCCCGTGTCCGCAGTAAAGCGTCGCCTCCGGAGCTGATGTCGTGCTTTGACTCTCCAGGCTCACATGCTGGTGTGCCGCGCCCTGTCCAACACGCTCCTCCTGCCGTGGCCAAACCTGCCCGAGAGCGAGCAGCAGTGGCAGTCCCGCTCCAGCAACCACGCCAGCCTGTTGGCCGCGCTCACCAGAGAGTATCGGATCTTACGGGGGACTGTGAACGTCACGCCGCCTCAACCGGATAACGGTCAGTATTGTCTTTCACGATTTTGACTTGTTTGCTTCTTTAGCCTCTCAGTTTTCATGTCACAAGTTAAAAAAAACATATATATGACAACAGTAAATGACAGAAAACTCAAATCTATGCATATCTACTGACCTGCAGAGTCACTCGGTGTAACATTTCATTATTGGTGGTTATAATAGGGAGAAATATCTTTAAAAATATCTCTAAAAAAAAAAAAAAAAAAAAACTTATCTTTACTGTGAACAAAAAGCGGCGTCTTATTGAGATTCATTTAAATAAAATTGCGTGGGGGAAAGGTGGAAGTGATGTCATTTCCTCTGGAGGTGTGGAGCTCCAGTGGCTGCATTCATATCATCTTTAAAAAGCACAAAAAAATTATTGTTTCCATAATAGACTTTCTTCTCCCTCGCTAGGCCACATGATGAGAGACGTCGTCTATTAATCAACCACATTATTATCTCCTCTTCCTATGTTTTCATTATTTTATATAGTATATTTGACCTTTACATAACCAGGAAAGTCCCACTGAGATTAAAGATGCATTATGCACTGTTTGTGGGAAATAAAAGTACATTCTAGTGCATATTTGACCTTTCAGTGACCCAGCGGCCGTATGGGTGGTTAGCTTGGCGTCTTTGCTTTCCATCCCGGTGGCTCCAGGACCAATTTTATTTCCCTTTTTTTTAGGGTCTCTAAATGGCATATATTCTACATTATTCATTATCTAGAACCGTAACACAATTAGATAATGTTGTTTTATTCCACTAAAGAGTGTTTCTTTTCATGTTTTAATCATGTATTTCAGTTCGAACAACCAAGGCACTTTCTCTGGTGCCGTTTCCGGACTCACCAGGCATCAAAACTTTGGTATCGAAAGAAATATTTCTCTTTAGATCCAATTTGTTTTTTCCGATGCCACTAATACCTTAACTTTTGTATTTATATTTATTTATACCATACTGCTGTCATTTAGCCCTAGTCCTGGAGCATCCTAGGGGCCAAGCTAATCACCTGTACGGCCGCTGGGTCACTAAAAGGTCAAATACGCACTAAAATTAACTTTTTTTTTCCACAAACAGTGCATAATGCACCTTTAATCTCAGTGGGACTTTCCTGGTTATGTAAAAGTCAAAAATATAAAATATATGTTTTGTTAATTATTTTTTCCCAATAAAAAAGTTGCATAATGTGCCCCTTTAAGGATCTCTCTCTTTCAAGGGGAGTCTTGGCCCCAGAGGAGAACCTATTTTACATATTTTTAGTGGTAGGGAAACCAGAGCATCCAGAGGAAACCTACGCACAGAAAGGACCCGTCCAGTCGGGGATCGAACCCAGGACCTTCTTGCTGTGAGGCACGAGCACTAACCACTGCGCCACCGTGCCGCCCATAACTTTGACAGCTCGGTGCAAAAGTGTCATTGAATGTGTGTCTTGCTGATTATTCAGAATATTTTTGTCGAACACACTTGATTCAGTTTTGGAGCTCTTGTATATGACCTGGATTGTCGTGTGTGGTTGTAGCATTTTGAACCAATCCTTTTTTATATATATTGCAGTGAAATTGGTAATCCAGCAGACCCTCCCCGTACTCAGAGACATTGTAGACAGCATTTCCGGAGAGTCCACAAAATCCCGGCAGATTTGCTACCAGAGTCTGCAGGAGTCTGTCCAAGTGTCTCTGAGCCTCTTCCCAGTTTTCATCCAGCAGCCAGGTGGGCCTCCGTCACTCACTCAAATATTTAATAGAATGTGGTCTGACCTGCTGCTCCTGTTCCTTTTTAGACGTGACAGACGAAATGCTGGCCTTCTTCCTGACTCTGTTCCAGGCCCTCAGGGTGCAAATGGGGGTTGCATTCACCGGGCAGATCATCCACACATTTCTTAGCATGTTTACAAGGTACGCAAACATATAGGCTTTTGAATTTAGATTTGTGTTTCCGTTTTAGAAGTAAGATTTGGTAGAGTCGCCGTAAAATGCTGTGTGTTTGGTTTCAGGGAACAGCTGGCGGCGAGTATTCTGCAGGAGGGCAGCGCGGGGTGCAGGGTGGTGCAGAAGTTCCTGAAGATCTTGCAGGTGGTGGTTCAGGAGCCCGGTCAGGCTTTCAAACCCTTCCTGCCCAGCATTCTGGCTCTGTGCATGGAGCAAGTTTATCCAGTGGTGGCCGAGGTACGTATGGCCAGTGGTTAAAGTGGAGCTCTGGTCTCGAAGACTCGGTACGCCACATTAAGTCGATATACAGGATAAAGTTTTGTGCCGCTTGTCACAAAGTGTTTGCTCTTGTTGAGATGTCCCCTGAATGTTTTGTTTAGCAGGTAAAGAGGGAACAGTGGGATCCGGGGTTATGCATATAAATTATGCATTATTTAGTGATAATTTAGTGTTGTGTTTTAGGTGACCTTCTTCTGTCTTAACTTTATTGCACAATGATAAAAATCAGAATAAACTCAACATTATGATTACTTTTTTCTAAACTCAAAAAATCTACTCTTAACTTTATATAGTATAACTGGGGATGCACTGATCTGATACTGGTATCCGATATCAGAGCCGATACTGGAAAAAATACGACATTGGGTATCGGCTCCAAATATCCAATACTGAACCGATGCCTGTTCTGGCTCTCACCGCTTTAAAAAAAAAACTTTCACCATCTAAACCTCCCTGAATATGGGCCTGTGGTGTGTCATTTGAGGCTAAGGAGAATTTAGTAGTGTTAACCCTCTCCAAACATATTATTAATCGCTGTGCAAAATGCAGCGGCTAGCTACAGTATGCTAACACTAACAAAAACTAATCAAAAACTATGGATGAAATACCTTAAGTAGCCTAACAAACTAAAATTGGCCACTGCTGGAAAAGTAAAGTAAGTAAATACACAAGTGATATTTAGTTTGGAAACTACCCATTTTTTTTCTCGTAGGAGAGGTGTGGGTTATGATTGTCCATAGTCAAATGTCTATCATGCGTCTGCACGTAGCCCAAAGCCAATCGTGTCAATTGTACCTGATGACACATGTATAAATTATAAAGCCAAATGCTGCTGTTCTTTTAATTAAAATAAACTTTTGCGCTAAACTATTTAGAACACAGTCTAAAGCTTGATTAAAAGATGGCTTCGTGTCTGCTGCTGTCATGTTGGATCCGAAAACAAACTACAAGCGTCCGTCTGTGGAATTGTGCGTCGTCGTCTTGCCGTCCCTCCCCGTTCTGTGATTGGTCCCAAATCCATGTAGAGATTTCGACCATGGTCTCCAGGCTGCAAAGCCATTTGAAATGATTCGAGCGCACATGTAGCCAAGGATATAAAAAAAGTTATTATATTATTATTATATCTATTATTTATTAATAGATATGACTGATAATTGATCTTTAAAATCATGACAAAAAGACTTTATTGATCTTAAAATGGAGATGAGAGGAACATTTACTTTTTCACTCAGATATTGGATATCGGCAGAACTCTCGGTATCGGTTTAACTATATAACACTATAACTATAAAACACTTTCAAAGTTTGTATTACTTTTATTCTTTTTTCTATCAAATAAATGTAGCCTGATTCCATTTGGCTTAAACCGTGTATGTGAGGCTGATTGTTGACAAATAAAAAGTGTCTAAAAGCTGGAGAAGGGTAGACTACCTTACGGATTAATTTCTGTTCGCAGACTTCTTAATTTCATATTTAATGCTGTTATCGAGGAGGTGCATTCACGCTGCTTCTGCGCTCACTGTCCGCACAGGAACTGCTGCTGCCGTTCTTCTTATATGATCATCCCTACAATTTCCCTTTGTGCCTTCTACTCAGCACAAATTCGGCACAGTAACAATAAGCTCCATGCGCTTCTCCTGTTTGTTTGGTGTTGGTGATTGTCTGGTCCACTTTAACCTCCACTCACGGCCATTTATCGCTGTAGTTAGATTGGTTAAATTGATCAGCATGGTCTTTTGAAACAAATCCAATCGCAATGTCTGTTGGAAAAATGGCAATTATTATTCACCCAAGTACTACTGACCCCCGTATTCCTGTGTAGCGTTCCTCCCCAGATGTCAAGGCAGAGATGTTCGAGTTACTTTACCAAATTCTGCACCAAAACTGGAGATATTTCTTCAAAACGTCAGTCTTAACAACAGTCCAAAAAGGAGCCTCCGAGGATGTGATGGAGAATGAGGCCCAGTTCACGGCCGCCATGCAGGTGTGTGTGTGTGTGTGCCCACTTCGGACTATTTCAAAAACGTACTTGATTTCTGACATGTTCTCATCTGTTTCGGCAGGCGTTTGGTCAGTCTTTTCTACAGCCTGACATCCACATTTTCAAACAGAACGTCTCCTATTTAGAGTCTCTTAACAGCAAGCACAAGCTGTATCACAGAGTAAGTGTTCTTTCCTTTCGAATCTTTCTTTTAAAAATCGAGAGTGACTAATCCGTGTTTGCCGTTGTGTTGGCGCAGAAGCTTTTTCGGACCTCGATGCTGTTCCACTTCATCAACGTGCTGCTGCAGGTCCTGCTGCACAAAAGTCACGATCTTCTCCAGGAGGAAATAACGCTGGCTATTTACAACATGGCCTCAGTTGACTTTGACACCTTTTATTCGGCCTTCATGCCAGAGTTTCTCAACAGTTGTCAGGGGGTGGACACCAACCAACGAGCGGTTCTGGCACGCAACTTCAAACTTGAGCGGGTGAGGAATGAAGTGAATATATTGGATAAGAATACATGCAATGTGTCTATGTATATTCAATGATTTCTGTTTTTACTTGTTTTTGTAGGATCTTCCCTCTTTCACTCAAAGTGTGCAGCGGCTGGTGAATGACCTTCGCTACTACAGACTGTGCAATAGTAGCTTACCCACCGGCACCATCAAGCTATAGCACAAAGACTGAACCACTCGATAGTATTTATGGACTGCTAGTGCTGACCACTTTGCCGAACACTCCAAATTCAGCTTTACTTGACCTATTCCCAGAAATAGGAAGGGACTGAAAAGAGTTTGGAGGTTCAGGATGCTGCTGATAAGTCTTTGAGTTCTACTGTAGAAGGGGGTGTTGCGGAAGACGCACCCGCCTCGTGTTGCCAATGGTGATTTGGCAGAACCCTGGTCTGCCGTGGACCTGGAGCAGTCTGAGCCAGGCCTTCTGTCCCATCATGCCTCTGCACCGCGCTGGGCTGGGACTGAGCACTTTCAACTCATTCTGAGTTTTTAAATGTCTGCTTTTATTAATTTGCCTTCAAATGTCTCATCTCCAAAGGAGACCACTGTCAACTTAAGATCTTTCTTATCATTCCATGAAAACAAACTGCTTGAATAAATAAAATGCTTTTCTAGTAAAAATCCGGTGTGATGGAGTCATTACCTCATTAATCGTCTTGTTTGACTGTAGCCAAATGTTTAGTGCTTAAAGAGTCTCCGGGGACTTAGAGCGAGGGCCTGGCATTCTTTAAGGTTATTTTGACAACATTTGCCCGGCTTTTGGTCAAATTATTACTAAGCTAAGACCGTACATGCAGTTTTTGATTCAACATTTAGGTTACACAACAGATCGTTATTTCCCGAGGTGACCTTTTTTGGTTTCCAAACCTGATGTGGAATTTGAGACCGATTTAAAAAATAACAAGGCCAAAGCAAACACAACTTCACTCAGATTTACGTAAACAGTCGGAGGGCCCGTCACGGGGGCCAGGCGGATGGTGACTCGTGAGTTTTGATTGAGTGGAGTTGACTCGTGTTTGTAGTGACTGACCACACGCGTCCAGAGATGATCGTCCTCCAGCGGTGCCTTCTCCACAGGCTTTTTAAGCAGGTGTGCTCGGTAACCAGAGGAGCCGGCGTTACTACGGGACTGGCACCGACCTCCGCTCAGTGCGCACGGCTGAGAGGACGCGCGACTGCAGCTGCGGCCGGATACAGGAATCATTCAAGTGAGTCTCATTATCCCTAGAGCCCTAGTTTTCCATCTTAATTAAAAGCTGCAGGAATGTATGCCCACGCGCGCCTTTCAGAGACAACTTTAAAGCAACGGAACTTACGCGCGCGCTCTGGGCTGCGAATGACCTGCAGTGTTTCAGTGCTTAGAACAATGTCTGCAGTCCAACCCGTTTGCTTGCTCTCCTGGGGTCACGAACTGAATGTAGGTTAGAGGACGTGAGGACAGACGCGGGACACTAGGACAGGACTGTCCTGTGGGTCAGGCTGCGTCACATGACCCATTTATTGATTGCGCGCGGTCATTCATTAAGTTCATGTTGCCAAGTTCGAAGTCTTTTCTTCTTTTTATCCATAAAGCGACTTTGAAATGATATTTTTTTACACAGTGTCAGCTTTGTCGCTTGTTTTTTGCAGGTGTCCCATGCGTAAACGAGCGGACCTTCATTGCGGTCAAGCCAGATGGAGTCCAGAGGCGCCTCGTCGGACAAATTATCCACCGATTTGAGAGAAGGGGCTTCAAGCTGGTCGGTCTCAAACTGTTGCAGGTGCTCATAACTTGTAGCTAAAGTGAGAACTACCTGCCCAAAAGCGTGAGAAGATCTCCTAACTGTGGTCGTCTGTATTTTGTGAAGGTTTCCAAGGACCTCCTGTCTCAGCACTATTGCCAGCTGACCAAGAAGCCTTTTTACCCGGACCTGGTGGAGTACATGACCTCTGGGCCTGTGGTCGCGATGGTGAGGGCCTTTTTAAACACCAAATCCTACTATATTAACTACTGACTACCAACGAGACTGCCACCTTAAAGTGCATATGACATGAAAATATGACTTATTTAGATGGATAACATCTGTTGTAAGTAATAATTGTCATTTTATTTCGGTGAAGCAGCAACTGAATAAAGAAATGTTGGCCGGAAAAATAAGTTACTGACAGGAAGTGATATAAAGCAGTTTGACTCAATAAATAAGTGAGACTCGCTCATAATTTAAATTATTTCTATGTTAACAAATGTATCGACATAGCATGGTTGACACGGCAACAGGATTAAACAGTTTGCCTCTATCTATGTCACGTCCTGTCAGTGTCCAATAAGGAAGTGAAACTATAAACATTACAAAAGAAATTACAAACTAAAGATAGTTGGGTGATGATTATTATTTGTACTTTTTCTTTTTTTTTTTGTGCAAAATCTTAGATATAATTGTGTTAAGTATGATTCAGCAATGCATGTTTTAGGCTATATGGCAATTTTCACATTTACATATTTCTGATATATTACTTATTTTTAGTAGCGTCTTTCTCATGCGCATTGTGAATTTGCTGTAGGTGTGGGAAGGCCCGAATATAGTGCAGACTTGCCGGATGATGGTGGGTCACACCAACCCAGCGGAGGCCCACGCTGGCACCATCAGAGCAGACTTTAGTCTTCACGTCAGCCGGTGGGTTCATGTTGTATCACATCATCTCAGAAACATCTGGTACTTTTTGTTTTACTCAAACTCATGTGATTCATTCAAATCCTCATCAACATGTTTGACTCTATATGCCTAGTTTAAAGCAAGCCTTTTCTATAATGATATATTGTTTTAAGTGAAAAACAAACAATGATGCCCAAATCTATGAAACCATAGGAGATGAGTTTTACAGAGTTGTCAGCAGGACTGGCTTGTTTTCAGTTGAGGTACAAACAAGTCCGACCATGTTCATCCTAAGACATTTTCACCTGTTAACAAAACCATTGTCCTGAACTGGAGTAAAAATGTTAGGTTAAAGGGGCACTAAGCAACTATTTATGTGGGGAAAAAAGTTGATATTAATACGTATTTGACCTTTCAGTGACCCAGCGGATGCTTGGGTGGTTTGCATAGCGCCTTTATTTACCATCTCGATGGCCTGGATCAATCGTTTTCATTGCTGATTGAACTGTATCCATGGTTACGTATACATTCCACTTCGGAAAAAAACAACCGGAAATCCTAAAAAACCTGGGAAAAAAAGGTATCCTGAGGCATCACAGGAGCCACCGGGATGAAAACCGAAGGCGCTAAGCTAAGCACCCATACAGCTGCTGGGTCACTGAAAGGTCAAATACACACAAATATAAACGTTTTTAGCTAGCAGTTCTGACTTCCTGAAGAAGTCCTTTGTTTTAGAGTGAAAATGTCCTCACCTCAATATCTTAGACAACCTATACCATAAAGGAACATTTCTGGATGACTGAGGGCTTACACAAACACACAAATCCAACAACAAGTCTAATTTGCCCACTTTTACAGTGTTTCCCTTTGTGATTTGCATGTGTAGGAACGTGGTCCATGCGAGCGACTCGCCGGAGGGGGCTCAGAGGGAGATCACGCTGTGGTTTGACGGACACGATCTTCTGAAGTGGGACTGCATTGACCGGAGTGTTACCAGTGAACTGTGAGGGCCCCGAGGCCAAACGCAGAGAGAAACTGTTAATTCTACCTCTCCTCCTGCTGCTTCATCTCCGTTCTTAAAGCCGCACTATGAAACATTACGGGTTATATGTGGCTACATCACGACAAATAAAACTCAAAACATAAGCAAACATTCTCCTAAAACTCAGATAGACAATGACATTTGCTATTTTCGAATTATAAAAACAAAACATTTTGAAGAGAATCTAAAATAAATAAACCTCAGAAATAGGAAATAAACGCTTGATTTTATCGTACTTACAGGGTGAAATGTAATGCAGTGTGGCTTTAAGTATTGATTTGCAATGTAATTGTTAAAATATATGAGCCAACAGATATTTTTATTATGTCTCTTGATACAAGTGCACTTTGTATGGAGCCAGTGCCTCATTGCTGGATTCCAGATGATATTACAATTCTTTTCGCTTATAATATAACCTATTCAAGTGTGGGAAGGAAAAAGGACTATTATAAATGTTTTGCTGATACCACAGATATCTATCTAATGACTTTATCTATATCTAACTATTATCAAAAACAAATATTTGTGGATTTTTCATTTGGAGAATACATAACCAGCTCTATAAAGAAAATGTGCAGCTGTATCGATTCAACAGACTCTGTTTATTAAAATACCATATATTCAATACTGCAGTACTGGCTCCTTCTCCATCTGAGAGAGGGACCAGCACATTCTACAACCTGAATACAATCATACAACAACTTTTAAAACAGTCTTGTCTCTTGTTTCTTAATGCACTTCATCATCTTTGTGATTGTACCAGTTCCATGGTGGTGCATTTGAGTGACGTAATAACAATCCGGAAATTAAACAAGTTCACTTTCACAGTATATGTAGGCAAGTTTATGGCTTTAGCTTTTGTTCTCTCACACCTGGCTCGTTTCCACGGCCCCAATCTTCAGCTTTTGTTTCTCCATGGCAGCTTCTAGTTCAGAAGCTTTGCGTTCATCCTATAAAAAAAGAAAAAACGGGAAATTAAAGCATTGACTTTTAAAAATATGTTTTGCTTTGGGGTTTTTAAATTCACTTTTGAATGGTTTACATAAATGTTACCTTTATGTGAGAGCGTAAGCCAACACTGGCAAGCAAACAGACCGTAACCTCACCTCCAGTAGCGCCCTCTGCACCATGATTTGGCTGTAGACTCTGATGCCCTCTTGTGGTGACACTGTGCACAGCTCATCCTTATTCAGAGAGAACAGCTGTGCTCCGCTCAAAATGCCCAGGCTCTCAACTGTCCTGATGGTGGAACATATACAATATTTAACAACAGCAAATCGATTGCATTTCTTGGACAGTTCTTTCTGATTATATTTAAAAACAAAGCCCAGACTGTTGTTTTACTTAAAGGTGCACTATGCAACTTTCTTTTTACATAAAAACTTGCATTAATGCATATTTGGCGTGCGCGGACGAGTCGCGCTATGTGGAATCGAGCCTATAACGCCTTTACTCACCATCCCAGTGGTCCCTTAAGCCGGGTGTACACTGTGCGATTTTGGCCGTCTGTGACGAATGATCACCCGTTGTGGGGAAAATCTTAGGTTGTAGCTCAAAATCGCAGGTCTTAGGTGGCACAGTGAGACAGGGACAAAGACATAAAATAGAACCGTCGTACAGCCAAAGATGAGCTACAAACGACATCGGCATAGTCGCAGAGTGAGCTTTCCTCTTGCTGCAACGAGGACCTCAGTCAAGAGTCTCATCAACACCACACGCTGCCAGAGTCACAAGCAACACATGCCAGGCATGATCAGGTCCGACTTGCACTGTTCTGCAAAAATAAACCCACGCTTGCATGCGGCACTCGCCTCAGTTAAACACACACCGTCTGACTACTGAAACTGCTACGCCAAAACTTTTAGCTACGATCGTCTCTTTGAACCATCGCACAGTGGAGACGAGAGCAGCTCATGATTTTACAATCCCCACATCATGCAATGTAATCTAAAAATAGTATTAAACCAAAAAAATTTGCATTGTACACCAGCCATTAGACGCTCCACAATCAGTTGTTTTTAGGATTTCTTAGGTTTTCACTGCTGATTGAACCGCCTCCATGGTTGCGCACACGTTTCATTCTGAAAACCTACCAGAAATCTTACAAAACTTGAAATAAAATTGATCCTGAAGCATCATAGGGGCCACCAGGACGGAAAGTAAAGGTGCACTGAGCTAACCACCCATACAGCTACTGGGTCACTGAAAGGTCAAATACACACTAAACAGTAAACATAAAAAGTTGAATAGTGCACCTTTAAACTATGCAAAAGTTAACTAGCTAGCCAAGTGCTATCATGGCATTTGACAGTCTCTTGATCTCCAAGAATCTCATGAAAAGTATCTGTGCATGCAGAGGCAAAGGTGGGTGACGTGTGTCGCCGCAGCGGTCGGTCACTCACTGTTCGTTGAAGCCTTTGGTAGTGAGCCAGGTCTTGACCTCCGGAGCAGCGGAGTGGTAGTCCAGCGGGGCTGTAGGGTCTGCTGTTTTGGAGAGGACCGGAGGGCGCGTGGAACCTCTTCTTTCGGCCAGTCTTTCCAGAAGCTCGTCGTTCATGATCAACACTGCACAGCAACAACAATTGATGGCCAACAGTAATATATTTGTAACACAAGAGATTTACTCTAGTGGGAATTTTGTTTGTTTGCCTTGCACCTTGCACCACTAGAGGTCATCAAAGTTTTACTTGGACCCAAATTCTGCTAATACAGCAACTGTTTAGAGTCTTTCATGTTATAATGCTGTTTCCTCATGACTCAGTTCAGCCCTTCATTTGACTTAAATTGTCTTTCTAAGAGATAAAAGCTTTTGTTTTTCGCCTTTTCAAGGAATTGCTTAATTCTTCTCTGTACCAACTGAGTCCAGCTGTTTTGTATGCTTAGAAATTAGGGCTTTGTTGGATTTGTTGCTGTTTTGCATAATAGTCTATCCTTGTTTTTGAGTTGTCTGTCTGTCATAGAACCAGAGTTACATATGTAACTTTCACTTGGAACCTCAAAACGACAAATGAAATTAACTAGTGTTGGGCAGAGTTCCAAACAGCTGATTTGCCAAAAGAGACTGAGAATAGTCTATTGAAAAGACCTTTGTTAGTGTCTTCTGCTTGCAGGGGCATTGAAGATAGCACCATGCTGTGTGGCCGTGCTGGCTGAATCTCTGAGGTAGGGCTGCTGTCCCCTAGACTTGTGGGGGCATAGGAGTAGTACTTGGAGCGAGGGACCAGGGCTGTCTGCAGAAAGAGAGTCACCATATCTATTCAATATCAAACAAAATCAAGCTAAATATGCTTTTCTTTACCTTTGTCTCCCTCCGTATCACAGTCACGTCGTTCTCGCTCCTGTTTAGCTCAGACAAAGGCTCCAAAATATTGTGAGGAACAAAGCCAATCTGGTCAAAGCGGTTCCGACACTTCCACCAGCGCTTGGACGAATCCACCACCTGCGGTATGGAACCAATAGATTTGTTGAAACAAAGAATTACTCATGATGAATAATCAAATGTAGGCCTGTGTGTGCGTGTACCTCTAATGTTTCCCCCTGGAGCACAGAGAGTTCACTGCTGTTCCTCGCCACAAAGTCATAACTGCAGCAGTACAGTCGCTCTTCTTCTGGCAAACCATTTCCATCTCTGAAAAGACAAACATCAAATATTATTCATTTAAGTGCAAAATAATGATGGAATAATGCTGTCTTGAGCTCAGAGAGAAGTTGATTACTCACATTGTACAGACATTTGTATCCATTTACTCACCCTTCATCGGTGGGCACTGTTCCTTCAGTCTGTGCCGCAGGAGCCTGTACTTTGAGCGCCTCTAGACTCTTGGTGAGGACGTCCTGCTTGTGCTGGGACTCGATGGGATCTTCCGCAGGCTGACCAAACGAGTCAAACGCCTGAGGGTGCCACCCGTCCAGAAAGACAGGGGAGTAGGGAGGAACGGACACACCCACGTCTGCCCTATGAGGCCAAGAGATGAGCTTTAGGCAAAACTCAGAATCTTCAATGTTTTGGGACAGTTTTAAATTTTAAAGCCACACTGCGGAGCATTTCAGTATAAACCGTAAACCAGTATAAACCGTATTAAACCTAATGTTCTGCTGTCAAACTAAAGCAACAACTCCATGGAGACGAGCTGGTGATGTCCCACTCCAGCACAGTTGCCAGTCAGGTCTGAGAAGAGACAACGATGACTTTAAATGTCATCTGCATTGGCTGCAGCTGCGAAAACGTAAAGGTCTGTTTTCACCTTAATTGTGATGCTGTTCAGATGTTTAAATTGGTAGTAGAACATTCTACTTTAGTAGGCATATTGAAATTATTAGTTTTATGTAGACCTTAATGATATCACATTACACAGGGGTCTGCAATGGGCACACAGGCAATATTTGCTTGGTATATCAGATGTGAGTCTTTGAAATAGGCATTAACATGCTTTAACATGCTAGTTTCTATTAGACGATTCATTATAGGATATATTGCCTCATGCCTGTGTGTTCCAAGGTGTGGCTACTTCATGTACAAGAAAACCAATGCTTCACCCTGTTTTGGTCTCACCATATGCCTTCAGGGAGGAGACTTTGGAATCTACAGGTCAGTTCCAGTCGACTGAAGAACAGTTTCATTTCCAAGGCCATCAGGAAGCTGAACTTCCTAAACCTCCCTCCCACCCCTCTTCCCCCACCTCCCGCTCCAAGGATGAGAGAAATATAATTTCAAACCATTCACATGGTTTGACAAATAAAAAATCTTCAATCTTTAATATTCAAATCCTACATTTATAGGTGTAGGCCACAGTTTATATCTTAAATTCTTGTTCTATCAAATCTTGAATAGTATAATAATCAGAGGAGTCTTGTTTTATATGTTATAATCTGTAAAGCACTTTGTGATACCTTTCGGCATGAAAAGTGCTTTATGAAAAAAGTTTGATTTTTTATTTGATTAAAGCTGCGCATTTATAATGGCAAGTCAGCATATGCACGCAGCTATAACAGCTGTAAGAGCCAAACAATATTTAATATTTCTCTTTCCCAGCTCTGTGTCATTGCATTACGTAGCTCACCTTCTCCAAACACACACTGCTCTAGGCTGGTGCGTGGGCTGAACCATTTGGCACATTTTTAAAGGGGTGTCAAGGCCCTGAGATATCATCCATCATTGTTGTTTGTGCAAAATTCTGTCAAGCAACCATTGTGTTTCAGCCTGGCTGTGTTCAGTTGTTATATCAGTTGTTACGAGGAAGTTTAGAAAGTGCAGTACAGACCGCTTTAATAGGAAAACCTCTGGACCCCAGTTTGTGAACCACATATTTTTACATTTACAAATGTTAAAATGAAATTAACTTGTTACTGATTCCCACATCCCTTCTGGGTGGAGTGGCCGATCATATTCCACTAGTGGCCTGCCCCTACTGGCTCTCTAGACACGCCCCTGAATTTATAAACTAAACAAGACGACTATTCTAAACCTGGGTTTATTTGAGCGGTCCTCTCAAATCAAGTTTTTAGCGCAATATTTCCAGTAACAAAATGCCAACACTTTTGTTATTTTGGCGGGTCTGTTGTAGGATCTTGTACCTGTGTGACCGTGACAAAATCCTTTCCCTTTGACTCACTGTGATGAAGTCCAGTTGGGTCCCAGAGAGGTCCACAGCTCCTTCTCGTCTGCAGTCAGCTGGTCCTGGAGCAGAGACACAGCTCCAGAGGTCAGAGCAGGACTGACCACAGAGGCACCCAGCTCTGGGCCTGTGGTCTTCACCATCTGCCCCACACACACACAAACACTGGTAATGATACACAATAACAAAGACAAGCACAATATAAGTGTGTCTGTTACATACGAGTGTGAGAGGAACAAATATGTGGTGCAGCAGCTCTGGGGCACTGGGTTTGGATATTGTTGACTTCAGACGATCCTGTAAATGCAACATACAGTGCGATTTTAGGCCATGTTATAAAGGAATATCCAAGTAACACTGTAGGATTAAAGCTGTAGTCTTTAAAAATGAGGAGAGAGACAGACAGATTTAGCATCTATAGTCTATCTATAGTCAAACTTTGCCAGCCTACAGAACAATGTTGGTTACAATATGTGGAAAAAAAGACTTTGGGGGGTTAGTTCAGATGAAACTGTTTAGGAAAGCCAGTTGCAGCCTTACAAGCAAACTGAAGGCGTATTTGAACTTCTGGTAAATGTCCATAAACTCTTCCTCAGGCGGAGGGCAGGCCTTCATGGTCAACAATTCATCTGCACAAAGAAGCATCGTATAAGCACAACTTATATATTACTCTGTTTACTTCTATGTAAACGCTTTTTCCCTTTGCCCATACTACATGTTTATATTTATACTGATTATGCATGTATCTTGAATGTGTAAGACTTTAAAGAGGGGGTATTATGCTTTTTTCAATCACATAGCACCAGTCTATATCACACTACAATGATGACCAAACCTTCTGTTGGTCTGTAAATGCAGTAAATTAGAATAACTGCCTTGTTTAAAATTGCTCTCTCAAAATGGCTGTAGTGAATGTCTTGAAATAGGCCTCTGTCTCTTTAAGAACCTCTGACTCTTTCCGACACGCCCCCTCCACACGCTGACTGTGGCATCAGTGGGGAGGGGGTTCTGCTGAGGAGCAGTGGTTGGTTACTCGGCTGGTGACGAAAGCTCGGAGGCGTCTCCAGGAGGTGGGGGCGTTCCTAGGAGGACTCAGGCAAAGCTATCCCTAAAATGGCTGCCATCAGAGTTTCTACAGATTACTCAAAAATACGTGAATGTGTCAAGGCAACACTTCAGGCATGTTTTTAATGAGGGAATGACATAATAACATGATGTAAAGCTTGAAAAAGTCGATTTTGCATAACACCCCCCCTTTAAGATACTGTCTATGGGGATTGAAACTGTGTTTTGGTTTCCTTGTAAGTCAGCATGTACTGAGAAATTGACATCTTGAAATCTTGATCTTCCTGTTGTGCAGTAAAATTTTACTCATCCATTTTCTGTGTGTCACTATCTATCTATCTCCTTGGTATTGTGTCTAAAAGATATGTTGGGACTTCATAGACATGATTTATCTGTCCAAAATGAAGTGCATATTGATTAGACTTATTGAAATGTTGCACAATTGTAAAAGTGTGGTGTGTCGGGTCACATCATTTCCAGAGACCCTGTGCGTCTTACCTCCCTGGTCCACTTTCTTCTTGCTCCGCCTTTTCTTCTTCCTCTGGTTGAGGACGCTCTGGGCCTCAGCAGTTTGTTGCAGGCGCAGCATGAACCTCTCCACATCATCAAAACAGTGATTCAGAATCTCCTGTGGTGCAATTCACAACCGTTATATCACAGGGGCAATTGTACCATTCTGTTTTTGATTTCACAAAGCACGTACAACTTCTCTTTCGGCGTTGACTGACGACTGTCCGTTGTTGTTGGTTGGTTCCTTCTCGTTCTCTAGAGACGGACACAGATACAGTGAGACTTGTATCCACAACAACACAAGAGCTGCTGAGTCGTGAATAACTTGTGCGAAATGCGTAGCTGTGTACCATTGACTGGGACGGGGTAAACAGGCAGTACACTGGGCAGTGGTGGGTCATCTGGGCCCAACATGACTCGGACCCCTGAAGGCTTCCTGGGGACCACCGGTGGAGGGGCAGACATCTGTAAACAGGAAAAGTAGTTGTGACCAGTCAGCTTTATTCACCTTTATCCACCGACGTGAATTGTGCCCCTTCACTCCTATTAGTTTACATAGGACTGGAGATGTCAATATAAAATCAGTTTCTACACAGACACAAAGCTGTTTTTAGAACACGCAGAGAAACAGTGTTGACTTGTTGGTGCAAATCAATATTGGACATTTTACACAAATCTACAGTCTACAGTGCCTCAGATTTTAGCGGCAAACAGCACCGATACATGGCAAAAAGAGGTGAAAGTGGGCGGGGCAGAAAAAAGGTGAATAGGATCAGTGCATGGAAAGTTTTTGGCTAACTTCCTGTTTGGCCAGCGTCGGGTAAAGAGTACTTCCTGTCCACATTTTAACGTAAATCAGATATAAAATAAGATTTTAAAAAATAAACGAAAACTTAAATAAACGTCAATAAGGGTGTGTTTCATAAAAATTCGACTATAACAACTGCTTCCCGTCTAGAGAGAGTGGAGAATGGAGAGTTAGACGTGTCTTGCTAAAATAATGATATATTAAAACAGTATATGGCAGAAATCAAGCAGCTGTTGGATAATTTCTTAGACATCAACATAAAACATTAAAAAACGTTACTCAGGATTAAAGCTTCTGTGTTTATAAAAGTGTTATAAGTCATAAAACATGCGTGTTTTAGCCTTGAAGCTAAAGGCTAATGTTAATTTAATGCTAACAAATGGTACAATAGCACCACCATCTGAACTAATTTTTATTAAACACACCTGATTCACGTTTATTTACGTTTTCTGTCATCTTTTAAATCTTTTTTTTTTTAGCTAGAATGTGGACAGGAAGTAGTTTTTACCCAACAGGAAGTTAGCCAAAAACTTTCTGCGCACTGAGCCTATTGCAACACATGTTTGGTGAAAACAATATGGCGCATTACCTAAAAGATGCACACAATGAGGACACGGGACGGAGCTCAGTGATCTGTAGGAGATCCACTGTTTGTGAATGGGGAGGGAGAGAGTTCAGCTTCCTCACAGCTTGGTGATGAAGCTGCCCTTCAGTCAGCTGGACCTGGCCTGGGACCGGGACCTGAGACCGTGTGATGGATGCGTGGAATCACCCGCCTGTGTGGGTGTGTTTTCTACATTTACGTCCAGGAACATAATACTTGAGTGAAGACTGTACAGACGAGCTGCTGAACGTACATGAGGCAATCACACGTCGAAGTTTAGAAACTATGTGAAACTATCTGTAGAGGTTTACAGCTGCAAGACATGGTGGAGACACGATATATAGCTCTCTGCACAGAACATTTACCTTCAGTTAGTTTTGTGTTTTCACTGCAGTGGTAGAAGCAGCGTTTCGCCCTCTGCTGGTATTTTGCATAACTACATTTTTTTTTTCATTTTTTTTTTTTTCATAACTACATTTTCACCAAATCTGTAATGAGTTTTATGTTTTTTTGACACAGCCATTATTTTTAATCTGTACCACAAACACACCCAGGTTAAGGTGTCCTAAAGTGGGTAAAAAAGGACTTACAGCTCAAACCAACGGCTTGTAGTGTGTATCACTGCGTCACTAGAATAGACATGCGTAGAGTTCTAAAGCCATTTACTGTAAGTTAAACACCATGCTTTAAACCCTGATTTTCCAATTGTGAAATAAACAAGACCCATGATTTACACATTCTGACTCATTTGTTTGAGCTTGAGGAATGAGCTCGATATTCCTCCTCCAGCTCCCCTCGAGAATGCCAAGTATCCGGTAAGTGCCTCACTCTGACACGCGCTCCACGCTACAGGAAAAACCACTGTCACTTTATGCGCGGTATGCAGGTGACACAATCCTCCAAACCTGACTGAAACTGCGCTGGTTGCTCGGAAAATGAACTCTGATGCAATGTAAAGCCAAACTTTTTTTTTTGGCCCTTTTTGACATATTGGTGAATAATAACTGCTGTTTCACATAGTTACATTCTCCAATTTAAAGTCACATTCGAATATCTCTTTTTGTGTAAAGTAAAATGAAGAAAGACTGAAACTGAATTTAGGATCATTTTGGACATCATTTTCATATGCTTTTAGACTGTTTCTTGCACATAACACACATTTCTCCAAAACACTGCTCACTATTAAGGCTCATTCATACTTCACAAGACGCAAGTAGTCCATGGGCCAGACCAAATATCGGTACCGAAAAGGTGGCAAAGGCTATCGTTGATTTTTAAGTAGGTCCATGTCTGAGGTTTATATTTTTGTATGATAGCCTTTTCAGAGTTACAGCTTTATCATAGTTTTCAGCTGTTGAAGTGAACCAACGCCATGTCAAAAAAGTCGCTTTTGACACTGGTCCTTTTTTTGGTTGAGGCCATTTCCAGCCCATTAGATACTGATTTACACCATTGTATTTGGTATCATTGTAAAGAAGACATTTTCATGTTTCATTTGAGCCCAAATGTACTACACTGTGACTATTACCGTGGTAACCATAGCTCCTCAAACTCAAACCTGAGGACATTTTTTCACCATTTTCATAAAAACAGTTTTACTATGTTTAACGCTGTTTCTTCAAAGAACATCACAGAGACAAATGTTTGATACTGGGGAACTCTCTAGACTCTGAGGATTCAGGAAATGTATAAAATGTCAGTACTTTTTCAACTTAAGGCCTCACAGTGAGCCCCGAAGTAAAAGAATGTCCACCTCACATGAGCCTCTCCCATTGAAATAAGCCTATATCTGCCATTCTAAGGTTGGAACAGCTGGTGAGACTTTCTGTCCAGGACAGGCCAATGCAACTTGAAATTACATTTGTGGAGAAGAACAGTTCTGTATTTTCAACAAAAAGTTGTTTATCTATTTTATATATTGTAGATATTTATCATATAATATGCTATATACACACAATGCCATTCTGTTTCTTTCACTACTATACATAGTCCTGTACATTTGTCTAAAATGTCTCAATAATCCAAGATAATTCCAAAAGTGTGTCTTTGTAGACACCACATGGTTGTGCCAAAAAATACCATATTGTACACTAGACACTAACTTAGTTGTTAATGTTGAATTTGAAAGTTGAATTTGAAATTGAAGTTGAATTTGAAGTTGAATTTGAATTTTTCATAAACCACACGTTTGAACAACATCCTTTTTTTACTGATTAGTAAGTTAATAAAGTAAAACATTTTGTAAGGTCATTTCAGTAAAGTTGTTTTATTTCATTACAAATAAATAAAATATAGTAGTATGGAGATGGTGAGGTGTGAGGTGTTATAGATTATAACCAGGACATGAAGAGTCAACTCAAAACTAAAGCTTAGCCTCATCCAGAACTAAATCACAGAGGAATTTCTCCAGCTTTTCTGTTTTTTTGTGTATGTGCTGTATTAATGTATTTGAGTTTTTTTATGTTGTGTAATTTATTTATTTTCTTCCCAGGCATATTGAGTCTGTGCACATGAAATATGCTGTATAAATGAATTATTAGTTTTATGGACAGAAAGACACAGCCAGGAACCGGAGGGTGTCCGGTTTGGGAACCCCAGGATCTCAGGTGTTGTTCTGTTGGTTTCATCAAATCAGGACCTTCAGCTGCCCTGGGGCAGTTTGCAGCCAAGTGTGAAGTGGGATGAGTATCAGCATCTCCAAATCCGAGGCCATGGGTGGCTTCCCCTCTCCAGGTCGGTGGAGAGGCCTTGCCTCAAGTGGAGGAGTTCAAGTATCTCAGGGTCGTGTTCACGAGTGAGGGACGGATGGAGCGTGAGATCGATAGGCAGATCAGTGCGACATCGGTAGTGATCGTTGTGTCGGACTGTTGTGGTGAAGAGGGAGCTGATTTACTGATCGATCTATGTTCTGCCCTCACCTATGGTGATAAGATCTGGGTAATGACCGAAAGGACAAGGTCGCAGATGCAGGCGGCCGAAAGGAGTTTCCTCAGTCACCTAAGAGGAGCTCGGAATAGAGCCGCTGCTTCTTCCCATCGGGGAGAGCCATCTTAGGTGGCTCGGGGACACACTGTCTCTATGTGGCCTGGGAAGCTTCGGGATCCCTTCAAAAAAGCTGGAGGAAGTGGAGAGGGATGTCTGGAAATCTCTGCTTTGCTGCTGCCTCCATGACCTGACCATGGGTTAATTATCTTACCACCATGTGTGGACTGAATGAATTCGTTTGGGCGACTTTTCTCATGTGAAGAGTATTCCTTATACTCATACTCTATCCTTTCTTCCCTAGTTATGAACTAGATCTCAAGATATTTTAACTTGACCACTCAAAGCATGCCTCCTCTAAAACCCCAGACCTCAGACTTGCCGATGCCAATCCTTGGTGCCGTGTACAAAGTTCAAGGGCCAGATCTTGTGACTGGCACAGTCCGTGCGCAACTCTAAACGCAACGTGGTGCACGTGCGATCTTGCATGTGGCGCAGGTTTTGCGCTAAAGGCTGTGCTGCTAGGGAGAGGGCGTTGTTTAAGAAAAAGAGGCTGAGGCGTGGTTCACTACAAGCAGCACTCGCGCTGCTCTTCTATGGCAACCTTCACAATATGTTCCTCTTTACATCACGCTGCCTTGTCTTCTTCTACATCAAATTGAAAACAAAAGGGAAATTGCCTTGAAAAGTCTGTTTGAGCGTAGGTTACGCACGGCCTACTTTGATACAGTAGATCAACACACACACCCCTAACACCAAACAAATTTCCCCACGGGGACAATAAAGTTAACAAACAAACAAACAAACAAACACACCCCTACCACCAAAACAACAACAGTTTTCCACAAATAAACCACTCATGCCTCAAGTGCCACAACACCAGGTCTGATCTGAGTTTTAAGGAGACATTTCCATTCTGTGTCAGTGTTTACCTCCTGATGATGCTCCTTGTGTAGCCACAGCTCAGTCCAAAAGAAAGAAGCGCATTTTACAGGGCGCATAGCAACGTTTTTTTTTTTTCAATTCAGCCGCTCCAAGAATCCTGCAGCTGTAGCGCAAATGTTCCAATACGCTACAGTTTTCTTGCAACTGCTGCATAACTCTGACCCCTCTACAGCCGATATGATAGTTTCTGATCAATTAAACCCTGTAAATTTCGTAACTTTGCGCATTCGAACAGTGTCCAACGTGAGGCTGCTGCCTCTCTGTCCCGCTCGCTCAGCTTGGATCTGTAGCGAGCGGCTGCAGCAGCGGAGGGACAGTTTTATTTCTTTCATGTTTATTAAAGATTGCACGCTGCATCATGGATGTTCCGCGTTTACAAGAGAACCCTCCCCTCGCTGAGCCACCTCTGCAGGGCTCAGCATCACCTCGGGCTGACAATAGTTATATCGAGCTCAGTCAAATGCAACTAGAAAACTGTCTCTTGGGAGCTCAGCAGGCACCACCTCTGAAAGCTCTTGTTGCCTCTTGTGCACATTTTATCTCAATACCAGCATCTTTCATGTTAATGGAAGAAACCAAAGCATCCAAAGAAAATCTGTCCACACAGACAGAGGATGTAAACTCCACACAAAAACACCTACATTGAGCTTCATACTGAGAGGCAAGACAACGCTAAGCACTAAGACTAACCACTGAGGGCATGCAATCTCTCCTGCGCATTCAATAATTTTTGGGCCAGATCTTCCACCTGGCGCAAGGACAGCGCTGCTCCAAACAAGAGAAGACCCACATTATTTTTCTAGCTTACATCGTGCTGCCTCATGTTCTTCCTTTAGAGTTATGGGCTTCTATAAGCTCTATCAGATCAAACAAAAAACTTGAGCTAACCACTGTCCGTGTCTGAGAGAAAAAGATGTAAAGCCGGTCCTGCTGTGGTTCCAGTCTGTACTCAGCCGAAATTCACCCCCACTTCTCCCTTGCCCCTTCACAGTCGCAGAGTCTGGTTGGAAGAAAACATAACATTGCTATTGGCCACAGGTCGCCATTGTCAACTGTTGCAGGAAAAGCTTGGTTCTTGCATAACCAACTGTCTAACCAACTACAGTTTGTGTCTCTGGGAGACAGCTCTCCCAGATCTCCCTCAGCTGCAGGAGTTATGCAGGACACAGAACTGTGGCTGTGTTTAAGCTGTAGCTAAACTTACAATTTGTTTTTTGTACAAGGGGATTCAAGAGTGACTGAATGTCTAGCTGTCACCTCACAGCAAGACATTCCTGGGTTGGATATCCCAGGCCATGTGGGACCTTTCTGTATAGAGTTTGCATGTTCTTCTTTTTGTTTCATGTCCCCTGAGTCAATTTTCTGTAGAATCCACTTCTAGTACGGTAGAACACCTTGGTACTTCTAACCTAGCTTTTGGCTCAAAATCTAGCAATAGTTAACCCCCTTTTGCCTTTGTCCCGAGGGCTATTCGACTGCACAACTCTCTGGAAGCAAAAGACAATGGTGTCTGCAATGTTATATCGCTAGAAACTTTATTTATTTGCCAATTACCAATGTAGAATTATGTGGTTTCAGTAGTGAATGAGTGAAAGTGATTGAGTGAGTGCATAAACAGTGTATAGGCTACATAATATGTTTTTTTTGTTTTTTTGTTTTTACAATTTAGTATCAGGTTATATAATACAGATTAATTGTAATTTTTATAAATGTAATTTCAAGTTGCATTGGCCTGTCCTGGACAGAAAGTCTCACCAGCTGTTCCAACCTTAGAATGGCAGATATAGGCTTATTTCAATGGGAGAGGCTCATGTGAAGTGGACATTCTTTTACTTCGTGGCTCACTGTGAGGCTTTAAGTTGAGAAAGTACTGACATTTTATACATTTCCTGAATCCTCAGAGTCTAGAGAGTTTCCCAGTATCAAACATTTGTCTCTGTGATGTTCTTTGAAGAAACAGCGTTAAACATAGTAAAACTGTTTTTATGAAAATGGTGAAAAAATGTCCTCAGGTTTGTGTTTGAGGAGCTATGGTTACCACGGTAATAGTCACAGTGTAGTACATTTGGGCTCAAATGAAACATGAAAATGTCTTCTTTACAATGATACCAAACACAATGGTGTAAATCAGTATCTAATGGGCTGGAAATGGCCTCAACCAAAATATGGACCAGTGTCAAAGGCGACTTTTTTGACATGGCGTTGGTTCACTTCAACAGCTGAAAACTATGATAAAGCTGTAACTCTGAAAAGGCTATCATACAAAAATATAAACCTCAGACATGGACCTACTTAAAAATCAACGATAGCCTTTGCCACCTTTTCGGTACCGATTTGCCAGATTTTGGGGTTTGGCCCATGGACTAAAGAAGTTCTTGTTCTTGCACCCTGAGCTGCAGAACTAAATGAAGTCAATTTTGCCTTGAAACTATTGTCAGTTACAAAACGTTTCCATGGCGACAAGGCAAAAGTGACTTCATTTTGTTCTGCAGCTCAGCTTCTTGCGTCTTGTGAAGTATGAACGAGCCTTTACTTTTAAGTAAAACATGGATTTTGTCGCGCATATACAGATCAGATGCTGCAGCAAAACACTAATCACTGTTCAGAGTGTTTTCCCTGAAACGCTCATTGCAGATAAACATGTGTTCACTTTTTGCATCATGTGGGCTGCTGTGAATAACAAATGTGCTAAAACAAAAAAAGTCAAAGTTAAGATAGAAAAAAATAAAAACATTTGGGGAGTTGGAAACTGTCTTTTCAGCCCAGAAAAACACGACAATCTGATTTTGTTGCAACCTCTGAAAGCATGTCTATACTGTTCTGATAGATTGCGTTCACATTCTAGAATTTGATGATGTCATACAAGTCTATGCATGTTTTTTGAAAGAAATCTTCAAAAAGAAAATTGACAAATGTGAAAAATTTGACAGTGATTGGATTCACAAACTTGTCACCACTCTTTGGACCACCATCATGAGAAAGTAATTTGAATTTGGTTTATATTTTCAGACAGCGAAGACATCGTGACAACTTTGTGACATTTTTTGCTTCATGTGGATTGTCCCAGTAATGAGATATGAGCCATGAACCAGGACAAAAATATCTCCATTTTGACATTCACCATAGTTACCGCCATAGAATCCTTACACATTCATTTTAAACAATAGGCTCTGAAGTGTCACATGAACGCAACCTATTCAAGAACCTCATGCATTCAGAATAATGTTTGTTGAAGTCTGAACTCCAGGTTTCCTATAAGAAGAGCCCATTAGGATGTTTAGTTTCCCCTATTGCACATTCTATGCAGCGTATGCAGGTGATGTCACAGCATAGAAACACCACGGCAACGGAAGCAAAATGAGTGTCAACTTTGCATAGATCTTCTTTGCTTTGACACTCCTTTCTAACTTATTCTGCTAAAACCCCAAGACATGCAAATACAAACAAATATTTGGTCCATCATAAGGCAAACATGTGACACATACACTTCATCTTTATATAAACCTATACAAACACAAGTAAAGCACATGAGCAAGAAGCAAACATAAGATCCATACATCACTGTACCTCTTTATCTGTGTTCAAACCCTGCGCATAGAAACCAGCCTTTTGCCCAATCCTGCACGCACTGAGCTGTGTGTGCGCAAGAGGCCAGCCTACCTCCTACCGAGATTTGCAACAACCTGAAAAACGAGTCCTGGTGCTGGTACGTCGCCTGCCCCTTTTACTTATCTGATACTAGTAATCCCTCCCCGTACCAATTCTTCTGCGGGCATCTTAAAGCGCTACTGAGGGATAAGGCCGGCACAATATATGGGCAATTTACACTGGTTTACAACAAATTTGGTGTCTGGGTTTTGTTAGCTGATTTAGGACAATGTTCATGTGCTGAATTCTAAAATTATATCGGTTTGGCTCAATCGGGTCATTGTTTACCGAAGGGTTTATAATGTCTTCCATCCTGGTGCCCGTGTGTCCACAATTAGGGGGAGACTGGTTGTAGCATAATATTAATTTGTGCATATATTCTGGTACAGCACTTACACACTATAGATGTTACCAAAATAAAGCAATATAAAAAATGTATTTAGTGAAACAAATTCCATTTAGCACAAAAACCCTAACCATATACAGGAAAAAAGTATGTGCTAAATGTACTAAATCTAAAGTTTTTTTTATGATTATTGCAATATTCGGTGATCGCAAGAAGCCACAAAAATCATTGATTCTTTCTTTTCTTCTTTTAGCCTTGTTTTGGTCTGGATTTAGTATTTTCAAGTCTTCAAGTTGTTTCGACACAGTTTGATAGGCTACTATATATATTAGAAAAGGCTTATCATATTTGTTTAATTTAATGGCACATATGGTGTTGAAATAGTTTTAAATATCAGAATAATATCATCATAGCAATTATTTGACATTGTAATAAATTTTTTCTCAAATCCTGTAGCTCCAAAAAGTTAAAGCCACACCGCGTAGAATTTTACCCAATAAATACATTTGAAACACAAGCATTTATTTTATTATGGTTATTTTCATCATTGAAAAATACCTCACATGTGCTTTTGCTGTGAGCGCCTCAGCTCTCCTAAGACATGACTGTAACTTTACCGAGAGTGGATCTATACAGACGGGATCTCGTCATAGAAGGGGGCGTGGCTTTGCCAGGGGGGAAAATAGAATCTTTTGGAAAACATATTTTTTCTTTTTCTTTTATTTCTTCTCTTTTTAGCCATTTTCTGGTGAAATATGAACTTATTTATCACACATGAATAAAGTCATGTTTTCTCACAGCAGATTGTTCAGTAGAAGTGAAAAAACGGCAGTTGTAGCTCGCGCTTGCTAACCGTTTGCATTAGCCCGATGCTAACATGAAGCATCAAGTTAGCATTCTCCGTTATTTATGTATTTATGGGCTGTTGAACCACTTTGCTCCTCTCCATGTCTTTGCATCTTTATTTAGTAGAAAACTACATCGATATATCAGCGTTTGTTAAAGTAGTTTTTGAATAATTAGAGAAAGTTAAGATTTTTCTCCAAATTGTTTATTTAAAACGGTTAGGTTCTCATCCAAATCCATTCTTTGATTACCCACTACAGAAATAGCATTATTAGGAGCATGTTTTGTACTGATGGCAACAGTAGGCTATGGTCCAAAATGTTACGCAGTGTACCTTTAAGCTAAAAAATTTGTGTCAAAAGTTAAAGTATAAATAAAAGTATGTGGTGTAAATATTACTGAGTAACTGAGGGCAGTCAAAACATTTAAAAGTAATATGAGAAATCTGCTGTTTCCAAAGAATTGGTTTTGTTCGTCGTCAGATTTTGACTACAAGGCTATTTTGACGGGAGGAAAGATCTTTGTAGTCAAAATCTTCTTACTGTCAGGGTCGTCCTTCTGTGTCAAAAGGTTTACCCCTATAAGTCACATAGTGACAACTTGGGTTGAGTTCATTTCGAGGCTAAGTCTGTTGATAAAAAGGTGTTTTAATTCCAAATGTTTTTCGGTTAAACAGAACTTCTAACATATAGCATATCTTTAAAGGACCTGCTAGAAAGCACCAGACTTGCTCCCGGATTACTGAGTTTGTTTTGGGCTGTTTTAAATGATAAAAGTCTGAACAGGAGCTTGGAGCTTCTCCTGCTGTTTCCTCTGACAGCGATCACATGCCTTTGCAGTAAAGTAATGTGCCTGTGCTCAAAGTGTACAGCCCCACGCATGCACTGAAAGATTTATTTTACGTACTTAGTTGTACAATGCATTCGATGGTGTGAAAGCTGCAGTTATAATTTTACTGCTACGAAGTTGATAGTCAGTCTTATCACTTGAATTAACACGACTCAGTGAGAAAATATTGTATTTTGATATTAAACATACTAAAACAGGACCACACTCTGAAATGTTTTGAAAATTTGAAAATTAGTAATTTTTGTCATGATGTTAGTTTATGTTCACAATTTTAGTTTTGGTTCTCAAGCTGATAATCCATTCAAAAATCAGAATGAGCCCCATGAGCGTTGGGTTGCCAGGTTCAAAAGCTAACATATTTTTTCTCTAGATCATCAATATTGTTTATTTTTAAAGGGGGGTTATTATGCAAAATCGACTTTTTCAATCTTTGCATCATGTTATTATGTCATTCCCTCATTAAAAACATGCCTGAAGTGTTGCCTTGGCACATTCACGTATTTTTGAGTAATCTGTAAAAACTCTGATGGCGGCCATTTTAGGGATAGGTTCGCCTGAGTCCTCCTAGGAACGCCCCCACCTCCTGGAGATGCCTCCGAGCTTTCGTCACCAGCCCAGTAACCAACCACTGCTCCTCAGCAGAACCCCCTCCCCACTGATGCCACAGACAGTGTGTGGAGGGGGCGTGTCGGAAAGGCTCAGAGGTTCTTAAAGAGACAGAGGCCTATTTCAAGACATTCACTACAGCCATTTTGGGAGAGCCATTTTATACAAGGCAGTTATTTTAATTTACTGCATTTACAGACCAACAGAAGGTTTGGTCATCATTGTAGCGTGATATAGACTGGTGCAATGGGATTGAAAAAAGCAGAATACCCCCTCTTTAAATAGGTTGTATTCCCTAGAATTTGAGGTACTAATTTCAGAATAAAGCCACACAGTGTAATATTTTGATTATACTGTTGCCACTAAAACAAAACAATGTTGTTTTTTTACTTTTTCTGTTTGTTTGTTTGTTTGTTTGTTTGTTTGTTTGTTTGTTTGTTTGTTTGTTTGTTTGTTTGTTTGTTTGTTTGTTTGTTTGTTTATCAGGACAGTGTACAATTGCATTACACCCGAGAGCAAAGATGACCGTACCAGACACCCACTCAGTAAAGTTAGAGTCAGGTCTGAAGAGCAGTGTTAATTTTAGACTAAAAGTGATATTTTTGCTGACTAAAATTTGACTAAAAATAAGTCAATAGTAGTTTATGAGATTACAACGGAGACTAAAATCTCCAAATAATTTTGTTGACAAAAATTAATGACAATGAAAAGAGACTAAAATCTTCCAGTGACAGTTTCAAAGAGACTCACATTTCAATCCTCTGCCAAAGGAACAACACTGAGCTTTGTTCATGAGGGAGAAGCTCCATGAAGCAGGGGACAGCGATTAATAAATATGGTAAATTTAATAAATATTATAAAGTTGAACTATATTCGATTAAGTCAACTATTTACATGCACATTAAAAAAAATGAAACTGGACTAAAATTGAAGATAATTATTTTACGGTGCCTAAATCTTGATTAAAACAAAATTTTCGTCAAAGAAATATGTTGTCAAAATGAACCCGCTGAAGAGAGATATTTTTCAGCAATAAAAGTATCTGTAATCACATATATGCATATATGTTGGGAGAAATGTTATTCGGTGTGGCTTTAAGGGCAAAGGCCAACACTTAGGCCTACACACTTTTTTTTCTACTTGAATCATTTTCGGGGCGAAAGCTTTTTCCTCCAACTTGCGTAAACACCTCTGATTTAGAAAACGAAGAAGCAAACGCGCGCAAAAGGGAAAGGTGTGTTTTTTGCAGACAGATAAACAGCGCCCTCCGCTGGTTATACGGGCGAGTCGCACTTAAACCAGCTCAATCTGTCTTTTTTTCTTGCTTCCACTCAAGACGCACGCGTTAGCACAACAAATAATGCTCAGTTAACCCAAACGAACAGGCTAAAACAGGCACTTGACTTGTTATTATCAAGAGTCCGTTTAATCCTGAAGAGGCCAAGGACTTAGTAGCGCGTCATCATCACACACACTGTTCACGACAAATACACATCAGGCTCATCTGTTTGCTTTGGAATCAACAGATGGAGACAACAAATAACACCAAAGTCTACGATCCCAGTGCCAACAAGGACATCCATAAATCCTTCCGGTCTCTTGTGGTGTTATTTTTACGCGCATGATATGGCCAAGTTATATGTCCGTCCCCCCCCCCAAAAAAAAAACAGGCCTATAGGCTGTAGCAGCTCTTGAGCGGAGTCGCCTCTGTTTGTTTACACCCGTGTTTCCAATGCGTTTTGGCACCGAAGCACGTTTGAGCACGTTTTTGTTTTCTGTTTTTTTGGAAACGCGCAGAGTGACGGGCGTCGCGCAGAGGAGTACAGTGTGTTCACACAAGCAGCCCCACACGCCCTTTAAGGGGAGCCAGGTCAGCCCCTCGCGGCGCTCATTGGCTTCTGCTTCTAACTGTCCACAAGCTCCTGCAGCTCCTGGTCAGCGACGCGCTTTGTTTCACCCTCAATAACCAGGCGTGATTTGGACGTAACTTATTCTAAAGAGGATTTGCTAAGTTGTTAACGCCGAGAGAAGAATAAAAAAGAGGGGAAAGTTTTGTTCTTCTTCTGTTAACGGGACTCAACGTGGCGAGCACAGAGAAGAGCGAAAGCCAGGACTTCTGGAAACTCTACTCCGCTGTGAGAGCCCTGTCAGCGTGGTATGTCCACAACACTGCGCTTGTATGCTCTTATTATACCAGACTGAGCTTCGCCACTGAGTCACCTTTGCATGAGTGGTGCTATGTCAGAGCAACAATAAGTTTTCATACAGCCTTTGTCATGGTTATCTCCGCTCTGCAGATGGCTCTCTCCCATGTTTGATCAGATATGTTGTTAAAGTCAACAGATGAATACGCAAAGCACGTGGAGGTCAGCAGTAAAAATGCAAAACTGACCATGTGTGTTTAGCACTTTCTATTGTGGTCTGGAGCTGTGAGTGTCATGTTACCTATAGTAGTAACTTGGTGTGATCAAGATAGTTTATGTGTAATCAGTTTCCTGTATAAGAATGAGAAGGTGCTGAACATAGCTCCTCAGAGTCAGGATTATGCAACAGTGGTGTCTGTGTGAGGCTACACTGACATGTGTGAATGCATGTGTATACCTGCAGGAGACTTGGCTAATTTCCCCTCGGATACATTTATGTTATCTATCCAGGTTGTACATCTCACACACAGATTTCGAAACCACTGAGGGCAGATGTGCTTCAGTCTTTATTCTGTGATTTCTCCAGCAGCCCTGGGCAGCCATCGCTGAACGATGTTGAAGTAACTTGTTATATGCGATACGGCTGTGCAATATCGCGATAATGATATTATTGCGATATTTCACTAAACCATTTCTACACGATATGCTCCATTCTTATCGAACACAAATCATAACTAACTCATTTTTCAGCAAATTGTGTAAAAAGGAGACAAAAAACTAAAATTGACCTAAATGAGGACATGTTTAACTAAAACTGAACTTCCACACATTTGTAGGTTTAATGCATTGTTTGTTTTTGGCAAAGTTTTAAAAAAGGCTTTAGTGCTGTTGTTGATTTCTTGTGATACGGACATTGCATAATTCAATATCGCGATACAACATTTGTTGCGATATGTTGTGCAACCATCCTGGTCTGATTTACGACTGTTGAATGCCCTGTTACACTCCTGCTGGTCTATCTGTCTCCAAAAAGAAGAGGATTGATTGTACAGTGACACAGATAGTGTCATGTTCCACACATGACCAGCGTCAGCAGCTGGGTCCTGACAAGCTCTTGTATTATACAGCCATACGTGTATAAGTATACATATACGTGTGTGTATACTACAAAAGGATATAAGTTAAAATCTTGAAAGTGCCACACTGGCAGACTGCCAAAGACACAGAGCCCTTTTCAAACATGTCAGTGACATGTAAAGTTTGAGCCTGTTCAGATACTGTGATAGAGGCCCTCTTTGTTCCTGTGGTCAGAGTAGGACTGAGGCGCTATGGCTCCACACAACAACATCCCTGTTACTTACAAAACATGTCACTATCATTTATCACCCCTGTACTGCTGTCAAAATTTCAGTCGTCAGAACTGTTTTTAGCATATTTAGCTAAAGTTATTTTCTAGCACATATGGTTTTCTTTTCTTTTTTTCACTCAGAACTAAACTGTGCGGTTGTTTGGTTTTCTAATCCTCCCAAGAGATGGACCTCGGCTGACCGATGTGAAAGAAAAGCGATGTGGGCGTTTGTAGCATGGTAGAAAAGGGACAGAAGGGAAGTAAGGAACATTCAGAGACACGAATGAGAAGAATCTGCCTGTGGACTTGTTTAGATGGGACAATTCCTGTAAAATGTGTTTTCCTCTGTGTATGGTTTTGTATGGACATAATGAATCCACTTGTTTATATTCTAAAATCTTGCTAGACATCACTCCCTCCGGCTAGACGGAGAGCTGCGATGTTGAAATAGCCTTTCTTCAGCCTTGTTACCAACTATAACCCCCCCATACACCTCAGCACCACCCACTGCGTGAACCAATGTGATCCCTACACTTTCCCGTGCCCCTCCCTCGCCCCCCGACCTGCCTATTTGCCCTGGTTGCTGTTTGTGTCCGTGCATATTTTTACCAACTCTCATACCGCTGCCTTGCCTTGTGTATCTACGTATGTGTTTCGAAAGTCACCTGCTGAACCATGAGTGCAGCCAGTCGCCAATGACCTCCCCTAGATCAGACGCCACTGGCCACAGCTACACTTTTCCGTTGTCAGGCGATACAGTGAGGTCAGCGCTGAACCCCGTTTGGTGCCACTGAGCAAGTGCCATTTTGGTACGAACCAAATCAGTCGCAGTGTGTGTTTCACGGTTGTCTAGAAACTCATCATAAACCCTTTTAGACCCTATACCTGAGAATTCCGGGATGGAATCACGTAGAGGATCTGCTTCAAGGAAACAGACGAACCTTTATCTGTTGCAGCTGAACCTGAGATCAGAGGCTCCACATTTCTGATTGGTGACACCGATCACCCAAATACCAGAAACAGAAGAAAAAGAACCCTTCAGCCTCTTGGGGTTAGATTATTGCAGTAGTCAAAACCTCGATTGCGCTTTGATATCGATAAACCTTGCAGCCCATGTGCTCATTAGGCATCAGTGTGAAGAATTGGGATGCTAGAAATGTGTTGGAAAGTAAGGGATGAATTTCTTTTCACTGCAAAAATCGGGAACCTTCAATATGTTGCGTTCAAGTGACATCAGGACATTCGACAGAACGTATAGTTTAAAATCAAGGCGCTGGTCAGGTAAGAATTTTATGACGGTAATATCTCTGTCATTACAGGAGCAATCCACACGAAACAAAAATGGTCTCAGAGCTCAATGTCTTCTCTTGACAGGTTTAAACTAAGGTTCAATGCCTTGACTGAAAGATGCTTAAAAGTGTGTGTGATGTTGGCCAGTATATAGGACTTTGAGCCATAAAAATAATCTGGTAGGTTTTTGGGTCATTGCAACCATCCTCAATTGACCAGATAGTTTCTTCTTCTTTTTTAACCAAAAAAAATCTTAACCGTTTACCTAAAGAAAGAAACCAATGTTATCCCATAATACCATCTTTTGAATTCTAAATCATTAAGCATGCCACTCACTTGTAACTGGCACTATCATCTCATGTGCAGATGGAGAAGCCCTCTCTGAACGGCGAGGAGCGGGCGTGGATGGGGCAGAGCCAGTCTCAGTCGCAGCTCACCGCCGCGGAGGATGAGGAGGAGGCAGATGGAGCTGAGGTCACCTCCGCCGACCGCCCAGCCTGGGATTCCAAGATCCAGTATGTGCTGGCTCAAGTGGGCTTCAGCGTGGGGCTGGGCAACGTCTGGAGGTTCCCCTACCTGTGCCACCAGAACGGAGGAGGTGGGTGCTGTCAAGAGGCAAAAACACAGTGTCCACAGTGTGATAGCTCTCTCGCCTCACAGCAAGAAGTTCCCAGGATCTAGGGACTGTGAGGTGTATTTCTTTATGGAGTATGCATGTTCTCCTTTTGTCTTGGTTTTTCCTTTTTAGTTTCCCACGTCATCATTTAACACCAAAAATGCTAACCCTCCAGTATATGGATCCCTACGAACCCTACGAAGCAGGGTTGCCAGGTCTGTGGTATTCCGCCATAATAGGCTTTCAGCACGAAATGTTGCATTGTACCATGATGCTAACGTCCGAGTGACAGCTGTTTCCGGTCTGTGTTTTATTCCTATAGAGAGTTAGCCGCCGTGTCTTGCTAAAATAAAAAATACATTTCAAAACGATGTAAATGCATCACTGGGGGAGACTTCTGTGTTTATACCTGTTAGTGTTTTAGCCTTGAAGCTAAAGGCTAAGGTTAATCTAATGCTAACAAATGGTAAAATAACACCACCATCTAACTAATTGTAGTGAAAGACAGTGTTTATTTAAGTTTTTTAACCTTATTTTATTTTTATTCACTTTAAAATGTGAACAAGAAATAGTCTTTACCTTACTCTAGCCAACAGGAAGTTAGCCAAAAACATACCGTGCACAGCATAAACAGGAGAAGCGGCGTAACGTAATCGTAACGTATTTGGACAGTTAGCAAGTCAGCTAGTCCCTATAGCCGTTAGCATTAGCTACCAAACATCGCAAATTATAAACGGTCCAGATGTTTACAGCTGTTGTCAACATCGACCACATTTAGGTCAAAGCCTCGGTAGAAATCATTCATGAATGTACAGACATTTTGAGATTTTACTTTAGATGCAAATTAGTGAATAAGTGTCCGCTGAGCTCAATGCTAACTCAAATTCAAGGCGCATTGAGTTGCCTTGTGTATGAAATGAGCAGTATAAATAAAGTTGCCTTTCCATACCATTTTCATGTATAAATACATGAATATAATGACAATCAATGTGAAAGTATTCTAAAAGTATTCAAAGTATTGAGATACGCATTTTATGGCAAGTATTCAGTAACTAAATACAATTTCAAGGAGGAATTGAAGGTATTTCTGTGATGTCTGTGGTGCACAGAACCTGTTGCCCGGCTATTTGAGTGTTTCCATGTGTACTGGCTGTGCCTTTTTCCACGTAAAATATGTTGTTAATAACATAAATTATGTTATTAACAATTGTTAATTCAGTAGTTGAATGATCAAATTTAAACTCTGAGTCTGTCTAGTCAGAGCTGCTCTTTCTGTGAGGGGAGAGAGAAGGCAGTGGGTCCTTCATGGGAGGAGTGTGCACTGAAGTACATTGGATTTGTTTTTTATTTTTACTTTTTGTTTTTTTGTTTTTTGTTTGTTTGTTTGTTTGTTTGTTTGTTTTTGGGGGGGAGTTTTTGGCTATTGATACCTGGCAACCCTGCTAGGATAATAAATTCAAAATACAAATATCCCAACCAAGTCAGTATGCATTTGTACAAAGATATTAGACAGTATGAGAGATGCAGACTAAATGGAAAGTCCCATTTGGACTTCTTGTTGTGTTGTTGGTAGAATTTCTAACAATCTGAATTTGGTAAATGAAAATATTGTAGCCCTATTATGAGATACTGTACATACATGTATTTATAAGTAACTACTGCAAAGAATGTGTATAGTATTTGGCTCTACTTAAACAAACAAGATTAAAATAGAACAGCGATGTGTTTGTAAAGCAAATGACCTAATCCTCCTACATGTTTGCCCCGCTCTCACAGGCGCCTTCATGCTGCTGTATGTTTTCCTTTTGGTGATTGTGGGAGTACCTCTGTTTTTCATGGAGCTGGCGGCCGGACAGAGCATTCGCCAGGGCAGCATCGGCGTGTGGAAGCACATCTCTCCAAAGCTGGCCGGGATCGGCTACTCCAGCTGCATAGTACGTTGGCCTGTGGAATGAATATGTATTCACAATGTTTCTGACTATTGTACGTAAAATTGAGATTAAATTTGCTGCACATAATGTCTGGGGGAGCATTTACATTGGAGAGAGACTGAAACACAATCTGCTAAACAAACACAAGAATCGCAGGTAAAGGTAGAGGTTTAGCAGCTTTTATACTGTGCATAATAGAGCCCCACGGAGACAGTATGTTTTACATGTTACCTTCTCCGAGGTCAAATACTCTAGTAAGCACCATGGTAACACTTGGCAGGCCAACTGGCCACAGGTCTGTAATAAAACTCTAGATATGATATTAGCATAGTAATCAATGTACATTCCACTTAAGAACTAAAGTAAACTAATGAGAGACTATTGTGATTTTCATTCATTATGAAAATTCGACTTTTATATACGTTTTCCCAAGCCCAGGTTTTAATTTCGATCAATGAAGTCAGCATTATAAATAATGGTTGTAGAAAAAAATGTTTATTAATGATGTATACATAACATGTAAAGATGTTTAAATAATGTATAAAAGAGAGCCTAGTGCAGTGTTTTTGTGGTTCATATGTATGTTCATATTCCAGTTAAAATATGGTCTGATAAAGACAGATGGTAGGGGAAACCAGAGTACCCGGAGGAAACCTGCGCAGACACAGGGAGAACATGTAAACTCCACACAGAAAGGTTCTGTCCGGGAACAGAAAGGTTCTCGGATGGAAAGGTCTGCACCATAGATAGACTTTCACTTGCTGGGAAAGCGTGACCATAGATACAGACTCTGGAATTGGCCATAAATTACCATGTTCGACGTTACCAGAGGCAAAAACATGCTCTAAAACTACTTTAACAAATCCTGAATGATGAATATAATTGATACTAAATAAAGATATAAAGATGTGGAGAAGAGCAAAGTCGTTCAACAACCCGAGCTTCTAGTGCCGGTTTTCACTTCTACTGGACTATTGTGTGAAAACATCCATATGGATCCGCTTTTGACTTTATTTGTGTGTGCTAAATAGTCCATCAGAAAACTCACTGTATGTGCTAAAGCTGCTCACCCTGTAGTTTAGACCTCTACAAGTGTGTGTGGTTCTTTTATTACTTTTGCAGTTCACATTTCAGTCTTCTCTCAAATGTTTACGCTCCTTGACGTGTTTAAAATGTGCTCTTTATAAATATGTAAATTGCAAACCTAATCTCGATCGCCGCCCCAAAAAGACTGCCATGTTTTTAGGAAACTCACTCAGCCCTAGCGGTAAGGAGTTCTTGCGTCTCTGTTTACTTTGCGCGTGGCTGGGCCGCATATGCACATCTGTAGGAGCACGGCGAGGGATTTATTTTTCTAAGGAAACCAGTGAAATACATCGGTCGGCCTTTTTGTCCTTCCAGGCCGTATATCACCGTTACTAGAGTGTTGCGGAGGGAGGCCAAAAGTTTAATATGATCCAAAGCTGCACAGCTGCAGTTAGGCGACTTGGAGGGGGGGTGAGTGAGTGTTGGAAGCTCCCCTGTGTGTATACATAGGAGAAGGGGTGATGATGACATTCAAGCCGGCTGTGTGAGCGGGCAGCGGGTTACATAACAGTTTCTCCGTACAGCCAGCACTAGCAGTACTTGGACGCCCCATACCTCGGTCAGAAGCTCTGTGTTTTTCCGTAAAGGATATTATTCCCCATGCGGAGTTGGCTAGTTTCAGTAAGCTTCTACTTTGGAGATCATAAAAAGAGATACGCATCAATTTGAGCCGAGGTTTTTGTTTGCACCAATTCTCGGCGCTTTTTCAGGCATGAGGACCAGTCCGAACACTTCAGCGCAAGTCTGTGTAGCTTCAGTGCCCCCAAAAGAAACTAACTGAGCTCGTCCGTAACACTGGCAGTGGATGTGGTTGCATGTATTCTTAGAGGCTTGTTGTAGAGACACTATCAGGACAAAGTTATCAACCTTTTTTTTTCCCATGAAGCCCCCCATGGAAACATGCCAGGCCCCAAAACTCCCACCCACTCAAATGCCTTAAGGGTGAATCTCCCACTATGGACAATTTTAGCCTGTTTCCTACCTTCAGTATATTATACGATATTATTTTTGCCGTATTTTCCATCACACTCTACAAACAGAACCCTTTTTCAATGTTCCCAAAACATTCTAAAAGCTTCACACTGTACTGTATATGTATTAATATTCATTTTAAATTATGCCGAATTTTTTTGTGATCACGGAATCATGGAATTATGGCATTGTGTTGTGGAAATGAAAAATCTCCCCCAAAAGGATGTTTATATTGAATCCTGTGTAACCGTATTCAAAGTGATGCGAGCCAATTCAAGGCATTTTTCTTAAAGGTGCATTATGTCACTTTTTAAGCAAACAAAAGTTGATATTTGTGTGTATTTGACCTTGCAGTGGCCAAGTGGCTGTGTGAGTGGTCAGCATGGCGCCTTTACTTTCCACCGCAGCGGTCTCTAGGACGCTCCAGGATCAATTGTATGAAAGGTTTTCTCTGCTGACGGACCCTCTCACAAGAAAACCTACCAAACGATTGATCCTGGAGCGTTGTAGAGGCCACTGTGATTTTTTTTCCTGCATAAAGAGTTCCATAATGCACCATTAATGTGTTTGTCATTAAAGGTGCAAACACATTAAACCTTTTGCAAAACATGACATTTCTTCTAGCATGCAAAAATCCACGTTCACATTAAACATTATACATAGTGACTGAGTCTTTTGCAAATGACAAAGCGTTTTTTTCTTAAAGGGATATTTCAGGATTTTTCGACATAGGGCCTCATTTCCTAGTTATCCAGAGTGTTGTTGATTTCTGGAGATTTTTTTAAATTCATGCAGTCCTTATGTTTGAAGAGTTTAATACTACAAATGACTTATAACACCAGGCCACTGATATAAATGTCTGTGTTGACTGAATAATTCTTGAATTATAACCATTTTGCATTTAAAGGAACTTATATTTGAGCAGCATCAGCTTCCTGGTTGTAGCTACGCAGAGGCGGAGTGATCTGCTCGGTTACCGGATCTACAGTAGTTTGTTTACCTGCGGCCGGCATTACTACATGTGGAATTCACAAATATGGCAACGTTTGGAGGACGACCCCATGATTTTGAAGAGGTTTTTAATGCAGGCTACTAGTTACCATAGACATGCACTAGCCTAGCACTAGCCTAGCACCACTAAAGTCTTCAAATATAAGGACTGCATGAATTTAAAGAAAAATAATAATAATATCTCTAGAAATCAACAACACTCTAACTAGGATAACAAGGAAATGAAGGGTTAGGGTTAAAAATCCTGAAATATCCCTTTAAATTTAAAAATGTTGCCCCATTTGTAAAAATATTTTGAACAATCACATTGACTTCAATGTTATGGTGGGTTGAAGGTCCAAAACTGGACCCAGGGACAAGACGTGCTCCAATATAAAACCACTTTTCAAATCCATACGTCATAAATTATAAATAATATTGGAGCTACTATGACACATTATTCAGAACTCATACTACTATTTTTGGGGAATGAAATATATCCATAGCATTTCCGTCCTTATGCCTGCCAAGGAGTGGTAGAATCATCCACAAGTAGCAAAATGACCAAGACTCAGACACACATCTATCTGGATTCTGAAAAGCTATATCAGCATTGACCATGAAAAAGCAACAAATCAAAAATCTGAGGTCGAGACTGTGTGTGTTTGAACAAAATGACCAATATGGAAGGACAAAAACATGTTGAAACTGAAAACTGGAGCAGATATCAAGTTCTGAGACAGCCCTATAGAAAGTTATCATCCCTGAAAACAAATAAAGGATGAAAATATGCTTTTGCTCAAACAAATAGTCCATCATTCTGCTTTATGGTTCTGGAACTGCGTTGTTTAGAGAAGTGGTTCCCAAAATCTTAACACCAAGTAGTACCAAAGAAAATATTTGACTTTTGGAGTGCCACCAGGACTAAACCATTTCTAATGTACGAGTAAACAATGTTTAAACTAGTTATCAATGAGGACTAACAAATCAAAATCCTTATTTTAGGTCTGTTTTTATGTGGCTCTCTATTACAACGTCATCATCGCCTGGAGCCTGTACTACCTGGGCAATTCCTTCCAGTATCCCTTGCCGTGGCACCAGTGTCCCATCGATGTGCACACCAACACAACAGGTAAAATGTCTATAGTTTCTTATTTTCACAGCAGCTTCGAGATCAAAACCCACCTCACCACGGTGTTATTTTTGTGCCAACAGTTAAAGAATGTGCCCAAAGTTCACCCACGTCATACTTCTGGTTCCGGAAAGCCCTGAACATCACAAACTCCATCGACGAATCAGGAGAGTTTAACCCCATCATGACGGGCTGTTTGCTCGCTGCTTGGGCTCTCGTCTCTTTGGCCATGATCAAGGGAATTAAGTCTTCTGCAAAGGTATGTTTTAGTTTTGTTTTCGTCACATTTGCGTATTAAAGTTTTCTAAAGTTTCTCCCTGTGTTGTAGGTGATGTACTTTTCCTCTGTGTTCCCCTATGTGGTGCTGTTTATCTTCCTCATCAGAGGGCTCATGCTGGATGGCGCCATAGAGGGGGTCACCTACATGTTTTATCCAAAAGTAAGGGACCGTGTGGCAAATGCATATTCAGTTAGAACATTATTAACAAAACTAATCTTACTTATTGAGGAGAACTCTCACAAGAAGCACAATTTACATACAGGCAATATAAAGTTAAACAAGAGTACACATAATCATAATAAAAATAAGTGTTATTATCACCCAGCCCTACTTTAACTTTAACCTCTTACTCCCCGCCTTAAAGGGATATTTCAGGATTTTTGTCATAGGGCCTCATTTCCTAGTTATCCAGAGTGTTGCTGATTTCTGGAAATATTTTTTTTGTAATTCATGCAGTTCTTATATTTGAAGAGTTTCGTGGCGCTAGGCTAGTGCAAGGCTAGCACATTTCTATGGTATCAGCTAGCCTGCATTAAAAACAGTGTGACCCGCTCCACAGTGCACCTGAGGCAAATCACTTATAACGCCAGACTAACCATATAAATGTCTGTGTCGATAGAGTAATTTTAACCATTTTGCATTTAAAAGACATTATATTTGAGCAGCATCAGCTTCGTGGTTGTATAAGCTACGCAGCGGCGGAGTGATCTGCTAGAAAATAGTCCCTCAAAATGCGATCATTCATGTGATGCAGGTCAGTTACTATATTCCAAAAAAATATTCTATCGACACAGACATTTATATGGTTAGTATGGTGTTATAAGTGGAGTATAGGAGTGTGTCAGACTGTTTTTAATGCAGGCTAGCTGATACCATAGAAATGCGCTAGCCTTGCATTAGCCTAGCGCCACGAAACTCTTCAAATATAAGAGCTGCATGAATTACAACAAAAAAATATCTCCAGAAATCAGCAACATTCTGGATAACTAGGCGAATGAGGCCCTATGTCAAGAATTCTGAAATATCCCTTTAACTGAGCACATTTTCTCCATTTTGGCTTTACCCAAATCTAAGAGCTTCTCGACTGGAGCTCATAGGCCAGTGCAACGACTCATTTGAAAGCTAAACCTACATAACATTTTTGTTGCGTTGTCACTGCGTTTTTGTCACATTTTTTAAACGTTTGTGTTGTGTTTCATGTTTTCTTTTATGTATGTGTATTTGACATTTTTTTGTTGCTTTTTCCTCACATTCTGGGTGCATTGTTGGCATATTTTGTCTCTTTTTTGATGCCTTTTGTCTTTTTTTCGTTGCTGTTTTATTTTGTTATTGTCGCTTTTCCAGTGCATTTTCGTCTGTATTTTGACACTTTTTTTAAAGAAGCTTTAAGATTTGAGTAATGTCAAACTGGAGAAAATGTGCTCAGTTCAGGCGGGAATTAAGAGATTAAAGAGTTCTAGCGGTGTGGCCTAGCCAAGGAGGAGCCAAACTTTTTCACTCCTTTTAGACATTTTCTGGTGGACTAAAAGCATATTTAGCACACACAAATGAAATAAAACTGGGTCCTTATGAATATTACAGAAGAAAAGGAAGCATTTTTCCAATAGAAGTGGAAAAAGCGGCACTTCAAGCTACCCATTAGCATGTAGCATGAAGCTAACGTCAGGATTATGGTTAGCCTTGTCTGCTGTTTATGTATTTATGGACCAGTGAACCACTTTGCTCCTCTGCATACCTCTGTATCTTTATTTAGTAGAGAATATCTCCATAATTCAGCATTTATTTAAGTAGTCATAGAGTAGTAGTAGTTGGCAGCTTCGAGCGTGATTATTTGTGGCCGTTCCCAGAGAGACCGTCTGTATCCGTGTTCAATGATCTGTTGTCATGGGGATGTGTTTGGTTTCACTGAGTAGTCAGATTGCACGTCTCCTCAAGAGCGCCAATGCCTTCAACTGATCATACTAACATACTAACTGTTGACGTGTGTGTATGGAAATTAGAGCTGACTTTTTTTTTGTACAGTTTAAAGCTATAAAAAGTAGGGTAAACATCAATAGTAATTTAAGGGTGCACAACTTTTTAAGTTAATATTAGCGCGTATTTCACCTTTCAGTGACCCGGTGGCTGTACGGGTGGCTAGCTTAACGCCTTTCCTTTCCGTCCTGGTGATGCTTTCCGTCCTATGATGCTTCAGAATACATTTTATTTCAGTTTTTTTAGGATTTCTGGTAGGTTTTCACAATAGAATGTATATGTAACCATGGATACAGTTCAATCAGCAGTGAAAGCCTAAAAAAAACAATTAATCCTGGAGCGAGATGGTAAGTAAAGGCGCTATGCTAGCCACCCAAGCATCCACGGTTAGTGCTAGATCGTATGCTCCGGAGGGACGGTCTGCTGTGAGTTTGTATAGATCTATGAGTTGGTTGTCTAAAAATGCAAATAATCCTAATCCGAACCCTAATCCGTAAATTTGACCCCTTAACTCCCACCTGAACCGAGCACATTTTCTCCAGTTTGGCTTTAAAGCTCCAAAAGCTTCTGGAAAAAAGCTGTGAAAATAGCAATAAAACAATGATGGAAATGTGACAAAAAAGTGAGAAAACATTGACAAAAAAGTGACGAACAATGTATGAAAAAGTGGCAAAAATGTCACAAAAAAATGACAAAAAATTGATAAAAAATGGACCAAAAATGTGACAAAAAATGATTAAAAATTGATTAAAAATTGATTAAAAATTGACGAAAAATTGATGAAAAAATGTCAAAAATGTGACAATTTGTGACAAAAAAAAAATTACAAAAATGTGACCAAAAAAGTGACAAAAAATTGATTAAAAATTGACGAAAAAATTACAAAAATGTGATAAAAAATTACAAAAATCAGTTGAACACCCAACAAAAAAATGTTGGAAAAAAAATCTGATGACGTGAGGAAAAAGATCCTCTCGGTTCAGGCGGGAGTTAAGAGGTTAACCATTTCCCTGGCCCTAACCTTAATTTGTGTCATGATATCTCACGTTTTCACAGCAGACTATCCCTCCGGAGCAGACGATCTAGCACTAACCAGCATCCACTGGGTCACTGAAAGGTCAAATAAGCATTAATATATTTTTTTTTTTTACATAAAAAGTGCATCTTTAAGGAGCCTGTGGCAGTTTTCTGAGAGAATGCAGAGAAGTTCAGCTGCGGACCAAACTCAATCCTAATTCCCCCAAAGCATTTATAACATGGATAAGTTTATAAGCACATTTTACAACTTTCAAGGAGCAAAGCAGAGTTCTAATCCCACAGTAACACTAACAACTAGCCCCCTCGATAGATAATGCTTCAGAAATGCACCGCACATACATGTACTTCATCATGTGCATGAATCGGAACATTTCCTTCTAAAATTGTGTGATCAAATATGCACCAATTTGATCATTTTGATATGCTGCTGAAATGTCTGTGTGGTTCCTTTCAGCTGGAGATCTGGGGGAACGTGCAGGTGTGGCGCCAGGCTGCTACCCAAGTGTTCTTTGCGCTGGGTCTTGGTTACGGTTCGGTTATAGCTTATTCCTCCTACAACCCCGTCAACAACAACTGTCACAGGGACGCCATCATGGTGTCCGGCATCAACTTCATGACCTCAGTCCTGGCTTCGCTGGTGGTTTTCGTCGTTCTGGGATTCCGTGCCAAGACGATCGCGCAAAGCTGTGTGGCAAAGTAAGAATATTCACGGCGAGAACAATGAGTGCAGAGGGATTTAAATGAATTGCAATTGTTTTAAGTTGCAATTTCTTAAATCCCTCCACATAATGATATTGGGGAAAAAAGAGGCTTATAAATACTTTCTGAACTCACGTTTTTAATGAATCTTCAGTAATCTCGGCCTGCTCAACGTAATGGCGTCACAGGGATCAACGCAGCACTGGTGGCCCTGGTTCAACATTACGGACCCCAGCTCCGTGGCTATCGCGGATTACAGAGAGTGGTACAGTCACTACAGCAGCATGGTGGGCCCCAATATCACTGACTGCAGCTTGGAGGCGGAGATGAACAAGGTAGGGCCCATGGAGCATGACATACTGTTATCTGATGTTATTACCAAAGTAGTGATATTGTTGACTTGCTTGGTCAACCTTTTTGGTCATTTGCGCTTCAATAGGCCACTAAGACGCTTTTCTTGATGATTAAGCTTTTGCCTTAAAGGTGCATTATGGAACTTTTTGTGCAAGAAAAAAAAGTTCATATTTGTGCCTATTTGACCTTGCAGTGATCCAGCTCCAGGATGCTGGGTCACTACAAGATCAAATACACACAAAAATTACCTTTATTTTTCACATAAAAAGTTGCATAATGCACCTTTAAGGTAGCCTGGCTATCGCCAGACAAAATATCACAAGTTATATTTAGTCTGGGGACCACCAATTCATTTTCTCGTAGGAGAGGTGTGGTTTAAGATCGTCCATAGCCGTTAATTGGGCACTACGGATGTGTATCATGACCTGCAAGTAGCCACAGCCAATCGTATCATCGTATGAGATGACGTATGATGTACCTGCTGTAAACTTTTGAGCTAAACTATTTAGAACATGGTCTAAAGCTTGATTAAAATATGGAGTCGCTGCTGGATCTGTAAATAAACTTTAAAAATATATTTTATCCGTAAATAAACTACAAGCTTCCTTATGTCGAATAGCGCGTCATCGTCTTGCCGTCCCTCCTCGTTCTGTGATTGGTTCCCAAATCCATGCAAAAGTTTCGGCCATGGTCAATGATTTGAGTGCACACAGTAGTCTGGGTATTCCCAGGCTACAGTTTTCAGTGACTTCTTTTGACCATTCAAGACCACTCCGCTAACATGCCATCCCTGTTCACTCCTTAGACATTTTTGACTTTTCTCCAAGCTTCTGTCGTTGATTTCACATGCACATGGTGGGAAAGGTACCTCGCAGTTAAATTTCCAAACCATGCATAAACTTTGTGGAGTTTGCATGTTCTCTCTGTGTGTGCGGGTGAGATCTCTCCATCGAGCAAAAACATGCACAGTAAACTAACCCTCCAGCTGGGCTCTCCTCGCGAGGGAAACACATCAAGCGGAGGAGTAGAAGGGCCCCTCGGACAATATAGTCTACGTTAATCTTATGCAATATAATTAACGGCTGACACCATCGCGAGTTCATATTACTTTAACACAATATTATTCTACACATGGAAAAATGTTTAAAAACAGGACTGTGAAAGCAATGGAAAGTCTCCAGAGACAGGAGTTTGAAAACACATTACTGGATACAGTAGGTGTCCACAGAGCATTGCATCAAGCTGAAGCAAAGGAGGACCAGGAAAGTTAAACAAACAACTGAAGACAGGATATGTGTTTTATCGTATGTGCTCAAGGGTCTTTTAAACGTGTTATAATATTGCATTCCCACCATAACACACACGGGACTGTGTTTTGAGTCACATAGTTCAGGTTTCTGCATATTTAGTATATAAGTGTGTGAAATGGCAAAAAGACCCGTCATCCCGGTTAACTGTCCCAGTGGCACGTTTCCGAATTTACAATTGCCTCTTTATTCCAGCGACGGTGTTTATTGTTTTCCATCCCAATGATTTAAAGTGATAGTCTGTAATACTGCAAAATCAGGGAAGAGAGAAAGATTAAAGTCAAAAGTACCTCCCCTTCCCTCCTGATCGGACTTGAAAGCTACTCCTGGTTTGCAAAGTGAGGAGGACACATTCAAAAGTGAACGATCTAGTTCCCTCCATGTCCACTCCTGATTGGGCATGAAAGCCCCTCCTCATTCCCTGTGCACAGGAAAGCTCATCTCATTGGCTGTTTCTCAGTGTTGAGGATCCTCGTGATGATTCACGTCATCACAGCGCCGCCAAGTGGTGTTCCAGTTCTCCTGGACCCATCGCAGCCTCGTAGCTCTACTCCTCCATTTGGCTCTTTTGCAGTGGATGCACCTGGTACATTTGTGCAAACATTAAGAGAGAAGTGTTGTAAGCAAGTCAAGCTATAAAAATTTCGTTTATTTTAAGTTAATCTTAATGAAAGGCCTGATAGATAGGCCTATATTTATTGAAAAATTAGGTTATGGTTAACGTAAGTCTGCAATTGTGGACACTTAGCGATAACCTGAACCTAATACATTCCAAGTTAGTTAGAAATCCAACCAAAGCGAGTTTATAAACAGCTTTATGGCCTCTTTTATTCAAGAAACAGTTGTTTTGTCCTAAGTATAGTTTGATATTTTATCATATGATTTGATCATGTGGCATGACGCAGCCGCACGCTCCGGAGGTCGATCCAAATATGCTCAAATGCGACACCTGGCTCTGCTTTGGAGGAGCCCACTCCAAAGGAAGTCAACAAAGTGCACTATGGAGGAAGGCAATTGAGAAACACCGATGAACCCTGCCATTAGTTGCTGAGATCAGAAAATGTTACTTACTTACTTACATACATTAACTTACTTTAAACCCCATCCCAGTCCATAATGTGCTTTTCCCTTTTGCTTTCACACACCTGGGACGTTTTCTTAAGAAGTCAGACAATTTTGCCTCCACCGGTTGGCGGATAAAAAGGGAACTATATTGTAAGGCTTCATAACACCTTAGAAGCACTTCGACGGCCACGCAGTAATATCTTACTGCACGAATAATGCTCAATGTCACAGCAAGTTAAGTTTCAGTTTCTCCTGTTAGCCCCAGAACATGGCCAACAGGTTAATCATTATTCTAATATAGGCACCAGCAAACACATTAACCCAAACCTTTACTGTTGCATGGACTGTTTATGATATTGATTTTTAACTTCTCAATACTTTTTCTGTTCTCATTTTTGTGAGTGCAGGGCGTGGAAGGGACCGGCTTGGCGTTCATTGCCTTCACAGAGGTGATGGCTCTATTCCCAGGCAGCCCCTTCTGGTCCACCCTGTTCTTCCTCATGCTCCTCAACCTGGGCATGAGCACTATGTTCGGGACCATGCAGGGCATCCTCACCCCGCTCATGGACAACTTCAGCCTGCTGGGACGCCACCGCACGCTGCTAACAGGTACGAGCTCCAGGCCTGGTGAAGAAATGACGCTCGCTAATGCTTCTTGCTTTAGCTTAGATGTTGATGCTTCAGGCTTTGGTCAAATGCTAAGTAGGGTAAGTAGAATGCACCTTTAAAATGGTGCCGTAAAAACAAACTGGACTGCCTAAAGTGCATGTGGCAAATTAGACAAACATCAGAATTTTCCAAAGATTCTCCAAAAGAGGTAGATTTTTCCTGGACTAACATTTTTGTGATGTTTATTATAATGATCCTTGAGCACAGGAAGTGACATACAAAGACATCCATAACGATTGCCATTCAACCTTATTGTACCAGTGGGTTGTGTTCCCATGGTCTCACAATATTCTAAAAAGGCTATAATGTAAGATTGAGGTTGTGCAGCTTGAAATTCTATTGTGGTAACTATGGTAACTGTCAAAATGCTAATATCTCAGTAATGGCGGAACCTATCCACATGAAACAAAAACTGTCAGAAAGTTCAACATCTTCTCTCTCAGCACATATGAACTAAGGTCACATGACTGTCTCATAAAGGCGTCCAAAAGTGTAGACAATATTCAAAATCATGTGTGTTTGTGAATCCAATCACTTCCAAATAATGATCAGGGAAAACATTTGGACATTTTCTCTTTGAAGTTTGTCCTGCTCCTTTTTCTCTACCGTTTTAGAGCGCATGAAAGTAAAGTGTTTTGTGAGATTACCACTTCACTGATGTAAAACTATGAGAAATACTTACCCCAGAGAACTCATAATAAATAGAAAAATATGAAAATCAGTCATATGCACTTTAACCTGCTACTACATAGCACTACCTACTAGTTTTAGTCATAGGATCTGGCACCCAAAAGCATGGTGCGCCGTAGGATTTCTGATTGGACAGTTGACAATGGGTGGGTTCATGAACAAAAAAAGTCCAGATAAGCAACATTTATCACATAAAATATGTTTGTGTTACTGTGCATTAATCTGTATTACAATTGTTATTAGTGAAATCTATATTTTATTTATATACTAATATAACATAATATATAATTTGTTTGTCTCACATCTGAACTGTGTCTTGCCAGGGGGAAAAAATTAAAAATCTTCTAACAATCTTAATGCTTGTAATAAAAATTGCAGTTAGTTATTTTCCAGTCAGTCAGCCCTGCTCTGTCTTCTGCCAAGTCATGACGGCATGAGTACTATTTTTATTACGTATTGTATGTCAGTCTAACCTCCAGTTTGCTCAGGTGATTTCATGAGGCCATGTTGTGCCCTTTTTATTTGTTTTTCAGTGTCCAGTTGTGCTTTGGGCTTCTTGATAGGACTGTTGTTTACACAGCGATCTGGCAACTACTTTGTCACCATGTTTGACGACTACTCTGCCACCCTCCCGTTAATCATTGTGGTCATCTTTGAGGCCATCAGCGTGTCCTGGGTTTATGGTGCAGATCGGTAAGAAGTCTATTCGTTTGATAATTCTGTAACATGGAACATATTGTCACACTACTATACCTTTCCAGCTTCATGGATGATATTGAAGTGATGCTGAAGTGGCGCCCTCCAGTGGTCTACAAGTACCTGTGGAAATACGTCTGTGTTCTGGCCATGGGGGGTCTTCTGGCTGCCAGTTTCCTACGTATGGTGTTCAAAGGGCCCACATACACGTCCTGGAATCAACACACTGTAAGATATGACTACTTTTGTGTGTAGAGATCTTTTATAACACAGTTTGTTTTGGAACAGGCCTCTGAGAAGACTCTGGAGTACCCCGGCTGGGCCCTCGGTATGATCGTCATGCTTATAGTGCTTGCCAGTCTGCCTGTGCCCATCGCCTACATCCGCGCTCTGTGGCAAAGCCGCAAAATCCGCAGCCTTAACTCAGAGGAGAGAGACAGTCCTGACATGCAGAGGGAGCTGTACACCAAGTGTGGCTCAGTGGAACAGCTGGACTTCCCTCATCAGGGCCGTACGGAGGAGCAGGAGGGGCCCAGGGTGGGCCCCATTTTTCTGCCTGTGGGCCATGAACTGTACCGGCTCCTGCCCCAGCAGGAGGACGAGGAGGAGCAGGACACAGGGGTGTGAGCACTGTGTCACAAAGGCCAATACTGTTGACTGCCCTGACAGCATTAAGTGCATTCATATCTCAGTCTACCTCAGTTTTCTATTGCTTATTATACTTTGAACTTGCCAAAGGAATTGCCAAGCTGCATTGAAGGGAAAAAAGCACAAAACTTTGTTCCAGGCCATATCGTCATATCAGTTGTAATAAGTGCCATTTGAAATGCAGCTACCAGATGTCACAAGCTTTACTCTGAGTTTTTGAAGCTGAAAAGCATGTACAGTTTTGCATGGACACATCTGAGTATAGAGCTCCTCACTGTGACGGCACAGATGAACGAACATGTACATGTGTTTTTATTTGTAAATGTTCATTGTGCTAACGGACACCATTTTGTATGATACTTTAGTATTAGTTTGCCTTATATGAGCAAAGCAAAAAGCTGTAAATAAATAAATAAACCTACAAATGTGAATTTATGGATTAGGTCATATGTTCAACTAATAAGATATAATATTTCAAATGATTAAGATGGATAACCTAATGGTATTGTGCTCACCTGTTCATTTAGAGGAGATCATTTAAAACATGACGCCCTATTTGAGTTTGCAGGTTGTTTTCGAAGACTTGGGAAATAGGAGGGAAAGCATTCCCGAAAAAATAAGGTGAGGAGAAGAAAATGTCTAGCGTGTCACCGGCAGCCTCCGAAAATCATAAAATATTCATCATTAAGACTGTAGCAGCCTACCTTTTTGCGATTCATCCATCTGTGAGTAGTGTAGCGGCCCGTGGTGGTGGTGGGAGGGACGGGGTGATGGGTGGTGGTGGGGGGGGGGGGGGCGTGAGGAGGAGGAAGTAAGCCGTGGTGAGAGAGAGGGAGGGCGGCAGAGAGCGGTGCGCAGCGGCCGGGGCCAGGAGCTGCAACGATGGAGATCCGACCGGACAGGTTCAAGGCTTCTGCGGCCAAAACTCTGGGCAAAATTCACAGGTAGGCACTTTTCACGCGCACTTTTTTTTGCCAAAGTTTTACTTTTATCAGATTTTTTTTGTGTGTGTGTCAAATTTGCTCCACTATCCAGGCTAGGATAGTTTTTTTTCTGCCGTTGCCTCTCCCTCCAAAATCAGAAAATAAAAGTTGGATGGATTCGATTTTAAATGGTCTAAACTTTTCATTGCAATTAATAATATTTAAACGAAAATGCATGGGGAAAAATTGCAGTAGAACGAGCGCAGTGGTCAGTGATGCGCCAATTTTTGTGCAATTCCTTGGAGAAACAGCTTTATTCACCAAAATTCACAAGTTTTGTTTGTTAAACGTTGTCTGTGGTGTTTTATTTTCTTGCTCTGGTCGATTTGAGCATTTGGCCAAAGTGGATTGAGGAGACGCGTGAGACCATGTATCATTACATAATATTGATGCGAGATGTTGGCAGTGCCCGGACGGGGAGAGCAGCTTGAGGCTCAGCGCGTGTAGGCAGCAGGCTTTTAGATCTTATTTCTGCTCGGCTATTGCTGGGCGAAGTTTGCAGTTTGGCATTTTGGTGAGGCATTTGTGGGAAAAAGAAAGTCGACGAATTGAAGTATTGACAGGTTTTGCTCAATTTGGGAGTATTTTTTTGAGGGCGTGCGCATTTTGGGCCACTCGTTTTACGTTCTTGGCCTATATGACAAATCCGAACTATCCCATGCCCGTGTACATTTCTGTTATTGCCATGTAATTATAGAGCATTCCTTTGATAAATTTATTTTATTCAACACCTAGGCTATAAACCTTGCACGGCCGCACGATGTATCGCCCAATTATCGTGATCGTATTTGTGATGCAATATCCGTACCGCAAGACGCAATTATATCACAAAAATCCCGTCGTTTTTTTTGCTTGTTATTTTTGGCTGAGATTTACACGCTTTGTCGCAAACGCATCCTAAAACTAAGGAAAAAAACTGTGATCACTCATTTTTTTCTGTTTTAGTCACGATTTCCCTGGATTCGTTCCATTGCAGCCTTGTTTTGGTTTTGAATTAGTTTTGTTCCATTAAGATCAATTGAATTTAACCAAATTGAATGTACTGTGTTGAAGTGGTTTACTAACAAATTATTTCAAATCTATTAACCAGCCATAAAACCTATATATATTAGGGCTGCATTGTGTTAGAAAACGGACTAATTGAGATTTTCTTTCCCCCCTGACGATTATGATTATATCTGTGTATTCAAATATTGATTTAAGTTTGCAGTGCACATTTTAAATAACCATCGAGAGACGACACAATACAATAATAATTTCATGACATGTTTGTAGATCTCTAAACTTGCAGGTCTTATTCAAAATCATTGCCATTTGTTGCCTACCTGTGAATTTGTTGAATGCAGATATTAAATTTACAATTTGGAAATAAGTATTTGAGTTCTTTTGTCAACTTAAACAATGCATTTTAAGTGCTGCACCTTGTCATGAATGAGTATGCAGTTAATTGTGCATACGTGTAATGTAATAAGCGACTGGAGTGAAACCACAGATTAACTCTCTGATAGAGCCTCGTGTGATAACCCATGCTTTAAGCTCTATCTCAGGATTTGAGGTAGAAACTAACGTATAAATCCCGTCCTGAAATAGCCTGTTTTTCAGTCCAGCTGTCAGCCGGGCAAATCCCCGCGCAGGCCCCGCCCCTCTCGCAACATCCCGGGACTGTGACTTCCTCCGGACGCTCCATCCACCCTCCCTCCCTCCTCCACTCCCTCTCTGCTCTGGGCACTGGCAGCAGCCTGTAGGTATCGGCTACTGAGCCAGTGATGGGATTCGTGGCTCTTTCATGGGAGTGGTAAAGCTGGTCTGATTGGTCAAATTACCTGAGAACATAATCGCTGGGAGCAAGGCTGCACAATTTTGCGATGTGTGTATTGTGTGACCTAATGTTGCTTTTGAAGGAATTGACAGAAGACAGAAGGACTGGAGTGCTTCACTGGGTCAGCTGGTGTTGAACAGTGCAGTCAGGATGCGTTTATGCTTTTATCTTCTATTGAATATTATGTTAATGTCCATGCAGCCAATAGTCTAGTGGTTAAGGCTGCTCCGCATATGACAGAACAGTGTTCAGAGCTTTGACAGCTTTCTGAATGTTTCCCTGCTCTTCACCTCCTTGTTCTTGCAAATAAAGCCTGCAGCTCAAAACGTTCTAAAAATGTGCACAATGAACTGAATCTTTATTTTAAACTTAAATCGCATTCCTAAACTCAATCACATTATTATCAGAAAACATCGTAATAAGATATTTTATTATTCCCCACAATTCAATTGTTCAGTAGTTCACGTCAGGAACTGCTGAACAATACCTAGCATGTTTGGTACAAAGAGCTTTCACTAGTGTTGCTGCATCTCTTCACAAAAAGATCTGTGTTCAGCCTTCGAAAGATCATCGAAAGATGAACGTCACATCACCACCATACAGGGCATGAGCAGCAGCCTGTAGGTGATGGCCAGAACTGGGCCAGATTAATACATCACATCAGGGGGATCTCTGACCGGCCACTGGCCACGTGTCTAGTGTCATGGAGGGATTGGTGATTTGGTTTAGCTTGGCTCTTCAGCTTAGTCTGGATGCATTGCATTTTATTTACAAGTATTGCAATTAGAGTGGACATAGGTTTTATCGACAAATTTTATTCATCCATGAGTGAAATCGCTTGATCAGTAACTCAATGGTGTTGCCATACCGCCTTTGCTCTGCACGAGCCTCGGAAGCTAAGCAGGGAAGAGCCAGGCTGGTGCTTGGATGGGAGAGTGTTTGGGAACACCAGGAAGCCTGGCGATGTAGTGAGTGAGTGAGTGGTGGCTGATGGCACAGACTGGTGCCTCACTTACCATCACCGAGTATGGAGTGAATGAATAATGCACGAAAATGTAAAGCGACTTTGAGCATCTGGAAAAGCGCTATATAAGGCTTATATTAATTATTAATTATTATTATTATTATTATTATTATTATTATTATTATTATTATTATTATTATTATTAGGCCCGAGCGGCCTGGCAGGGCTCGGGCCTATTGTAATTGTACGGCAGTGCGCGGAGCGCACTGATGAAAGACGTGCGCGTAGCGCACGTCCCGAAAAGAGCGCGCAGCGCTCAAGAAACAGAGCGCGGAGCGCTCCCCATGCATTAGACAGTAATAGGGGGGACCCCGGCACCACGCCCTGTCCGGTGAAATAGGTGTGTGCCGCGAAAGCGGCACATTTGTAACTGCTCGTGTGAAAAAAGGTGAAAAATCCAGGCAAGGCGCAACATTGACAAGAAAGCAGTCGATGACGAGCGCAACGCGCTCGTCATCGACCATGGCCACTTCCCAATGCCCAAAACACTACTAGAGTGACTCAGGGCATTGAGGCCTATCCAATGATATAGGTGTTTGCCGCGAAAGCGGCATATTTGTTGTTGCTCGCACAAAAATCTGAAAAAAAAAACGCATTAAGAAATATTGACAAAGAAGTGGTAAAATACGAGCGCAACGCGCTCGTATTTGACAATGAACCTCACGGGTGGGTTACTGGACGTGAGACCTTTCCGACGATATAAATATGGGCCGCCGCAGGCGGCGCTATATTGTTATTGTAAGGGTTTTTCTTATTAGGCCCGAGCGGCCTGGCAGGGCTCGGGCCTATTGTAATTGTACGGCAGTGCGCGGAGCGCACTGATGAAAGACGTGCGCGTAGCGCACGTCCCGAAAAGAGCGCGCAGCGCTCAAGAAACAGAGCGCGGAGCGCTCCCCATGCATTAGACAGTAATGGGGGGACTCCCGGCACCACGCCCTGTCCGGTGAAATAGGCGTGTGCCGCGAAAGCGGCACATTTGTAACTGCTCGTGTGAAAACAGGTGAAAAATCCAGGCAAGGCACAACATTGACAAGAAAGTAATCGATGACGAGCGCAACGCGCTCGTCATCGACCATGGCCACTCCCCAGTGCCCAAAACACTACTAGAGTGACTCAGGGCATTGAGGCCTATCCAATGATATAGGTGTTTGCCGCGAAAGCGGCATATTTGTTGTTGCTCGCACAAAAATCTGAAAAAAAAACGCATTAAGAAATATTGACAAAGAAGTGGTAAAATACGAGCGCAACGCGCTCGTATTTGACAATGAACCTCACGGGTGGGTTACTGGACGTGAGACCTTTCCGACGATATAAATATGGGCCGCCGCAGGCGGCGCTATATTGTTATTGTAAGGGTTTTTCTTATTATTATTATTAGGCCCGAGCGGCCTGCCGTCGCAAGGGCCTATTGTAATCGTAATCACAGCGCAGTGCGCGCAGCGCACTGAACCTAAGTGCGCGGAGCGCACAAAAACAGCGCGAAGCGCTGTCCCCATGTCAACCGTAAACTCACCATGTAAAACAGTGAAGCCCACACCAGCGGTGTGGGCCCTTTATACTTATTATTGCATTAAAATGAATGGGGGTATATAGTGTGAATGGGGGTATATAGTGGATGACGAGCGCGAAGCGCTCGTCATCCACCCAGGAACCCCACGGGTGCGTGCGGATCGTTGAAAGCTTTCCAAAAATGTATAATATGATATCGTCGCGAAAGCGACGATATTGTTTTTGTAAAAAATATTATTATTCTTTCTTCTACTTCTTCTTCTTCTTTCTTCTTCTGCTCTTTGAGCAGGAATTTGACCCCCTGAACATAGTCGAAAACTCACCAAACTTTGCCCAAAATTCAGGTCCGGTGAAAAATTAATTAAAATGTGTGTTTCATGTTGGGGAAAAAAAAAATGGCGCGACAGCGCCACCTACAAAAGTGAAAATACATTACGCCAATGGGGGAGGGGCCGAAGTGAACTTTGTCGTAGAGCGACGAGATTCGGTACAGACATTCGTCATGTGACGCCAAAAAAAAAAAAATATTGTGGCCACGCCCCCTGACAAACCGGAAGTCCGCCATTTTGAAAGGAAGACCGGAGAATGCTGAGTCAGCGTTTTCGCTGACTTCGCATTTTAACGAACTCCTCCAAGGGCGTTTGACCAAATGAGCTCAAAATCGCTCCAGCTCATCTCGAGATGTGGGGCATCAAAAGTTATCCAAATTTTTTGGCTAAGTTTTACGGTTTGTGTGCGGCGAAGCCGCAATCTTTACGAAGTATTTTGCGATTCATCAAAAACTGAAAATCGCTCCCATTCGCACAAACAAACTACGATTAAAAATCGGAAATATACATTTTATTGACCTTTCACCCTTGGACACAGCAAATGTGAAAAAGTGACATTGGGCGCGATAGCGCCCCCTCCAGGTGCAGAAGAAAAAATGCATTATGGGAAAAAAATTAGTTTGTCGGAAATGGATGAAATTCGGTACAGAAATAGTTGATGGCATCCCGATCCAAAAAGCCAATGAGACCCATATCGTTTTTTGTACGGTGTTGCCATGGTGAATCTAAATACATTGCGTCGATGGAGGCGGGACCAACCGGGGCCAACGTCAACTTTGTCGTAGAGCGACGAGATTCGGTACAGATATTCGTCATGTGACGACAAACAAAAAATATTATTGTGGCCACGCCACCTGACAAACTGGAAGTCCGCCATTTTGACTGGAAACCTGGAGAATGCTGAGTCATGGTTTTCGCTGACGTCGCATTTTAACGAACTCCTCCTAGGGCGTTTGACAAAATGAGCTCAAAATCGCTCCAGCTCATCTCGAGATGTGGGGCATCAAAAGTTATCCACATTTTTTGGCTAAGTCTTACGGTTTGTTTGCGGCGAAGCCGCAATCTTTCCGAAGTATTTTGCGATTCATCAAAAACTAAAAATCGCTCCCATTCGCACAAACAAACTCCGATTAAAAATCGGAAATATACATTTTCTTGACCTTTCACCCCTGGACGCACCAATTGTTAAAAAGTGCCATTGGGCGCGATAGCGCCCCCTCCAGGTGCAGAAGAAAAATTGCATTATGGGAAAAAAATTAGTTTGTCGGAAATGGATGAAATTCGGTACAAAAATAGTTGATGGTGTCCCGATCCAAAAAGCCAATGAGACCCATACCGTATTTTGTACGGTGTTGCTATGGTGACGCCCAGGGCCCCCCATGTAATTCTAATGGGGCTGACACATGAATCTCACATAATACAACATTACAGCGCGTTAGCGCCCCCTGTCAGGATCTTGGGGACAGTGGTCATGGAAGTACGGCCCGTTAGGGCCGCCTGATGCTAATTGTGAAATTAAAAAGATTACGGGCGCGTTAGCGCCCTCTGCAGGCTGGAGCCATTGTTCACATGGAGTGGCTAAAAATGTTGCTGAGATGTTTACGCACAAAGATTAATGGCACATCAGGACAATAAAATGCAGTCTGGCGCCCTTGGTAGGGTTGTGGCACGGATAGATAGAGGCGCTAAAGGAGGCACGGCCCGCGAGGGCCGTTCGATGCCGCTTGCGGCTTTAATTAGGCCCGAGCGGCCTGGCAGGGCTCGGGCCTATTGTAATTGTACGGCAGTGCGCGGAGCGCACTGAAGAAAGACGTGCGCATAGCGCACGTCCCGAAAAGAGCGCGCAGCGCTCAAGAAACAGAGCGCGGAGCGCTCCCCATGCATTAGACAGTAATGGGGGGACTCCCGGCACCACGCCCTGTCCGGTGAAATAGGCGTGTGCCGCGAAAGCGGCACATTTGTAACTGCTCGTGTGAAAAAAGGTGAAAAATCCAGGCAAGGCGCAACATTGACAAGAAAGTAGTCGATGACGAGCGCAACGCGCTCGTCATCGACCATGGCCACTTCCCAATGCCCAAAACACTACTAGAGTGACTCAGGGCATTAAGGCCTATCCAATGATATAGGTGTTTGCCGCGAAAGCGGCATATTTGTTGTTGCTCGCATAAAAATCTGAAAAAAAAACGCATTAAGAAATATTGACAAAGAAGTGGTAAAATACGAGCGCAACGCGCTCGTATTTGACAATGAACCTCACGGGTGGGTTACTGGACGTGAGACCTTTCCGACGATATAAATATGGGCCGCCGGAGGCGGCGCTATATTGTTATTGTAAGGGTTTTTCTTATTATTATTATTATTATTATTATTTTTTTTCTTCTCCCCCCCCGGAGGCCGTTTCGGCCACTTCCCACTGATGAAAAGTCCTGAATTTTTGCCCAAAATTCAATTAGGTGAAAAAAAAAACTTTCACATCTCCAAAATGCAAAAATTCAAAAAAATGGCGCGTCAGCGCCCCCTGGAAAAACGACGTTAACATTGCGGCCTATGGCCAGACCCCCCAAAATCCCGAAAACCCTGAAAATTTTAGTTCGTCTTAGACGAAAAAAATTCGGCACAGTGATTGGTCGCATGAAGCCAGAAAAAAAGACATATTACGCGGTTGCTAGGCAACCATCTGTATGGCGGCCATATTGGCCAGAAGAGCGACCTGGCGCCGAAGGCGCCTTTTCGTGCCCTTGCATTTGAACGAACTCGTCCTAGGGCGTTGAACGCAGCGACCCCTCGGTCGCTCCAGATCATCTACACATGTGGGGCATTAAAAGTTATTAAAAACTTTCTAATAGGATTTCCGGTTTTGTCATGGCAACGCCATGAATTTGGCGTTCGTTTTCGGCGTTCGCCGTCGCCTTCGAAGAGTCATAACTCGCACATACTTTGGCCGATTTTAGTGAAACTTGAATCGTTGGTCGAGTCGTCGGCCCCGGATGTTTTGATATGGGAATTTTGAAAATGGGCGCAATAGCGCCCCCTGCAGAGCACCGAATAAAAATGAATGGGGAAAAAAAGTAAACTTTGTCGTAGACAAAAAAAAATTGGCACACACATCCGTCACGTGACCTCGATCAAAAAGTAAATTATGGCCACGCCCATTTTCCCACCGTGTTGCCATGGCAACGACCCGAAATAAAGTTTGGCGTAGCCAAACCAAAATTGGTACACACCTTCGTCATGACCTTCCGAACAAAAAAGTACATTACGTGGTTGCTAGGCAACCAACAGGAGGTCGGCCATTTTGGGAAATATTGCGTGATCTGGCGCCGAAGGCGCATTTCTTGCCTTTGCTCTTTTATAAACTCAACCGAGGGTGGCAGGGACGGCATAACCCCGTAGGGCGCGGCAGCGCCCCCCGGTTATTGCGGTGGCGTGCGACGGCGTGCGCCAACCGGCCAACGCTGCTCGCGAGGGCCTCTAAATGCCGCTTGCGGCTTTAATTATTATTATTATTATTTTTCTTCTCCCCCCCAAAATCCACTTTCCCACCGATAAAAAGTCCTGAATTTTTGCCCAAAATTCAATTAGGTGAAAAAAAAAACTTTCACATCTCCAAATTTCAAAAATTCGAAAAAATGGCGCGTCAGCGCCCCCTGGAAAAACGGCGTTAACATTGCGGCCAATGGCCAGACCCCCCAAAATCCCGAAAACCCCAAAAATTTTAGTTCGTCGTAGACGAAAAAAATTCGGCACAGTGATTGGTCGCATGAAGCCAAAAAAAAAAACATATTGCGCGGTTGCTAGGCAACCATCTGTATGGCGGCCATCTTGGCCAGAAGAGCGACCTGGCGCCGAAGGCGCCTTTTCGTGCCCTCGCATTTGAACGAACTCGTCCTAGGGCGTTGAACGCAGCGACTCCCCGGTCGCTCCAGATCATCTACACATGTGGGGCATTAAAAGTTATTAAAAACTTTCTAATAGGACTTCCGGTTTTGTCATGGCAACGCCATGAATTTGGCGTTTGTTTTCGGCGTTCGCCGTCACTTTCGAAGACTCATAACTCGCACATACTTTGGCCGATTTGAGTGAAACTTGAATCGTTGGTCGAGTCGTCGGCCCCGGATGTTTTGATATGGGAATTTTGAAAATGGGCGCTATAGCGCCCCCTGCAGAGCACCGAATAAAAATTAATGGAGAAAAAAAGTAAACTTTGTCGTAGACAAAAAAAATTTGGCGCACACATCCGTCACGTGACCTCGATCAAAAAGTAAATTATGGCCACGCCCATTTTCCCACCGTGTTGCCATGGCAACGACCCGAAATAAAGTTTGGCGTAGCCAAACCAAAATTGGTACACACCTTCGTCGTGACGTTCCGAACAAAAAAGTACATTGCGCGGTTGCTAGGCAACCCACACAAAGTCGGCCATTTTGGGAAAAATCGCATAATCTGGCGCCAAAGGCGCATTTCTTGCCTTTGCTCTTTTATAAACTCGACCGAGGGTGGTAGCGTCATTTTAACCACGTACGGAGCGGCAGCGCCCCCGGTTATTGCGGTGGCGTGCGACGGCGTGCGCCAACCGGCCAACGCTGCTCGCGAGGGCCTCTAAATGCCGCTTGCGGCTTTAATTATTAGGCCCGAGCGGCCTGGCAGGGCTCGGGCCTATTGTAATTGTACGGCAGTGCGCGGAGCGCACTGAAGAAAGACGTGCGCGTAGCGCACGTCCCGAAAAGAGCGCGCAGCGCTCAAGAAACAGAGCGCGCAGCGCTCCCCATGCATTAGACAGTAATAGGGGGGACCCCGGCATAACGCCCTGTCCGGTGAAATAGGCGTGTGCCGCGAAAGCGGCACATTTGTAACTGCTCGTGTGAAAAAAGGTGAAAAATCCAGTGAAGGCGCAACATTGACAAGAAAGTAGTCGATGACGAGCGCAACGCGCTCGTCATCGACCATGGCCACTTCCCAATGCCCAAAACACTACTAGAGTGACTCAGGGCATTAAGGCCTATCCAATGATATAGGTGTTTGCCGCGAAAGCGGCATATTTGTTGTTGCTCGCACAAAAATCTGAAAAAAAAACGCATTAAGAAATATTGACAAAGAAGTGGTAAAATACGAGCGCAACGCGCTCGTATTTGACAATGAACCTCACGGGTGGGTTACTGGACGTGAGACCTTTCCGACGATATAAATATGGGCCGCCGGAGGCGGCGCTATATTGTTATTGTAAGAGTTTTTCTTATTCTTATTCTTATTATTATTATTTTTCATCTATCCGTGTTTTTTTGGAATAACTCGACGAGTCGTCGACGAAAACTCACCATTTTTTGCCCAAAATTAAAAATCCCGGCGATACACAGTGTCAATGAATCCCAATAAAAAATGTTGAAAAATGGCGCGTCAGCGCCCCCTGGAAAATCAGGATTACATTGCGCCTATGGAGAGACTCGAAAATTTAAGTTCGTCGTTTTTGCCCAAAATTCAATTAGGTGAAAAGAAAAAACTTCACATCTCCAAATTTCAAAAATTCAAAAAAATGGCGCGTCAGCGCCCCCTGGAAAAACGACGTTAACATTGCGGCCTATGGCCAGACCCCCCAAAATCCCGAAAACCCCGAAAATTTTAGTTCGTCGTAGACGAAAAAAATTCGGCACAGGGATTGGTCACGTGGAACCAAACAAAAAAACATATTACGCGGTTGCTAGGCAACCAACTGTATGGCGGCCATATTGGCCAGAAGAGCGATCTGGCGCCAAAGGCGCCTTTTCGTGCCCTCGCATTTGAACGAACTCGTCCTAGGGCGTTGAACGCAGCGACTCCCCGGTCGCTCCAGATCATCTACACATGTGGGGCATTAAAAGTTATTAAAAACTTTCTAATAGGATTTCCGGTTTTGTCATGGCAACACCATGAATTTGGCGTTCGTTTTCGGCGTTCGCCGTCACCTTCAAAGAGTCATAACTCGCACATACTTTGGCCGATTTTAGTGAAACTTGAATCGATGGTCGAGTCGTCGGCCCCGGATGTTTTGATATGGGAATTTTGAAAATGGGCGCGATAGCGCCCCCTGCAGAGCACCAAATTAAAATGAATGGAGAAAAAAAGTAAACTTTGTCGTAGACAAACAAAATTTGGCACAGACGTCCGTCACGTGACTTCGAGCAAAAAGTAAATTATGGCCACGCCCATTTCCCCACCGTGTTGCCATGGCAACGACCTGATATCAAGTTTGGCGTAGCCAAACCAAAATTGGTACACACCTTCGTTGTGACGTTCCGAACGAAAAAGTACATTACGCGGTTGCTAGGCAACCCACACAAAGTCGGCCATTTTGGGAAACATTGCGTGATCTGGCGCCGAAGGCGCCGTTTCTTGCCTTTGCTCTTTTATAAACTCGACCGAGGGTGGCAGGGATGGCATAACCCCGTAGGGCGCGGCAGCGCCCCCCGGTTATTGCGGTGGCGTGCGACGGCGTGCGCCAACCGGCCAACGCTGCTCGCGAGGGCCTCTAAATGCCGCTTGCGGCTTTAATTATTATTATTATTATTATTTTTCCTCTCCCCCCCGAAGGCCGTTTCGGCCACTTTCCCACCGACGAAAAGTCCTGAATTTTTGCCCAAAATTCAATTAGGTGAAAAAAAAAACTTTCACATCTCCAAATTTCAAAAATTCCAAAAAATGGCGCGTCAGCGCCCCCTGGAAAAACGACGTTAACATTGCGGCCAATGGCCAGACCCCCCAAAATCCCGAAAACCCCGAAAATTTTAGTTCGTCGCAGACGAAAAAAATTCGGCACAGTGATTGGTCACATGAAGCCAAAAAAAATAACATATTACGCGGTTGCTAGGCAACCAACTATACGGCGGCCATATTGGCCAGAAGAGCGACCTGGCGCCGAAGGCGCCTTTTTGTGCCCTCGCATTTGAACGAACTCGTCCTAGGGCGTTGAACGCAGCGACTCCTCGGTCGCTCCAGATCATCTACACATGTGGGACATTAAAAGTTATTAAAAACTTTCTAATAGGATTTCCGGTTTTGTCATGGCAACGCCATGAATTTGGCGTTCGTTTTCGGCGTTCGCCGTCGCCTTCGAAGAGTCATAACTCGCACATACTTTGGCCGATTTTAGTGAAACTTGAATCGTTGGTCGAGTCGTCGGCCCCGGATGTTTTGATATGGGAATTTTGAAAATGGGCGCAATAGCGCCCCCTGCAGAGCACCGAATAAAAATGAATGGGGAAAAAAAGTAAACTTTGTCATAGACAAAAAAAAATTGGCACACACATCCGTCACGTGACCTCGATCAAAAAGTAAATTATGGCCACGCCCATTTTCCCACCGTGTTGCCATGGCAACGACCCGAAATAAAGTTTGGCGTAGCCAAACCAAAATTGGTACACACCTTCGTCATGACCTTCCGAACAAAAAAGTACATTACGTGGTTGCTAGGCAACCAACAGGAGGTCGGCCATTTTGGGAAATATTGCGTGATCTGGCGCCGAAGGCGCATTTCTTGCCTTTGCTCTTTTATAAACTCAACCGAGGGTGGCAGGGACGGCATAACCACGTAGGGCGCGGCAGCGCCCCCCGGTTGTTGCGGTGGCGTGCGACGGCGTGCGCCAACCGGCCAACGCTGCTCGCGAGGGCCTCTAAATGCCGCTTGCGGCTTTAATTATTAGGCCCGAGCGGCCTGGCAGGGCTCGGGCCTATTGTAATTGTACGGCAGTGCGCGGAGCGCACTGAAGAAAGACGTGCGCGTAGCGCACGTCCCGAAAAGAGCGCGCAGCGCTCAAGAAACAGAGCGCGGAGCGCTCCCCATGTAAGACAGTAATAGGGGGGACTCCCGGCACCACGCCCTGTCCGGTGAAATAGGCGTGTGCCGCGAAAGCGGCACATTTGTAACTGCTCGTGTGAAAAAAGGTGAAAAATCCAGTGAAGGCGCAACATTGACAAGAAAGTAGTCGATGACGAGCGCAACGCGCTCGTCATCGACCATGGCCACTCCCCAATGCCCAAAACACTACTAGAGTGACTCAGGGCATTAAGGCCTATCCAATGATATAGGTGTTTGCCGCGAAAGCGGCATATTTGTAGTTGCTCACAAAAAAATATGAAAAAAAAACGCATTAAGAAACATTGACAAAGAAGAGGTAAAAAACGAGCGCAACGCGCTCGTATTTGAAAATGAACCTCACGGGTGGATTACTGGACGTGAGACCTTTCCGAAAATAGGAAGATGCGCCGCCGAAGGCGGCGCCATATTGTTATTGTAAGGGTTTTTCTTATTATTATTATTATTTTTCTTCTCCCCCCCAAAATCCACTTTCCCACCGACGAAAAGTCCTGAATTTTTGCCCAAAATTCAATTAGGTGAAAAAAAAAACTTTCACATCTCCAAATTTCAAAAATTCAAAAAAATGGCGCATCAGCGCCCCCTGGAAAAACGACGTTAACATTGCGGCCTATGGCCAGACCCCCCAAAATCCCGAAAACCCCGAAAATTTTAGTTCGTCGTAGACGAAAAAAATTCGGCACAGTGATTGGTCACATGGAACCAAAAAAAAAAAGATATTACGCGGTTGCTAGGCAACCATCTGTATGGCGGCCATCTTGGCCAGAAGAGCGACCTGGCGCCAAAGGCGCCTTTTCGTGCCCTCGCATTTGAACGAACTCGTCCTAGGGCGTTGAACGCAGCGACTCCCCGGTCGCTCCAGATCATCTACACATGTGGGGCATTAAAAGTTATTAAAAACTTTCTAATAGGATTTCCGGTTTTGTCATGGCAACGCCATGAATTTGGCGTTCGTTTTCGGCGTTAGCCGTCGCCTTTGAAGAGTCATAACTCGCACATACTTTGGCCGATTTTACTGAAACTTGAATCGTTGGTCGAGTCGTCAGCCCCGGATGTTTTGATATAGGAATTTTGAAAATGGGCGCGATAGCGCCCCCTGCAGAGCAACAAATAAAAATGAATGGAGAAAAAAAGTAAACTTTGTCGTAGACAAATAAAATTTGGCACAGACATCCGTCACGTGACCTCGATCAAAAAGTAAATTATGGCCACGCCCATTTCCCCACCGTGTTGCCATGGCAACGACCCGAAATAAAGTTTGGCGTAGCCAAACCAAAATTGGTACACACCTTCGTCATGGCTGTCCGAACAAAAAAGTACATTACGCGGTTGCTAGGCAACCCACACAAAGTCGGCCATTTCGGGAAACATCGAGTGATCTGGCGCCGAGGGCGCCGTTTCTTGCCTTTGCTCTTTTATAAACTCAACCGAGGGTGGCAGCGTCATTTTAACCACGTACGGCGCGGCAGCGCCCCCCGGTTATTGCGGTGGCGTGCGACGGCGTGCGCCAACCGGCCAACGCTGCTCGCGAGGGCCTCTAAATGCCGCTTGCGGCTTTAATTATTATTATTATTATTTTTCCTCTCCCCCAGAAATCCACTTTCCCACCGACGAAAAGTCCTGAATTTTTGCCCAAAATTCAATTTGGTGAAAAGAAAAAACTTCACATCTCCAAATTTCAAAAATAAAAAAAAAAGGCGCGTCAGCGCCCCCTGGAAAAACGACGTTAACATTGCGGCCTATGGCCAGACCCCCCAAAATCCCGAAAAACGCGAAAATTTTAGTTCGTCGCAGACGAAAAAAATTTGGCACAGTGATTGGTCTTATGAAACCAAAAAAAAAAAGATATAACGCGGTTGCTAGGCAACCATCTGTATGGCGGCCATCTTGGCCAGAAGAGCGACCTGGCGCCGAAGGCGCCTTTTCGTGCCCTCGCATTTGAACGAACTCGTCCTAGGGCGTTGAACGCAGCGACTCCCCGGTCGCTCCAGATCATCTACACATGTGGGGCATTAAAAGTTATTAAAAACTTTCTAATAGGATTTCCGGTTTTGTCATGGCAGCGTCATGAATTTGGCGTTCGTTTTCGGCGCTCGCCGTCACCTTCGAAGAGTCATAACTCGCACATACTGTGGCCGATTTGAGCGTAACTTGAATCGTTGGTCGAGTTGTCGGCCCCGGATGTTTTGATATAGGAATTTTAAAAATGGGCGCGATAGCGCCCCCTGCAGAGCACCAAATAAAAATGAATGGAGAAAAAAAGTAAACTTTGTCGTAGACAAATAAAATTTGGCACAGACATCCGTCACGTGACCCCGATCAAAAAGTAAATTATGGCCACGCCCATTTTCCCACCGTGTTACCATGGCAACGACCCAATATCAACTTTGGCATAGCCAAACCAAAATTGGTACAGATGTGCACCATGACTGTCCGAACAAAAAAGTACATTACGCGGTTGCTAGGCAACCAACCTTGGGGCGGCCATATTGGCCAGAAGAGCGACATGGCGCCGAAGGCGCCATTTCATGCCCTCGCATTTGAACGAACTCGTCCTAGGGCGTTGAACGCAGCGACTCCCCTGTCGCTCCAGATCATCTACACATGTGGGGCATTAAAAGTTATTAAAAACTTTCTAATAGGATTTCCGGTTTTGTCATGGCAACGTCATGAATTTGGCGTTCGTTTTCGGCGCTCGCCGTCACCTTCGAAGAGTCATAACTCGCACATACTGTGGCCGATTTTAGTGTAACTTGAATCGTTGGTCGAGTCGTCGGCCCCAGATGTTTTGATATAGGAATTTTGAAAATGGGCGCGATAGCGCCCCCTGCAGAGCACCGAATAAAAATGAATGAAGAAAAAAAGTGAACTTTGTCGTAGACAAACAAAATTTGGCACAGACATCCGTCACGTGACCCCGATCAAAAAAGTCAGAGTGTTGCCATGGCAACGACCTGATATCAAGTTTGGAACAGCTAAACTAAAATTGGTACACACGTGCACCATGACTGTCTGAACAAAAAAGTACACTACATGGTTACAAGGCAACCAACAGGAGGTCGGGTAAATCCTCGCATTTGAACAAACTCGTCCTTGGGGAATTGAACGCAGCAACTTCCATGGTCGGTCCAGATCATCTACCTCAGTATTAAAAAATATGAACTTTGTCATAGACAGGAATAAGTTGGCACAGACATCCGTCACATGACCCCAATAAAAAAAGTAAATGATGGCCATGCCACCTTTCCCATTGTGTTGCCATGGCAACGACCTCCAAACCAACATTTGCCAATCCAACAACCCGTTGTTAAGGTTTGGCACAACCAAATCAAAATTGGTACAGACGGGTCTCGTGACAGTCTGAACAAAAAAGTATATCAAATTGTTGCTAGGCAACTAATAGGTCGGCCATTTTGGGTAAATCAACCGACCTGGCCGAAGGCACCATGTCTTGCCTTTACTCTTTAATAAACCCATCCTTGGGTGGCAGTGACATTATGACCACTCCACATCATCCATGCAAAAAGATGATGGTGAGTGGTCTCCCAGCCTCCGAGAGTAAACAAAACTAAAAAATAACGTTTGTCGTAGACAAATGAAACTTGGCACAGACATGATGGACAATTATGGTCACGCCCCATCCCTGAATAAGTTGCCATGGTAACATCCCAAAATCTAAGTCAAGTTTGGTGCAAGCAATTATATCAGAGGCATCCTGTCATTTGCCTTGATTTCTGCTGTCAAGAAGAAATCAGGAACTGTCCATGGTGCTGAATGCTGACAGACATTTAAGCTACAAATGTGAGCGCTGTCCAGTTCAGCACCACAAGACAATGTGGTGTATTTGTTTCCCAGATTGTTCATATAACATCTTAATTTGAAATCTTTACATTGCAATAATAAAAACACAACAAATAACATGAAAATGTGCTGATATGCGCCAACCCGTCCAGACCTGAAATTATTGAAATATGGCTCAAAACCAAGGAGAATCTAATAATCGTTCTAAAAATTGTGCAAATAACGTGGCTGTTTTCCTGGACATAACCAGGAGTAAAGAAACACATCACTGCATTGGCACATTGCTTAAATAATACAAATTCTGATATTTCGGAGCCAATACACATCTTTAGAGTAACAACACAGGATTCAATGAATGGCATTATTTTCTATGTAAAGGATTGATTAAATAAAGGCTTAAAATTCCCACATAACTGAATTAACCCTGTATGTTCCAGACCATAGCTTGACTTTTTTTTTTATCTGGACCTCAGTTAAATTTAATTCAGGACCCCTGACATAAACTAATGATCATTTAGCTTTACACCTTCAACAAAACAGTTAAAAAAGGAGGAAAAACATGAGCAAAATTACACAGACACATATCTTTTTATAGATTTATTTACTTATCATTCAGGTAATGAATTGAAATACAGCACATGAAAAAATAAAGAAAAGACACACATTATATAGTTTTCATAGCAATATTTAATTAAAAAAAAAGTATGAATTAGAAAACAAACACAAAGATACATTGATTGCAAATAACTTTTAATTTTGGTTTTAACAAAATAAATCACCCAAACAATATGAACTATATACATCTAAATTGTAAATACATGTAAATTGGAAAATGGAACGAGATTTAAGTAAAACACTAAAGAGAACAAAATTTAGTTGATTATTTTATACACCTAAGAAACATCAATAGTAATCAATTAAAGTCTTTTAGAACACCATATTTAATCAAAGTATTTTTTTTTACAGTAGATTACAATTAATTTAAATTAGAACAATTATAATTACGGTTACTATTATATACTATTGAAACTTATTACAACTATTATTTCTAGTATAGCTATTATTATAAGAACTATTATTATTATTTTTATTATTACTACTATAACTATTATTATTATTTTATTAACGTGTTAAAATTTAGTATTAGATTAACCTAAATGTTTTATTGAACTAATTTATCCCTCTCTAAGCTAACCTTGAGCAACAGTGGCGAGGAAAAACTCCCTTTAACGGCCAGAAACCTCGGACAGACCCCGGCTCAAGGTAGGTCGTCTGTCTCGACCAAGGACAGACCAAAGGGTCTAAAGCTGGACCAAAGAAGGACCACATAGAAGAAAGGAAACAGAGAAAGGACTGAAGAAGACTAAAGAGTCTAAAAAGAAGAAAGGACAACATTGAATCAGGAACAAACAAACAAACATCAGACCAAAGGGTCAAAGCCGACCCATCCAGACCAAAGAGTCTAAATAGGGCCACACTAAAGAGGAAATAAATAGATCTAATAAGACCAACACAAACACCCCACCAGACCAACACAAACACCACACCAGACCAACACAAGCACCTCACCAGACCAAAACAGCACCACACCAGACCAACACAAACACCACACCAGACCAACACAGCACCACACCAGACCAACACAAACACCACACCAGACCAACACAGCACCACACCAGACCAACACAAACACCCCACCAGACCAACACAAACACCACACCAGACCAACACAAACACCCCACCAGACCAACACAAACACCACACCAGACCAACACAACACCCCACCAGACCAACACAAACACCACACCAGACCAACAAAAGCACCACACCTAACTAACAAAAGCACCACACCTAACTAACAAAAGCACCACACCAGACCAACAAAAGCACCACACCTAACTAACAAAAGCACCACACCAGACCAACACAACACCCCACCAGACCAACACAGCACCACACCAGACAAACACAACACCCCACCAGACCAACACAACACCCACCAGACCAACACAAACACCACACCACACCAGACCAACACAACACCCCACCAGACCAACACAACACCCACCAGACCAACACAACACCCCACCAGACCAACACAACACCCACCAGACCAACACAAGCACCACACCAGACCAACACAACACCCCACCAGACCAACACAACACCCACCAGACCAACACAACACCCCACCAGACCAACACAAGCACCCCACCAGACCAACACAACACCCCACCAGACCAACACAACACCCCACCAGACCAACACAACACCCCACCAGACCAACACAAGCACCCCACCAGACCAACACAAACACCCCACTAGACCAACACAAACACCCCACCAGACCAACACAAACACCCCACCAGACCAACATAAACACCCCACCAGACCAACACAAACACCCCACCAGACCAACACAAACACCCCACCAGACCAACACAAACACCCCACCAGACCAACACAAACACCCGACTAGACCAACACAAACACCACACCAGACCAACACAACACCCCACCAGACCAACACAACACCACACCAGACCAACACAACACCCCACCAGACCATCACAACACCCCACCAGACCAACACAACACCCCACCAGACCAACACAACACCCCACCAGACCATCACAACACCCCACCAGACCAACACAAACACCCCACCAGGCCAACACAAGCACTACACCAATCTAGCACAAGCACCACGCCAGACCAACACAAGCACTACACCAGACCAACACAAGCACTACACCAATCTAACACAAGCACTACACCAGACCAACACAAGCACCACGCCAGACCAACACAAGCACTACACCAGACCAACACAAGCACTACACCAATCTAACACAAGCACCACGCCAGACCAACACAAGCACCACAGTAGACCAACACAAGCACCACAGTAGACCAACACAAGCACTACACCAATCTAACACAAGCACCATGCCAGACCATAACACAAGCACTACACCAATCTAACACAAGCACCACGCCAGACCAACACAAGCACTACACCAGACCAACACAAGCACTACACCAATCTAACACAAGCACCACGCCAGACCAACACAAGCACTACACCAATCTAACACAAGCACAACGCCGGACCAACACAAGCACTACACCAATCTAACACAAGCACAACGCCAGACCAACACAAGCACTACACCAATCTAACACAAGCACCACGCCAGACCAACACAAGCACCACAGTAGACCAAAAGAACTACACCTGACCAAAAAAGCACTAAACTAGACTAACAGAAGCACCACACCAGGACGAAACAAGCATCAGATCAAACCAAAACAAAAACCAGACCAAAAGGAAGCACTACACCAGACCAAAAGGAAGCACTACACCAGACTAAAAGAAGCCCTACACCAGAATAAAAGAAGCACTACACCAGACCAAAAGGAAGCACTACACCAGACTAAAAGAAGCACAACACGAGAATAAAAGAAGCACTACACCAGACCAAAACCAGGACCAGACCAGACTACACCAGAATAAAAGAACTACACCAGACCAAAACAAGCACCAGACTAGACAAAAAGCACTACACCAGACCAGAAGCAGAACACAACAGCAGACCAAAACAAGCATTACACAAAACGAGCATTACACCAAAACTACTCTAACCCTGATCAAATCAAACCAACCATAATCCTCATTGTAATAAAAATTGTCCATAATCGGCAAAATCTAGATAACATCACCTTCAAAGCACCAAACTCCAAAGGCTTTCACATGATAATGTATAAAAATGATGGTATATAAACATGATAATTATAAACATGATAATGAATAAACATGATAATGTAATCAATATCTACTACTCAAACATCACCATGCGTGATAATGAAAAAACATGATTATGAAAAAACATGATAATGTAATCAGTACCTACTAATCAAACATGATCATGCATGATAATACACAAACATGATAATGTATTAAGGCTCATTCATACTTCACAAGATGCAAGAACTTCTTGTTCTTGCACCCTGAGCTGCAGAACAAAATGATGTCATTATTGCCTTGTCGCCGTGGAACTGTCCTCAGTTAGAAAACATTTCCATGGTTTCAAGGCAAAAGTGATTTCATTTAGTTCTGCAGCTCAGAGTGCAAGAACAAGGAGTTCTTGCCTCTTGTGAAGTATGAATGAGCCTTTACACATGATAATGTATCAGTATCTACTACTCCAACATGATCACGCATGATAATGTATAAACATGATAATAAATAAACATGATAATGAATAAACATGATGATGTAATCAGTATCTACTAATCAAACATGATCATGCATGATAATGTATAAACATGATATATAAAGGCTCATTCATACTTCACAAGACGCAAGAACTTATTGTTTTTGCACCCGTAAGCTGCAGTACAAAATGATGTCATTATTGCCTTGCAACCGTGGAACTGTCCTCAGTTAGAAAACATTTCCATGGTTGCAAGGCAAAAGTGACTTCATTTTGTTCTGCAGCTCAGAGTGCAAGAACAAGAAGTTCTTGTGTCTTGAGAAGTATAAATGAGCCCTTAGACATAATCAGTATCTACTACTCAAACATGATCATGTATGATAATGAACAAACATGATTATGTAATCAGTGACTACTACTCAAACATGATCATGCAGGAAAATGTATAAACATGATAATGAATAAACATGATTATGTAATCAATATCTACAACTCAAACATGATCTTGCATGATAATGTATAAACATGATTATGTATAAACATGATAATATAATCAATATCTACAACTCAAACATCATGCATGACCAACAGCAACACATAATCTAGTCAGTCAAATACTTAAAAGAACAGGCAATCCCTTCGTGATCAGAGAAATATGTTGGCACAACTACAGAGTGAACTTCAAACTGTGTTGTTTTGACATATATATGGTCAATTAGGGTCCCTCTCTCGGTTGTAGGAGAGTCAACATACTGAATATAGCCTCTATCAAGCATCAATTTGGACAATTTGGAAGATTTCAGTATGTCCTCATTAAAGTCTCCAACAATAACAATGGTTCCGCTCTTAGACTGCAGCCAATTAAATAGCCTCTTCAGGTTTTTGATGAACAAAGACATGGCATAAGATGGGGGACGATAAATCACAACAACTAAAATATTGAAAGCCTGATTATTATATGCTATACATTCCAAATCAAAATGAGGTACTGTGACATCATAAGCCCCATTTACATCACAGTACACGCCAACTCCCCCATGTTGTTGGCCACATAACTCTACAAGTGCTGGATTGGTGCTACTATTGTAACTATCACTACGGGACCGACTATGAAATAGGAAATTATCTATTTGCACCGTGTCTAAACACGAGTCAGCACTTAGCCATGTCTCTGTCACAGCAATGCAGTTAGGCCGCCAAAGCTGTGTGCACCGTGTCAAATCGGACACATGCCTACTTAAACCTTGAACATTCATCAAAAACAACACAAAAAAGGGTTCATTGTAGATGGGCCGAGACACACTTTCTGTCAAGAAGGGAGGCATAAAATGTAGAGCAAATTTAACCTGATCATTGCAATAAATGGCTTTTTCTTTGAAGTCTTGGATGGTGAGACCAGACAGGGTTCTTACTCTACTTAATGCTACATATGCTTGACCAGCAGAATCAATTTGATCAAGGGACACAACTGCGTTATCAACAGAAATGCCTTGGACCTTATGAACAGTACAGGCCCACGCAAGTCTAAGTGGAAACTGACGCCGAATGCCACCTTGATTGTTTGCACGTTCCTCCTCCGGTTCAATACGTGTACATCCAGCTAGATCAGGGGACGGGTGTCTATAACGTTGCCTTTTTTGAGAACCAGCAACGCTATCATCAAACAAAATGTAAACTGCTACTGGGAATGTTCTACCTGACCAAATAATGTCTGTAATTGTACCGCATATGCCATTAACAAGGCCATCATTAACGTCTATATTTTTACATAGCATAATGCGTGCTCCGTTACCCAAAAATACCTCCTCTGGCAAGCATGTATGCTCGGTATTTAACAGAGGGGTCATTCTATCCTCCAATTTCCCTGTTTTCTTATTGCGACTATAATCCTTTGCAACTATCTTTACAAAATCTGGGCAGGTTTCACAAAGTTTCTGGTGATTAAAGTCGTCAACTTGCCTATTTCTGGAATAAATATGCAAAGCCTCAGACTCTTCCCCGGTTTCACAAAGTTTTAACAATTCAATATCTGAATTTAGCAGGGATGTAGTCCTAGATCGTGTTCTCAAACGGTTCAGCAATTGGGCAAAATCCTCATCTTTCTGACGCATGATCGTCGTCAATTCCACAAATGAGAATTTTGCCCACAAGTCTGAACTGTCTCCATCTCTATAGAGGGCTGTATCTTTAATTGGCCTTAACTGATAAAAATCCCCTACAGCTATTACACAAATATTACCAAACCGGGAAGAGTCACCTGATTGTTTGATTTGTGTCAGTCTACTGTCAATATATAGCATTAAATTATGGCCGACCATGGAAATCTCATCAATAATCAAAATCTGTAAATCCCTAAATCTGACACGGACAGTATTTGCCTTGTCTTCTAATAATGTTTTGACTGGCTTTGTTGGGGGGACTGGAATGTGAAGAGTATTATGGATAGTAGCTGCTTTTAAATTGTATGCTGCTACCCCTGTTGGTGCGGTAAGTAGGATGCTGATGCCATCAGGATCCCGGCACAAAGGTGCCAGCAACCTGGTCGCTTCATACTGTATTGCTCTAATCAGGTGACTCTTCCCGGTTCCCGCCCCACCCGTAATGAATACATGAAATGGCTCTGGTTTGGTACCCGCTACTTTGTTCAAACACCATGCCCGGATTTTGTAAAAAATGGCCATTTGCTGTTCATTTAATGAACGGACTAAAGCTAAACCCTCTTGCCTACTAAGGATATTATTTTGTCTTTCTATATGGGCTATTTCCTCGTGGCGTACGGCCAACTCAGGAATGGGAAGAGGCTCCTCTTCTTCAGGGCATTGGGCTCGTTGCTGTTCTATTTCCTCGATGCAGTCTAAACGTTCAGATTCCTGCTCGGGACACAACGAAGCCCATCCGCTCTCCAGGACTTCGTCACAGACGATTTCCTCCTGGAGCTTTTCGATGTCTTCTTTTATGACATCAAATTTGCTTCTATTCAATTTAACTATTGAACGTACACTATGTATTGAACCGTCGGAGAACTCAATCCTGCCATTTTTATAAAACAGCAAAAACGTCTCGCAAGTATCCGGTTTCAATTCTGTACGATAGGGCAAATACAGTTCAATCAGGACCCTATAGTACAGTTCTGGATTTTTGGTTTTTGAAGGACGCATATGATCGATTACGGCAGCTTCAGATCTCGTTCGTTTAACAATATATCCGCAATCATTTTGAAGTTGAATGGACTTCTTAGATCTTTGGCTGTTTGAAAGGACGCGATACTCTGACGCAAACGTCGCAATACACATATCATTAAACGCGCCATCGTCAGGACGGTTCTTATACCGGTCCACAATGTTTAGCATCCATATGTCCTCCTCTCGATCTGTTTCCTCAATGGTGCTTAACGGTTTGCTCATTCTAACTATGTTTTCTCCCGTTGGAATAAAAACGAGCTTCCTAGAAGACTCCATCAAATGCATCCCCGTTAATAAATAAATGGCCTCCTGAGCAGATACTTCTCTATTATGGAGGAAAACTGTACCCACTTTTTTCAATGCCTCCTTGGCGTCTAGATTCCCTTTCTGAGCTTCCTTTTGAGAGTTAGCCAATAATAATCCTATCTCCCGTTCCGATTTGCCCATATATGATATTACGTACACAATGCAAGCATAGGGATTGCAAACATATTGAATATCAAAATTTGCATTCCACAATTTGGCGATCCCCCTACTAAAATTATTAATCCAAATCGCGTTGACTTTCCTCATCAAAACAATATGTGTACGACCACCCAAAGAACAATACGCTATTTCAAATACTTCCTGATTAAACCCCAGAGAATCAAACAGATCTTCGGGGAGGACATATGCGCAATCTTTGGCAGAACTAGCTTTTTTGACGGCAGCCACAAGCGCTGCAGCTCGTTCAGCATTTATGGTCCTATGGCATATACATGGCACTTCTCGGGCTTCATCCTGGGGGTTATCTTTATTATCTTTGTGACACTTGGGGCATCTAGGTTTACTAGATCGTTTTATAAAAGTGCGCGCAGACGGGGGACGGGGGAAATTAAAACGACAAACAGTTTTGTTTTTCCTGCATGATTTGGAGTGGTTCTCTGAATGTTTCTGCACAGAGGTGACGATTTCGTGTAACGCATCGTCCTCTGGTGGCAGCTCACAGGTGACGTATTTATCTATAAACGCGATCACCTCTTCATCTGTGTTAACATCTAATTTAGGTGCTCCTCGAATCCACAGAAGTACATGGACATGTGGGGAGCCTCGCTGTTGGAACTCAACGCGGTAAAAATAGTCATCTATTTCTCCTACAGGATGTGCTGGGGACATTAAAACTTCCTTGAGAAATATACGCCAGCGATAATCAAACATCCTAGCCGCGGTAGCCGGATTACGCTGCAAGAGTTCACAACGCTCTGCCCACTCTAAGTCCTCTAAAGTTTGATCACGGCCTTCCTGTCTAAGAACAGTGTTAATTAAGTTTTTCCAGCGCATATCTGCGCTGGAAAAAGAACAGAACCAGGTCGGGTTTTCGCGCTTGTGCAGCAATGCCATCATGTGTCTCTTACCACCGCCCCAATATGGTGGAGAGCCTCTAATCGGCCTAAGAAAACGATAGCCACAATCGCGCTCTACCATCTTCTTAAGTGATTCTTTTAGATCCGAATCATTGCTGCCGCGATCGTGAGGTCGGTTAGGATTAGTATCACCCTTCCGAAGTGCGATGGATACACTAGAGACCACTTGCTGAAGAACCGATAAATAATATGCATAAAAAATGAACGATAAACACCGCGCAAATCGGCCATCGGCATGCATTATACGATTGTTTAAATAACGATATAAAGTTATACGAATCAGCCTTTTGTCAAGAAATGTACCGCGGCCTTGTGGAAACAAACAAGGAAAGCATTTGGCTTCATTTCCCTTATCTGAAAGTAATTTGATAGGGTTGTTACCCTCAGTAGGAGCTAGATTTAAAACACCATCCAAGTACTGATCTAAAATGTGTTGCCCTAAATTCACGGGCAAAGAACAAGTATCCTGAAAGATGCAGTATCGCTGTTGGTCATGCAGGACTTCGTCATCAAGGTTCACCTCAGGATGTTTTCCATCCTCTTGATGTGAATTTGATGACTTGTCCTTACCTTCATCTAAAGAAACATCCATTTCTTCAATGTCAGATTGATCCTGATCTTCTCTAGAAAATTCATTAATCCAAGTTTCATCAAAATTAATATCAGAAAAATACTTATTAATGCTTTTTAAACGCTGAATTGCTAACTTAATGCGCATTGTGTTGACAAACCTATATTTATAATGGCCTTTATATGTTAGCTTACGCTTCAGTTTAATTGGCAACACAACTCCACCCAAATCTGAACGGGGCAATAACTTGGCTGTTTCTGCTATATTTGAAGGGACACAGGTGACTGGCCCGTGAATTCCCTTTTGGCCTCCCTTAGGTAATGCTACCATCTTCATCAAAGCTACATTGGGCGAGACCAAAAGTTCCTCCACATCGTTTAAAAATGCCAATTCTTCTGGGATGGGATCAAGTTCCAGGTTGTTAAAAGAACTTTCCGGTGGAATGCAACCCCTAAGTATCTTACGATGACAGGTGAAACAAATCCACAACTTACCTCTGGCCGTTTTCTTTACTGCACATGGGCGGGCACAGGCTTTGCTACATTTATGTAAATATGTGTCTTTAATGCACGTATTAGCTACATCTAAAACTCTGTCATTCTTTCTATAGTTATTTAAGCTACAAGGTTTTACAGATTTTTCAAAGAATAACCTATGGCAAACAGAACAGATGTATTCTGGCCCTTTTTTAACTTTTGCCAAGAAACACTGTGCAACATAATCAAAGTCCTTTAATTTGAGTTTATGCTGTTTTTTAGAAGTCTCTTGAATATGCTTTTTATTTTCCTGAGTATGATATCTTGTTTTACTGCTCACTATTTTACCTTCCCTATGAATTGGATTTTCATACTTACTTTTACTTGCTACTTTTAAATTCTCCCGAAATGATAGACTTGTTCTGTATTTGTCCTTACTAAGTGATTTCTTTTTATCTCTATGTAACTCATCTGTACTATATTTCACTTTGCTGTAAGCTTTAACGCTTTCTTGATGCAGCTTATCTTGACTATATTTTTCTTTGCTGTAAGCTTTAACGCTTTCTTTATGCAGCTTATCTTGACTATATTTTTCTTTGCTGTAAGCTTTAACGCTTTCTTTATGCAGCTTATCTTGACTATATTTGTCTTTGCTGTAAGCTTTAACGCTTTCTTTATGCAGCTTATCTTGACTATATTTATCTTTGCTGTAAGCTTTAACGCTTTCTTTATGCAGCTTATCTTGAGTATATTTCTCTTTGCTGGAAGCTTTAACGCCTTCTTGGTGCAGCAAATTTGTTCTATATTTTATAATGCTCAATGCCTTAAGTTTTTCTCTGTGTAACATATTTTGCCTATACATCTCTATACTTCTTTGCTTTAACTTGTTTCTTGACAAAAGTTGCTGTCGGTACCGGTTTCTGTTAATTTCTTTTTTATAGTGTTTATACACAGATTGCTGTGTATATTTTATCCTACGCAGTTCATTAAATTTCTCTTTAAACCCTCCCTGTGCATACCGTTTTCTAAATTTCTCTCTTTCTTCATATTTATTGGGACTACTTACCTGTGCAGCTTTTGATGGAGAGTCCTTACGAAATCGGAGTCTGTACCCGGTTTTATTACCATTGATTTGGCAAACGCCGCAACAACCCTGCCCTCCAGAATCTTTAACACATATAACTACCTCGTAATGATTTCGATTGCAGTTTTCTAAGTAAATAGATTGACTTGACTGTGCTTTACCCTTACATGTGTATTCAAGCCAATTCCCATCAAAGAAAGTAAATATACCTACCCCTAAAAGGTCAGCCGTTACCTGTATCTCCACCTCTGTTGCCCAACTACCTACATATTTCATTCTTTTAGTTTGAATATACTCATAAACTGAGGGGGAATAGTGACACCATAAACTCTTATATTTCAAAGAATTCTTTTCGAGTTCTTTTACAACCGAAATCCTAATTCGTCTATGATTCTTTTGAGTTCCACTTACTGCAAGGGAGATTGCACGGAAAAAACAATTCCCATCAGCAACAATGGACTCATTTTTGCATGGGGCACCTAATGACCTACTGGTGGTAATTTGGGACATATTAATATGTTCAAACTGTATTTCTAACTTTCTACACAAAGATTGGCTAATATCCTTATCTATGGGGCTGAAATATCTAGTCCTTTGAGTGTGGCTAATAAACTCTAAACCAGCATCAACCTTTTTAGAGAGGATAGATTTAGATTTCTTTGATGTGTGAATGCCCTTGGTGTTTGGAGGCTTTGCATTAACCTTAGGCACACTACAACCAACTGACTGCATCTGCTCGCTAATGTTAGCATGCTCGCTGATGCCAACATCCTCGCTGATGCCAACATCCTCGCTGATGCCAACATCCTCGCTGATGCCAACATCCTCGACGATGGCAACATCCTCGACGATGGCAACATCCTCGACGATGGCAACATCCTCGACGATGGCAACATCCTCGACGATGGCAACATCCTCGACGATGGCAACATCCTCGACGATGGCAACATCCTCGACGATGGCAACATCCTCGCTGATGGCAACATCCTCAGATGCAACAGTTACAACAACACCAGTCAGCTCAAACTGTTTCTCCGCACGCTTATAACAACGTGCTAAACGACAAAAGTGCCCATACAGATCTTCAATAGACCTAAAGAACACCACAACACTTTTGCCATGAGCATCGACCATCCCACTCACACTCCGAGAGTGAGAGTCGACCACAGCGTACACACCGTTATCATGAATGATGGCACAAGTGCTGCCACACATGGTGAACAGGCAGGTGTCATACAGTGCCAACATTCTTTCTAAACCACTGCGCAGGCTGACAATGATCATGTTATCAATAAACTCCCCACTGTCAACACCAACTGCACCGGGAAGACCTTCAGTGAACTCAAAACAAACCTTTTGTCCCTCAATGTCCCACTCATGTGGGAGCTCTGGGACCAACAACATACTTGACCCGGGAGCAATCCTGCCACTAACTTTGCAGTATCTATACAACTCATCACCCAAAAGAAGAGTCCGGTCCAAGTCCTGCTTCTGCCACAACGACACACGACCCACAGTGTGCTTAGCAAGACTCATCAGTGCAATCCCCATACACTGAGAGCCAGCAAACGCGAACCGATTACTCCCCTGGTGAAAGGAGCCACGGATGTTCCGTGGAAGAGTGACCGGCACCGACTCACCTTGACTTACCTCAGCAACACCGGGGCCGTCTTCTTCTCTTCTACAACCTGCTTTAACCGGTACATCAAGACCAAAACCAACAATCTCAACATCACCATCATCTACATCGACAACAACATCACTCCTGGTCTTCTTGGTCCTTCCATCGGCCTTCCTTGGACTGCGGATGTGACGCTTCCTGTTCTTCCTCCTCTTCTGTAAAAAAGACAATAAATATGCTTGAGCAATGTATAATACAAAGAAAAAATCAATACTTGATTTATATTTATAAAGCTATGAGATAATAGTGTGGGGGAACCAGGTTTCCTTCATCACAAAGGTTTGTTGGACTGAGAATATAGTAAAAATAACTAATTCTGTTTTAACAGGGAATTACCTCCAAATAAGGTGGTAAAGCACTACTTCAAACTAAATCTAGAACATGTCATTTTATAGTAAGTTTGAAGTGATATCTCACTACAAACTGTTTTATATTATTAATTGCACAAATCTGATAAATGAGTGTGACAGACAACGGCACCTGAACTTTAGATTTCAGTTTAGTACATCAGGCTTTAACCTCTTAACCCCCACCTGAACTGAGCACATTTCTCCAGTTTGACTTTACCCAAATCTAAAAGCTTTTTGGAAAAGGTGTCAAAATAGAACAAAAAAGTGGATGAAAATGGAACAAAAATGTTACAGAAGAGCAACAATAATATGACAAAAAAGTGACAGAAATACAACGAAAAAATGATTAAACGTTCACAAAAATATAACAAATGCGACAGCAAAAGCAGAAACTAAAAAGCTACAAATAAAAGGCCACACAAAGACAAAAATGAAGCAAATATGTGCCAAAAAAGAGACAAAGAAGCAATAAATGAGCAACAAAAACATGCCAAAAAAGCAAAAATAACACAAAAAGTGAAAAGAGTGTAAAAAAATGCGGCTATACGACAAAGCAGTTGGGATCAGTTTTGTAGGTCTTAGCTTTCAAATGAAGTGTAACACTGTTGCTCTCCAGTACAGATGCTTTTATAATTGGGTAAAGTCAAACTGTAGAAAATGCACTTGGCTATCAGGTAAAGTCACAGAACATTCACACTATACAGACCCTTTTTACGTTCATCAAGAATAACACTTTTTGACTTATAATACCTATAATGATAATACTCAAATGAACACTCCAATACCAACCTGGCCTTTCACCAGAACATCAGCGTCGTTGGCAGGCGGTGTTCCAAGTGGCCCAGCTCCGGGCTCCGTCTATGTGGTAAATAAAGTCATATAATTAACCAAAACAATAACCTCCAGAATTCACTCACTGAGCTTCAACTCTCGGCTGCACTAGCACTAATTAGGGCTTGATTGGGCTTATTGTGAACTACAATTGAATAAATGTCTTTAAGGGCTTAAAAAAAAGTATATGTAAAACATTAGCGTGTAGAGTGTTTTTGTAATTGTAAATAATATCACAATAGTCATCAGTAAAGCCTATATTTGCTTTAAACAGACTTGGGAACACAGACAGGTTATGCATGTAAAGTATGCTTTTAAAGTTAGAGACACCAACCTGGTCCTTCTCCATCACAGCAGGAGAAACACCGCCCACATCAGCACTGGCAGGTGATGCTCCAGGGGTCACCTTCACAGCTGGCACCGCCTGGACAGTAAATGAATAAAACACAATGAGCATAGTATTAATATATAGTAATAAAATAAGTTCACATCAAAGACACCGACCAGGTCCTCCAGCAACGAGTCCAGGATCTTCAGGTCATCAGTGGGTGACTGGTCACTCTTGGTCCTAACAAGGAGTTTCCTTGGACCGCGGTTGTGACCCTTCCTCCTCTTCTTCCTGCCCTATAAAAGATATAGGGGAAAGCATAATGATACAGCAATGTGTAATAGGGAAAAAAACAATACTTGGTTTATTCATAATGCTATGGGAAAAACTTGAGAGGGGAACCAGGCTTCCTTCATGGCAAAGGCCTGAAAGTTTATGTTTGGTTGAGAATATACTACAAAATAACTAATTCTGTATTAACAGTGAATTAACCTCTACTAATACAAAAGATGATTTACTAATGCAGGAGGTTAATAGCAAGCACTACTTCAAACTGAAACAGGGACATTTCACAGAATGGTACAAGCTATTCATCAGTAGAAACCTTTTTATATTACTTGTGCAAATCTGATAAACAAATGTAACAGACAGACTTTAGATTTCAGTTTAGTACATCAGGCTTTAACCTCTTAACCCCCACCTGAACTGAGCACATTTTCTCCAGCTTTACCCAAATCTAAAAGCTTTTGGGAAAAGTTATAGCAACAAAAACGAGGATGAAAATGTGACAAAAGAGCGATGAAAACATAAGAAAAAGGACACACAAAAAAGAAAGACCATGAAAAAGTGACAAAAGCTAAGCAAATAAGTGAGAAAAACAGCGACGAAAACGTGCCAGAAAAGAAACAATAATGCAACAAAAACATGACAAAAACAGGATCAGTTTTGTAGGCCTTGGCTTTCAAATGAGGCGTAACACTGTTGCTCTACAGTACAGAAGCTTAGATTTAGGTAAAGCCGAACTGGAGAAAATGTGCTCGGTTATGTTGGGGGTTAAGAGGTTAAATCACACTGCATGTACAGATGCTGGAAGTTTTGTTAATGAAAACAGATTTTTACCATAATATAGGCAAGCATAAGCTTAAAGGAATAGGCCACCGTTTTTCCATACTGAGATATCTTCATACCTGAGCTTAGGAGTTCTTTTGTAGCTGTCTGGTCTTCACAGGTGCAGGTGCTTCACAGAGCACGGACGGCTTTAGCATTTAGCCTCTCCCCCTCTCCTCTATAGCTCCAAAGAAGGTCAAGTTAGAAGCGACCAAGCTCTTCCACGTTTCCCCTATTTACATACGGTTACATGAGCCTTTACACAATCCAAGTATAGTTACACAAAATTAAACATGTGCATATTCTGAGCGGATAAAAAGATATATAAACTATATTGCAAGGCGTAGTAATATCACCACGCCTTGCAATATAGTTCCCTTTTTATTCGCTTACAAAATCGTCATGTTTAATTTTGTGTAACTATACTTGGATTGTGTAAAGGCTCATGTAACCGTATGTAAATAGGGGAAACGTGGAAGAGCTTGGTCGCTTCTAACTTCACTCCTGTTTGGTCCCGTAGAAGAGGCTAAATGCTAATGCCATCTGTGCTCTGTTTACGTGACTGAGCGCACATAAAGACCAGACAGCTACAAAAGAACTCCTAAGCTCAGGTAAGAAGATATCTCAGTGTGGAAAAACGGTGGCCTATTCCTTTAACCAAGCACATTTTTTCCAGTTCAGCTTTACCCAAATCTAAAAGCTTCTTGATTGGAGACTTCACAGCCTGTAGGCCAGTGTAATGCCTCATTTGAAAGCAAAGACCTACAAAACTGCTCTAAAATGTTCCCAATGTGGACACAACCGCCGCTGTGTTGTGGACATAACCCGTGACTTTTTTGTCACCTGTTATGCTGTGTTTTTGTCGCTATTAAGATATGTTTTTTTCAAGAAGCTTTTACATTTGGGTAAAGTTGAACTGGAGAGAATGTGCCCGGTTAATGCAGGGGTTAAGAGGATAAAGGTCATGCTGGAGACACTAACCTGGTCCTTCATCGCATCAGGAGAAACGGCGCCCACATCAGCACTGGTAGATGACGCTCCGGGTGTCACCTCCACAGCTGGCACCGCCTGGACAGTAAATGAATAAAACACAATGAGACAAATATTTAGATAGTACGGGTCGTTTTCTTTCCTGACCCACTGTAAATCAAACCTGACCCACCCGACCCGAAAAAAAAGAGTTTGCCAACCCAACCCGAACCCGCACACATTGAAAAACTGCAACATGAGTCACGTTGCAGCTGCTCTGACTTAAAGGAATAGGCCACCGTTTTTCCATACTGAGATATGTTCTTACTTGAGCTTTGACGAGTTCTTTAGGACCTGTCTGATCTTCACCCGTGCCTTCAGTCACGTAAACACAGCACAGACGGCGTTAGCATTTAGCCTCTCCCTCTCTCCTCTATAGCTCCAAAACAGGTCAAGATAGAAGCTACCAAGCTCTTCCACGTTTTCCCTATTTAATTATGGTTACGTGAAGTGTTACACTACAAAGTATAATTACACAAAATTAAACAATGTGGATTTTCTAAGCGGATAAAAGGGGGAACTATATTGTAAGGCGTAATAATACCAGGAGTAGTTCGAAATCCGCGCAGTAATCTTCACTTTACTGCGCGGATGCCAAACTACCCCTGGTATTATTACGCCTTACAATATAGTTCCCCTTGGGAACTTGGTAGCTTCTATCTTGACCAGTTTTGGAGCTATAGAGGAGAGGGGGAGAGAGGCTAAATGCTAACGCCGTCTGAGCTGTGTTTACGTGACTGAAGGCACGGGTGAAGACCAGACAGGTCCTAAAGAACTCGTCAAAGCTAAGGTAAGAACATATCTCAGTATGTAAAAACGGTGGCCTATTCCTTTAAACAGGAGCGCGTCAGTGGAGAATTAACACTTGATGCTTTGTTTTGCTACTGCACCGCTGAGGAACCTTTGAAATCGCTTATCATGAAACAAGGAGCAGAAACTATCATGAGGCTTTACTTCTATCACGTTATGAACATCTCTTTCCGTCAAACTAAACAGAGTTTGGACTAAAGTGGAGCAGCCTTTACCTAACGCTACAAGGTGTTGCTCTCCTCAGGTTAACAAGATGCTGTGTCTTTTTTATTTTAGTTTTATCTTGTGTCTTGTTGATGCATTATTTTAATCACATGTGTGTTTCCCGTATGTGCTTGGGCACTGCTAATGTGCCGCATTTGTAGTGGTGATCAAAGTTATACAGAAGTGATAGGCCAGGTGACATCTAAACAAAAACACTAATGATACATTTACCCCATAAAACTAAACGTTCAACAAAACACTGCGGGTGTCGGGTCGACCTGCGCATCAGTATTAGGTAGTAATAAAATAAGTTCACACTAAAGACACCAACCTGGTCCTTCTCCATCACAGCAGGGGAAACGGCGGTCACATCAGCACTGGTAGATGACCTTCCAGGCGTCACCTCCACAGCTGGCACCGCCTGGACAGTAAATAAACAAAATACGATGAGACAAATACTTATATACTAATAATGTAAGCCCACACTAAAGACACCTACCCGGTCCTTCAGCTTCAAGTCCAGGATCTTCACGGCACCGGTGGGTGACGGAGCAGGTGTCACCACCACGACCTCGGCGGGGGGCCGCTTAAGAAATGACAAAATGAAAAGAATGTTGTGGTTCACGTCTGAAAGGCTTTATAATAATAACATGCACATTGTTTACATTCTAAAACACTTACCAGGTCTGGCACCGCAGGTGCTGTAGGAGTGGGAGGTGAACTGGCTTTCACCTTCACTGCCTTTGCTGCCTTCACCTGAAATGTATTTAAATATTCAGTCTTTAATCTCTTTACCCCCACCTGAACTGAGCACATTTACCCAAATCTAAAAGCTTCTTGACCAAAGTGTCAAAATGGAGATAAAAACGAGAATGAAAACGCAACCAAAAAAAAGTGTTCAAAAAAACTGCAAAAGACTGGAAAAAACATGCCGGAAAAGCAACAGTAACACAATAAAAAAGGCCTGAAAAGGCGACTAAAGAGTCATGACAATGAAACAAAGAAGCCACAAAAATACAATGAAAATGACAAAAAGCTGTGAAAAATCATAAAAACACAATGAAAACACAGCAAAAGCGCTTAAAAAAACGGGGTAAAAATGTGACAAAAAAGTTATGATCACTTTTGCAGATCTTTTAAATGAGCTGTTACACTGGCCAAGAAGCTTTTAGATTTGGGTAAAGGTGCACTGGAATAAATGTGCTCAGTCAAGGTGGGGGTTAAGAGGTTAAATATACAATATATCAAGCAGAAAAAGGTACAAACCTTCCGCTGGGGTTGGCTTGGCTTTGAGGCAGCAGCTTTCTGACGTCTCGCACGTGACGCCTAATAATTAAAGAACAAAAAAAACACCATAAATACTTCATATTTGTACACAAGGCAAATCATCCACTTTTACTTCAATTATTTCAACATTGTGTTGCAAAGCACAAGAGCTCACCTTGCACTCCACAGAGCCAGAAGGGACAAGCTTGTCCATCTTCTTAAGCATGGCTCTGCTGAAGAGAACGGGGGAAAGCGGGATGGAGAAGACAGACTCCACCTTAAAAGAATAAAAATAAACACAATCATTAATATATAACAATTCAATAATACAAAGATGCCAAATGGTTTAGAAATATTACAAACCTCCTGCTGAACCAGCCGCCTCTTGGGACCCCTTTGGGAGTGCGCGGGGCTCCCCAGCTGGCTCCTCTGTAAGGACAGTATCCACAGTCTTAATAACATGCACTGATGGAGCAGAAGCTTTGAAAGTAGAGGCAAGTCTCACCTTGTTCCTCCGTCTCCTTTCCACCAGGGTGAAGGCATCAGGATCTGGTGTTGGATCACTGATGACTGGTGGGTGGGGGGGTGGAGACACAGGGGGTGGACTGGGATGTGTCTCCATGTGGATGTAGGACACTTGGAACAGCAGGTCAGCGTACAGCTTCATCCCCCCATCAGTGTCGCTCAGATGGACCTGTGAAAGATATGGGACAAAAACAGTCATTCTGGGCACCATTTTACTGAGTTAATTATTTCTACTAGACTTGTAATGCAGATGAACTTGCATCTGATTCAAACTATATCAGAGAACTTACACCGTCATGGCACCGCAAGTGCTGTTCTTTCAGCGGGAAGTACTCAGCCGCAGGGTAGAACTTGATACCTAGAACATAAAAATACAAACATAGTATTAATGTCTATGAAAGCTCAAATAAAATTAAACATATATGGTGATCAGACTCTATAGTTAAATGTATCCCTATAACACTCACCCATGCGTGCTGCAACACGGTGGTACTCCTGCCGCAGGTGCTCTTGCAGGTAAACTGGACTATCACCGCGAGGTGGAAAGTCCAGGACACAGACCTCAGGCCAGCGGCTGCAGACGGATGCCAGGTAGTGGGCAAAGTCCACACCAGCCTCAGAGATGGTACGGCTGGACTTGAGGTTGTTGGAGGGAGCGGTCACGACCACGAGCGATGGCCTGCGATCCATGAGCGATGGATGGCGGCTGTCGTTCGCGAGCTCGACCTCGAGCTGCGCGGCGCTCGCTCCAGGGGTGCAGCTGATGCCAAACGATACCTTGTTGCCAGGTATCTTGACATAGCCATCTACGAAGTGGCGCAGATGGCTGGCCCCAACAATCAGAACAAACTGGAAAAACACAGCACAATAATAGCAGTTAATAACAACAACATGAAAAGTTACTAAACCAAGTCCAATTTTCTTTAAATAATACGATGTAACATAGATTTGAGTAGATAGATAAAATCATCTGCCAATTGAGTACAATTTTTTACACTTAAAATAGAGGAAAATCAGTTAGACCTATAATATCACAATGCACAGTCATTTCAGTTCATAAGGATTATTGTAATGTTTTTCTTTAATAATAAAAAAAGGCAAACCTTCTTGCTGGGGCTCGGAGGAGGGATGGCCAATTTGTGCTGCTTTCCCGTCAGCTTGGACATTGGCCATCGGCGGACTTTGTGACGGAATCCTGTTCCTTTCGCTAATAAGAAAAGAAAACAAAGAATTCAATTATTAATCTTTATGTTGTACATGTATTTATTTTATATGACTGTACAGTTTACACTTAAGATAGTGACACAAATGAGTAACACTTACGGTAAAGTTCCGCATCATCAGCTGTGGGAGGCTGCACAGGAGCGGGGGTCCGCTCTGCCAACCTCTCCCTAGCTGCCTGGGAACGACGGAAAGACTTTCCACGAGGCATCTGAAATATGAGAAAACATTTAACATGTTATAGAAAAATGTAAGCAAAGATATAATCTATGTAAATGACCAAATCAATGTTTTTGGGCTCATAAACTGTATAAATGAGTGTTTAATAGTACTGTGTACAATGAGTGTTTAATAGTACTGTGTACAATGAGTGTTTAATAGTACTGTGTACAATGAGTGTTTAATAGTACTGTGTACAATGAGTGTTTAACAGTACTGTGTACATGTGTCATTATTTTGGCACTTGAGTATTTGTCTTAACCTGAAACTCCCTCTTATGGTTAAAAATATACTTTGTTTTAATTTTGAATCATTGGCTCTGCTGTGAGCCTCACACACACATAAACACCCCCCTCCCCCGCCTGTCCCAGCTCCTCTAGGAAACGCCTCCTCAGGTGCATTTTTCAAATATTTTTCCTGCCCCTACAGTCTATACTCGTCACCACGGCAACAGAACTTCAAAAGTGGCGCTGCTGGACAGAGGAACTTCATTGGCTGACTCCACCCTCAGCTCCTCTGATTGGCTCTAAACTCTCACTCTACACTAACTGTGCTGCACATGCAATAGCCACTTCTACCAGAAACAAGTCATAATTAGCTTTAACAAGTTAGAACCAGAACCAAACCAGGACTACATGAGGTCTAACAGTGAAAGACTTGGTCTAACCTAGAACTCCAACAGAAAAGTCCTGCCTTACACAGTATACCTGCTCCCTGAGTCTCTCCCCCTGCTCTCAGCAACAGCATGGCAACGGCATAGCAACGGCATAGCAACGGCATAGCAACGGAGCCACTCATTGGCTGTCCCCCAAGCTTCCCGCGCACACACAGCCAATGAGCGCGCGGCACCATCTCCCGCACACACTCTCCGGGACTTTTCAGTATTTAGCTTTCTTTATACCCATAAAAAACAAATAAAATAAAACTAACAATCACCTTATGTGACTAAAACCACCACAGGCACACACATCTAAACACATGCTCTCAAGCCACGGACTTAAATAACACGAGCAGCTCAAAGAAACCATTTAATTTCCACCATTTCTCAGACATTACATCAGCCTGGCTGTGGCAGCAGCGCACAAAACCAAGCTTTCCCCACGGTCACCACGATAGAGCTCAATATGTACGCTTAATAACACTCGAATATACAGAAAATATACTTATTACAGCCCCGGGCAGAGCATACACATGTGGCTACTGCTTTAATGCAGCGTTTAGCTTAAACCAGAGCTACTACAGAGAAGAAAAACAGTTCTTACCTTAAGACGTTTTCAGAGATGAATCCAAAAAAGAATCAACTCAGAATAGTCAAAGTAATCCACAGGGAAAAGGCTCAGAAAGGGCTGAAAAGGGCTTCTCGGGGCTTGGTCCAAAAAGGATTAGGCTCAGAGACGCAGAGGGAGAAAGTTATCGGCTCTTGAAGAACTGAAAACTTCCAAAGAGGGGCGGGTCCGCGGAGTTTATATACCGGTCCACACGCGTGACGTCACTCACGTTTCATAGTGCTGATAGGCTGAAAGGTCAAACCATATAAAAACATACGTTATCACGCTTGATTCTCTCTCTCTCTCTCTCTCTCTCTCTCTCTCTCTCTCTCTCTCTCTCTCTCTCTCTCTCCCTCTCTCTCCGCGTGCAGAGCTGTTCGTGACAATCCTCCGCGTGGCCTCCTTGTTTACACCGCGGTGCCTTAAAGCCACAGTACCCAATATTTTTGATAATAATAATGGAAGAGGAGGCCACTATATGTGGTTCATATTGAATAACATATTAAACACATAACATATTTGTAGCATCCTGATTTTTCACAAGGGTGAGTTCACAGCTGCATTTCACTGCACAGACTGCAGAGTCACTTTCACAGAAAGACTTAGTGTCAGTGGAGCAAATATCTGACTTTACACAAAAATAAATGTGTGTGGCCTCTGGCCCTGATGCATGTGCTCAGTTACTTTCTGTAACTCTGGGTCTATCAGTGAATGGTTTGAAACGGAAATGCCATCAAGCTGGGAAAAAACAGTGGCATTAGGACTAAAAATAAAAAAGTGGCATAAAACTCCAAGAAGTTTTATTTTATTAGCGACACATTTGCACAAGATCTGTTTTGTACTTGCTTTGATCAGAAGTTCAGTGGGCAAAAAGCAAAAGCAAAAAGTTAACTTGAATTATTAGTTGCTACAGTCCCCGACCCCGGATGTTTTGATATAGGAATTTTGGAAAATGGGCGCGATAGCGCCCCCTGCAGAGCACCAAATAAAAATGAATGGAGAAAAAAAGTAAACTTTGTCGTAGACAAAAAAAAATTGGCACAGACATCCGTCACGTGACCCCGATCAAAAAGTAAATTATGGCCACGCCCATTTTTCCACCGTGTTGCCATGGCAACGACCCGAAATAAAGTTTGACGTAGCCAAACCAAAATTGGTACACACCTTCGTCATGACTTTCCGAACAAAAAAGTACATTACGTGGTTGCTAGGCAACCCACACAAAGTCGGCCATTTTGGGAAATATTGCGTGATCTGGCGCCGAAGGCGCATTTCTTGCCTTTGCTCTTTTATAAACTCAACCGAGGGTGGCAGGGATGGCATAACGACGTACGGCGCGTTAGCGCCCCCCGGTTATTGCGGTGGCGTGCGACGGCGTGCGCCAACCGGCCAACGCTGCTCGCGAGGGCCTCTAAATGCCGCTTGCGGCTTTAATTATTATTATTATTATATTTTGTATTTGAAGGACATTATAATCCCTAAATAATTGCACCCTTTGATCATTTTGACCATTCAAATCCTACATAATTGACCCTGATGGAAACAGCATATTCTTCTTTGTAGAGGGCATTTTATCGCCTAAATAATTGCAGCCTAATACAGTGTTGCCTGTGAAAGGGCATCCCTGCATGGTGCGAGTAAGAGACTGTGCGCAGACAAACTGTGAGCCCCCACGATGACAGCAGCCAAGAGCTTATTCATTATTTAGGCATTTCTCCATATGAACGCTCGCCCTCTTGTTTCTACTTTCAACCTCCTAAAGTTAGCAAAAATGCTCAGCGGCACAAAGTTCAACTGCGCTCTTGCCCCCTCTGATTTTTTAACACGGAGTCGGCCGGCAGTGAGTTTTTACTTCCTCAAATCACGAGATGGTGGTTTTCGAGTGGCAATGAGCCTAAAGACACAATGTGGAACATTCCTTTTTATATGTTGCTCTGCGACAAGAGCAGCACATTTATGCTATATTCAAAGCAGAAACAATGTTATTTTTGCATTGCTTTATCAAAATATACAGATTTTTATTCTTTTCTTATGCTTTAAATTCAAGACAGAGGTTATGTCAGATTTCTGTTGTAGTAATCACTGAGTCTACCCACATGAAACAGAAACTAGCATAAAGTTCAAGTGTTCTCTATTAGCACAAAGGAGCTACAGTGATTTTATTTTTATTTTTGTTCATGCATAACCTGCTTTTGGTCACCTCAACAGTCAGCATTGATATTTCACAATTTATGAGTTTAGTTAACTCAAAAAGGTTGATTGTCCACACCTCTTTACATCCTGTAAAAAGTGGTGACATTATTCAGTTTAGGCGACCAGATTTATATGAGTGAATCATTTAAATAAATCCTTATAAAGGCCCCTGCCCTCCATCTGAAATCATTTACACACGGTGTCAAATCTATCTCAAATAGATTACGATTATTATTATTTTTATCAGTCAGATTTTTGGTCTTTAGCCTTGATAATATTACATGCTGAAGCTCAACCATGTGTTTACACCTTAGACACATTTGAGGTTTGAGAGAATGCTTCAAACGGATTTGACATCATGTTTGACATCTATATAACAATAATAATAATGGCTGTGTCTCAAAGCATTGCCGCATTCTAGTCAATATTCATTCACGCCATACTCAGTGGTGGTAATCTACTATTGTAGCCACAGCACCATCAGCCTCTCCAACCACCAACCACTCTCTCAGCCACTCTCGCTGTGTGGCACCTGTACTAACCGCTGTGCCACCCTAAGATAGATTTGACACAAAGTAAATCGAAACCAGGGCTGCACAATCAATTCTAAACAAATCAAATTGCAGATTGAATATTTGTTATGAACGATCTCAAGCTAAAAATCCTTTGCAAAGAAAAAAATATCTGTCTCTTTAAGTTCCTACAATGAGGAAAACTTCCCAAACATGTTCAGAAAATCTTGTGCTTTTTGTTTTAGCTTAGATCACATTGTTGGTCTCTCCTCAATGGCCGATGACCTACTGTATAACGTGTGCTATGACATGAATCTTGATTTTTCAATCTATTCCACAATCATGCCATTAGAGTCTAAACTAGTGCAGATTTGCTGATTGCGACTGTTCAGTTTTTATTTTATCTTGCAGCTCTAGAGAGATTTGATATTAAGTTGACCATAAAACTGCATTTGTTTTCGTGAAGGTCACATGTGTGTCCGGGACAGAGGCAGAGAGTGCTTCGTGACTGGCTGGGGAGGTGGGGGTCTCCCTGGGTGACACAGTCCCACCGAGACCCAATCTGTTCACTTCAGGGAGAGGAGGCTGGAGGAAGGGGAATCACCACTGTAGAGCGCAGCGCTACGGACAAATGATACGCCGCAAACAGGAACGCTATAGAACTAATGACTATATTGCGATGCGTTTCACACTGAATTTATTCGTTTACTACTGTTACTACTAAGTTACCGTTGCCATGTCGCTGACTGCGCCACGAAATATCCTCTCCCACTACAATACACCGTGCAAAGTGGGTGAAGTATCGTGCTCAAGGACACAATAACAGTATGCACACTGGTCAGAGCTGGGACGGCACCGCCAACAATCCAGTTACCTCCTGAGTTTGTGTCAGAGGAACTATTTAAATTTCTATTTTACTGTATTTTTACTTGCTACAATAGACTATGCGTTTTAAGACACACTGTGTAACATTTTACTCTCAAAAAAGATGAAATTGCAAGAAGTGATGTTTTAAGGGGAGTTTTCGTTGAAAAAAATACCATTACTATAATCAGGTTTGTCTCCCATCAAATCAGACTCGTAGCTTTGCTGGGAGCGGGACATCACCGGCCTGCCTCCATGAGGGTTATATAGTTGTGCTCAAAAGTTTACGTACCCTGGCAGAATTTCAGAGAATATGAATGATAACAGAACTTTTTCACTCATCGTTAGTGGTTGTGTGAATCCATTTATGGTCAAACAACTGAGTTGACTCTTTATAAATCAAAACAACAAATTACCCTGATTAATAGTTTCCATAACCCAGTACAACAAATTTCTCTACAGAGATGAATTAAGTTTAACTTAACTTAATACTGTGTAATGCCCCTTTAACATCGATGATAGTTTGGATTCTTTAGTGGTAGTTCTGGATGGGGCTCTTTATTTCTTCGGATGGTGAAATTGGCCATTCTTTTTGGAAAAAAGCCTCCAGTTCCTGTAAATTCCTGGGCTGTCTTGCATGAACTGCACGTTCGAGATCTCCCCCGAGTGGTTCAATGATACTGAGGTCAGGAGACTGAGGTGGCCACTCCAGAACCTTCACTTTATTCTGCTGTAGCCAATGAGAGGTCGACATGGCCTTGTGCTTTGGATCGTTGTCACGTTAGAACGTCCAAGTGCGTCCATGTGCAGCTTCCAGGCTGATGAGTGACACTTTTCCTCCAGTATTCTTTAATAACATGCTGCTGTCATTCTGAAATCAGTTTTGACCAAGTTCTCTGAAGCTCACACATCCCCAAAACATCAGTGATCCACCTCCGTGTTTCACTGTAGGAATGTTGTGACGTTCATCACAGCCCTTGTTGACTCCTCCAAATGTAACGTTTATGGATTTGGCCAAAAACTTCCATTTTGGTTTCATCATTCTAAATGACATTGTTTCAGAAATGTTGAGGCTTGTCTCTGTGCTGTTTGGCATATTGTAAACGGATACTTTGTGGCATTTGCAAAGTAATGGCTCTCTTCTGGCGACTCAACCATGCAGCCCATGTTTCTTCAAGTGCCTCCTTATTCGTGAAACAGATACACCAGATTTTTTTCGGAGAGTCCAGTATTCCAGCTGAAGTTATCTCTTGATTTCCTGGCAGTTGTTAATGCAGTTTCTGTTTGGTCGACATGGCCGTAACTTGGTTTCAACAAAATCCTGCATCTTCCACTTAGAGTTTCAACACTGCTGATTGATATCTTTTTAAAACCCTTTCCCATTTCCTCAGGCCTCAGAATCCAGAAACACCAGTGCAGCGCTGGGTGACAGATGCAAGGGTCTGTCAGGAGCCCAAAACCTCACTGACCTTTTATACAGACACAGTAATTACAAACACAGGTCACAGGTGAGGATCCTTACCTTTAGTAGCCATTCGAACCCGTTGGTGTCAACTTGTGTGCATTTTATCAGGCCAAGATCACAAGGGTGTGTAAACTTTTGATCACTTTTGTCATTATGATTTAAAAAGAGCAAACTCAGTTGTTTGACCGTAAATGGCTTCGCACAACCACTAACTTTGAGTGAAAAAATACTCTTTGTGTAATCACTCATATCATCTGAAAAGAACTTGTAGTCTAAATGAACGACTGAAATGGGACAGAAAAGGTTGGGAACTGTTGATATACATTATGATAACCAATAGTGCAAAATGAATAGCATGAAGCTGAGCATTAGAAGCACATCGGCATCGCTGGGATGAAGGTTTTGAGTTTCACGACGGTTCACTTGATCTTATAATCTGGAATGTTCCGCAGTGTGGCTTTAAATGTAAGGATTTATGTTTTTGATTCAGCTATGACCATCTCTCCCCTAGATTGTGCTCACAGGGTTTGATCATGAGTCGATTTTTACATGATAATCCGAACCTACACAGCTGCGGAACATGGAAACCTGCACGTCCTGTCCATCCAAGACTGAAGTCAATGAAATGAGTCTTAACAATGGCCACGGCGTCTGCTGTTACGTAATATCGTACCCTTCATAGACTGTGTGATGCTCCAGTCCCATCATCCTCTTATGAGCGGATTACAGAGCGCTCGCTGAATTGGTGAATTTAATATAGTGCACAGGCTAACTGTCACCGGTCATCGGCTGCATCAGAGGTGTCGGGGGTGCCATCGTAAAATCCAGTTACAAGAAGGTTTTCAGAGAGTGAGACGAACTGCGAGTAAAAGTGGTCACTCATGTTTGGCCAATGTAAAACGATAAAATACAGCTATTGTGTTTAGCCTAAGATGCTAATACTACAGTATATACAAAAGCTACTATCTTCTAGCAAATGAAAAATACTGTGTAAGTGTCTGAAAACGTGCATGTGTATGTTCGACCAAAAAGTAGTTTATGAGGTATATTTTGAGTGTCATGCCTTGGATTTTTAACTAACCCAAGTCCAAGCCATGCTTCGCCTATTGTCTATTGTTATTATATTTTAATACACAATAGTATAATGAACATGTATAAGTCAGACATTCAAGATGTTTCTTTCTGTTTCTTATGAACATACCATATCATTGATAAAGGAATAGTGGCCCCTGCCTTGGCCTGTCATGTTTTACTCGGATATCTTAAGAGTAAGTACTTTTTAAACAAAGCTTTACTGTCATTTTGAAGCTTTAGAGTTAGTTTCTGTGGCGTTAAACCTCTTCAATCATATAATTTCCCACAATATTAATTTGGCTCAAAATATCAAACCTCAAATTCTGTTATCGTGACAGGCACATCTGATTTTTTTCAGACATGTGAATAGCGACTGCTAAAGTCATATGACACCAATCAATCCCAAGTCGATTGATTGGTGATTGACACAGCCGCACCAGTATGGCATCACGAGCCGGTCGAATATATCATGATGTGACGTTAGTTGAATTGAACTAATACCATCCTGAATCCTGAAGAAAACCTTTCTTTCTGCCAGCTATACAGTATATGCTATTTACCACATACCACATATTCCATTTAACACATTTCTAAAATTAAATGAATGTGCTGTGATTTTTTTGTTTTTTTTGTTAGTTTAGGTTGTTTTCTGAAACCCAGCCATAGCCTTTCTGACCACACTGTAAGCAAGTAGTCTGCATGCGTGTACATTCTGCCATACATGTTAATAATGTATGCTTTGAGTGGGAGGGAGGTGGGATCATGCATGAAATGTACAGATGTTTAATGCAGAAGTGTGTTTTTTGTAAAGATCTCTGGAGTCTTATCGGATTATTGTCTGAGTATTGGGCGGGTCAGGGGTCGGTGGCTTATGCTTGTGTACCCCCCGTCCTTCTCATTAAATGGCTGCCAGATGAGGCCAATCAGGAGTAATGAGGCGGCCGCACCAGGTGAAGTTCACGCAGAGCAACTGTCCTGGGACTGCACACTCGCCATATACGTGACACATATATATAGACCCATGTCATGTCAATATGAGAGCTGGAACCTTTGGTAATAGCCATTGCGGAGGGGGCCAATGTTAGACAATCAACACACACGATTGCTAGAGCGTGGTATCAATCGTCATTTTTTACTTGGATATTTTTATTATTGACATTTTTGGGTCTATTATCATGATTTTTGATCAAAATGTAAAAGTCAGTTGACTCCTGTACTTAAAGCCACACTGAATACCACATCACCCAATCGGTTAAAAAATGGTGGCGTCATATTCGGGGACAAGGGACGCAACGGACACAATGTTTCCATGCTGTATCAGACTGTGATTGATAAGCTAAGACCGGCGTCACATGACTGGCAGACTCAATGCCGACTTTCAGTAATCACATGGTTTCATTAGTTGGGATGAAAATACAAGAATTTATGTAATTATGTGTGTTTTTTGTAAAATAACTAAATGTCTTCATGTCTTTCATGTGACCGAGCTTGCCTCTCCTCAGACCTGACCTGACTGACTTGTTTTGACTGCATTACATTTACATGGTTACATGGTTTGGTTGTAATGTAATATTTAAATTATTTAAACTTATTCAGGTCCTTTTGCTTGCTTTATTATTATTATTTATTATTATTTAAAATGGACCATGTACAATTATAACATAAATGTTGTTTATTTCTGCACTTTACAACAACACATGTCAGACCAAAGTGCTTCACATAAAAAAACACAGGGAAAACGTTCACATAACAAATTCAATTAAAAAAAAAACTACAACCAGACAAGACAATAGCATTGTCAGCTTTTCATTATTCATTCACTCCATAACCATAACAACCAGTCGACCAGGCCCGTCCCTGCTTAGCATCGGGCAGAGCAAAGGCAGTTAAGCAGATCATTAGGACATCATTGTTTTTGGTTGATGCTAGCTTGTTTGTTCGGGATTTGTGACGTAGCATGAATCCTGAAATGTTCCACGATGGCCTTTATTCTGGCAAAAAATGGCCATTTCAAAATAATATCACAACATTATTTTTATTTATTTTTTAAGAAATTAAGAACTGTAATTGTGCACAATAATTTAGTTTTGAGCAATAGTTGTGGAAGAAAATAAACTAACTATACTGTGTTGTATTTTATGAATTCATATTTATTTAAAACCATCACATGAATAAAAAGCAATGCTTAGCAGGAAGCAGTTACCAGCCCTCTTTGCTGCGGGCTAGCCTCGTTAGCTGCTAGCATATGTGTAGCAGTGTAGGTGTCATGACACAATCTGTTTCCAGGCCTAATGAGGATCCCGCGGCTTGTTTTCACAGTTATGCTACTGAACATAGGAGGCAAGTCGGTACATTTTAGGACACGGTACATCCTAAAACGTGTGTAGTAAAATTTGACACAAAAAATTATCGCTGCTCTGGCCTAAAGCCCCCATGTCGTGCCACGCCCATTCCATATTCATTTCCGGAAGTAAATCATTTTTGTAATCCTAATCTGAATGTTGTGACAGATTAAGAGAGAGAGGAAAGGGGAGAGAGAGAGAGACGCGCTTCAGCCTCTAATCTCTGGCAAATGTCAAACCCATGGCTTTATAAAGTCATTCCGCAGCATTGTTTTACTCTTGCTTGACACGAGGGGCTGTAAACGAATAATTTATAGTTTTTGTGTTAAATGTTGATAGGGCTGCTCATCATTGGTTTTGCTGTACCTTCTAGCTATCAAAATCACAATGTATTCATTCATTTCTTTGTTTTGGGCTGTGTTAGCAAAAATGTGTACACGTCAGTCAGGTGGAAGACCTCAGTGATTCTGTGATGTTCTGAGGCAAAATAATAAGTGAAAATGTCTTTATGATTTTAGATAAACCCTCTAAACAGGCATGTATGGCAGTGGCCTGCAGTAAAACCAGTGCTTAGATGGACAGTGCCAAAATATAGTGTAAAAGCTGCTGTAAATTATTCATTTTGACCGAAAAAACACATCAATAATTGACCAGTGTCAGCGTCTGAACGGCCTTGTGCGAAGGAAGCGCGAGGAAGGTCTTAAGGCTGCAAACCCAAAGAAGTTAGTACGTTGTTTGCTCGGAGACTAGCGTTGGAACGGCTTATGCCTGTCTCTCTGTGATTCTCCAGCTCACTGAGTAACTGGATCACAACAGACACGCACAAATACAAACACGACCACAGATCACTGGAAAGTAACTCGGCGGCCTGTGTTACCTGCGAAAATCTGAGCAAGGCTTTACTGTTGTGCGGTGAACGAATGTCGTGCTGTGGTTTGATCACCAGTGGGACCTAAATTAGATGCCTTATACTCCAGATTTTTATTTCAAAAGCTAAAGACTGGACGTATTGAGACACAGCAGTAATTCATTCATGTTTGAACGGAAATAGTTTTTGTTTTTTGTTTTTTTGGACCTGTTAATTCGGGTCCGATTTGCCGTCATGCACGATATGACGCTTAATATAGAAGGCGCAGATACGCGTATGACCTGAGGTGGCAGTAGTGAGTATAAAATGGCCAACTTGCATCTAGCCCCTTTAAGAACACTTTGTCAACTAATTATATAGCCTTTTTATCGATGGTGAACTAACCGGCCAGTTGTTGTTGACAGTATTGCTTCTTAAAAGAGGTGAAACGTGCAAATCCCAGCTCCTGAAGGTTCCTGTTGTCCTTGAGTCCATGAGCAAGACACTTCACCCACCTTGCCTCCAGTGTCTGTGTACATTGGTGTGTGAATGATCGAGTGAATGAGTGACTGGTTCTTTGCTGTAAAGCGCTTTGGGCCGAATCAAGGTAGAAAAGTGCTATAAGATTAACCATTTAAAACATTTCTTATAAATTTGTATCATTTATTTTCCCTGATGCTGTCCCTGGACACAACAAAACCTGACCTTTAAAGATATATATTTTTCTTCGGTACCTGCTTTTGATACCTAACCCCTTTTTTTAATACCCAGCCCAGTCCTAGCCCTTAAAAAGCATGAAAATTATTCCCCGAATTAACCCCCTGTACGGCAACACGACAGGGACACAACTTCTTTCTTGTTGTGAGTCAGTGGCATTGGACAGTACATCTGCACAGCGCCACCTGCTGCTCTGGAGTGTGCATTATCAGGCTTTTAAAATAAACAAAACACATGGACGAATTTACTTTTTGCTTTGAAGCCTTTTTATTTATTTATTTATTTCAGTTATGTTAGTTACATGTTTTCACATTTCAACAACTATACATGATTTTTTTTTTATATATATATATATATACATGATTGAAAAGGAGCACAATGAAGACAACGCTTATGCTAAGTGCCCCTTTCTTCAAATACAAAAAGTAGACCAAAAAAAACAAATGGTCTGATTCGCAGGTATTATACTTTAAGCCATAAACTAGAATAAACAACACAGGTACTACTGTTTTTAAAGCTAAAATCTTATATTTACAGTAGTGTGTAAGAGTTGATATTTGTTGATATTTGTATTTTTTTAGAAATGAAGTGCGGTAGAAAGGTTTTTTTTTGTAACTGCCTAATTAATTGCATTGTGTGTGGTTTGCTAATGTCACCCTTCAAATGTTGATCTAAATGTGATTAATCGAGCAGCCCTGTTGACCATTTTCTTACAGCCACCGTTCATAACAGAAAAATCACCTAAAGGAATGTTATTTCTACAGTAGTGCTATGGTCAGGTTCATTTCAGGTGTCATTTTAGTTTAATAATTTAGTACATGATTTAGTAATTGTACAGAATTAGTGTACGACAAAGCCTTCATTTCTTGCGTTTTGCATCATTCACCTCATAATGCATTGTTTTCCAACATTGTGTAACCATAGTAGCTCTTTGCTTACTGCTCGGTGTGCCAGGGTAGTGGGGGGTGCTATTTTCAGCGATAACACACAGATGGCTGCTCCACCGACTTCACTGTTGGACTCCTGCGGAAAAACTGACTCCAGTCGTTCTGTACCAATTAAACAACATACAACGCGATTCGCCTCATATTTGGGTCACTACGGCTATTTTAATTCCGGGCTATTTTGAATTGTCTTTTATCGCTTTGTCTTTGTTCAAATGACACATGAAAAGTGAGCGTCGCTGATCTCCGGGGAGCCCTGTTTTGCGTCTGGCACAGCGGCAAACTTCGACAGGGCGAGTGAGGGTGCAGTTTTAGTTCAAAAGATTTTTCCGATTGATGTAGAATAGTTGGCTTGGTTTGGACGTGTAAAGAAGAAGAATAGTGATTAAAATAGTGCTGTGGGCAGGTCTAGATACAGTATACTATGATGCTTTTTGAATACATTTGGACACTTTGCTGCATGTTTTTAACTAGAAATCGATGTATGTGTGAATGAAAAACTTGTCCTATCTCATTTTTACGGAGAGTTCTTGGATCAGGTGTCTGACATCGTTGGCCTGAATTGCTTCGGAAGACATTTCAGGAGCATGGCCACTGTCAACATTCAAAGATGGACGCTCGAAAGCACATGAAACTGCATGTCAAAAGTGAATAAAGATGGATAATGCCAATGTATTTCCGCCCTCAGATTGATCGAGAAGCGCCAGCCCAATGGAGAGACCATCGAGTTGTCCGCGGAGGGCCGTCCCGAGCTGGTGGAGGAGAAGGAGCTGCCCGTCGTGGACTGCACCTGCTTCGGCCTGCCGCGGCGCTACATCATCGCCATCCTGTCCGGCCTGGGCTTCTGCATCTCCTTCGGCATCAGGTGTAACCTCGGCGTGGCTATAGTCAGCATGGTGAACGACCACACGGTTTACAAAGGCAACAAGGAAGTGCTGGTGGTGAGTTTGACGGTTTTCCCTCCATACCACATCATTTACCGCTGCGCTGTTATGCTGAAGTCTGACACTGAAAATGCAGACCAGGTGTCGGCAATGTCAGACCTGAGTGCCAAATCTGGCCCTCCAACATAGTATATCCCTTAGCCCCACAGATGATTTTGAGAAATAAGATTGCACAGAACTGGTGTGTCATCGGGACCCAACATCAACCCCAAATAACAATTTCATTTCTTATATACAGTATAATGTAAAATACTGCATTTCTCACCTGTGTTTGTTGGATTAAATCAGCCAATAAAGCCAAAAATCATGATCAGCTCTATTCAGCAACTGTCATTTTAATGGATTCAGTTTGTAGTACTTTTCCAGTATAGATACATTTTTCCAGATACATTTTGTAAAATCTCACAGTTGAAATATTGTAATTTCCTTTGGGATTATTGTGCAAAAAGATTGAGAAAGCCCTTGTTCATTCTATTTTGGGGAACAACACTGCCATTTGTACATTAGGGCCAACCCTCTATCTTTTGACTAGGACAAAAATCCCAATCCCTTTTAATATCTTTATTCGTTTACAAGACCTAAACTTGTACAAATGTTCACACACAGCACGGCACATTTTACATTTTTATTTGTTACTTTGGGGTAATAAACCAATAAAAAAATGCAGATTACAGTAGAATAGTTTGCGTGTGTATTGTTTGTCTGGATGTGTTGGTGATATCTAATGCTTGTCTTGTTTCAGGCTGCACAGTTCTCTTGGGACCCAGAGACAGTGGGAATGATACACGGCTCCTTTTTCTGGGGCTACATCGTCACTCAAATCCCAGGAGGATTTATATGTCAAAAATTTGCTGCCAACAGGTAAAAAAAAAGTTTGGATTGTTTACCAAATATGAATCAGAAAAAGCCATTAGAATGTAAATATTGTACAAGTAGTAAAAGGATTTCGCTCATGGTGCCACTTATTCTCACAAAAATCACATTCTTTGACATTGTTAAACCCTAAACTTCTATGTGTCATGTTCCTCAGAGTGTTTGGCTTTGCAATAGTGGCCACGTCAGTGCTCAACATGCTGATCCCCAGTGCTGCGCGCTGCCATTACAGCTGTGTCATCCTGGTGAGGATATGCCAGGGGCTGGTCGAGGTGAGTGTCTGCACGCGTCTGTAACCTGCAGTCATTGGACAGATTCAAATATAAAATGCACAACTTCTTTCCACGTCCTAGGGTGTGTCGTACCCCGCCTGCCATGGGATCTGGGCAAAGTGGGCCCCTCCTTTAGAAAGAAGCCGGTTAGCAACAACTGCCTTTTGTGGTGAGTGAAATGAAGAGTCCTAGTGGAAAAGTGCATTTACCATCAACACAAGACCCCAGAGACATGAACTCTCAACACATTGTGGTGCAGTTCATGCTTCCACAGGAGTAGGTTTAAATAGTCCTAAGAGTGGCTTTGAATAGAGACAAGAATGCTATCATGGCTTGTATGAAACGACTTGGCCAAGGCACATTGTTGCATAAAGTTATGGTATGCAATGGGAAACAGAAACAGTGTTTGTGAGGGGCAAATACAACACTAAGCCGGGTGTCGATGGAGTTATGGTGCGTTCCAGCCAACTGGTAACCGGCAAACTTCTGACCTCCCACTTGGAAAAAGGCTCCAAGTGGTTATTACAACATGTGAACTCGGATATGTCCAGGATGCTCCGAGTTCAGATGCGAGATCAGGACAGTAATAGTGGAGAAGTGCAGCTAATGATAAAACTTTAACGAAACCACTGTGTTGTCAAGTCACTTTATGTAGCACAACGTTAGCACATTTTTAGATAACTGTCGTAGCATTAACCGTTTTGTTTACATACGAGTTTATTCAGCTGGACGCTCTGAGGTTATAAGTTGTCATTTTCAAGTTGGAAAAACACCAGTTACCCTATGCTTTGAACGCACCATTTGTTCAGGAGGGGGAAATCATTCGGTTTGCCTTTTTTTTTGTAGATGTTTTTTGGCCGAGAGTATGCAGATTCTATCTCTCTTTACATCTAAATAGAAAAGGAAACTCAAATGAATGGACAGATCAAAGAATAACACAACAGTAACATTGCAAACATAGCAACTCAATATTATGACATCACACACATAAGCTCTAGAAGCATATTTAGCACACACAAAGTCTACTCCTTTCTGGGCATTATTGTGTTTCTTTTGTCCAACTTGGAACTTGGAATTGCTCGAATAAACTAAACTATGTTAGTTTTATGGTTAGCATTCTCCGTTATTTGTGTATTTATTGGCCGTGGAACCACTTTGCTTCTCTCCGTGTCTATGTATCTTTGTTTGGTAGAAAACAAATCCATAAATCAGCATTTGTTAAAGTAGTGGTGGAGCAATAGGTGAAAGAGTTGTTTTTTTTCCCACCCCCTCCACTTGTGGGCGTTCCCTAAGATGCCATCTGTTTCTAAAGACTAACATTAGCTAAAAACTATATAAAAAGTACAGAAAAGAGCCATGGAACAACTGCACTGCCTAAATGCAACGATAGCCGCCATTAGTTTACTATGGAAATATAATGTGTACTGCCAAATACATTTGCACACTACAGTGTATTCGATGGATTTACCAGTATTGACTTGGCAGCTGACAGTGTTGTTCCTTCTTTTCTCTGCTTTATATATATATTTTTTTATCATGCCAGATTTCCATGGAAACAGTGAATTTATAGCATTCTACACTCTGTAAGGAATGTCCACAATGGGAAGCACGAGAGGTGTCCTTGGACCAAACTCTAACAGTGAAGTAATTGATCATGGTCTGAGCCAGTGATTGACAATGTGTATGTGTGTGGTGCCTTCAGGGTCCTATGCGGGGGCGGTAGTAGCCATGCCTTTAGCTGGAATACTGGTCCAATACACCGGCTGGCCTTCTGTGTTCTATGTCTATGGTAAGTGTCCACGGTACTGAATAAAAATCTATTCGTTTGCATATACCTCCTTGACGTTGACAGTGGTCCGTGTTCACGCAGGCAGCTTCGGTGTTTTCTGGTACTTGTTTTGGATTCTGGTCTCGTATGAAAGTCCTGCAGCTCATCCCACCATCACTCCTGAGGAAAGGAAGTACATAGAGGATGCTATTGGAGAATCCGCCTCATTTCTCAACCCTCTGGCAGTAAGTTGTTTCAAAAGTCGGGATAATGCGTCCGTGGAATCTACAGCGATGAAGTTGTGACAAATGTGCTGCACTTTCTGACTCCTGTATGTCCCATTTGTGTGGCAGAAATTCAAAACCCCTTGGCGGCACTTTTTCACCTCCATGCCTGTCTACGCCATTATTGTGGCCAACTTCTGCAGAAGCTGGACCTTCTACCTGCTGCTCATCAGCCAGCCGGCCTACTTTGAAGAAGTGTTTGGGTTTGAGATCAGCAAGGTAAACAAAAAAGTATTTCTGTGTATTATACTGCTGTCCATTAACGTTGAAATGATCACTGCAGTTGTCTGACTGTTAGTCAGTGCAGTTGCACCTGAAAATTACAAGTTTAAATCTTTGCAGCTCCCAGCTTTGCAAGCTTGTATGGATAATTATACTTTATTAGTCTCCAAAGAGTGATTTATAGACACTAAGGGGTTACCAAGCGTTTGCTTATGCACAAAACAAGTAGCATTTGCAAAAGTGGATCAGCAGCAGAGTTATTTACACATTTTCACTCACACAGCAGTCTCTCATGAACACATCAGATTTGGAGTCCTTAAAACTGTAATACAGGTACGGTGACCACCTATCCCTCTGGTCCCACTGCACAGTCTTTGAGGCCTTTAGATAATGTTCCACTTTCAATAAAGTTAGATTTACATAGAGAATAACACATTATTAAATCATTTAATTGAATCATTAAAGGAATTGGGCCAAAATGACGGCCTTAAATGTCACTGAAAAGCATTTCAGTTGTTTCAAGTCGGCATTAAATCTTCATTTTGTGGTCTTTTATGCCAGTATGATCCCAAGCACAATTAACTGCATGTTATGATGACATTTTCAGTATAATCATTTTCAGAGTAATCAAATTGTACTCTATTTTTCTGCTTAATCTAATGTTTCCTATTTTTTAGAACTGATACATGCATAGATTTGTTGCATTAAAAAATCCTTCAATTTGTATTTTGTATAAAATGTTCAATATTAATTTTCCAGGTCAGAATATGTTGTGACCTATTTCTATCTGTATGTGTGATTTTGGGCCAAAACAGCAAAGGAAAGGCTTAAATGCTGATCATCACATGCCATTTCCACTACTGTTTGAGGTGGTCACCCGAAATACAGGCAATTTAAAATATAAATGAATAAATTAGGTGCAACATGCCCACAAATACCTATGTGCTATTTTCCCTTTTTTGCACTTGTCTTGATAAATGATCCCCCATATTATTTTGTTTATTCAACAAATGAATCATCCACTGAGATTCAGAATCTCTTTCATAGCAAAGTCCAGACCTGACAGAGGAAACCATATTATACATGTTTTAGAATAGTAGCCACAACTCACTCACCCAGGACAACTATAATTAATAGATTATTCACAAACAAACTGAAAGCTCAATTTCCGTGGCAAAGACTGCAAATGTTTAGGAAGTACAGAATACTTTGCCAACAACAAAATCTAACATAAAATGGGTTCTTATCCGTGACAAAACCAGCTAATCCTGTAAGTTCGACCTCTCCAAACACGTAGCAAGTAAATGAGTAATAAACTGCCGTCAAGTGTTTGGATGAACTTGTCTCGGCTTACAAAGAGCAGCATAAATCCGAGCCGTCGTTATTACAGCCCCACAAAGTTTTTAACAAATCTTGACGCGCCGCCTTGCACACACTTGTACTCTTTGTTTGAATCGTGCAGATGACATAACCGCCTCCTTCTGTTTGCCTGACTACTCTTTTGGCCACTTCGCCTTCCCTTTAGGTGGGAATAGTGTCCGCTTTGCCCCATCTGGTCATGACGATCGTCGTGCCGCTCGGAGGGCAGCTGGCGGACTACCTACGAACCCACAACCTAATGACCACCACCAACGTCCGCAAGATGATGAACTGCGGAGGTTTGTGCCACTACTCGAACGCTCCGCAGATCAAGATCAGTTGGACAGTGCGGGCATTGTCTTCTTGTTGCATTTCTCACTTGTTTTCTTTTTTCTTTTTCTCTTTTTGGACGTGTTAGGATTTGGGATGGAAGCCACACTCCTACTCGTGGTGGGATACTCGCACACCAAAGGCATTGCCATTTCTTTCTTGGTGCTCGCCGTGGGGTTCAGCGGTTTTGCAATCTCGGGTGAGCAATATGTTTTCAAATCACATTACATCAACGCATGTAAATCAGACTTTCACGTGCAAACAGTGGCTCACTTCTGTTATAGTTTTTGTTTTTTGTTTTTTTGTCCACCTTCGCCCCTAACTCTTTATTTCCTATATAGATTCGGATACACCGCTCAAGTAGCAGTAAGAAGTAGTATGAATCGGCAACAGAATTAGTGCACTACATCTACCATAAGACATATATGCAGTATAATGCGACTATTATGAAAGAACAGACAAATTAACTCAATAGTTGATGGTTCAGTTCCCGTAGTGAGGTTTGCCTATCGTTGCTGTGACCTGTGTGGATATGTCTGCCTGCCAGATTTGTGGCTCGTTTAATAATTTGGCAGAAAATGGTGCTGTTTCTCTGTCTCCTGTGTGATTTTTATTAGTTATTTTTCATGTTTTCATACTTGGATCAGCCAGCGTGCTTGACGGACGGACATTTTTGCCGTTATATAATTTGAGTTTCCCTTGTGCGAACAGGATTTAACGTAAACCACCTGGATATCGCCCCTCGATACGCCAGCATCCTGATGGGCATTTCAAACGGGGTGGGCACCTTATCAGGCATGGTGTGCCCCCTCATCGTGGGCGCAATGACCAAACATAAGGTACGCCTAGGCCCTACATGCAAGGATTGAGTCCATGAAAGTTTATTATAAATCTAACTCTATTTCCCTTTTCAGACCCGAGAGGAATGGCAGGGAGTGTTCCTGATCGCTTCCCTCGTCCACTACGGAGGAGTGATTTTCTATGGTGAGCAATTAGTCTCATGAATAATGTAACAAAGCATCAGACATTATTTGTTTAACTTGATACAAATTGACAATGATGATGGCAAGGCAAGTTTATTTGTAGAGCACGATCATGCACAAGGCAATTCAATGTCCTTCATAGTTACATGGAATTGTAAGAATGCAGATAAAAATCAATCCATAAAACAACAATATCATCATTAATGACATTAAAATTAGTAGTAGTGGCTGTTTCATTTCAGGTCTGAGCCAATGATCATGGCTTTATTCGTAAACTTGTTGGGGTTGTTTTAAAGAGAGAGACTCGCAGTGACTGATAACATAGTAACGAGTTTAGTTGGAGAAAGTTGTTTTGCATCCACACATTGACCTGTTCGATGCAGTGACAGAGTGTTCACCTGCCATTCGTGAAACATTGATCTGAGTGTCATCTCCATAGTTGTGGTAGGACACGTTATTGCTGTGTATAACAGGGGTCCCAAGATCGACCCCTGGGGAACGCCACAGGTCATGGCAGTTTAGTCTGAGACACATTTCTCATTTTCAAACTGAGACTGTGATCTTCAGGCAGGTGTCATTTGTCATCTTGTCAAAATGTGGATTATTTTGAAGTACAAACCAATTAAATCAGATATTATTTCTTGCGATGAACCTTCTCATGAATTGTTTCCACATTATTAATCATTATTTACATGTACTGTTGTGTTTTGTTAGGACTCTTTGCTTCCGGGGAGAAGCAGCCCTGGGCGGACATCGAGGACACCAGTGAAGAGAAGTGCGGCATAATCGATGAGGACGAACTGGCCAATGAAACGGAGGAGATGTACCGCGGGGGCGGGCAGTACGGGGCCATGAGCCAAGCAGTTGGCTCAAACGGAGGGGGCGGAGCTGGCAGCGGCTGGGTGTCGGACTGGGACAAGGCTGAGGAGTATGTCCAGCCACCTGGATACAGGTCCTAATGTACGAAGGCAGCGAGGAGAGGGAGATGACAGACTGACATTATGGAGCCTTTCACAGACGAAACAGCAAGAAAGAAGAGGGATTTTGTACAATCAGGACACTGCCGCTACAGAATGGGATGGACAGTCCTTTAGTATTTATAATTGCACATATCCAGCGTGTGCGTTACATTGTGTGTGTGCGTGTGCGTGTGTGTGTGCGTGTGCGTGTGCGTGTGCGTGTGCGTGTGCGTGTGCGTGTGAGTGTGCGTGTGAGTGTGCGTGTGAGTGTGCGTGTGAGTGTGCGTGTGTGATCTGGCTTATGCGTGAGAATGATTCGAGTATTTATTTTAAACTACATGTACTTTAGAGGAGCTGACATGTTCATTGAACAGTGCATTATAATATGAGGCACTTATAGTATAAGAGAAAAATTGCTAGAACAAATTAAGATGATCAGACTTACTTGATGTCACAGTGGAGAAATTCACTTGCTGCAGTAGCTCTTAAAAGCACAGTAAGTTACAGATATGCAGGAAAATGTGCAATCAAAGAACACAAATAAATGTGCAATCAAGAAAAATCCTCATTATCTTATCATATCATATCTTACCATATATCTTATATAGAGGTCATGCAGATGACTTTCTGACATGGCAACAGAAGCCAAATGCAAAGTTTGGTTTTGTTCAGGATGAAAGAAATGCATGTGCATACCCTGTATAAAGGGAATAATAACTATAAGAAAATATTAGAGAAGGGTTGTTCAAGACCTTTGTTGGACAGTTTCTGAAATAACTAGCCACAACCTGGGTCATTTATGAAGGTTATGCATGTGATGTGATGTCATAACATAGCAACAGCATGGCAGTTAGCATTCCATCACGGCAACAGCAGGAAACTGAGCGGCAGGTCTGTAGTGTCCTTCTTCACTTCGGCCCTGAATCTTGCAATGTTGAAGGTTCTATTTCTATCTAGATTTTAATTGGGCTCTGACTTGTCATCGGCTCCGCCTTGACAACCCTTCTCTACAATGGACAACTCCTGTACGACTGAGAGCTTGAACAAACAAGTGGAGAATAAACAGTGCAATGAAACTTATTGCACAGACGCAGATTTTATATATGTACAAATGTGGTGGGAGGTGATTAGTAATATAATAAAGCAATGACAGTGATCTGACAAAGATCTGAAAGAACAATACTTCAGGAAAAGGCCATAATCGTTACTGCAATCCATGCAGTTTGTTTGCAATACTTAACTGCTCATTTAGTGTGAGTGCGTGTCCCTCAGTCGTCACACTTTACTGACTGATGCCAGCCCTTTCTCCAGAGCCAGGGCAGGTGCTTGGAGGCGGTGTGGCCGTGTGAAGCGTGTGTTTGTTATAAGCATATGAATGTGCACATGTTCGTGGTGCAGCGCATGTTTTTACAGCGCTGTCTCACCTGAGTCTGACCTAACTAGGTCATGTGGGTCACAACGCACATCAGACGAATCATGTGCGAGAGAGACGAGCGTTAAATATGATACACTGCTATCCAGAGTTTGATGAGCATGTGCAGGTCCGTTCCTCTGTGTGTGACCTCCTCTCTGTCCTAACCATGTTTTCACTCTTCAACAGGGCGCTGTTGTCTCTTTCTTGCCGTTTCTGAGTTGGTGCTGTCTTAATGTTGTGAAACGTTTGAGCCGGTGGGTCAGAGCTTTTGAAATGTTTTTTTTTTTTTCTGTTTAGATGTAAGTATGTGGTGTGGGGTGCAGGTGCTGAACATTGTGCAGTGAGCATGTTAAAATGAGCTTAGCCGTGCAGTACCCCACTCTCTCTCTCTCTCTCTCGGATGTTACCTACAAACAAACATGGAGAAAAGTGGCCTGAACTCAGCGGTACACACAAACAGTATTCGTATCGGTGTTATGGACGTGTGTACAAAGATTGTTAGATGAATATAGTGATACATATTTATATAAATATTTATTTACAGTATTTTTTGGGGTAGTATGTTCATTAATTCATACAAGAGTATTATTTATTATTGTCCGACACACACCACATGCAGCACATCAACACAAGCGTTTACATTGAAACTCCTTCATGACAAACGTGACCAAATGTGATGGAAGATGAATGCGGGTCTCGACTGATGCCGAAAGGTCATCTCTAAATGTTTCCTTTTGCTCTATGGATAAAGTTACCGAAAGGCGCACTGCCACTTATTAAATGTTTTAAACCTGAATGACAGTGCAAGTGATCTGTTTCATTTCTAATGTGTCGTTACTGTGCGTGTCTTGCCGATGTTGTCCTCCTTCATTATAGAAAATGTGCTCCTTTGGTAGGAGACGGTGGAGACAGGTGGCTCACTTGTACAAATGATGTATTATGTGAAATATTCCTTTGTAAAATAAAATGTATGCGATATATATAGATGTCATTTGCTCAGTCACATACGTGGTCCGCAAAGCCCCACAAAGGGATGATGACGAATTAAAGCAGCGTTATGTTGTTTTTTTTCCCCTTACATTGTGGTTGCATTGTCACTTGTCTGTCTCCGCCTCTAGGACAGATGGATGCCGGATTATCTGTGTGATTTTAGGCAAAGATTAGGTGGAGAGCAGATGCACTCAGTGGGAGAGTGAGAGAGAAACGTGAGAGAGGAACAAGGGAAGCCAAGCTCGTGGACCAAAGGGAGGGGCACTGCGTCCTGCGCTACGCGTGACGGTGTGTGTCCTGTGGAGTGATGAATCTCAAATCAAGCGTGTTAAACCTGCTTCACCTAAAGAGCTGTCAGACAATGATTAACTATGAGCTTAATAACACAATAATAATAATGTTAGACACTACATTTAGTTCTACCATATGGTGCTTTTTATTTCTACTTGAGTAATATTATAATGAAGTATCTGTTTCTTATTTGAGTAAAAAAAAAACAGTTACTTTTTATCTTACTTGAGTCATCATTTAAGTCACAACTTTCTTCTTCAGTAAAATTATTTCAAAATAAAGTTACTCTTACTTGAGTAAATATTTGAGCTACTCTACCCACCTGTGATTATTACATGTTCTTACTGTATTACTACAATTTTACATGTACTTTCTTGTAGAACGTTTGGATGCAACAGTATCCTACTTCTAATAGAGTAGTTTTGTTAACCTCTTAATCCCCACCTGAACCAGTTGGGCTTTACCCAAATCTAAAAGCTTCTTGAAAAAAAGTGACACAATAGCGACAAAAATCAGACAAAAACGACGATAAAATGCGACAAAAGAGCGACAAAACGTGACAAAAAAGTGACGGCAACGCAAGAAAAAATATCCATTTAGATGAGTTTTTAGGTCTCAAATGAGGCGTTACCCTGGCCTATAGGCTGTGACCTTATGGATTTGGGTAAAGCTGAACTGGAGAAAATGTGCTCGGTTAAGAAGGAATGTTGTCTTTTTTTTCCATTATTATTCTTACAACACTGGTTATTTTGCAGCTTATCCAAACATTTTTTTGTCACTCTTTTGTGTCTTTTTCATCACTTTTTTGTTGCTTTTCATTCTTGTTATTTTTCCCAATAAGCTTTTAGATTTGGATGAAGCCAAACTGGTGAAAGTGTCATTATATAAAATAATATTAATATTAAATGATATATATTTCTATGAAATGCCCTCGGTTCAGGTGGGGCTTCATCATTGATGCGTAATCACTGACGCTACACTTGATGACCGCTAGAGGTCAGACGTGTCCCGGCGAGAACTGATAAACTCTTCCTCGGTATTTCTTGAATTATCTGCTGTGTCATCAATTAAACACAAATAACGCATAGTGAGCAGCGGCAGTGTTTTCGCCATAAGCAAAAAGAAGTCAGTGCTGTCGTCAAAGTCAATGTTTTAAAACGTCTTCAAAAAAAAAAAGGGAAGAGCTGGGCTTGGTCCGCGACATTTAAGGAGTGCATATTTGCTCTCTTGTGATTGGCCAGTTTTCAGGATATGGGCGGGGACGCTATTCACAGCTTGACATGATTGGATACTAACCTTGTCAATCTCTTCACGCTCTTTTCCCCCATTGGTTCAGGGAGGGATTACGCAAAAGCGCTCGCCCCAATGAGCAGCGGATTGTGAAGTTACACGATTTTATCTTATATATTCATGACAAACTTTTTTGCACTCCGCGTTTATATAATCCACAACCCCAGCGAAGGAAGCCCGTACGTTTGTGACGCCGCTCTTCGACACAGAAATGAGACCCTCCCGGCAAATGTCAGCCAACAAGGAAATCGCAGCATGCTAACGTAGCGGGCTAATCTCATTTCTTCAGCGTTTTTCTCGCATCTTGACAGAACTGAAGGTAAGAACATTAAGAAACCACTTCACAACAGCGAAAACTAAACACTTTGTACGTTGTGTGTGTATCAGCAGCCATTTAATAAGGATCGGTTTCCCTTTCTTAATGTTTTTGTAGTAGGGTGTGAGTAAATCTGGGTCACTGTGTCTGTCTGTCTGTGCCATTCATTCATTCAAGGCAGGTTTTAGGATCATTTAGTTTTCTGATGTACTTTTAAAAGCCGTAGGGTTTTAATGCTACTGTGTGTGTGTGTGTTTGCAGGTATGACTGAGTACAAGCTTGTGGTGGTCGGAGCAGGAGGTGTGGGGAAAAGTGCCCTGACCATCCAGCTCATCCAGAATCACTTTGTGGACGAATATGATCCAACCATTGAGGTGAGGCACGGCCCTATGACCTGTTTAAAGAGCAATGAAGAAAGGGGATGTGTTTTATTATGTGCACCAGGCGGCCATCATAGCCCAAAGCCTCCTACTTTACATCTAGAGGCTATAATATTAAAGTGCAGATGACATAACATTTCCATGAGGACGTAGTTGATGCAAATGTATTACTTTACTCATGTTTATCAATGATTGTTCGTACTTTACTGATCTCACAATGGAGAGAAAGCTCTTATGAACAAAGGGGAGTGCAGATAGAAAATGTGCAATCAAAGAAGAGCAAGGTAAATGTGCTATAGTAAGTAGTAATGATGATAGAATAGAGGTGTATTAGTGAAACAAAAGAACAGCAAGAAGTAGAAATAAATCTAAATATAAATTATTAGATCAGAAATATAAATAAAGAAATACATTTTTCAGTGCAAAGAAAATAAGGCACAGGTAGAATTTTCCAAACTGTTACCATGCCATACCAGAAATGAGTATCCTTCTGTGTCACCAACATCCTAGAACATTACATATACATTTTTTCCTTATAAAACTGTCACTTCACTGGTGTAGACTATGATTAAGACTTACAACAAGCATTATCCTGACCAATTAGGTCATAATGAGGGAAGAAACTGCCATTATGACCTAAGTATTGTTACACTGCACCTTGTTTATCATCATTGTTATGGTAATTCTTTTTGGAAACATCACAATGTTTACATTGTTCTTTGTTATATTTGTTGGATTGCCGTTGCTAAAACAACACCTTCCACCCACTGCACGGGACTGTAGAGGAGCTGAGCAGCTCTTTCAGTGGCAGACTGTCACACCCTCAGTGCATGAATGAGTGCTACCACAGGTCCTTCACCCCCACTGCTGTCAGACTGTACAACACTACTAACATCTGCATCTGCAACCACGATGCAAAACTACCTGCAATAATCTCTGTATCTGCGTCACTTCTTCAACCACTTGTACTATGACTGTAAACCTGCGCTGCTAATACTGACATTTTTTAATATAATCTGTTTATTTTCTTTTTTACTGTTTATACTTTTTGCCCCCTTAAAGTTTTTGGTGGACTTTGTATATAAAATACCTCTATTTACTATTTAATTGTTTGCACATTTCCTGTCTGTTCTGCACAGCCTGAGTGTTTCTGAGAGCTTAATGTAACGAGTGAATTTCTCCATTGTGAGATCAATAAAGGCTTTTCTTTTCTTATGGTAAATGGTAAATGGTCTCAACTTATATAGCGCTTTTCCACCTACATTAGGAACTCAAAGCGCTTTACAGCAAGGATCCACTCACCCATTCATACTCTCATTCATACACCAATGTACGCAGACACTGGGGGCAATGTGGGTGAAGTGTCTTGCCCAAGGACACAACGACAATGTGCACTTTCAGGAGGTGGGATTCGAACCCCCGACCTTCCGATCATGAGACGACCCGCTCTACCATCTGCGCCACTTTCGCCTTATCTTAAAAATAGTAAACTAGATTAAAAACGTATGTATCCTTGTCTGTCCCAGGACTCGTACAGAAAGCAGGTGGTGATTGACGGAGAGACGTGTCTCCTGGACATCCTGGACACTGCAGGTCAGGAGGAGTACAGCGCCATGAGGGACCAGTACATGAGGACGGGGGAGGGCTTCCTCTGCGTGTTCGCCATCAACAACACCAAGTCATTTGAAGACGTTCACCTCTACAGGTACTTCCTAAGTGAGCAATTTAAACAGCAGGAGCATTGTCTGTACTACAAATGTAAATGAAATCTGTTCCTTTATTGACAGCATTTCTAATATATGCAAGGTTAGCCAGGCAGCAAGTTTGCCAGTAATTGAACTATGTTGTTTAAACTAAAAATGACAAATTGCGACAGTTTAAGTCACGAAGAATGCACTTATTTACAGAATGTCAACATAAAATCCCATCTCTCACGTCTAAAGTTACGTGTTGTGAAGCCCCTCTTACAAACAGCGATCCTTGAACCATTGCAGCCGTAAATATTTAAGTTTATGTCTATCAAACAGAGAAGTATTGGAACTTAACGTTACTATGTTGGTTGTTCCCCAGAGAGCAGATCAACCGAGTGAAAGACAGCGACAGCGTTCCCATGGTGCTCGTGGGCAACAAGAGTGACCTGAGCTCCCGCACTGTGGAGACGCGACAGGCGCAGGAGTTGGCCAAGAGCTACAGCGTCCCATTTGTGGAAACTTCGGCCAAAACCAGACAGGTAGCGCAGGAGATATTGAACGTACATGCGCTTGAACAGTGATCCTGGAGGTTTAAAATGAATGCTGCTGTTATTATAATCCTCCCAAAATCGCTCCTTCCTCTGCTTTCAACTTTGCACTCCTGTCTCGGTTTTCTTGCAGGGCGTCGAGGAGGCGTTCTATTCGCTCGTACGAGAGATAAGGCGATACAAGGAAACCAACCGCAGCAACAAGAAGAGCAAGAAGAACACACAGAGACGTTGCGCAATTCTATAGCGGCCCGCGCTTCTCGTAATCTCGTATTTCTACGCCGGATACACTGCAACCTTTTTCCAACTTTTTTGCACATTGTCAAATAAGTCTGTGGCATTGACGACCAAATCCACGCTGTTTGTTTATAGTAAATCATGTAGCGTCACACCAGAGTCTAGTTTAGTATTATGGAGAAGGACAGGCCAGAGTTCTATGGTAAAATATATCCTTTTAATCGTCAGAATGCAGATGCTTTGACTTGATATATGGTTAATATTTCTGTAATAACCAGGCCCTTCTATATGAAGCAAATACTGACTAAAAGTTCAGTGTCTGTTCTCTTTCGGCTTTTCCGATATATCCGATATATCCGTGATATCATATGCGAATCCTTTATAATATCAAAGAGTGTGTGTGTGTTTCTCAGCTACAGATATCTGGGTAACATTGCAGGCTTTTGGACCTTGTTACGGACAAATTAAAACATAAAAATGTTCGGGTGTGTTCGACATTTTTAATTTTTCTGTTTTTTGCGTCAGAATTCCAAGGTAATGGGAACCCGGGGTGCTGAGGGCGTCCCAGCAGCCCCTGGTGGACACTTTGCGCATTACAGGCAACATTGAGTGAAAAATAAGCCCTAACCAAAATATCCTGTTCTGGATCATTCCATGGGTTTCAAAATGGATGTAAAATCTGTACGGTCACCATAGCAATAACATTTTTTTTTTTTTTTACTTCCAACCTTTAAAACAAAAATCTGCCTGACGCCACGAGACTTTTACAACTTATTTCTATGCTCTAAGTCTAAGCTATGTCTTTATTTTTAGCAGTACGTTTTCATTGTTTTGTGCAGTAGGCCACTGATGTCCCATGTAAAGCCCTTTTAAAGTGACTAAACCCGATAGGAAGCAGGTGTTACCTTTCCCCCACTTTCCTGAACGAGAGCTGTTCTAAATGGTTGTGTACTAGTTCATGTGCATTAATTTCGTTTGTGCTTTTACTTTTCTCAGGATTACAAAGAAAAAGGGAATGAAATACACAATGGATTGCTTTGTTGTAATGTTTCTATTCAAAGAAATGGTTAATTTCAGTGACTTCAAATAATTATGAACTTTTGTAGAGCCCACAGATCAATGCAGCACTAGTCGTCTTTGTATTTAAATGCACATTTGCTCCAGTGCTTTTTTTTTAATGCACACTGTACCATATGATTTTCACCGTTTACATCCTGTCTGTTTGATAATAAAGGATTTTTTAAATGATTTGTCCCTGGAAGTAAAGACTCACGATACAAAGCAGAAGGAATGGTACAAGTATTAATCATTTTAAAAGTGGGGGAGCGGTGAACATGTTAAAATAATCTAAAACCGAAGGGACGAAGTGTTCCATATTCCAAGGACCAAAGAGCTCGGACCCTGATGTATAGCTGGGTTGCAGGTTCTAGAATATGATGTCATCGGACCTAGTGGGGGGCAGGAGCCAGTTTTTCCTATTAACAGCATTACACTTTCAGAAGTCGTAGCTAAAAAGAAAATATATGAATTAAAAAAAATGATTAATATCAGTCACTGGGTCCATGATCTCTCTGTACAAGACCAAAGGTTTCCTCAAAAACATTTTTCCTCCATATAATAGTATAGGCCTTTGGAATGCTGTGATGTCACCTGCTAGTGACATATCAAACCCTGTGCTGTAAATCAAAAAACATCTTAAATGTCAAAGTCTACACTGAGCAAAATCTTCCCAGTCAAATGCAGGGATTTATATATACATTACAAATAAAACTACAAAAAGTTTTAATATAATTTATTTTACAAAAATGTGTCCTTGAGTGTTGAGTACAAATATAGTGAGGTATCATCATTACAAAAGAGGTACAGCACAGTAAATAGAGTAGGCACACCGGGAAACTCGCCTCCGCTCTCACCAGCCAAACCGAGACACCAGTTTGCTCTGGTCGTCCAGATCCTTCTGAACCTTCTTTCTCATGTAGAAAATGGGGCAGTCCCGGCTGAAATAAGAAAAAAACAAAAGTTTGTTCAGGCTTCATTCAGAAGTGCTGTGTGGACAGTTATCAGGATTAAAAAGTGGACTAAGAAGAGCAAACCTGGTGCACAACACGTCCTCATGAAGAGAGCCTTGGCATCGCTGGCACTGGGTCCACAGACGGGAGAAGCGCTCCTCCAAAGCGTTTTGGTGGAAAATCTGAATTCAGGAATAATGAAGTGTGTTAACAAACAAAACATGAGCATTAGACGTGCAGCGAGTTAGCAGAGAGGGGTTTGATTTCCTCAGCGTTAATTGTATTCAGAGCTGGTCAGTAACAAAGTCAAATGAATCAAGCACTGCACTTTAGCAGCATTTCTGGGGATCTGTGCTTTACTCGAGTCGCAGTTGAGAAATAAACTCACAACGGCACTACATTTCTATTAAGGCTCCAAAGTAAAAAGTAAAAGTTGACAGCATATTTTGGCCAATCTTACGCTTTAAAATGCACACTCCACAACAGCAGGTGGCGCTGTGCAGATGTACAGTCAATACAAATGACTCCCAACAAGTAAGAAGTTTGGTCCCCGTCGTGTTGCCATACGGGTGATCAACTTGGGCACGATCTTCATGTTTTTGACAGTTATTTAAACTGATTTACACTTTTTCTTCTGCCAATACTTCAGTACTTTCACTCAATAATTTAACTGAGCACCTCTTACTTTTAAAAGATTCATATTTCACCAGTCGTATCTGGACGTTTATTGAAGTAACAAAACCGACTTTTACTTCTGTCCTTCTGTCCTAACTATCTCTCCAAATTTTATTTTCTATTTTTGCGATGCTCCTGGATTTTGGGAGTGATCTACAGCCGTCTACGCACCGACTAGTTTACACTGCTCCTGTTGAAATTACAGGCAAACAAAGCCTGGCTGACATTATCTCCAAAGAATACACCGAATACACATCAGTCAACTCTCACCTCCTTTTGGTAAAGTTCTGACTCTTTCTTCTTACAGAAATCGCACACAGCCGCTGCAATAACACAGAAAAAGATGTCACACAAAACCACACTGTGTGCCCTAGAAGCCCACACATGTTATCACAAAACAAAACAAAAAAAACAATACCCACCGTCTGTCTTGAGCACAGCCTTGCAGCCGATGCAGGTGCTCCTCTTCTGAGCGAACGCCATGAGGCCTCCAACCTTTGAGGTCAGCACGGTTCTGCAGCGCGTGTGATCGCCCTCTGCAAGTACAACACATTTATTTGAGTTCTTTGCAAAACGTTTAGCGTAAAATCATCAGCTGGACGGCTTACTAAGCAGGACGCTCTCGGCTTTGGTCTCCCCCAGTATGGGCTCGAATATTCTCAGAAGAGGCTTGGAGAGCTGCTGGTCCAGGTAGTACTGCGTGTCGATGGGGATGGTGTTCTCCAGCACATAAATAGGATCCTGGAGTGAAAAGCAAGACTTGGTCAGAAAAATCGTTGTTTAATCGTTTTGTGTAGTAAAGTGACAGTGCACACCTCTGACTTCATATACGCGGCGGCTCCTTTCGCCGCTTTAATGATGACATAAGGAACTCTGTCTCCCAAATTGGGCGCACTACCCGCATCTCTCTTCCTCATTCTGCCACAATAAAACAAAATGTTAGGGAAAAGAAACACATGTATTACTTATAATTGTAAACTCGCTGTGTTTGGCGTCACCTCTCTGCCAGCTCCACGTGGGCCTGCTTGCCGGCGTACTCCTGCGCCGTGCGCGTCAGCTCCTTGGTGATCACCAGCTGGCTGATGTCGATGCGGTTGCACAGCAGGTCTGAGATGATCTCCTTGGCGTGGTCCACTGCTCCCTGAGGGTCCCTGTCGCAGAAGAGGAGATACTTTTTCTTATTTACAGTAGAGTAGAGCAGGTCGTGCGCTGTTGTTGTGTCCTTGGGCAAGACACTTCACCCACCTTGTCTCCAGCGTCTGCAGACACTGGTGTATGAATGAATGACAGAGTGGATGGGTGAGCAGGTAAAAAGTCGCTATATAAATGTGAGCATTTACAGCTGCTGGGTCAAATTGCATAATGCCTCTTTAAGGCAGGGTATGTGTGATTTTTTTCTTTATCTTTACCTGTCTATGCTCTGGTTTTCTAGTTGGTCCTCAAGTCAGTATCTGGCAACCCAAAGTGGCCATATTCTTTCTTGCATCAGGGTTTCTAAAGGTGATGCTTTTTAATGCCATTTTAATGCCACATACGCAAAAAGTCTTGGTTTATTTCATGTTTATAATGATTTGTAAACATTAAAAACAGGAATGAGGGGACATTTTGATTGATTTTTGTTTGTATTTTATATTTTTGACAACTGCATGCAGTACAAATATTTGAGCAATGTCATTGAGTGGGTTCTGTCTCCAAAGAAAAATTATATATTTTCTTGGAATTTTTTATTTAATGCTAGTTTGTATCCAATTTAATGCATTTCAATCACCTTTTTTCTGCCTTAATTTTGGCATAATTGATTTAATTACTTGCTTTTTAATGCCCCGTGGAAACCCTGGTGTATGCAACAAACTTTAAGTGATAGTCTGTAAGATTGCAAAATGGGTAGAGAGAAGGAAAATGTTTAAAGTAAATGATCAAGCCCTCTCCCCACCCGTCCTGATTGGACCCAACAGGCCGGTTCACATGAAAGCTCGTCTCATTGGTCAAAGTGATGGCACCAGGGATTCTGATAAGTGTCTTGGATCAGCAAAATATCATTATTTATCATTATTTATGTTGCATCAAATTGCGGCGAAGGGCATCAGTTAAACACTATTACGTCTGTAAACATTTAAAGTTACAGACCATCACTTTACAAAGGTGCACTACATGAATGACCCTGTTTGCAAACCGTGAAAGTCAGAGGTTACAGGGAGTTCGGCTTCAGCCTAAATGAGTTTCTCGCTCTCACAGACCCTCCCTCACATCTTATTGTTCATGTGAGTTAATTGAATGCACGTTTCAGTTGGAGCTCAGACAGAGACCGTGAGAGTTTGTCAATAATAATGAACACACATACAATCAGGACGTGCAAGAGGTATTGTGAGAGCCAGAAACGAGCTGGGGGCACAGCTGACCATTTTCATTTAACTGGAGGGAAAAGGGTAATGCAGTTTTGGGGTTTCTTTTTGTACCTTTCGATTAGGATTTTCTGTAGACATGTGTTGATGAGATTGGCCACTAGGGGGCAGTTGTCTCTCCGCACCGTCTCAATCCCTTTGCAGTCCATCTTGTCATGTGTGTCTGGGCTGGAGGAGAAGTAGAGCCCGGCGTAGCGCTTCTTGTTGATCAGCAGATACGGGAAGTACACCTTTGAAAGGAAGGCAGGAAACGTCAACAGCTTGAAAGATGTTAAATCAAAGTTTAGTCAAAGTTACCTTTTCAAATTCCAGTTTGATGGGTTCAGTGAAGTGGGAGGACACCCACTCGGCCGCCTCCCTCCCGATTTTCATGGATTCGCTCACTGTGGCGACGCCGAGCTTCACCATGACTGAATCTGTATCTCCATAGATGACCTGCAGAAGTCATTACACTGTTTATTTGGCCAATGTTTAGGGCAGTGGTTAGCACCAACTTTAAACAGAGGAGTGAGGCTACGTTTTAATATTCAAAAGCAAATTGGACACAAGGTCAAAAACATGTTTACACTTTCACTCATAACTGCAGTTGAATGTGTTTTAGACCTTTTTTTGTATTTTTGACCAACTTCGGGGACAGAAGGAGCATTTTGAGAGCTGCCAAGAATAGCCACTGATTATTCAAAAGACTACTCAAAGATGTGCAAGTACAAAACATAGCACTAGGTCCAGTTTTGATGAGAGAACAACCTTCTAACATGGTAAAACTCTCTAAAAAGGAGAGCTGGAACGTTACACTTTTGTCACGATCTGATACGTGTCACGATACTTAGGGGCCGATCCGATGCATACTGCGATACAGTAAGTAATTATGGTAAGTTATATATTATGTAAATAAATGTGCAAATAGAAAACAGTCATGTGTCCAAAACAAAATATAACAAAGTGCTGAATATTGTTCTTGAAGAAAAGACTAAAATGCCTCCGAACACAAAGCAGCATGAACAGAGGCCTGTTGCAAATAGAACAAAGAACTGAGCTTCTCATTTCATAAAATATTTCCGGAACCACAGCTTTGAGGAAAAGCATCTGCACATTGTATCTGGAAGTGCAAAAACTGCAGCTCTAAACATGAACTAGGACTATTTAGATTGGTTCTTCCTTTAAACATATTTCATACAAGTTTTGAAAACGATATTTTGTCCCAGCCCTTCCAAAAACTCAATTAAGCACAATTTTGACAGCGCCCAGCAGAAACCTTATTTGTAAGGATTTCAATGAATAAGAGAACTGTGAAGAATGACAATTATTGACATTAATTAAGGCAATCCCCCCATTCGAACGCCATTAGTATAGGCATTCGTACCAAAAAAGAAAAAAGAACCAAAAAAGAAATCGCAATTTGTATGCCCTTCAGTTGCCTAAATGACTACAGTTTGCAATTTGCCAAACAAAATATCCAGTCTCTTTCCAAGAGATTGTGTTTCTATCTCCAAACCTTTTTATTCACATTTGCATTGCTTCTTGGGTGCTAATCTAGCAGTTCATCCTTCGCTCAAAGGTAAATGCTCCTAGACGTGTTCAACCCCTTAATCCCCGCCTTAACTGAGCACTATTTCTCCTACAAATATAGGCCAGTGTAACGCCTCATTTGAGAGCTTTTTGGTCACGTTTTTGTGTGTGCTTTTTTTTTCACATTTTTGGCATGTTTTCACTGCTTTTTTGTAGCGTTTTAGCCGCATTTAGTTTTGTTCGTGTAATGCTACCGCGAGCAAGCCACAAAAATGTGACCAAAACATGTCAAAAAAGCAACAATAACGTGATGAAAACACGACCAAAAAGGACGGAATGTGAAAATCATAACGAGGAAGAAGCTTAGATTTGTTTTGTAGGTCTTAGCTTTCAAATGAGGCGATACACTGTAATGCTCAACTGTACAAAATGCCCTCGGTTAAGGCGGAATATTTGTAAATCAACTAATCTGGTCAAACCTACCTTAGCATCTGCTTCATATCCATTGGCGATCGTGTATTTCGACTCGACGAGCTGCTTGGTTTGCTCGATCATCTGTCGTCCGAATCCAGTCACGCTCTGAAAGCAATTCAACACAGTCAGCATGGTCAAATCTTATCCGTGGTGTTCGTAAATGACACAAAGAAGAGCGCGGTCGTCACCTGAGAGATCTCCAAGCAGGGGAGCTTTCCAACCTGTGCCCCGGTGAAGCCGTACACAGAGTTAGCACTGATTTTCAGCGCCAACTGTCGACCGTCCAGCACTTGCTTCTTGAACGGGTCGGTTTCCTTTTTCAGTTCGGTCTTTGCTCTGCGGACACACAATAAGTCTTGAATATGTTCTTAAAAAGTGAGGCAGACTTGATAAATGACTGTATAAAAACCTCTTTCTGGCAGACAGCAGGTTCTCCAGGATCTCAGGAAGTAGCCCTTTCCTCACGGAGCTCTTCACAAACATGTCCCCGGTTGGAGTCTTGATAAAATCCTCAGGTGAGAGGCTGTAAACAGTCAAACGTTTCATTATTAGCATTTAGCATTAGCATCATTAAAGAAACACAGATTAGAAATATGTATTACTTGAGTTTCTCCACTGAGCCTCTTTGCAGCAGCGTAGTGTAGCATAAATTGTGAGCCATCATAATGGACGGGTACAGGGAGGAGAAATCCAGCGTGGCAATGGGGAGGCTGTAATACCTGCAAACACAAGAGGGGGATACAACAGGTTAAGGGAGTGTATGATATTCTACAAGAAGTAATAATCTAAAACATACCCACAGTGGAGGGAGCAAAATGTAAATATCGCAATCTTACGGACTGCTTTAAGATTCAAGTACACTAATGCGATTTGTGGCCATTTCACTTTTTGTTTTAATTCATTCTGCATTCTGTTGAAGGTTCCTTAAGCGTGTGTAGTTTTTTTTTCCCCTCACAGTTTTCCCAAAAGCCTCAAAAAGATGGGTATTGTACAAATAGCCTTTTTGTTTTTAGAGCTTTTTACAATGTTACAAAGCTAAAGTCTAAGCTTAATCCTTTCATCACGGAGTAAAATCTTTCGCCATAGCTTCACTATAGCCACATGGGCCACTCCATCTTTACTTTTTTCCTTCTTTTACTTCTCTATTGAAACAGCTGCACAGTGAAGGGGAACAAGAGGAGGGCCTAACGGAGAGTTCACTTGAAAATCAGGAAGTGAAAGTTCTGGATATTTAGCGGTTTTAAAGCAATATTGCATTTCACAGTTTTTATCTGTGTTGTGTCTTCATATGGACCTCGAGTCTGATAAATAAAGATGATGAAAGTGTAAAACGGTGATAAAGATGAGATTGAGATTATTATTACCAAACACCTGCAAAAAGAATAATAAGCCCTCTTTAAATAATGATTAGGCAATGAAGATTATGAATAGATCAATAAAATGAATGGATATAACCGTCTCCATAGGAATACAGACCCTTTTTCTGGCTCGATAACAGTGGCTCCAGTGTAATCCTCGCCTCCCTCAGGCTTCACCACAGGCATGACCAGATCCTGTTTCATGGCCTATCGACACAAACACCCTTCAGTTCCAATCCACTCCACTTTAAAAAAAAAAAAAAAAAAAAACTACCAGAGACTCCTAACAGTTACCTGTCGCAGCAGCTGGGACACCACTTTGATCTGCTGTCCTCTGGAGAGCAGGTAAGTCAAAGGCACGCCCGTCACTCTGGCCATTTCCATGTAATTGATGACGCACATCAGCTTCTGCAGCAGCCGCAGGGGCAGGTAGGCATCTTTCAGGCAGTACACGGCCAGGCGCCGACGGGTTTGCTCATTCCCATTCTGCACCCAAGCATTTACATTAGTCTCACGGAGTGTGTTTGATTTTTAACGGCTTCTCGTGTCGGCTACCTGCAGGTCAGTGATGATAGAATGCTGGACGTCCTCTTTCTGTTCTTGCAGGAAGTGGAAGCTGACGGCATTCAGTGTGTACGAGCGAAGCTTATAATCCCTGAGGAGAACCTAAGAGACGCAAAAAGCAAACTTCAAGTCAAAACGATTTGTAGCAGTCGCATCATAAATTATAATCGCATAAAAGTTTTTCTGTCTTTATGTAAAACCAAGTCTGAGCCACAAATCCAGCCCATTTCAGATTTTTCTCATGTCTCATTTCTCATTCAATTGAGCCACATGTTTGCTTTAAACTACAATTGTCTGAATTTAACCTTTCCATCTAAACAAGTTCGGCTTTACCCAAATCCAAAAGTTGAATTTGAAAGCAACAGCCTAGAAAGCTGATTAGAACTTTTTTGTCATCTGCGTGTTTTCGCCATGTTTTGTCTTTCTTTTGTAGCTTTTTCTGGCTTTGTCATCACTTTTTTACTTCGTTTTTGTTGCTTTTCTTTTGATGCTTTTTTTAAAGAAGCTTCTAGATTTAAGTAAAGCCAAACTGGACAAAATGTGCTCGGTTCAGGTGGGGGTTAAGAAGTAAAAGCCTGTCTGTGTAAGGCCTAGGGCTGGGTACCGTAACATGAACCTAAACTGTTTTTTTTTTTTCATAACCATAATGGTATTGTTTAACGTTACCCAGCCCTAGTAAGGCCTCAGTTACACATTTGTTTTAATATGTTAAAAGTAGAGTCTTAAATCCCTTCAGCATTTCACAGAGAGGCCACTTTTATATGTATCTTCTTATATAAAGTCAGCTCTCAAAAGATCCGTACATTCATTGATCATTTCTAACTAGACTTTGGGATCACCTAAATGTGGTTGGCTAAAAATATCTGGGCCGTTAATAACAATTTGGGATGAGAGCGCTGATAAAGTAGTTGCTGGCTTTCCAACTGTCCGCCTCAAACGCTGCTTCCCCTTTGTATTTCTATGGCAGTTGTGGTACTAGTAAAAGTAGTACTATTAAACTATACTTTAATGATGTACCTGGAGGAGATCAAACTGAACGCGGCCCTCCATGTTTGTCGTTTTATTCTCTCGTCGTCCCATCTGTTTACTCTGAAAATTGAGATCTTTCAAAACAGACCTGATGCCGCGCACTCGGCCCAGGTACGGGAACAGGTTGACCTAAAGCAATGGAAGTTCATTATAGAAAACAGTCTTTTTAAAAAAAACAATGAACAGAAGTGGTAATAATGAGCTCAGCCCAGCGCACCTTTAAAGCAGTTGCCCTGTTCAGCAGATACGGAAAGTCAAAGTTCTGGATGTTGTAGCCCGTGATGATGTCGGGGTCCACTGTCCGCAAAAACTCCGCCCAGCTCTGCAGAAACAAACGGGATTGGTTCAAGTCGCGACGCTGCATTTTCAGCTTCAAGTGGCAACTTTTCTTATACATATATTTCAAAACATTTGACTGGACCGCCGACCGCCCGAAATGGCACAATTCAAAGACGAAGAAATACAAAACTCCCAATAACTTTGGTTTGTGATGTCCACAAATTAAAGGTGCATTATGCAACTTTTTATGTAAAAAAGAAAGCTGATATTAATTCGTATTTGACCTTTCATTGACCCAGCAGATGCTTGGGAGTTTAGCATAGCACCTTTACTAACCATCTCGAGGCGCCAGGATCAATTATTATTTAGGTTTTCACTGCTGATTGAACCGGATCCATGGTTACAAATACATTACATTCCGAAAAGCCTACCAGAAATCCTAAAAAAATGAAGTCAAATTAATCCTGAAGCATCACAGGAGCCACTGGGATGGAAAGTTAAGACGCTCAGCTAACCACATACAGCCACTGGGTCACTGAAAGGTCAATTACGCACTAATTTGAACTTCTTATTTTTACATAAAAAGTTGTGTAGTGCATCTTTACATGAAGAATTTCAAACCTGGCTCTATACACTGAGATTTTGTTCATAATTACGTTTTTATAAACAAAACCCCAGCTTCAACAGGAAAAGTTTCAAATGTTTTTTGTTTATACACCTACATCGGCTTAACAGAGCTCATTGTCAAAACCGCTACAACTTTTTACTATATTTTAATCATGTTTTAGTCCATATTGTAATGGATAAAGTTTGCTAGTGCCTCCAAAAATTGCATATTTCTATAGTAAAGTTAAATCTACAACATTCCATTTTGTACTATGGTGAAAACGCAAAGCTATGACCGCACAATACCTGTAGCATCTGTTTTTCTTGAGTAAAGCACAATATTTGGGAGCCCACGATGCTGGCGCAGGACTGCAGTGTGAACACCGTGCGAATAAACGGCTCCGACTCTCCCTGTCGCTGAACCATCGACGCGATCTGAATGACCGGGTCCTTGTCCGCCTCTGGGAAGATTCCTACATACAAGAGGCGATGTCACACAGTTGTAAGTAACAGTGCAGAAGGTAACGGTCTTCTTATGCATCAACGGCCTACCTTTCCTTCCAGCACATTCGATATCAAAGCTGAGGACTCTGAGAGGCGCGATCCGCTGCCAGTCCCCCTCGGCCGGGTGACTTATCAAATCGTTCCAGGCCACATCCACTTCGTATTGACACAGGGAAACCTGAACAATAGAACCAGGTCAGGAGAAGGAGTATACGAGAATAAAGCTAATAATGAAACCAACCTTGCCAGTGTATTTAGACGTCTCCCCCGGGTTCCTCTCTTTCCGGACTCTGAACTTGTTTTTGGGGAGTTCAATCCAACAGCAGCCCACGACATCACAGTCTACCATAAACCTGACAAAGAAGAGACATGGATAAGGAATAGAGATTGGGACAGTGTTGTCAGTAGCGTTTTACCAACAGAATTTGTCCACAACGTTACATTTATACATTCCATCCTGAGTGGTATGCACAAAATCTTCAAATCCTACTACACTGTTACCTAATTTCAAAATCTATGTTGGCCTCGTAGGATTGGTAACCCTGAATGGGAAAGTGGCCAAACTTAAAGCCCTGCTCCAGCAGCCTCTTCGCTGGGGCTATGAGACGGGGCATCGCCATGGTGATCTTCAGGAAATCAAGAATGCGTTTCCCGTGGTAGCCATACATACCTAAAGGGCAACAGACGCGATAAATTATTTCAACATAGTGCTTTAAAAACGCGAGACTTTCCCGCTTTACTCACTCTCTTTTCGAGTTATGTCCACAGCCAAAACTGTGATGGAGATGTTGTCCTTATTGGAGCGCATGTCTTTCAGAACCACAGAGTTCAATTCCCTTTGAAATTCGCCCAAGTAATCCGATTTAAACCCTTTGAAAACACAAAAGATAATAAAAATAATTAAACATTTGTTTCGTGCAAGAGTATCCCCCAGTGGCTCTGTAGAAAAGGGTAAAAGTCAAATTCCTAAGGCGACAATTAGGTCTATCTTTAAATATTTACCCACAATCAGCAAACACTCACCAGTTGGCGCAGGAACATAGAAGTAAGGTGCAAACCCGTGGATATGACAGCACACACTGTTGCCACTGTCCGTCACGCCGAACATCCGGATGATGGGCACCTTCCCCTGTGACTGCCCGGGCATGCCTGGCACAGCGGTGTCTGGAAAGTATATGCATAAAAAGACCAATTTGATACTAGATGATCTTAGACAAGGCATTAAACACACACAAAAAAAACAAAAACAATATTCACCTAAATAATAGTCCAGGTCAATCTGCTGAAAGACCAAAGTGTCAGAAGACGGGTCCAAGTTAGGAGCATGAGGTCGTTTCCAGCGAGGATTCAGGTCGGCCGAGAACAAGTCGCCTGACAGAGAAATGAAGAGAGAGAGGGGTTTTATTAAGGGGTATATTGTGCAAAAATGGAGTTGTGTTTTGAGCCAATAATCTAGGTGTTCATAATCTTTGAATCTACCGCAGCAACTATTCCAAGTTTCGTGACGCTTGCTCGAATACATTGCTCCTCCAATTACCCCCCGTATTCCTTTCCAATGCAACCAGGAAGGGCTGTCCGTACCTTATGGCTTTAAAGTTGTCCAACAATAGGATCAAGACAGTGATCAAGATATAATGTATTGACTGCCAAATATACAACACATGCCAGTAATATTGCTATTTAGGTACACGTGTTTCATATTGTTTACAAAGACTTGTCGTCTGGGACCATGCGTGATTTCTTTAACCAATCAGAGAAAAGCCGGACATGACGCAGGCGGCATGCTGCGTGTTTGTAAACAAGGAAGTGAGCGGTTTTATGATGCATCGGCCAGTAAAGCGGAGACAAATGTGAACCATCTATGTCGTTATTGCCACAAAAACATACGTTAGACTCAGGATACACGGGGTCATCAGCAACTCGGTTCAGATTTTTAATTGTCAGAGAATTCCAACAGCTCAACACTGTCAAAAACGGCGACAGTGAAGATTTACTGTCACGAAAATGTTGAACTAGTGGTTAATTCTGTCTCCCCATTGTGACAACTTTGTCAGTGATTGGATCAATAACAAACGTTTCGAGATATGATAGGCTAGTTACTAATTGGCCGTTATGTTGAAGGCAAGAACATTAAACAAACTCATTAAATCTTGTACAGCAAAACCAACTTGCAATGCCAAATGAATAGGGTGGTGATATTTTTTGTCTCTGTGTATACATTTACATTCTGACTGATGTTTTGCAATATAGAGTAGACATTTCTAATTAATTTACAGATTAATTTACAAACGACCGCAACAGCAAATGCTCAAGCATGAGACCCACCAACTGGAATGACATCGTGTCCAGCCTGTCCCTCCATTTCCTCCACGTCCATCTCGGCATCATCAAACATGGACAGCTCCTCTTCAAACTGTGACGGGCTGTCCTCCCATTCTCCCCCGGCTTTGCCCTTTTTGGCCTGGGACCCGCCGACAGGATGAGGTCCCCCATTACGCTTTTTGAAATCCATACCTAGGTAGACATGTGAACATTATTAAAGAGAGTCATGAAAACATAATATGCATTGCTTAAAACTACGTTGGGCTCTTAAGTATCCGTACCCCTCTCTTAAAGGGGGAAGAAAAATAGACTCAGGGTTATATAAAGGTATTGGGGTAATAAAAAAAAATAAAACCTGTCGTAGAAGTCTAGTTGAGATTCTTTGAGGAGCATTAACATCTGAGAGAGAGAAGACTAAAATACAATGTGTATGAACTGAATTTTCTGTTTAGAAAAATAAAATGTAATTGCAATAGTGCCTGTCCAATAACTTACAGAATTCTTCCATAATTTTGCAGCACTTTTTTTTTATATATTTCATCAAAAAGGTGCATATGTGGAAAAAGCACACACACTTGGATCCACTGCAATCACCCTATCACTTTATACGCCTACACATCTGTAAATGCAATCCCGCTGTTATATGTTGTTATATGTGTTATATGTTTTGCATCGCACATTCGCATCGAGAAAAATTCCTAGTTTGTGAACTTGTTCTCAAACCATGGAAATAAAACCTATGATCATCTGATATTTCTTTCTTGAATGTATTTTTCCACCATACTGCAACATAATGACGCCTGGATGATTGTCAGAAAAGTAGTATAAAGGTTGTTGATACCATGCTATGGAATGTAGGTTTTGTATTTCCTGAAACTCAATTTCCAGCAACTAGCATAACCAGGACAGGTGGTGTGCTCACAATGTAAACACGCCTAAACTAAACAAATATTAAATTATATCCACTTTTGTTTTCAGCATATTAACTCGAGCAGACATGTGCAACAACAGGAAAACGAACATTTCCAGCAGACGCCGAAATAACTAAACTGTCATAGCAACAAGCTAGCATGCACACGAAACCACAAGCTACTTACTCTCTGATCAAAGCAAAAAGAAGCCTGCACAACCTCTGCACCCGTGTCCAGCGGTTATTTACTACACAAGAAAATAAACGGGATCAGTAAATAGTTACTTTCGACAAAGGAGCCCACTTGACAAGAGCTCCCGCCACTCTTCAATTTGTGCACTGTCCCCCAAGTGCGGGGAACACTTCCGTTTTGAGACCGTCCAATGGGAACAGCGGTAAACAGCGGGAGGGCGGGACTTTCTGTAGAAACAGCGAACATGATTGGTCAAAAAATATATATACGTACCAAAACGTTCCCGGCAAAATGACGTAGGCATAGCAACAATCAGCGTGCAGCAGAGAGACAGGGCAGATGCAGAAGAAAGATATTTACTATTTGCATCGGCAGCCCTTTAGTAGTCAGGATTCGGTGAATATAAGGGCACTATTTATGCTTTGTCAGCAGGATTTTCATTTCTCAAGGTCATATCGCATTTTTACAGCCATTACAAAAGCTCAAAATGATGGCGGTCCTGTCTGAATTGTCCCAACTGCATGTGCAAAGTAATTAAATGCATTATAAAGCCAGGATTTGACATAAACACCAACCAGACAAATGTGGTGTCTGTTGTGTATGCTCACGAGCCACTTCATATGACGCATAAGATTTCACTTTTTGGGTGTAGTTTATGAGGATCATATTAAAGGTGCATTATGCAACTTTTTTGGGGGGGGGGAAAAGTTGATATTTTTTCGTATTTGACCTTGTAGTGACCCAGCGGCTGTAGGAGAGGTCAGCATGGCACCTTTACTTTCGATCATGGTGGTCTGTACAATGCTCCAGGATCAATTGTTTTGTATGTTTTCTGGTGAGAGGCTCCGTCAGCAGTGGAAACCTTCCAAACAATTGATCCTGGATCGTTGTCGAGACGATTGTAATGGAAACTTTTTTCTGCATAAAAAGTTGCATAATGCTCCTTTAAAGACTGACTAGCGCCTAACACTAGAATTATCCAATCAAACTTATTAGATATTAGATATGATATTCTGTTTTATGCACTTAGATATTACCTAAATTTGGTCTTAGCTTACAATGATTTGTTGAACTTATTAGAGACTAAAAAAAAAAGAAAGAAAGAAAAATAAAGAAATGCCCATTTGGCCAGTGAGCACATCCCCCAGTGTAAATCCGCTGTGCGCTACTATGTGTTAATTTTCAACTGCAACAGAATAGGGAGAAAGTTTGTTTTTGTTTTTGTTTTTGTTTTTGCGACAGTGGCGTAGTTGGTAGAGCGGGTCGTTTCATGATCGGATTCACACTGCCGTTGTGTCCTTGGGCAAGACACTTCACTTACCTTGTTTCCAGTGTCTGTACATTGGTGTATGAATGGGTGACTGGTTCCTTGCTATAAATGCAGGTAGAAAAGCGGTATATAAGTTGAGACCATTTTACTATTCGCGAGAAATAGGGCGATAGAACTACTGTATTGCATAGAAATTTAAAATGTGCCTCAGTAGGTCTGGTCTGCAGTGTTAATTTTGACAACATATTTTAATTTAGTTTTAGTCTTAGTCTTTTGACGAAAATGTAATTCGATTTAAAATTGCAAGTAAATTTAGTCGAATAGATTTAAGACGAATTTAGTCGACTTTGCATTGATAATATTCATTATAATCATATTTAATCTTGTTCCTCTGCTTCATGGAGCTGCTCCACATGAACAAAGCTCAGAGTTGCTCCTTTGGCAGAGAATTTACATGATCTGAGGCTCTTTCAGACGCTCAATAGAAGTTTGGATGATTTTAGTCTCTCCTTTTCATTTTTATTTAGTCTTATTTTAGTCGACTAAAATATCTGGACATTTTAGTCATAGTTTTAGTCTCATGAAAAACTTTTGATTTAGTTTTAGTCCAATTTTAGTCGTCAAATATAACACTTTGACTAAAATTAAGACTGCTGGTCTGATCCTCATCCCTCTGAGAAAAAGCCTCTTTGGTCAAACCACCTTTTCTGTCCAAGCTGCCCATGAATGGAACCTCACCCCCACAACAATTAGGAATATCAATACATATAACTCATTTAAAACACAGTTAAAAAAAATGGCTCATTGAGAATCAGAGCTGTCAGCACTGACAGGATCATCTCTCAGCGCCCCCTGCTGGCCTCTTGTCCTCGTCTGTTGTCTCTGTCTCTGTAGTTGTTGAGTTTGTAGTAGTCTTGTTGTAATGTCTGTCAGCATGATTGGTTTGCAATATTGAGAGTGTTGTTTTCTGTTATATTTTTAACATTTTTATTGTATTGCATTTTAATGTGTATAATTGTACTTTTACGCCCTTCAGGAGGACACACAACAACTGTCCAGGGACTACAGATGAAAAATAGCCCTTAGGCTAATTCTGGCATATTTGCATGTATAATGTATATTAATATGCACTGTCCCTATAATAAATAAATACAATAAAAAATAAATAAATCCATAGTCTGATCATAAAGATAAATTACGTCTCTTGGTCCTGCCCATTGAGCTGCTATCGATCGGTTCAGCCAATAGGACTTTATCCGACGGCAACGCCCACCTGACACGCGCATAGGTGGACAGCACAAACTGACAGCTGACCTTGAGACCAATCGGTGTTGAGCTCATGAATAATGTGGCATGAAGCTGCGCAGCGCTCTTCCTGTATCTCGCTGACGGCGTACGCAGTGGCATCAGGCCAACGCGACTCCCTGCCATTTAACCCAGAGCTGCCGCCCCCTTTTCCCTCTCCGCTGTTTCCCTTCTTTTAGAGTGACTGCAACAACCACTAATGTCTTGTCATTTCTCGTGAAGTCGAGATCTACGTGCAGGGTGAGTGGCTGTCTGCTGTTGTTTTTCTAGGTACTGAATGTTCATGCGTTCTTGAAAAGGCACCGAGCGCGCATCGGGACGTGCTGTACTGCGCGTCGCGGCGGCGGATGCCTGTAGTCACGTCCACGCCTCTCTCTGACTGGAGCAGGCTGCTTCTGGTTCATCAGACGCTGCCATGCATATTTAACCGGCTGGCTTATTTACGGTGTTGTTGTGTCCCAGTGTCTGAACTCTCGGAGTAGCTTGTGCCCAGCAGTCAGGTAATCTTCACTGCAATGTTCCTGTTTTGGCCCACTGCCTGTTTCAGTAGCTTATGGCGTTTACGACCCGCTTTGTCACAATCTGTGCACTGGAGGGATTTATTTTATTTTTAATTCAAGTTCTAAGTGAATTGCTTTTCTTGTGCTATTCATACATGGCTCATACTTTAGTCTGTGTACTGTGTATCTTTATTCTGTGCTCAACTTGGGGTACCCTAAAAAAATCTCACTAGTTTTTCACTTTTCCTCCATAGTAGCTTTGGTACTATATCAACAAGTGTGGACACATGGGACTCCTACTTCCAAATACATGTCCTTATCTGCCCCTACTCTTCACCTGGATCTTTATCTACAATCTCTTGCATAACAACCTGTCAAATAGGCCTATTCAGTTTATTGAACAAACAAAAATGGGCTGTTTGTGGAAAATGTGAGCTGAGGTGACAGTTTGTAAAAGTTCATACAGTGTTGAAAGAAAGTCCTCTGTCGTGCTTGCATCATTCTGTGCAATCTGCCAGGAGTTATGAAAGAAGGTGTGCTGTCAAATAAGTGTGTACGCAATACTTCCTACTACTCATAGTGATTCATAATCGCCTTTGAATGGTAGCGGTCTAACTTTATATTTTGTCTTTGAAATGCTTGCTCTAATGTAAATAAAGATGCGTGCTGTTTTTTAAATGCTGAATGTTGGTGTCCATCTTTGTTTTTTACCCAGCATGCCGCTGCCCCGAAGCCTGTCCGTCACGTCCCTCCCCGGGATGGAGGAGTGGGACGAGGAGTTTGATTTGGAGGATGCTGTTCTTTTTGAAATCGCCTGGGAGGTTGCCAATAAAGGTGAGCCGCACGAGGGTGTAAAAGTTTCTCCCTCATGTTTCAGGTCTGTGAGTCGGCAACGTGCAGGTCGTGTGTGGCAACACTGGCCAGTTAGTGAAATGCAGGTAGTCAATTGAGTTTTATTCATCCCAACATGTGAACATTTGGTAAAAGTACTGAGTTATTGCTGTTCTGCTGAAGTGTACACCAAATACAAAAAGACCTAGCTATAAAATAGTTTATTTGTGAAGTTAGTTTGGTCCACATTACATGAAAGCCAACATTTCCTCCATAACAATGTTTTTGTTATATATATATATATATATATATATATATATATATATATATAGTAAATGTAATGTCCAGGGGTGGGTAGAGCATAGTTGCGAAATACTCAAATAAGAGTGCCATTACTTTACGCTTTACTGGAGTAGAACTGACAGTGGGCATGCTGTGGCTGAGGGCAAATGGGGCCTTTCTGTGTGGAGAGATTGCATGAAATTCCCACGATATGGCAACATGTCTCGTGATTTAACAAGCACCGTTCAAACCAAAAAATAATAGGTACTAAAATAGGTACTTAAAGGGACTAATAGATCCATGGACTATACAGAGTTTAAACATGCTAAAATAATGTATTTTCCTCACGCTACATGTTCCAGCAATGTCCTAATGTGTAGAATGAGCCCAGACCTGTTCACCACAACTGCCTCTAAAATCCTGCGCTGTCACTCAAAAAGTTGTTACTTCGGTCCAAATTAATATAGAAGGTGCAGTTACACGTTTGACCTGAGGTGGCAGTAGTGAGCATAAAATGGCAAACTTCCATCTAGCCCAGGGGTCGGCAACCCGCGGCTCCGGAGCCGCATGCGGCTCTTTCATCCTTACACTGCGGCTCTGAGTGGCTTGGGAAAATAAATTACAAAAAAAAAAATAACCTAAATATTTAATTGAAGTGTGTTTTATTTGTGTTAGTTCTTTAATATTTTAGTTCTAAATTGGAAGATTATTGTAATCTTGACATGTTAGAATAAATATATTTTATTGTTTTTCGTCGCTCAAAATAAACGTCATACTCGTGAAAGCCGGTATACCCACCAAAACGCCGGCTTTTCCTCCTCCTGCGGTCGTTCCTCCTGATGTTTGGGAGCCAGTCCCTGCCACCCCTTTTGCCCCCCCGCTGGAGAACCCCACTGTTATATATTTGACCCGATTTTCCCCGCGTTTGTGGGGAAAAAAGGGACAGTAAGAAGCGCCTTTCCCGCGGTCCCTGAATGCATCTCCCACGCTGCCTCCACTGACCAAAACAACAGCGCGTGGTTCCAGCAGCTACATCATGGATAAGTTAAGGCTTATTTACAACCTTAGACACCAAAAACAAGCGGCGGTGGGCGCGGGGCAGGTGGAGACAGGCCTGTGTTTGTGGATTATAAAGTTTTTTCAACTGGAGCTGAGACTGACCAGACGAGTGAGAATCATTGGATAAAGAGGTTTAAGAGCAGCAAGTTCTACGACGGATCCTCAGAAGATCGAGTGCACAGTGAGTGTAGTGTTTTTATGCTTTTCTGTGAAGTAAAGTCAGCCCTTAATGTGCGGCTGTTGCACTGACTTATCTGACATGAAGCGCGTGCGTTTGTTGATGCGTTTGCCCGTGTTACACGTTGACAGGAGCGGGGTTGAACTGGTGTGACTGTCCCATAGACTGAAAAACTATTGCTATTCTCCAGTATATGGACAGGCCTGAGCTGGTCTATTTGCTTTTTGTTTAACCCGATTTGGCGAGAGCCCAACGAGTCAGGGGCGCACGGCGGAGCGAGACGTCTCTGCTCCGCCTCCACCCCGGTGTGCGCGGCAGCGATCTTGTCCACATTCGCCCAATTCTTGACAGATTTTTGACAGAACGCGACAATTCCCAATAACTCGCAGCAGCACGCAGCAGTGCGGGACGCATATTCGTGACCGTGCGTAATAATTCGTGCCATTAATCGTAACACGCAGTAACAGGTCGCAACAGTTCGCGGCGGCGCGTGAAACCTCTACCCCTAATCACTCACATTCGTGATCCTGTGGTCGTTATGTGTAAACCCAGCATTAGATGTCAAAAAGTATTTGCGGCTCCCAGTGTTTTATTTTCCGTGGAAACCGGATCAAATGGCTCTTTCGGTGTTAAAGGTTGCCGACCCCTGATCTAGCCCCTTCAAAGATGCATTATGTAACTTTTTATGTGGAAAAAAAGTTGATGATAATACATATTGGACCCTGTAGTGACTCAGCGGGTGTATGGGTGGTCAGCATGGCATCTTTAGGGTTCGTGGTAGATGACTATATCAGCAGAGAAAATCTACCAGAAACCCTAAAAACAATTGATCCTGGAGGCCATCGGGAGAGCAAGTAAAGGCACCATGTTAACCATCTATTCAGCTGCTCAGTCACTGAAAGGTCCAATACGAACAAATGTGTTTTGTTTTGTTTTCCCACATAAAAAGTTGCATAATGAAAAGTTAAAGTGATTGTTTGTAATATTAAAAAATGAGAAGAGAGGCAGACAGATTTCAAAAGTAAACAATAAAGTCCCTCCTCCCCTCCTGATTGGACCTGAAAGCCGGTCCTGGTTTGCAAGATGAGGAGGGAGAGAAAAAGATTTCGGAAGTAAACGCTCCAGATCCCTAACCCTCCTATCCTGATTGGACCTGACAGGCCAGTTCACAGGAAAGGTCATCTTATTGGTCAAAGTGATGGCATAGGTGATTCTGATTAGTGTCTGAGATCACCAAAGGGAGGGACTTCAGAAAAGATATAATTATAAAATATTACTTGTACGTCAGATTGCAGGTCCAGGCGTTCAATTATATGCAATCTTTTACATATTCAAACTATAATTTCAAAGTGAAAAGGTACTTGGTTAAAATGCTTCTTGAATAATTGAGCTGAAATTTCCAAAGAAACTTGATGAATCTTTTTGGAACTTTTTTTCTTTTCATTTATAGATTTACTCCGTGGGAAGAGTAATCACAAACGTTTAACTGGAGAATACTGTCACTTTGATTGCTCACATTAGAAGTAATGCACTGTGTGAGTTGCTGAAGTAGTTGGACTAAATGTTACTGAATACTACTCACCTCTGTTAATGTCAGGCCCTGGTTTCATGTGACATTCATTGTGTGTGTATGTGCGCGAGTGACTTTTTCCTGCTTGTGTGAAGTGGGAGGCATCTACACGGTGATCCAGACCAAAGCTCGCCTGACCGCGGAGGAATGGGGTGAGAACTATTTCCTGGTGGGCCCCTACGTGGAAAGTAACGTGCGCACACAGGTGGAGCTGATCGAGCCCTCCAGCCCCGTACTCAAGAGGACCATTGACAAAATGAACGCCAGCGGATGTAAGGTACTACTGTGGCAACTCGGAGTTTGTCTGGAAAAAAAATCAGTATAGAGACAAAAATAAATAAATCCAACAATAAAGTCTTACCACAATTTTTCTGACATGTTTTTAATTAAATATTCTGTCCACAATGCACATTCTACACACAGCTTTAAAGCCCCAAATCCAGTTTTTTTGTTTTCCCCAATTCTCCACAGGGATGAGTTTAAAATGCGATATCTATTGCGGCTAAAATGGCAACCCCTGGTAAACAGTATGGGTTAAATATTATCCTGTTGTCTGGGACCCTCCCCTCTGGGACACACACACTTCTGTCCCTGACCGGGCTTTAAAACGCGTGACATTTTGCAGCAAAGTTCAGAGGTCACATGAGTGTCTCTCCAGAAATAGACGTTGTACAGTCCGTGATTTAGCCTGTGCAATGCCTCACATGCTTTGTGCTGCGTCACTCCCCCGTCCTCTAGTGTTTCTGAGGTAGTACGAGCAAAGCAGTTATTGGTTTTTGCCCAAATGACCTAGAATAATGGATCTTTGTAGCTTTTATGCTCTTCCTTTGTGAAAAAACACACCTGGAGTTGTGTCTATTTATACATGGCGCTAAATTTCTGACACATTTCAGATCAGCTTCATTTTAATTGGTGGTGTTCTGATGCTTCCTAATAATAAATGCCTAAAATTAAAGTTGTCCCGTTCCCCCTCCATGTCTCCAACAGCTCTACTTTGGTCGCTGGCTGATCGAGGGCAGCCCGTACGTCATTTTGATTGACGTGGGGCAAACGGCCTGGTCTCTGGACAGCTGGAAGAGCGAGCTTTGGGAGACCTGTTCCATCGGTGTGCCGTGGTTCGACCGCGAGGCCAACGATGCCGTGCTGTTTGGCTTCCTCACTGCGTGGTTTCTTGGCGAGGTTAGATGTTGATGCTATGATAAGCACGAGCTAACTTGCTAACTAAAGTCACATAAGGTGAAGGGTCACATAAGGTAATATGCCCCTGTCATATTTTTGTTATTAAATCCTATGCAGTGGGTTTAATGCTTGTGCAATTCTTAAAACTTCATTTTGGCTTATGCTGAGGCTGTGCCTTAATGCATCATGGGTAATAAACCGAATTAACATCACAATACTTGTTATTGGCAGGGCCGTCACTATGAGGTGGGCTGACAAGGCATTTGTAGAGGGGCCTCAATTCAAAGGGGGGCCCAGAGAAATAAATAGATATTAATTCTAAAATCACAAATGACACATTATTTAATTAATTTATTTTTTAATATATTTTTTTTTAATATTATCTATATATTTTTTACCCTCTCCATATTTCTTCATTTTTTTTATTTTTATTTTTTTACTTTTTTTAAAATTCAAATTTCAATGCAATATTTCAGTAATGTAGTTTTTTGTTGTTTTTTACCAATGAAAATAAAATGTATTTGATTGATATCATGCGACTGCTACATTGTATGAAATAGAAATGATTTATATTTCTAATAAATAATGCTACTAAATAAATCATTGGCTGCAACCATTTTAAAAAGACAAGCCACTGTGGGCAAAGCGTTAATGTCATGCCTTGTGATGAAAAGTAATAATTCCTGGTTGTAAATGATAACTGGTTCTCTGATTGCAGTATGCGGCCCAGTCCGAGGAGCCCCCTCACATTGTGGCACATTTCCATGAGTGGTTGGCGGGCCTGGGGGTAGTGCTGTGTCGACACAGGCAGCTGCCCGTGGCAACCATCTTCACTACACATGCCACGCTGCTGGGAAGGTACCTGTGTGCCGGAAACGTGGACTTTTATAACAATCTGGCACAGGTGAGCTTACGCAGAACGTGAAGTCATATTTTTCATTACATTCTTTTAGGTTTAGGTTCTGGAGCAATTTGCATGTCACCAAGAAACTAAAGCCAAATTCACACATGCGTCCCCAGTAGCATCTACAGATACGTTTTATAGTTTTGTTTTTTTCGTAAGAATTTGTTATTTTATTCAGATGTTTTTTATTATTATTCCTGAGCCACAAACCTTAACCAAATCAAATACTAAAGAAATCCAAAATCCCCTTCATAAAATCTCGCTATATTAATTTTTTTTTTTTAACATTTCTTCCCTAAAAATGTACGTAGTTGTAGTCATTTTCACATACAAGTACCATTTAATGAGGGAAAACTTCCGAACTTCCGAATGTATCTACAGGAAAGGTTTCACATAAACATCTCTACACTTAATCTGTCCCCTCTTCACCTGTTGTATCTCTTGTAATTCCTTTTTGAAGGAAAATAAATTCATGCCAATTCCTTCTTCAGTTCAATCTGGACAAAGAGGCTGGTGACAGACAGATATATCACCGGTACTGCCTGGAGAGAGCCGCCGCCCACTGTGCTCACGTTTTCACCACCGTGTCCAAGATCACCGCTATCGAGGCCGAGTTCCTTCTCAACAGGAAACCAGGTGAAAAAGCACTAACCCTTTATTAGTTTATTCCTTCTTCCGTCTTTTCTATTAAGTTGACTTTTTTTTCTTTGTCACTCAGACGTCATAACTCCAAACGGGCTAAATGTGAAGAAGTTTTCCGCTGTGCACGAGTTTCAGAACCTTCACGCCATGAACAAGAATCGCATTCAGGAGTTTGTCAGAGGACACTTTTACGGGTAAAGCTTCTCCTTATCGATCAAACAGAACATTATTTAACGGTCCTGGGTTTGAGTCAGGGCTTTGATCGTCGTGTTTATGTGGAGTTTGTGTGTTCATCTCTGTATCTGGGTGGGTTTCCTCTGAAAACAGGCAAAACAACAAGAGAGGGTCGGTAAAGTAAATTTACTTGAGTAGTATTTATGTTGAGAAAGTTGCACTTTCACTCCAGTCTCCACTACAATTGAGTGATAAAAAGAATGGAAAGCTGTGGAAAGCATTTTATTTATTTTTTATTTTTTTATTTTCACTTTAAAAGCCTAAGAAAGCACCCCTTATGAACAGTAGGTGGCGCTGTAATGTCAATGCCACTGGCTCACAATGAGAAAGAAGTTCTGTCCCCATCATGTTGCCGTACAGAAGGCACAATTTTCGTGTTTTAGAAGATGTTAAGTCATTTTTAACAAACATTTAAACAAATTCATACTTTTCTACTTTGAATACTTAAAGGTGTAGCGGAGGATGCTCTATTTCCGGGTGGATCATCAAGACGATTGGTCCTCCTAATTGTCAATCATTCTGGTGATACGCCTACGTAAGGCCGTCGTGCGTGCTCGCCCCTTGTTAATTTCTGCACATGCGCACTTTCAAGCCTATGTGAGTTACGCTGTTAGCCATTCATTGCTGCTCGCAGAACGCACCGAGTCGTTTGAAAATGGCAGAGGGGCAAGAGAAAAAGTGTCTTCGAAGTGTATGAGAAGAAGAGAAAGGCTTCAGAAGAGAGAAACAAGACCAGTGTTTTTGGGAGATTCTTCCTCCTCGGAGGCAGGTAGAGCGTTTTTTTTTTAAACTGGAGAGGGCGGTTCTTTCCTAAAATTCGGGAAAATTCTCCTGTATACCTTTAAGTATTTTCTACAGCAAATACAGCAGTACTAATAGGCTAGTGCTCGGGGAAAAAACATGAATATTCATTTCTTAATTTCCATGTATATTTTGGTGTGTTTCTCAAGGGCACATGCACAAAGCCTCTTTCTGAATTTCTTCACCCAAATAACATTCTAAATTATAGTTGTTGGTTTTTTAGTTTTTTCCCTATCCCAATCCGTTTGGTTCAAGTTCAAGTTTATTTGTCATATGCATCAAGTACAGGGTACCAAAAGCAAGGAAAAGAGTTTTGCCTTGGCATATATAAACATCAATACAACACAACTTTATTTTATTATGATTATCATTGTTGTATTATATTATGATTCTCTATTCGTTAAATAAAAAGGAATTAGAGCATGTGCGATCATGAAACGTGCACATGACAGTTATATTGGAGGAGGAACCCCTGCTTCTGAGGACTGGTCAAAATGTAGAGATGAATTTCACTACGGGGATTAATAACTTAAAGGTGCATCATGCAACTTTTTATGCAGAAAAAAAAGTTGATATTTTTGCGTATTTGACTTTGTAGTGACCGAGCAGCTGTATGGGAGCTTAACATGAGGCCTTTACTTTCCATCACAGTGGCCTCTACGACGGTCCAGGATCAATAGTTTTGGAAGGTTTTCACTGCTGACGGAGCCTCTCACCAGAAAACCTACAAAACAATTGATCCTGGAGCATTGTAGAGGCCACTGTGATGGAAAGGCCTCATGTTAACCTCTCATACAGCTGCTGGGTCACTACAAAGTCTATACGCAAAAATATCAAGGTTTATTCCACATAAAAAGTTGCATAATTCACCTTTAACTTGAGTAATAATTTGACTGAGCAACTTTTCCTTGTATTGGAGTCAGAGAACATACTTTATTCAGGGGGGGCTTTATATTTGTAGCCAAAAAAAAGACACTTGGATATAGATTGTAATTTTTTAATTCATTTTCTTTCAGGAACCTTGACTTCGATCTGGACAAGTGCGTGTTCCTTTTCATCGCCGGAAGGTACGAGTTTACCAACAAGGGAGCTGACCTGTTCTTGGAAGCTTTAGCTAGACTCAACTACCTCCTCAGAGTAAGTCATCACATAAACTGCGCAAAAATAAGTCCTGATCTTCGTGTAATTCAGTCTAATTCTCTTCAGGTGAACAACAGTGATGTGACGGTCATCGCTTTCTTCATCATGCCCGCTCGGACAAACAACTTTAACGTGGAGACGCTGAAGGGCCAGGCAGTCCGTAAGCAGCTCTGGTGAGTCTTTGACAGTAAACTGAACCCGTGATGTAGCGCTTTGATGATCGCAGTTTGATGATGATGATGATGATTTACTTGTAGGGACACGGCCCAAACTGTGAAAGAACGATTTGGAAAGAAGCTCTATGAGTCACTTTTAGTGTAAGTACATATCTTTTTGCTCTATCACATGTTCACATATACAAACTGCTCAATATACTGTCTTCAAAATCACCTATTTTACTGTGGCCACTAATTATCACTTATGCAAGATATGGTACTTCTTTGTGTAAGCTTTCAGTTGTCTTTACTCCATGGGTTCATCTGTGAAGGCTCTTTATTTTTGGTAGATTTTCTGTTAGCTTTGCTTTTGCTTTGAAGCTGCATGTTTTAACAAATTCACCTTTAAGTATCCATATTTCATCTAATTCATCTGTTTAGGGCGGGGGTCGGCTCTTAGACCCACTGGAGCAGCAACGAGTATATCTATAAGGAGAACTGGTTCTGATTGAGTAATCCATCGGAACTGTGTGACTCCTTCATTAACAATGCCTCTTATTGATGCCACTTTGTGCTGCAGCCTCTTAATACTATAAAGTTGCAGGCGCGGAGCCGCTGCAGATTCACGCACTTCATCCCAAACGTCTGCACTGTTTTAAAGGGATTTTTCAGGATTTTTGACATAGGGCCTCATTTCCTAGTTATCCAGAGTGTTGCTGGTACCTGGAGATATTTTTTTTGTAATTCATGCAGTTCTTATATTTGAAGAGTTTCGTGGCGCTAGGCTAATGTAAGGCTAGTGCATTTCTATGGTATCAGCTAGCCTGCATTAAACAGTCTGACCCGCTCCACAGAGCACCTGAGGCAAATCACTTATAACACCAGACTAACCATATAAATGTCTGTGTCGATAGAATAATTGTAACCATTTTGCATTTAAAATACCTTATATTTAAGCAGCATCAGCTTCGTGGTTGTATAAGCTACGTGGCGGCGGAGTGATCTGCTAGAAAATAGTCCCTCATTCATGTGATGCAAGGTCAGTTATATTCCAAAAAATATTCTATCGACACAGACATTTATATGGTTAGTCTGGTGTTGTAAGAGATTTGCCTCAGGTGCACTGTGGAGCGGGTCAGACTGTTTTTAATGCAGGCTAGCTGATACCATAGAAATGTACTAGCCTTGCATTAGCCTAGCGCCACGAAACTCTTCAAACATAAGAACTGCATGAATTACAAAAAAATATCTCCAGAAATCAGCAACACTCTGGATAACTAGGAAATGAGGCCCTAAGTCAAAAATCCTGAAATATCCCTTTAAGATCCGCGCTTCACGTTGTAATGAGCCCGTCTGAATCTGTCCTCTTTAAACACGCTTATACGTGCAGCTGCTATGTTATTAATAACCAAAACAAAGCTCACGTGCTGAAACATGTGCTTTTGCGCGCTCGCTCGCATCATTCAGAAACTATGACACTGAAGGGCTGACAAGAATATCCTTCTATCCTCGTTCATAAAGAAATAGTGTCTGCTCCACTGAAATAGCTTTAAATCCTGTTAATTTAATAACCATTTTACAAAAATGCTTTGAGGAAGTTCATGTCAAAATAGGTCAACTTACTTTCTTTTCTGTTTAAATAAAAAAAAACACAAGAAGCACATATTATAATTTTACAGCCTATTTTATAATGAATTGATAAGAGAAACCATAAAGAACCGTATGAATAAGAGGAATTATCGATGGTATTAATTAATCAATATTGTGAATTGTTTGTTCGGTCGGTTGAGCATTAAAACTTCTGCAGCTCTTTTCTTCCCATTTGTTTGGGCTGAAATGGACCGAAATGGCTCTTTCGATGTTGTGGGTTGCAGACCCCTGGTTTACGGGAATGATGGCAATCTTCAGAAATGATGTGTCAAATACATGCTGTATCCAGGAATTAAAATGACATTAAAAGTCATTAAATTTGACTTGTTGGTTACAGTTGCCTCTCACCATGGAATGCTCTGTGTGCTGGTCTCATTTTTACTTTAAGAAAAGCCATTTTTGTTCTAATTTGCTTCCAGTGGGCAGCTTCCAGACGTATCGAAGATGCTGGACAAGGAGGATTTCACTATAATGAAGCGGGCCATCTTTGCCACCCAGCGCCAGTGTCAGCCCCCGATCTGCACTCACAACATGCTGGAGGACAGCAGCGACCCCATCCTCAACAGTGTCCGCCGCATAGGTCTATTCAACAGCTCCTCAGACCGGGTGAAGGTACGTGCAGGGCTGTTGACCACTGGGTTCCTAATAACCTCATGTCGCAGTGCAAAAGGATTAAAGACTTAGATGAAAATAACTGGAATATTATGTGAATTTAGTCCACTAATTTTTGTTTTTTTGAACAGGCGATAAAGTTCTATTGTATTCTATTTCGATATGTATGCGGGCAAAATTCAAATTTGTAGTAAAAATTCCCATTGCCCATCAGGTTTTAATAGTGCTTCCATACTGCTGTAACAAAGATATTTTTTGTCAATGTTCATTTCTATGATTAGCAGCCATTTAGTTGATCTTGTTATGTTTTTGTTTGTTTGTTCTACTGTCATTGTGTCCTTGGGTAAGACACTTCACCCACCTTGCCTCCAGTGTCGGTGTACATTGGTGTATGAATGAGAGAGTAAATGACGCTTTGGGCTTGATGAAGGTAGAAACGTGCTATATAAGTTGAGACCATTTTACTGGGCAGCAGATGTCTGAAATAACCAAATTTTTTAACCAAACGTACTGCACTATTATTTTATAGATTTAACCACTTTTAATATATTGCAAAATAGATTCCTAGTTTCGATAGTCTCTTTTTCCAATCGTTGAGAGCAATAATCACAGGGCAGGGGGGGATTTATTAATAGCACAACTTGAAGCACTGGTGTTGCTTCTAATAATTGTTCTCTATTATCTCTAGATTATCTTCCATCCAGAGTTCTTGTCCTCTACGTCTCCTCTCCTTCCCATGGATTATGAAGATTTTGTGCGAGGCTGCCACCTAGGGGTCTTTCCTTCGTACTACGAGCCATGGGGCTACACACCAGGCACGAGTCTCCGGCAGAATAAGGTTAAGAAAGTTTCCGCTCAGTATTTTAACACGATGTTTCCTCTTCAGCCGAGTGCACCGTCATGGGAATCCCATCCGTCTCCACAAACCTCTCTGGCTTTGGCTGTTTCATGGAGGAGCACATAGCGGACCCTTCAGCTTATGGTATGTCTTTCATTTCTATTTGCAAACCAAGACTACTTACTACGCCTGTACTGCAAAGCTTTATCGACTGTTCTGTTTCTCTCTCAGGTATTTACATCTTGGACCGGCGCTTCAGGGGAGTGGACGAGTCGTGTAACCAGCTCACGTCCTTCCGGTTCCAGTTCTGCAAACAGAGCCGGCGTCAGAGGATCATCCAGAGGAACCGCACTGAGCGCCTGAGCGACCTGCTGGACTGGCGCTACCTCGGACGGGTAAGAGAGTCACTCATAACCCAACATATGCCCAAAAAGCACATTTTTATCATATGCAAGAAAATCCCATTCTGTCAGTGCAGTAAGAAGCTATAATGCAGTTTTGCTTTGACTCACTGGATGTTACAATTATCCGCTGCGCTCCGTCCAAATATAGACTTTTTTTAGTCTTTACTGGCTTTTGTTGTTACCCCAGATTGCAAATACGTTTTCTAATAATGCCTGTGGGTTATAACACAGTATACAAAATTAAAATATTACTATTATTTGTCTATCAGGCCAACCCCCCTTTTCATGTTTTATTTTAATGTTCATTACTGTTAAATCACATCATATCTCATATCATATTTGTTTTTAAAAATCTAAAGAAAAAAAAAATCAGGCTGATTTGACACTTGGAAAACAAACTTTTAAAGTGATAGTATGTAAGATTGCAAAATGTGTGAGAGCGTAATTTTAAAAGTAAACAAAACATTTCTCCCCCTCTTCCCTCCTGATTGGACCTGAAAGCCACTCCTAGTTTGCAAAATGAGGAGAGAAAGGGGAATTTCAAAAGTACATAATCAATCTCCCTCCCCCTCTGCTCCTGATTGGGCCTGACAGGCCTGTTCACAGGACGAGCTCGTCTCATTGGCCAAAGTGAGGCGCCCGGGATTCTGATCAGTTGCTAGGATCAGCAAAGGGAGGGATTTAACACTACTTGTGTTACATCAAATTGCAGACCCAGGCGGTTATTTATATGCACTCTATTGAATTTGTAAATCATGGTAAACTTACATACTATCACTTTACGATGAATTGTAATGCCTTTGTTCTCTCAGTCTCAGTAGTTCTTTTGTCTCCTCTCTCCTGCACCAGTATTACGTAGCAGCACGTCACATGGCACTGGCTAAAGCCTTCCCTGACACCTTCATTTATGAAACTCACGAGCCCTCTTCGGTAAGTAAATGCATTTTTTGAAGGATTTAACAACAATTTTTCATATTCCAGCATTCAATATCCAAAGGTTATCATATCGTGTAAGCAAGATTTTAATATTTTTACACACTATTGCTAATATTGGTGGTTAGTACTTTTTGCCTCACAGCAAGAAGGTAATGGATTTGATTGTTGGCAGTAGAGTCCCATGCAAAAATGTAGGTATATTGTAAAACGTTAACTTTTACGTTGCACTATTTATCATTGAATTAATAATATTTATCAACATTACCGTTGTTAGTAGTGATTTACTTCATACTATTCATACTAATTTTTATGAAATATGAAAAAGATGCACAGCTGGCTAGTTCTTCAGCTACCTTATCTTAAAGGTGCACTATGCAACTTTTTATGTGATAAAAAGTGCGGGGTCGGCATGGCGCCTTTACATTCCTTCACAGTGTCTCTAGGACGCTCCAGGACCAGCTGGTTTGTAGCTTTTCTGGTGAGAGGCTCAGTTAGCGGAGAAAACCTTACAAACTTCTAGAATCTGTGTACAAATCAATAGTTGAAAGTGTTTTAACGTTCCACCTCACTGCATGGTACAATCACATGACCTGCAGAACAAAAAAACAAACTAAACAGGGTGGTGTCGATGGGCTCCAAGATTGTGGGAAGATCTCAGAGACCTTTGACTGAGCTGTACAAGGAAAGGACTCTGACAAAGGCTCGAGCTATTGCCTCTGACTCTGCTCACCCTCTGAACCCTCAGTTTGAGCTTCTGAACTCTAGGAGGCGATACAGAGTCCCACTGGCCAAAAAGGCTGTGTTTAAGAAGTCTTTTGTCCCCTGTGCTGTGGGAATTCTGAATGAAGCAGCAACCTGAATACAATTGCCACAGAAATGAACTGTTCTTATATATGTGTTTTTGTTTTATTTTTTTATTGGGCATGTTTGTGTTGTCCACAGTCTTGTATTTCTGTGTGTCGGTGAGCCAAAGATGAATTTCTACCTCGGTAGACAATAAAATTCTATTCTAAACAATTGATCCTGGAGTGTCCGAGAGACCACTGTGAAGGAAAGTAAAGGCGCCATGCTGACCCCGCATAGAGCCGCTGGGTCACTACACGGTCAAATACGCACCAGTGTCACATAAAAACTTGCATAATACACCTTTTAACCTAAGTGGTTATTGTTGCATCCCTTTTTTTGATAGGAACCCTTTAAAACCAACTTATTGTTCCTCATTGCCAGGCATCTGGATTCCGTTACCCTCGCCCGGCCTCCGTGCCCCCCTCCCCAGCTCTGTCCCGCCACTCCTCGCCCCACCACAGCGAGGCCGAGGACAACGACGAAGACGAGCGCTACGACGAGGACCTGGAGGCGGAGAAGGATCGCATGAACATCAGGCAGCCCTACAACTTCAAAAACAAACTCGCCATGGCACAAGCGGCTGCCAACGGCAACGGCGACAGCTACGCGAGCGATAAAAGCGATAGGAGCAGCGACAAGAGCAGCGACAAAGGAAGCGACAAGGGAAGTGACAAGGGCGAAATCTAAAAGACTAGAATCAGCTCGATGCATTATGTTAGTCTTCCTAAACTGTGCGAACCTCAAAACCTTAATAAAACATATTTTTTTCCGAAAGATTGGCGAGTTATACCACACCAGCAATGCAATCAGTGGTTAGCGATGTTCGGCAGCAACTTAGCGCAACAGGGAACAATCTACTCGTGCGTCTAAAATTACAGCATAGTGGAGGTTTTCATGAAAAGGTTAAGGCATATTTTATATAGTTAGTCAACATGGAGTGACGTATTTCAGGAAACAGTGTATTTTAATCCTAATTTATTCAAATGAAATGCACCCGTACAGTATATAATCTAGAAAATATATCCTAATCACAGATTTATAAATTCAACATTTTTTTTGAAATATTTCACTCACTTTGTGGACTATTTTGGGTACAACTGTCATGAAGCTTTAATAAATATATATCTAATAATAAGCCGGATGCAACTTTTTGAATGTGCCTTGGGTTGAACGCGAGACAGTTGGGATTGAAACATGTCGATGAAATGCATTTAGCGGATTGGTTGCTTAGATATATATTTAGAGTAGCTGTGCCTAATACTCTGGCCAGTTCATCTATGTATAATTGTGTGCGTTTCCCTTTTCGAACTACTGATATAGCCACGTTGTAATTTTTGCTGCACTTGTCAGGACATTTTCTTCAGAGAACTCTGGTTACTAGCACATAGGGAGAAGTTACTATAATCCATGAATCCTTGGCTTTGTTTGTTTGTTTGTGTACGTTTTGGTGCTCGTCTATTTTTTTTTTTTTTTCGTCTCTGCTGCTGTATTTTATGCACCTTCAGCTACATTTGACACTTTGGCCATCCTGCTGTAGCAATCGTCTCTAAATGTACATTGTAAACATCCTGTAATTTCAAAGATATCCAAACACTATATGTAGAGAGAAATGTACGTGTACGTGCCTGCGCCTTATGTTTCAAGCCTGGTGGGATAGTTGGAAAAAAAGGGACGGCCTTTCCCAAATTTGCCATTAATGGGGAGTATTTATTTGTAAAAGAGGGAACTTAAGATCAAAAATTCAACATTGTTAAATGAATGTCTGGAAGAAGTGTTGTATGTTAATGAGGGGGGACAAGGCGTTGACTCACACTCCGGAAAGTTTTAGCACCTGTCACAAACTTGAAACCCAGATTAACTTAAAATAAATAGTGTTTGATAAATGAAAATGTACAGTTTTGTTTGTTGTTTATTGAGGATTTAGAATATTTGTAACAGTAGCACAACCGAACAAAGCGTCGATGCATCTGCGGTTCTCTTTAGCACAAGAAAACGCGACCGCCGTGACCTTTACAAACTGTAGAGGAAAAAGATGCGGAGAATAGAATTAAATACTTAAAACGGTTTGTTGTCCTGCAAAATAATATAGATTTAGATACAATATGTACCGAGCAAACTGTTCCAGAATGACTTGTATGTTGCGCTGCCGGTCACTGCTCCGAGCTTGGCCGGGTTCCTTCTGACGGTGCGCACGGAGAAGCCGTCAGGACCAGTCACCTCCACCTCCACCACGTGATAGTCACTCAACCTGATTGAAAAAAAGCTCAAAATTTAGAATTTATTTGACTGAATGAGAGATTATTAAATTAAGCTAGTGATATATTCAGGTGTTCGTCGTCTTTAGCTTTAAATACGTCTTATTTTGTTTAGTTTAGACATAATCCAGTCAAATTCAGATCTATGTAGGTGTCAAAATCCTAGTCTACACATTTTAGTAAGTGTGTTATCGATTAATTCTGCTTATCGTAAATATGGCCAAAACCTTTGCAAGTCCTAGAAGATAATTTATTCTTTGTAATTTAATGGGATAAATGAACTAAGAGAAAGTATGAAAACACACTCTGTGTCCGAGACGATTTCCCCCTGCACTCCACTGAAGCCCAGTGCCCCGGCGGCCACGGCAGCAGCTGCCATCGTGTTCACATTGTTGGGGGCGAGTGGGCACAACTCTGCCACCGAGCCCCTGAATAAGACCCGCCTCCCCTCGCCCTCCGACCAATCAGAGAGGACGTCTTTGGTCAGCCGGAAACAGGACGGGTGCTTGGACATGCGGATAAACAAGGCCTATGAATAGAGCAGGGGTGTAATTAGATTGGAATGGTGCCAATACAAAGGGAACATTATTAAGCTATTTTAAAAACTGATTATCAGAAGTAAATAGTGTAAAATATAGATATTTATTGGATTTTACAAATGTATTATTGCTGTGCTAATTTTTATTTTGATGTGATAGTTTTTTTTTCATTTATATGTTAGGATTATAAAAAGCAAAAGGAAAAATGGATAGAACGCTTATTTGGGAATAAACTGTAAATTAAAGGTTTTTAAAGGTCATGTACTGTGTTACCTTCAAGGCCCCACTGTCACTGAGCCTCTGGATGTCCTGGCCCCCCCAGAGGGCACCACTGGGCACGTACAGCGTCCTGCCGTGCCGCTGCGCTGCCTGGCGGAGTGTGCGGTTGAGCTCGGGGTCTGAGAGAGCAGATGGAGAGCCGACCTAAAGACCAAAGATTATGAATGTTTAGTACATCCACAATTTATCACACTTCAGTTTTTAAAATGGTTCACGGTCTGAGCAATAACGTTATTATCATGTGTTTATACATAATAAACTAATAATCAGGAAAGCTTTGTATACGTTGTAGAATTAAAGGGTTTACTAGTAGTGTACACTTAATGTAAAGATATTTATCACACTTCCTTTCTATGAATTTTAGATAAGTTCACATGGGTGGATGCTGACCATAAGGTGAGACTTGGACAGGAATTGGACTCCAAACTCTTTGACGATTTGTGGATGACAAACTTCCACAATCACGTCACATTGCCTGTAACAAAATTCAACAAACAGGACGATGCGTTGGATTAAGTGTCTCGCTTGATACTTCTAGCTCGCTACATTACGTTAATTTCTACAAGAAAGTAGTGTGAAGTGTCTTGCCCAAGGGCACACCGGCAGAATGCAAAGCAGCAGGGATCGAACTGCCAAGCTTCTGGTAAGTGGACGAGCGTCTCTACCAGCTTTACACAGCTACCGAAAGATGGGTCTCCCAGAAAGGCAAAAAAATGGCAACTAATCAAAGTATTGGAAATAACAAACTATTCATCTTAAAGCCACACTGCGTAACATTTCAGACAAAAATGTATTAAAGCGTGTATTTCATGTGTAATTTTGTTGGTGAAAAATACCTTTTGAAAAAACTAAGACATGTGTCTATACCAGTAGTACTTGATTTCATTACTTGAGTAAAAGGACAAATACTACTGGCCAGATATTGCTACCAATAAAAGAAAAAGTAGCTCTGTCAAAGTATTACTTAAATTAAGCAAGTATTCAAAGTAGAAAGTACAAATGTTTAAATGAGTGTGAGAAAAATAACTTTGCCGTTTCAAACACACAAAAATTGCCCCAGAATTCATCCTCTGTATTGAAACATGATGGGGAAAAACGCTCTTCCTTGTTAGGAGTCAGTGGCATTTGGCAACTCCACAGCTGCACATCGCCACCTACTGTTCTGGAGTGTGCATTGTCAGGACTTTTAACAAAACACATGGAAGAAATTTAAATTTGGAGATTTTACAGAAATGTAGTGGGGAAGAAAGTGTTATATTTGTCTAATAATAATAAGCAGTATAACGTTATCAGCAATAATACTGTAGTAGTGATGTGAAGTACAGGTCCTCAAAAAAAAATTCCAATAAATAATTTCCATGAATTCACTTTGATGGTCTATAGTACAGACCATCAAAGTGAATAAGTGGGTGTGTCTCCTCATTAGACCTGACCAAATGTTTTATCATGGTGACCCACTGCAAAAATAGCTCTGTTATGTTTTGTTTCTTATGACATTTTAGTGGCAACGTATAACCTGGGATATTCCACAGTGTGGCTTTAACTACAAAAACCCACTTCCAGACATGTTTGCATTGTATCTCACATCAAAACTGTACCTCTCAGCAAAAGATGACAAGTCTCGGAGTATGAATTCATCAGAGACCACGCCTCTGAGCTTGTCTGCGTTCCTGTTCCAGACAAACTCCAGCTTCAGCCCGAGCCCTGGCCCCTCTGACAGTAACTGCTCCACCAAGAATTGCCCTGCAGTCACAAACGCCATAGTCATGAGACATACCCTACGCCTATATAGTCATTGCACATGGGTGTTCACTCCTAATACCTAGGTGTCCGTAGCCTACCACCCCGATCCGTAAGGGAGAGGTGCCGCACGCCATGTTCTGCACAGAGAAAGCTTCTTTGTCATCATCCTGTTGTCATTTTGGATAGAGATTTGATAATACTGACCATGTAATTGGACAACCCTGCCGTGTCCTCCCTCCACCGACTAAAGCCGTGCAGGGTTCAAAGTTCATCCGAGTGACCCGAGTCAATCATTGATGGGTCTATTTCCCCGTGACATAAACCTCATGTCCTTGCTTCTTGTTTATTCAGTAGTTTATCTATTTCTGCATTCTTCTTTCAATCTGTAATGGAGAACAAACATTATACATTTAATCTTGTTTTGACCATATAGTGTGAGAATATAGTCTGAGTGACTTTACTGCACCAAATATCTAAATGTTCTAGCCTTTTCAGAAATTATTGGATTTTATTTGTTATCTAGATTTGTTATTTTTTATTTATTTATTTTTTTAGCATTGTTTTTTGCATTTCTTGAACATTTTACGCACACCAACAACTACATTTTATATTTAAAAAAAATGGAAGAAAAAAATAATTTGTCAAGTCATAAGGCCAATTCCTTTACAGCAGTTAGTCAACCATTTCCATTCAATAACATTCTCTTCCTTCCTTTTTTTTTTATATTTTTTTATATCGCCGTCTCATGTCCAACCGGGACTAGATCAAAAGTCAGGCACAAATGAGCGAAATCTCAGAAGCAGGAGAACGTTGATCAGTATTATCAGAATGAATAGTCCAAAGTACATTGACGCGTGTCGGACACATGGGAGGCATTTGAGAAGGGGAGAAGACGCTTGTGAGCGGAGCCATTGTTTTTAATTTTATGAGCAAAAAGTGGTGGTTTTGAAGATGGACATCCTGGACACTGACGCGTATGACCGCAGACAGAGGAGAAACATGGTACGGCAAACTTTAATCAAACTATAGCCTATATGAAATGACAATTAGTCTTGACTTCACGTTTCTCTCTTTTGTTTCAGTCTTGTTCCTTGTTTTTGTACCTGGTGCCGTTCTTTTTGGCCTCCTCTGCGTACTTATACTTGTTTATGCCCGGGGCTGTGGGGTCGACCCTGACAGCCGGGGTCAAGTCGGCTCCCGTGCTGCTATTGGCCGCGGTGGTGCTGAGCTGGAACGGTGCTCACAGCCTCCTGGGTGTGGCGGGGGGGCTGGCCTTCTCCGCCGTGGGGGACGTCTGCCTGGTGTGGCCCGATGAGATGTTTATACATGGTGAGGAGATCCGTTTGTATAATCATGGTTAATGATGGTCACTGTGTGTCAAACAGTGAAACAGTGAATGGTCTGTTAAATGGATAGACTTTGGCATTTAGATAGAGGTGGCAGAGATTGGATGGAAGAGAGATTGATGGAAATGTAAGGCCTTTTTTTGGAAGTTCGCGCGGGCGCCGCCATGAATTGTGCCCGCCCCTTTTCTCAGTTATTATCATAGGACTGGAAAAGTCAAGATAAAATCAGGTACTACGCGAAAACAAAGCAGAGAAACGGTGCAGTTTGACTTGTTGGTGCAAGTGAACATCCATCAATGGGGAAACCATTGATGGACAACGATGTGAACACATCCGCTTTATCCGGGGCCGGGTCGCGGGAGCAGCAGTCTCAGCAGAGATGCCCAGACTTCCTGATCCACACACACCTCCTCCAGCTGTTCTGGGGGGACCCCGAGGCGACACCAGGCCAGCTCGGAGACATAGTCCCACCACCGTGTCCTGGGTCTTCCAGACCTTGTCCCACTAGGACATGCCTGGAACACCTCCCGCGGGAGGCGACCAGGAGGCATCCGGAACAGATGCCCGAGCCACCTCAGCTGCTCCTTTCGACGTGAAGGAGCAGCGACTCTACTCCGAGCTCCTCCCGGGTAACTGAGCTCCTCACCCGATCTCGATGGGTGTGCCCAGCCACCCTGCGAAGGAAACTCATTTCGGCCGCTTGTATTCACGATCTTGTCCAAATGAACATTGGACATTTCAAATCTACTAAACATCAGATTTGAGCAGCGAACATTTTCCCTCTTTCTCCGTTTAAATGCACAGGCTTCGGAAAGTGTCGACCGGAAGTGTCAATACAACGGAAGTGCCGAGACAAGGCAAAAAGAGGCAAAAGTGGGCGGGGCGGAATAAGATGGAAAAAAACTTTTACTTACTGTAGGTCAGGGGTGTCTAAACTGTTTTCACCAAGGTTCGCTTATTGACATGTCATGCTTGGAAGTTGGACCCGTGATGCTGTCTCTGTCCTACAAAGTTGCAGTTAAAAGTACCATCTTTGGTGATGTGTGCCAGCAAAACTAGAAGTCTGAGGGACACCAAATATTGGTCTGAGGGCCGCATATGGCCCCCGGGCCGCACTATGGGCACGCATGTCTTAGGTCATCTCAATTCTCAGCTAATGGTAGAATACTACAGAGTTTTCTCCAGCATGAATAGCAAAGAATCAAATAAGTAATGCAAAGTAAGATGTCCGTGCAAGCTCTCAGTCGTACAGGAGTTGTCCATCTTCAATGAAGGTATTCAAGTCGTCTTCTGTGCTCAGTGGTTCAAGTCTCGAATGTTTGCCTCTCATCCAAAAGGCTTCGTCTTTAGTTTTTGCTGACGAAGCCTTTTGGATGAGAGGCGAAACGTTCAAGACTTCAACCACTGAGTACAGAAGACGACTTGAAGTACTTGAATACCTTCATTGATAATACAAAGTAAGTTGTGTTCCCATGACATCATATTTAACCTTCTAAACAGCCGACAAATAAAAATGATAATGTGGCAACCATTAAAACAGCTGGATCTATCTGCATGAAACAAAAACTGTCACGATTTCAACGCCTTCTCTCTCATATCGCACACATGAACCAAGGTCAAATGAATAAAGGTGTCCAAATAAAGAAAATGATCCATGTTTGAGTGTTGAAATTGATCATTATTTCAGAATCAGAATAGTTTTTATGCGTTATTGGTGAGCATGTTTACAAACTAGTGCAAAACAGTCGTGCAACATGAAGCATAGAACATATAACACATAACTATTTGGAAGTGATTGGATTCACAAATCTGACACATTCATTCTTATGGCTGAAAGTCCTTTCTACTGACCAACATTATGTAAATTCCTAAAATATTGTCTCCACTTCTGGGCACCTTCATGTGAAAATAATGTTTTGCTATTACCTTAAACTCATGTTCCCTTCCTTTTCTCATGTGTTTCAGGAATGGGTGCCTTTGCTGTGGCCCACCTCTTCTACTCCGCGACCTTCCTCTCATCCTCGCGCTACACCTCCTACTCATCATCTTCATGGCCACGCCTCCTGTACCCCGTCCTGTTCCTGATCGGAGTGGCGTTTTACATCTACATGTACCCATTTCTCCAAAAGGCTCCAAACCCTGACCTGATCGTCCCGGGAGTGGGGGTGTACATCCTGCTGATTGCACTGATGGGGAGCCTGGCCGTCAGGACGCGCCGACTCACCACAATCCTGGGCAGCCTGGTCTTCATGGTGTCCGACGTGACTCTGGCCCTGCAGGTTTTCAAGGCGGTGACGATAGAAAATGGAAGTGTTGTAGTTATGGTGACCTATTATTTAGCACAGCTCCTGATTGCTGTGGGGGATGTGAAAGCGACAGAGAGCCACGACGACTATTCAAAGTGGAAGAGATCTTAGATAGGATTAACAACTTTTAAAATATTGTGTGTGAAGATCACTAGTAATAAAAAAAAATGGTGGGTATAATTGAACTTTCGACTTGATTGATATTCCTTAAAATGTGGCCCATTAATTACAGATAGCCTCATATTTGGTGTTTTTTTCTGATGGATTATTATAAACTAAATTGTAACATTGCTAAAACTATAGCAGTACTTTTGAGCAACATTATTCCCTCTAATTAGTAAATATTGTGGCTACCCTCCTTAAAAAACACTCCTTTGTCTTTTTGATATGTCAAAAATATTTTTTATTCATTGACAACATCGAGGATATGCTGTGATTATCGACTTTACTTTAAACATTTGTTGTTTTTAATAAATACATATGTACAACAAAATGCTGCAGTATTTTCAACAGTTAAATCGACCGAAAACCCTCCGCGAAAAAGAGGGAAGGACATAAGTGTCTTTCGCAAAAAACAGTGGAAAACAAAAAAGAGGTATTTACAAGCACGAAACAGTGGATTATTATTTAGCTGCAAACGTTTGGTCAGCGGTCCATCCCATTGCCGTCAGCCTGCCGACCTGTGAAGCACATCGTCCTCAGGCGCTCACAGAAGTCTAATTCCTCCTGTCAAAGCAACAATATCACCGTCAAAACCCGTCCAAAATCCTTCTAATGACTCCACAGTTTTGCGTGGTGGGGTGGTTTCAAGGTCCTATATAGTGGTTCCTCATGTTTTTGAAATTCAACTAAAGTCCCCTGGAGTTTACTTGGAGTGTAGTTAAAACAAAGTCCAGCAGAGGGTGCTAATCTCTACCTGGAAAGAAAACGTTTCATGACATGCTAATAAACAAAGGCTGCTGACATACAAATGGGCCTGGTTATGCTGTGGAACTTTAAAACTAAGGAGGGGCGGACGTTTATGATGTTAACATGACAATAGTCAGCTTGGTTTAATGTATGTAATTTAGAAGAAGTCTGACCCACCTCACACTCCTCTTTCCCCTGCAGTTCTTTGGCTCGCTCCTTCAGTAACTGCTGCAGGCCCAGTGCAGCCTCCCGACAGTCTTTTCGCCCCTGAGGACAATCCTCCACTAGACTGAAACAAACATATAACTATGTTTTCAAGGTGGTTTTTATAATAGAGTAAAGTATAAGTTTACAAATATACCAACCAGCAAAGGGCGCCAAGCACATGTTCATGGAAGGGGGAATGTGCGGTCCGCAAAACAGACACCAACTGTTGGACCATCCCCATAGAGACTACCGCCACTGCAGGAGGAAATGAAATAAACATGGTTCAAAGGAATAAAGACAACATTTAGTCATATTTCAAACCATGAGGATTAAAATCTAGCTAAACATTGGAAGGGGAGTTTGACAGCTCGTCACCTCTCTGCTCTGGGTGTGACGTCAGCAGATTGAGCAGGAGAAATGCCGCTTTGATTTGAAGCTTCTCATTCTCGGACTGCATGCCCCTCATCAGCACAGAGAAGCCGTCCAGGGACAAAAAGGCCTGGAGTCCCGCGTCCTGCTCCCGAACCAAGCCTGCAGCCACGAGAACGAGGCGGAACATTTTTAAGCCACGAGTAACGACTTACATACCCCGACCACTGAGGTCTAACTCACATGAGACGCCGTATAGGGCCTTCACTCGGACTGTGGGGTGCGGGTCGGCGTCGGCCATCTGTAGCAGTTTGGGCAGCGTCCCGATGTCCAAGAGGTAGATCTGCACTTGGGGCATGTTCTGCGAGCAGGTGGCGATGAGCCCGGCCGCGCGCCACCGGAGACCGCTCTGTTCATGGCACAGGTATCGAGAAACGCACAGCTCCAGGCCACCCAGAGTCATCAAGTCTGGAGGACAAAAGAAGAGGAATAGATACAGACGGCATCTCGTCATCGAAGGGGGCGTGGCTTCACCGAGGGGGAAAATAGAATCTTTAGAGAAACACAATTTTTCACTCTTTTTAGCCATTTTCTGGTGGAATATGAACTTATTTATCACATACAAATAAAGTCAAGTGTAAATCGGGCCCATATGGATATTTTCTCACAGCAGATCGTTCAGTAGAAGTGAAAAAACGGCAGTTGTAGCTAGCGCTAGCTAACCGTTAGCATTAGCCCGATGCTAACATGTTGCATCAAGTTAGCATTCTCCGTTATATATGTATTTATGGGCTGTTGAACCACTTTGCTCCTCCCCATGTCTTTGTATCTTTATTTAGTAGAAACCATGTTCATAATTCAGTATTTGTTAAAGTAGTTTTTGAATAATTAGAAAAAGTTTACATTTTCTCAAAATTGTTTTCCCCCTTAACTGTTTTTAAACATGACCAAATATGGGCGATTCCAGAGATGCCGTCTGTATCTATAGAGTTCGGGAATGTGATGTCATATCGCTAAGCATTATGGGATTAGCAGCCCTTGTAAACTAATGGAGATTTTAAAAGTCAAAATACTGGAGTTATTGTTCACATTAAAACACTCGGAGACCACAGTGTGTTAGATGTATTTACCAGCAGTATCTCAGCAGCTAACGGAGTCGTTCCACTGGTTTTTTCTCCACTTTTTATACTGTTTTTAGCTAATGTTAGTCTATGGAAATGTATGCTAACAGCTGCAAAGATGGCGGATCTCCATGGTAACTGTGGACATTCCCGAACAATTCGTAGAAATGCCTATATTGTTTAATTGAGATAGAGATTGGTAATATGCTAATGTTTTGGTGTGGTTAGATACAGTGTGAAGCCTGCTTTTAATGACGAATTGCCTTTTAAACCGACCTCTAGCATTGTCCAGATTTTCACACAGCTCAGATATCGTTTCGAAGGCTGTTTCCCGCTCGTCTTCCTCATCTTCATCTTCTCTGTCCTGATCACTCGGTTCTTCTCTGCGCAAGATCTTCAAGCATAGTTTCATCTGCTCTACCTCGTCCATTTGGCCTTTACCGATTTCTGACAGGGCATCCCTCAGCCATGTCTTCCTCTGAAACGATGTAAAACAGTTCTGATCAGTAAAATGTATGAAATTGTTTGTCATATCTAATGGAAATGTAATTAGGACTTACCTCCTCCGACATGGGCGCCAAGGGCTGTGGTCCCTCTGCCGCGGACCCAACATCTACGGCCAGCTGAAGCACTCCCTGGAGGTTCTGTGGATATCTTCTACCTGGTCCTTCTTCTGACATGTTTGCAAAAGCTGGTGGCGAAAGAAACAATAATCAGTTCCTCAAAAACTAAACGTGAGAACAGCATGATCCCCAAAAATATCCCCATGTCTGGCATAAAGACAATAACTGATCATAACTTACCTTGTGGTGACTGTGAAGAAATGTATAATGGGTTTTTCTGGCTCTCTTTTTGCTTTATATCAGGGTAAACACTAAACTTGAATACGCTAGAACGTTCTGGTAACGCGCATGAGTCGCATCTATGGAAGCTGCCATACTTTACCGTAAAGCATGTCACTAACGCGCCCACAGATTTCCCCAAGGCATCACAAAACCAGAGGAATCTTTATGTTTATTCAAACGTGTGTGTAGTATAGCATAGTTTATAGGAACTACGTCGTAGAAGAGTCATATTTCTGAGAGGTGAAAAAAGAATAGGTCAATAATAAATAAATAAAAACATGGATGTATTGTAACTATATTTACGGTAAAGGATGTGACTCTTGACCGGCTCTCAAAGAGTGCCAATGAAATAGAGATTGTTAAGTTCCATCGTGTAACATTTTTAAATAATCTTTTCCAAAGGCGAAATATATTTCAGAGAACAATTTTATACTAGAATGCAAAAATACACAATACAGGTAAAAAAAAAAACATAAGCGCATTTGTATTCATTGAAATCTATTTAGTTAGGCTAATTTTTTTATAAACATGTCTATTATACTCATTACAATATTCCTTCACATCGCATGATAAGTATATGTAAATCATGTGGTGGACATGAAGCTTATTTTTACCTTGTTTAAAGAGCCACGACATTATGGTTGCAGTTTATATTACTATCTTGTTGCTCTTCTCATCTTTGGCTTGGTTAACCATCCAAGATGGCGGCGCTTGTGGGACTGCGTGCATGTTTCTCCGGTAAATGTTATAAAACGCCTGAACCATTTAACATTACATTCATTTGTTTCAAATTTCAATTTTGCCATAGGCTCGTGATTAATTAGGAATGCCATGTTAATGCATTTATTTACGCCTAAAGGCGGAGATGATGCTTCCTAGTGTGAGCAAGGTCACGTTACCGGAGTATTAGCTTGAGTAGATGTGGATGAGGCTCTATGCTTCAAATGGAAACAAGTCTTATTTGGACTTCATTTGAAAACTAACTCTTGATTGTTATTGCAGTAAACGGAACAAGATGTTTGCTTATATGATTAGTATTATTATGTTGTTTTGTAACTCTTGCATAAGCAGCATTTACTAACCTTGCATTACCCCCTGAACGCAACATCATGTACTTGAATCATTTGACCATGCAACTTTGGTATAAATGAACTGAAAGCTCTTCTGTGCATCTCTGTTCAGCCCTTCACCTTACCTCGCCGGGCCTTCTGCACAGCACTTATAAACTAGTGAGTACAATTACAAAAACATGAGTCAGACATGCTTCCATTTAACTAATCATTAAATTATTGAATTCAATATCTTTTTTACTTTTAGTGTGCGGTGCCTCTGAGCCGGCGGACCTTTGCAGCTGAAGCCAAGAAGGTCTACACTCGTGACAAGCCTCATGTTAACGTTGGAACTATTGGACACGTTGATCATGGCAAGACTACCTTGACAGCAGCCATTACAAAAGGTATGTACAGCAGCTTTAAACAATATGGGGAAGAGCGCACTATTATTTACATGATGCTAATATACTTTTTGCATTTTGTGTTCTGCTTCAGTTCTTGCAGATGCCGGTGGCGGTAACTTTAAAAAGTATGAGGATATTGATAATGCTCCTGAGGAAAAAGCCAGAGGGATCACCATCAATGCTTCCCATGTAGAATACACAACAGCCAATAGACATTATGCCCACACAGACTGCCCTGGCCATGCTGATTATGTCAAGGTAAAATTACTTTATTCATTTCTCTGTTAAGGGTTTGCCCAAATACACTTCTGTAGCGACAGTACATCAAACAATCTCTTTTCTCCGTCCCAGAACATGATCACTGGCACAGCACAGATGGACGGCTGCATTCTGGTGGTGGCAGCTACAGACGGACAGATGCCCCAGACTCGTGAGCATCTCTTGCTGGCCCGCCAAATCGGGGTGGAGCACGTGGTGGTGTTTATAAACAAAGCCGACGCGGTGGAGGACAAGGAAATGCTTGAGCTGGTGGAGATCGAGATCCGAGAGCTGCTCACGGAGTTCGGATACGATGGAGACAATACGCCAGTCGTCATCGGCTCAGCTCTTTGTGCTCTGGAGGTAACTTTCCTACTAATTCAATGAATTACACAAGGGAAATAGCCTGGCTATCACCAGACAAAATATCACAAGTTATATTTAGTCTGGGGACCACCAATTCATTTTCTCGTACGAGAGGTCTAGTTTAAGATCGTCCACAGCCGTTTATTGGGCGTCTGTACGTAGCCATTGCCAATCGTATCATCGTATCAGATGACCTGCTTTAAACTTTCGAGCTAAACTATTTAGAACACGGTCGAAAGCTTGATCAAAATATGGAGTCGCTGCTATCATGTTGGATCTGTAAATAAACGTTTGTTTGTTTTTTACGTTTTATCCGTAAACAAACTACAAGCTTCCGTATGTCGAATTGCGCGTCATCGTCTTGCCGTCCCTCCTCGTTCTGTGATTAGTCCCCAAATCCATGCAAAAAATGTGCCCAGGCTGTTGTGCAGTTCGAAATGATTAGAGCGCACACAAGCAGCATGGGTACTCCCAGGCTACATTCTATGTTTAGCTTTTAAAGCTGGCCTCATCTATGTCTTTTTGAGTCAGTAGTGAACTCTGCTCTGCCCCCTTCCCTTCACCACCCACATCCCTCATTCTCCCCCACACACTGAGCTAATGATGGATTAAATTAGAAACGGACTTTTTGCTGAATTAATAAGATATGTAGCGTAGACTTGTAAATGAGTAAACATTTTGAGATTTGTATCTATTTGCTAAAATGCAACATTTATGCAAGGCATTTAGAACATGATTTAACTTTAAAGTAAAATAAATTAATAATGATAATAATAATAATAATACAAAAAAAACTTAAGAGTGTACAGTGCAGACGTTTTATTTCCCACAACCCTTAAACGCCTCACACTCATCCCGGTACATGTAACCATAAGGAGGAATATGATTTGCCAGCTCCATTTTGCCAGCTCCATTTGTGACTGTTTGTCGCTAACTGTTGCGGCTTCTGCTGCTTCAAACATCTGCGATCCCTACATATGTATGTCTTTACATAGTGAGGGGGAAAAACTTAGCTGAAAGTTTGAAATTAGCTCGAAGGTGACGCATCTAGCGATGCAATGGTGTAAAATGCCAAGATGGAGTAGCTGAGGGAAGCTTTGCTTGTAAAGTATTTTGTTGATCATAGCTGTGATACTCATTTGTTTTTAAAGACTGCGCTCCCCACTCTAGCCAACAGAGGCTGTCTCTGTGTTTATTTGTGTGCATTGTTTGAAGTAAAAATACATAAAATGCAGCAACGGAATTAGAAAACCTGTTTTCTTATTAGTGGGAAATGCAGAATGTTTGATGGAATTTGATTTGACTGCTTTATGACATTGTTTTCTCAGAACCGTCAGCCTGACCTGGGAAGAGACGCCGTGTTGAAACTTCTAGAGGTTGTGGATAACTATGTGCCGCTGCCAAAGAGGAAACTCGACGATCCCTTCCTTCTGCCTGTTGAAGGTGTCTACTCGATTCCCGGTATGTTCATTTAATGCAAATCTACAATGTATTTTTCAATGGTAGACTTTTATTTTAACTCTCCAAAACAACTACACTCATTTATTGTCTATAGGAAGGGGTACAGTAGTAACAGGCACAATGGAGAAAGGTGTTGTGAAGAAGGGAGAAGAGTGCGAGTTCGTGGGCCACAACAAAAGCTTCAAGTCGGTGGTAACAGGTAATGAAACACTTTTTAAATCTGAGTCTGGATAAAAATCTGCTCTGTTTAAATGGGCTATAGCTAGATTGTTTTCTACTTGGTCACGCGGTTGCTTGTGCTTTTGCTCAGGAATTGAAATGTTCCACAAATCTCTGGATCGGGCAGAGGCTGGAGACAACCTGGGAGCTTTGGTGCGAGGCCTGAAGAGGGAGGACATCAGGAGAGGGATGGTCATGTGCAAACCTGGGTCCATAAAACCCCACAAGAAAATCAAAGCACAGGTCAGCAGGCGCTACACGTACAGGAAAACATTAAAACAACACACAGACCAGCGGCTAAAATGATTAATGTATTTTTCACAGGTGTATGTATTGAGTAAAGAAGAGGGCGGCCGACACAAACCGTTTGTTAGCAACTTTATGCCTGTTATGTTCTCATTGACCTGGGATATGGCCTGTCGGGTCACTCTTCCCGATGACAGGGTGAGTTCTGTTTTTAAACGCTTTCCTGTCTTTTCTTGGCTATTGAACATTTTGTTTGTTGAAATTGTTTTATTTGGGCCATGGACTGTAAAATCGCAATGGACTAAATGCTAACTGAAGCTCATTCATGCTAGCAATGCGCCTGGGTTTTTGGAGCCAGCCCCTATATTTAGAAGAGGGGCCAAATAAATAAAATATGAAAAAGCTTAAGGAAGAAAATAGGACGATGTATGGCTTGTTATGACAAACATGTGGAAGTAAGAATGACTTGAAAAAAAAACAATATTTCCAGAGCCAGCCCTCCTTTCAGAAAGATTTCAGATCAGAGTTTTTCTGTTTTACTCAGAAGAGTCCTATGATGATATCGTTGTCTTTCTTGCCGTCTGTTGGGAACTGTTAAGACATGTTATGTATTAGGAAGGCAATTGAAAGCTAGAGTTTACGAATCCCCCAAAGGGAAAGCGTTCTTTTCTTGTTTTGTTTGTTAAAGCAAAGGGGTCTCTGTAGCTCTCTCTGCTTTTTACCACTCTGCTGCATGGGGAGTGTTGGTCAAAGTACCTCATTTCATTACTTGAGTAAAAGATACTACACATCAAGTGACAGTAGAATGCAAGTCCTCTGAAAACTCAGTTTAAATTACTCATTAGATGTTGCGGCTTCAAAACCCAAGTCAGTGGCATATGACTGTACATCTCCACAGCACCAGCTAGTGTTGAATGAAGTAAACATTGCCAAAGTTGCTTTTTACTTTGGACACATTTTAGAAATGTAGTGGAGTAGACGGCATTAATTAATAAAGGTTTATCTTATCTTATCTTATCTTATTATATTTATCTTTCAAATGTACTGGAGTGAAAGTAGAAACACAAATACTACTCAAGTATAGTACTGTTATGACCCGGCTCTTTTGTATCACGTGAGGACAGATATTTGGATATAGCCAAATACACTGGAAATAGAAGTCGTCTCAAAGATAAGGCGTTTATTCCCATTGTTCCTAGTTACAAAGAAGTATAACCAGCTGCTGACTTCTGGCAGAGCAGTGAAGTCCGACCTCCTTTGACAGTTCCTTTTTATCCAAGTTGTGCACTCCTCTGCGCAGAGAGGGTGACTACCTACCAATAGTCCGTAGTAAGAAAAGCACTGAGTCAGTCAGTTAAATCCAGATCCTCAAATTAAATACAGATTAAATACAGATCCTCAAAAACTCTAAGTACAGTACTTACCAGTAAGTGAATTTACTTCCTTCCGGTGCAAAGTACACAAGACCCTATGATCCTGTAGTACCACAAACGCCCCTTGTAAAATGCCTTCTCTGTCACGTCGCTTCAGGAAATGGTGATGCCCGGCGAGGACACTTCGTTGTTCCTTGACCTCCGTCACCCGATGGTGCTGGAGAAAGGCCAGCGCTTCACCCTGCGTGACGGCAACAGGACCATCGGCACAGGCCTGGTCACGGACGTCCTCCCGGCCTCCGAAGACCAGATCAAGTGGGGGGGCTGAAGCGCTGCTCTGTGAGTGTGGGCTGGTGGACTTGGGAGGCTGGAGTGAGTGTGACGAGTGGGGGGGCATATCCGCGTATGTTCAACTCATATAACAATGCTGCTTTCAAGTGGCGTCGGGGAATTCGAGTCTCCAAGGAAATTTGTTGAAAAGATGTTTGTTTACAGATGAAATTGTTTGGAAATGTGTCTTTTTGCTTTTACATCCAACCTTTAAACAATGTACGGTTTTGAATTTGGCCTACATCATGATATGCCCAACATTTTTTACTTCCTCGAATTGTCCCATGTGCACTCGAAAGCAGCATAATCTTCTGTACAAATGCAAGAATTCGAATTGCTTGGCCTTCATGTGAAACATGACAACAAACCAAATGAGGCGGCATGTATAGCAACGCTGTCTTTCTGTCAAATTAGCAGATCACCTGTCTGTCATTTACGTAATAAAATGTATTTAATAATAACTTTGGAGTTGTTCTTATTACACAGAAGAAAGACTTGATAACCGATTCCGTTATTTCACCACCAGGGGGCAACAGGAGCGCAGCCGTTGTCTCCCATCTTAATTCAGATAAATCGTGTGGTCAAGATTACAAGACAAATTGATACAAATGGCCGACTTTGCTTGAGGGAAACGGAAATTACAGTGGGGAATTTTGCACTCCCAGAGCCACATTAGTTTTCTGTGATAAAATCTGATATCTGGATACTAGCACTGCTGTCTCACCCGCTCTGTAGTTTTCAAAAGCAAAAGGACAGATAAATGAAGATCACTAAATGACTTGAAATGATTATATCAAAACTTGACGCATTGTTGAAAACCCAATTTATTTTGCTTAATTTTCCTTTCCTCAATTCAAACAAACAAGCCTACATGTGACTAATAATGTCTGGAATAGGGACCAGCATTTCTGCTCCAGTCTTCATATTGGAACATATTTATCACTAAAAACATTTTATTTCTTTGGCTTTGTCCTCGCCAACAAACTTTGCGTTGCAAGGTTTTATGGCTAAAAACTGTTTGCGGTCAGCCTAAAAGAACTCCCCTAGCGCCTGTTCCCAATCTAGTCCAAATTAGGCTCCGTTAAAGGTCAATGACTGAATTCAAGAGGTTCTGAGATTTCAAATGAGGGTTGTCCACATGTAGAGAGATGTAGCACGTAAAGGTTTGTTCCCTTTATATAATCTTTTCAGTATTAGTAGTGGTCTTAAAGAGGGGGTATTATGCTTTTTTCAGTCACATAGCACCAGTCTATATCACACTACAATGATGACGAAACCTTCTGTTGGTCTGTAACTGCAGTACATTAGAATAACTGCCTTGTATAAAATCGCTCTCTCAAAATGGCTGTAGTGAATGTCTTGAAATAGGCCTCTGTCTCTTTAAGAACCTCTGACCCTTTCCGACACGCCCCCTCCACACGCTGTCTGTGGCATCAGTGGGGAGGGGGTTCTGCTGAGGAGCAGTGGTTGGTTACTCGGCTGGTGACAAAGCTCGGAGGCGTCTCCAGGAGGTGGGGGCGTTCCTAGGAGGACTCAGGCAAACCTATCCCTAAAATGGCCGCCATCAGAGTTTTTACAGATTACTCCAAAATACGTGAATGTGCCAAGACAACACTTCAGGCATGTTTTTAATGAGAGAATGACATATTAACATGATGTAAAGCTTGAAAAAGTCGATTTTGCATAATACCCCCCCTTTAACTAATTTGTTTCATCTCCATTCTTCACAGGGATGAACCTTTCACATCTTGCAGGGAGCAATACTATGTCACAACAACAAGACAATACGGATTTAATTTCACAAATGAAAATAAAATCAGAAATGTGGCGTCCCTGGATTGCCTTATTAGAGGTTCAATTGTAGTGCCACTTTATAAATCATCCTACATACCCTAAGTCAGACTGACCCTATAGGAGCAGTGTAGATGTTCCCCACAGTTTGGTGGCTGGCTCTGCTGTAGGCATTGGAGTGCGAGCCGCCCGGGGTAATCCAATCAGCCTGTTGCTGCTGTAATCAAATACTGTACTTCTGCATGAGCTGCGGGCAGCACTGAGTGATGTGCTCAGCTGGACCCGCAATGTTCCCAGAAGTACGCAACCATGTAGTAAACACTAGTATCAGGCTAACCATAGCCATCATGGAGAGCTGATACAGTAGAAGGTAGTGCGCACATGCTGGCCATCGTAGAGAGTCCAGACAGCTGGAATGTGTTTTGAATGGAAAGCAAAATAAGGTTAGGAAAAAGTCATTCTATTAGAGGCACTTGACCTTTTTTTAAACTTCCCTGGATTAATTGGGGTAGCACATTTGGCAGACGTACAACCGAGTCTTCTCAAAGCACTACAGCGGTTCACTATTCATTCACTCCGTATACTCATTTGTGAGTTACATGTGTAGCCACAGTTGCCCTGGGGCTGGCTGGTAGAACTAGGTGGGTGAAGTGTCTTGCCCAAGAACACGACAACAGTATTATGTAACACTTGGAACTGGTGTCACACTATTGAAATCTGGATTCGTGGACAATGTCTTGAACCCAGTGGCTCAGGACCCTTCTCCGGCCCCTCCTTAAATTTGAAAACATGAAAGTCTGTTATCCAGATTAGGCTTTAATGTATAGTACCTGAAATGATAATAAATGTTAAATGCGTTATATAGTTGGGGCCACTATATACTGCAGCCACTGATGCCCTATTAAACCTAAAAGCAAAAAACAATTCAATATAAACTTAATTATATCTAATCTTGTATCATGGACTTTTCATAGATCTGCTATTCAGGAGCTCGTATTTCTCTAACTGTTGGGTAGTTTCTAATAAGTAACACATTTTACATTTTTCCCCTATAGTGTATCTAGAAGTTTTTTAGACCTAAAATATGTATTATGTATCAGTCTGATACTATCATGCAAACTCTGCCGTGTATTAACACATTGTAAACATACTGTAAGTACTCAGACCCTATTGCAGACTCAGACCCCTGCTGTCTGTCATTTTAGTTTCGCCGCCTCTGAATGAACATACAATCCACATGTCGTGAACTGAAACAGGTTTAGAAATCGGCTATGTAGGTACTGCTGTGATGAAAGTGAACTGAACAGCCCACTCTGCATATCCAGGAGTTCCCCTCTCCACAGTTCCTCCTCCTCCACCTCCCACCTCGGGTAGGAGGCATCCCAATTTATACAAGTTCATCTGAGAACATTCAAGAAATGTAGAGCAGCGGAACTTTCTGAAACTTAAACTATCAGCAATGGCAGAAATGAAATGCACTTACGCAGTAGCCTCTCATCTTACTCTCAGACAGTAACTCTTTTCGGAGCTTTTTCCCTATTACGAGGCACAAGTAGGTCACATTCTAGACCAGTGGTTCACAACCTCTTTCTCTTTCTGGCCTCTATCTTCCCAGTGGATGCACAGTGACAACCCCAGCACCCTTCTCCAACCAGAAAAATGCCTGAATTTTAAGTGAAATGTGTTATCTACATTCAAAAGTTCATTCAAATTTGTAATCAATCTAAAACACATTATAATTTTGTATTATGTATGGACCTGTATGGACCTCTTCTCAGAAGCTCAGGAGATTAGCAAAGTTTTAGAGGAAAATAGCAGTAATTCAGGCTGGAAATTGCCATCTTAGATCAGCGGTATAATGTAATCAACAGGGCTGCTTCTTGCTTTGTAGTGGCCCTGTGTAAAAGTCCACAAGGGGACCCCAAATAACAATGTAATTCCTATGGGAACAACAGGCTGCTGCTACAAATGTCCTGTCACACAACAACTTAAAAACACAATGGAATGGGTCACGACTGGAATAATAGGCGATGTGCATGGATTGGTTTTAGCTTTACTTCCTGTTAGCCAGTGTAGGGAAAAGACTATTTCCTATAAACATTTTGACGTAAATTAAAAATAAAGATTGAAAGAGCAGAAAAAATAAATAAATAAATGTCAAGCCCAGTGTGTTTCACAAAACTTTGTTCCGATGGTGGTGCTATTTTACTCATTGTTTGCGTTGAATTAACGTTAGCCTTTAGCTTCAAGGCTAAAACACTAAAGCACAGAAATCTCCTCTGATGAAGTATTTGCATCATGAGTAAAAGTTTTCAACATTATTCGTAATCAGGGGCGGACTGGCCATATGTCCATTCTGGAAGAGCACAGAAGGGCCACTGGCTCTCGGGCCACCAGTCCCGCCTCAACCGAGCTTTACCCAAATCTAAAAGCTAAAAAGAAAAGCATCAAAATAGCGAGAAAAAGAGGATGAAAAGTCAACAAAAACATGAGAAAAACACGGACGAAAAATGATAGAAAAAATTATTGAAAAAACAACAAAAATATGACAAAAATGTGGCGACGTGACGAAAAGTTTCCATCACTTTTGTAGGTCTTAGCTTTCAAATGAGGCGTTACATTGTTGCTCTCCAGTCGAGAAGCTTTTAGATTTGGGTAAAGCCCAGTATAAAAAAACATGAATTTAAAAGGAATTCCGTGGAGTATGGTGTACCACAAGGTTCAATTTTGGGGCCGTTATTATTTATTATTTATATTAATGATTTTGCTTCTGGTTCTACGTCCACCTTTCCCGCTCTTTTTGCTGATGATACCGATCAAAAAAATAATAATAAAAAGCCGAACTGGGGAAAATGCACTTGTTAATGTTAAGGCGGGTGGTAAGAGGTTAAAATATGTATTTGTGGAAGTGCACAATTATTATTTTTTTTATATAATTTGGGCCATGCTGGTCAGAGTCCAGGGCTGTTTTTCAGTCCCAGTCCGCCCCTGTTCGTAATTATCCAACCGTGCATGTTTTCAGCCACGTACTGTTTTGATATTTATTTCAGTGAGTAGGCTACTTGTGAGTGAGTCTTCTCTAGGAAGTTAGCCTCATGTTGATAGCAAAATTCCAGTTCCAGAGCCAGAATGCTGATATCAAAGTGTTCCATTCTCAATTGGAATTTTTGTTGAAATCCTTAAAAGCATGGGCTGGTCTTGGAGCCACCCTTGCATGATCACATTATAAAGTAGCCCAAAGATGTACATTTGTAGAACAAGTTCTCTGTGACCTTGTGATCGGTGGACCTGCATGGCTTTTACCCAGTGACTTGACCAGATTGCGCTCTTGTTTATTGAGCGGACACACAGCTGTACTCTCCCGACACCGAAATACATATCGGTGACAGATTGGATTTATCCAGTTTTGTGCTACGTGCGCCCTTCTCTAGCGTTCAAGGTTACAGGGCAGGCAAATCAAGTGCCCCTGCCAAGGCCTTTGCACCATTACAGATTCTCCCTGAGTTACGTAAGACTGAAAGAAGAACCCCCTGACCCTCCGCAGATCCCGTCTCACCAAATCTCACCCATAAATAATAATCCAGAGAGGGTGCTACCTCTCCCTTTTTAGATCATCGCTTCAATAGTTTCTCTTGGGTCAAGACTCATATCCACAGGTCCATTGTAAGCAGGTTCATTTTACTTGAGTATTTTTCACAGTATATCACGGCTTTTTGACAGTACAGTTTTGCTTATACTTGAGAAACTGATTATTATTAAAATGGAATGAATATGGCTATAGCATGCACGTCTAATTTATTAAGCCACCCCATCTTAAAAATGTATTTTACTTTTTCTGTTGAGTCAAGATATTCACATTATTATAATAAGGTTCTGTCTGTCAGATTAGATCATGGCAAAACATGAAGCAGGGGCATGTCCAGACACTTTTCACTGGGGTGGCCCATGGGGGCAATTATGCCATAAGGGTGACATCAGGCTGGGCTCGTCTTGAAAACAGCACTAATTTGAGAACTGATTTTAGCATTCTGGTGCACTTAGACGCATGAGTTTATCATTATATACATCAATTTACCCATATTTATTATAGTTAGGCGATATTACTCTAGCACAAATTGTATTGTGAGTGTAGTGGGACCAGGGGTGGCATGTGCTACCCCTTGCTACCCCCTTGAAGCGCATGTTGGTACAAAGACAATCCCTAAGCTTAACACGTATGTACTGCACCACAAAAAGAACTTATAGGATTCCTTATTGGTAATGCATTGTTTATTGTTCAGTCAGCATCGCCTGTCGCTTTGTAAATCATTTTCTCACAATGACACCAAGAAGCCGAGATCGCTTCGAAATGCAATGGAAGACGAGAGGTCAAAGTTGTTTGCAGATGCTATTAAGAGTCCATCGAGCTCAAACACGGCTTACGATAGCATTGTTGGTCAGGTGCCTAGTTGCTACTCAGTCCGAAAGGTTACGTGACCAAAATAAATAAATAAACACCCCCCTCATATGTATGTACACGCGGGGGATGATGGTTGCACAATTGACTAAGGACGAAAGAGCTTTTCTGGAAGCGCGATTTGTTTTTCCCAAGCGCCTGGAGGTCCTCAGCTCATTTGTTCAGCACAAGTCAGCAGGAGATAAAAATACAAATGTGTTGGTGCTTTTGCTGAAAAGGCAGTCAGGTGTTAGGAGTTAACCCAAATGGAGGCTGGACTGTGATGAAACATAGCGGCAAAGCCAATTCATCTCACCTGTAACTACTAAAAGTGTATATGTTCCGACCCAATAGTTTTATTAGCACACCTGTCCTATTTTCCACAAGGGCGCTGGAGACGTTTGTCAAGCTTTGATAATCAGGTTGAAAAATAGCAGGGCTGGCAGCGCAATTAAGCAAAATCTCAATTTTAATGGAGTGGCAAATTAGTTTGGCAGTACAATATCCATGTAAACAACAAAATATCCATATGTCCATGACCCGTAGTTCCCTAAATAGATTGGGACCCAAAAGTGGGTCTCAAGTCCATATCCACTGGGTCCTATTGCTAAAAATAATGATACGTTTTGATTTTGCAGACAGGGAATACTGTACTTTTGATATCATACGCTATTATAAGAGGGTTCAACGCCGGGATGTTTGATTTATAAGTTGAAATCTACATATTTACTTGGGTCACGACTTGTAGGTTGAAGGTGGGCCCTAAAGCGGCACCAGCTGGGAGCCACTGGTTTAGACCTCCACAAACATGTTTTGAAATGCATGCCATTCCTGTAACAGTAAAATGGTTCATGTTTCAGACTTCTCAAATGGTAAGGCATATTTTAAAAGCGCATTGTGACCTGAATTTTGTTTTTCAAATCTTGGTGCTATATTAAAGGTGTATTATGCGACTTTTTATGTGGAAAAAAGAAAGGTGATATTTGTGCATATTTTACCCTGTAGTGACCCAGCGGCTGTATGAGTGGTCAGCATGGCGCCTTTACTTTCGATCACAGCTGTCTCTACAACAATCCAGGATCAATTGTTTGGAAAGTTTTCACTGCTGACGGGCCCTCTCACCAGAAAACCTACAAAACAAGTGATCCTGGAGCGTTGTAGAGACCACTGTGATCGAAAGTAAAGGCGCCATGTTAACCACTCATACTGCTGCTGGGTCACTACAGGGTCAAATAGTCACAAATATCTACTTTTATCACATAACAAGTCGCATAATGCACCTTTAATGTTTATTTAGTGTTAACCGTTTGCATCAAGACTAAGTTTCCACCAGTGAATTCTTTCCGACGCAATGTTGTTGACATGATGCTATTGAGTGTCCATCAGTGACTCACTGCCTTCATGTAATCTTGAGCTATTTATTAATTTGGACAAGACACCACTACTAACTCATAGGAAAATATCGATTCACCAGGAAGTCACGCGTGCTCGACGCTCACGTGCTTATAGCCTATCGTGCCGCCATACCAGCTGTACACCACACTATATCTGATTACAGTCTCATATTGTACTATTTGTTAAAGAGTTGAGAAAATGGCTATCCACAAAGAATGTTTTTAAGTTTAGATGGCGATGAAAAGGGAGATTTAGTTTATTCAGTCTATAACTATCGTTGTGATAAGAAATAGACAACTTACATAATCCACATTGAGATTTTATCTTACAATAAGGTCAGCAGTTCTTAGCAAACTAACTTTCAATTTGATCCTCTGCAAAATACCAAACTATATTTACCCTGTTTGTTAATTCTTTTCACATACTTGTGAAAAGCAAGTATTTCAGTTGTGTTTCATATCAAAATACAGATTTCATACTTAAATACCACTGCTGCTCAGGCCGCAGTGCTCAGGGCTCCTCGTGCCACTGCTCAGGCAGTCACTGGCCCCTGGTTTGTCATGTGGCAGAGAAAAGGATCAGTCAGATCTCGGACTCTCTTCGAGACGACGCATCAGACAAACGCTTTTTCTGCTCTTGATGTTCCTCTGCCTCCTCCTCATCGCGGCTGATGAAGGCCAGCTCATTCTCATAGCAAAAGGAGTTAGCCCCAGAGGTGGGGAACTTCCTCTCCTCCATGTCCTTAGCGCTGCATCTAGGCGTGGATGGTACCTCAAATGTTTTATGGAAAAAAGAGTAGTCTATTCTGTACAGGTTCTTCTCTTCAAAGATGACAGGCTCAAAGCGTTGCCCCCAAAGGATCTCTGAAGGTAGATATGAACTCCGCGCCTGTGTGGTCATGGCAGTGGCCTCCACCAAACCCTCCAGAATGATCACAATCTCGAAATCTGCCGTCTCCAAGTCCTGTTTGCTGATACCAAATAGAGGGCTTTCCTCATCTATCTCATGTATGACCGTAAGGGGAGCAACCAAGAATAGGCGGTCAGTGCCTTTGTCATAGCCCACATTCATGTCCATCTGGTCCAGAGGGATGAACTCTCCCTCCTCGGTGTATCGAGGCTTCACTAGCTGAGCCCTGACGTGAGCTTCTACAATTTGGCTCTTCCTCAGGTTGGCCACTCGAAACATGAGACACAATTTCCCATCACGCATGGCAATGACTGCATTCTGACTGAACAGGAGTGTTTCGGCTCGTTTCTTAGGCCTCGCCATCTTGGCCATTATGGCTCCGATCATGAAGGCATCAATGATGCAGCCAATAATGGACTGAAACACCAACATGAACACAGCCGCAGGGCACTCCTCTGTGACACAGCGGGCTCCATACCCTATAGTGGTCTGAGTCTCAATAGAAAACAGGAACGCCGCCACAAACGACCGCACCATTGTCACACAGGGAGTAAAACTCTCATCATTGTTTTCCATGTCCCCGTGCAGTGTTCCAATGACCCAGTAGGCCAAACCAAACATGAGCCAGGAGAGCACGAAGGCCAGGCTGAAGAGCAGGAACATGAACCTCCATCGTACGTCCACACAGGTGGTGAAAATGTCAGACAAGTACCTCTGCGACAGTTCGTCCATGTTGGAGAATTGGATGTTACATTGTCCGCTCTTACTAACAAAGCGGGTGTGGTATCGACGTCTTGTGTGGATTTTGCCATTGCCAAAAGTGCCAACAGCAGGCATAGTACTGAGTCTGAAGCTTTCGTCTTCACAAGACACAAAGCTGTGGTGGTTGGACCTCTCCACACTCATGCCTCTGCAGGCCGTGTTATTCCTGCTTCATACAACTACGTTCAGATGACCAGGGTCCAGAGCTGGAAGAGTTAGAGGGGAGGCATGTGTCTGTGGAAGATATGGATCAAAAATTAATATGCATTTAGGGTTTAGTAATTCATTTAATTACTTCTTTACATGAGCATTTCAATCAGTAATTCGTAGAACAGGTCTAATGATCACACAATGAAAGCATGATCAATGACTGAACAGCAAGCAACCTAAAATTAACTCTGATCTTACCTCCCAGGCCTTCCACTTTACTCTGTAACCTCATAACCCTAAATAACCTGGGAGTGCAGCTACTTATGAAAACGATTTCAAGACTGATGTTTATTTCCCTAAACATAAATCACTTCTGATCCTCAAATGTAATCTGGCTGTTGCAAACACTCACCCACGGTGTATACAATACATGTTTGTGTAGTTAAACAGGGCAGAAATAGCCAGCTAATCCAATGCCCTGCCATTTTATATGACGTATGATGGTCTAGTCCAACTGGCCGGTGATTAGAGCCACTGGAGGGCTGCCGATTCCCCCCGAGTCTGTGATCTAAAATATGCGTCCCAAAAAACAGGCCTGCCGGATTTTTCCAACAGGATCATGTTGGACCCATTACATTAAACAATTTTGAACTTAATCAAACACAATTAAGTCAGACAGCAACAATAAAAATGTAAGCATATTTGCCTTTAATCATCCATTATATTTAGTACTCATGAAAATGCATGAAACATATAACTTAGGCTATAACCTGGACCAGATTTTTGACCCATGGGCTTTGACAGGAGAGCACAAAATGGAATATCGAGACGAATATCGTCACTACACACTTACAGCACTTATTGTGGAGCACTGGATGCTACTCAGTGCACGGGACTATGATAGGTACATGTATGTAATTATGAATCTATTTTCCACATTCAGTGACTGACATGTACAAAAACATGTGCACCATAGTTAGACCAAGTGGGATCTAGTTTGTACTAAAGCCTTTAAATGAGATCAGAGTGTGGGCAACGCAGATGTCCTTACACTCTGTGGGCATGTGCTCCCCACAAAAGAACAGGTGCAGCATGTTTGGTGGATTTAGTTAAACCCGAAGCATGAACTTTCAAGATTTCAGAATGCAGTCCCACCATTGATAAAACTGAACCCAGCCATAATCTCCCCGACTTCATGGGCATGTGCGCGCGTGTGTCTTTTTAAAACCAGCAGTTCCTCAAAGCTCTAGTTGCTAGGAGGCAGGATGTTGAGGATATTAATATCTAGTATAGTCTGGTGTGCCACGCTTTGCCTGCTGGGCTGTGATCTTAACACCTATTGTTTGCCACCTGACTTGTAAAACCAGTGATAAAAGATAATTTGTATATAAAATTTGGCTTACCTTGTGTGCTGCTGATTTCGTCAATGCCTCTCCAACTTCTTCTGTTGCAAATGTCTCTTGCTGAGTTCTTGCATGTTCCTCAGGCTTGTTATGCTTGGAGACACTCTAAACTCCTCCAGCAGTACTGGCATGTCTTAGCTCGACCACACTTGACGCTTTCGCTCGCTGAAGACAGAACTCATCACTTTCAATCAAAACGCTCCAGGATTCCAACTCCCGGTTTCAATTTGTGAAGTTGACAACAATTCAGATATCCAAAAAAGTGTTCTCAGAGCCCCAAAAACATGGTCCAAAAACAATGTATGGTTATTTTAGGAGTCTTGTCAGTCTTAGCCAGTCTGACACATTGGGAATATCTGCCATCTGATCTAGCTCCGGTGCCGATCCCACTCAGTATCCCACATCCAGTGCTCGAATGCTCACAGCTCTCACCCTCCCTCCCACTCTCCCTCGTGCGGTGTCACTGTAGATAGCTGGCATTTGCAAACTACGAAACACGTCCTCAAACAAGTGTCACACCACGCGGGTCAGCAGTTGTGCTCCACACTGGAAAGTGCATATACGGTTGGGAGGAGACGGACTGTTCACTTGTCAAGGAACTGTAAATGTCTCCTGAGACCTTTTTGAGAACGCAGCAATTGATCACATTACATATGGAAGAAAAGAAGAAAAAAATACATGTAGCAGATTCATGAACTTAGACATATCTTAGTTTTATACAAACCTCAACTCAAACAAGAACAAATCTCACCTAAACTCAAAAACTTGGAGCTGTTTCTGCCAAAGAAATGGCTGCAAACCTGACGATAATAAAGTCCCGTGATGATTTCTGAGATTGTGGTTTTGATTAAATCTTGATTAATTGCTCTAACATTTGTTATATATTTTTACCATCAAGATTCAGTTTCATATTTTACAGAAGCAGCATAACCCCTCCTCACCCCCAAAACAACTCTATTGCAATATGATAAACTGAGTGTTTCCTAAAATGTCATTTGTTTGTGCCTCCAAGCCGCGTGTTTTGTAGAATTGGGTGTTGTAGACCATGGATTGTTCCTGTGGTGTGAGGACTCTAAATAGGTCATGGGTTCGCTTTTGGAGAAGCCAGGCTAGGATGGGTGTGGAGTGCGCTATGGGAACAGTGACGGCACAGTCGATAGCGGGGCCCAGGTCGTTATTTAAAGGCTTTTTCTCTGTGGATGTAGGGGTTCGAAATGGGCCAGGCCCAACTGCATTTGGGGCATAGGCAGCTGCATTAGATGGTGATGAGAGGAAAGTTTGAATAATCACTATTTCCCCACATGTGTTTGATGCCTGGGGTAGTGCATTACTGGCTGTAATGTAAAATGCTATATTATGAGATCAATATGTCGCCTCAAATAGATAAACGGCCATACCATATCGTTAGAGTTACTCTCTTGCATGATACATTAGGACTAAATCGACAAGCTAGCAGAGGGCATAGTGACTCTTTTGTCGTAACACTAAATGATGTAATAACAGTTCAAAATCAAATGACATTTTTTTATTGATGTGCCGCATTTTCTAATCCTTTTCTCAAAAAATTTAAAGCAATCTTTGACAAATGCACATTTGGTGAAGCATTTGTAAAAAAACACATTTCAACATATACAAAGCTTTTCTTTTCTAATTCAGTTGTGTCAATACATTTTTTGTATTGAAACAAAACCTTTCGCTCACCTTAACCAAGACACATGGATGACGTTGAGAGAGTTTATGATGTTTCTTATTACAGATTAGATTATATTTTGCTCTGACGTTATAGCATATGATGTGACGTTAACAGGGCATTAGTCACCTTATTCAGACGAAACCGAGCATGATGTAAACAGGCAGTAAACAACGTTGTCATAAAACATGATGGAGCTACAGTGCTTAATATCTTTCCAACTGAAACTTAGTGTGTAAGTGTTTTATCCATCATTAAGTCCAAGACAGGTAATCGCCTAAATCTCAGGTGAATAGCGTGCGTCTCTCCGGCCTTTTCCACAGATCCACGTGAGACGCCCTCAGAATGACGCCGATTCCGATGTGAACCGGCCGTCCTCCTTACTTTGTGTTTGCTGCGAGCAGTAATTGATCTTCGCATGACTAAATGGGCCACTTATTTTTACAGCCTCAGCAGGTGCATGTGTATTTTGGTGTTTATACCACAGATCCATCATCAGAGTTGCAACATTTGTGGGCCAGCTTGCCCCGCAGGTGCACACTGCAAGGAAGTGTTAAGCCGCTGGACAGAAGATCTTGGTGGGTGGTAACATTCAACCTCTTAACTCCCACCTGAACCGAGCACATTTTCTCCAGTTTGGTTTTACCCCAGTCCAAAAGCTTCTGGGAAAAAAGCTGTGAAAATAGCAATAAAACTGAGACGAAAAAAACAATGATGGAAATGTGACAAAAAAGTGAGAAAACATTGACAAAAAAGTGACGAAAAATTGATGGAAAAGTGGCAAAAATGTCACAAAAATGTCACAAGAAATTGACAAACAAATTGAAGAAAAAATGAAAAAATGTAACAAAAAAATTACAAAAAATGTGACCAAAAAATGACATAAATGTGACAAAAAAATTACAAAAATGTGACAAAAAAATTACAAAATTGTGATAAAAATCTGAAATAAAAAAAGAAAAAAAAATGACAAAAAAGTTACAAAAATGAGTTGATCACCCAACAAAATAATGACGGGGAAAAAAATCTGATGACGTGAGGGAAAAGATCCTCTCGGTTCAGGCAGGAGTTGAGAGGTTAAAATTGCTATACAGGTTTTCTTTCACCATGTTGTATTTTTGCTCTTTAAAATTATCCTGCCTTTGCCAGACTGCTCTCTGTCTATTCTACACAGGTTAATAGCCTGAACACGCGACAGAAGGACCCCCCTGAAAGGGCGGGTCTAACACACTCAGATTGACAGTGAATTACGCCAAACAGCAAGCGTGACGACAGCTGTGCAACAGGCAGAGCGTTGAAGTCCAACTGCGTCAGTAGGGGCTGCTCTCCAGTCCAACACTCACCTGTTATGTCTGCATCGCTGCGACTTGCTGTGAAGGAGCTTAACGGCAAACAACTGCAGAGAGGGGCCCGACACAGGCATTTCTGTCATTGCTGGCTCTGAACATGGTTTGCTTTGGATTAAAACGTCGTTGTGTGTTACAGTGGTTAGGACTACAACAGCTCCACGTAGTTAGGGACATTACTTTGTGAATACTGCTGTGATTGGTTCGGCTATCTGCCAATTAGAAACCAGACCACCTTAAAGACTCTATACCTGATTTTTTTTTTAAATTACAAACAATGAAAGGAGAAGCTAGTAAACTACAAATACAACTGCTTTATAATTATCATGTTTTTTTCCCAACAAATGTCTGAGTTTACAAAATACTGCAAAAAGACAAAAATCAGGTATAGTGCCTTTAAAGAACCTCGATCCTCCAAAAATTGCCTTGAGCTTTTAACTATGTGTATCATAGGCCAACTCGATATTACTGTATACCAAAAACATTCCTAGAGGGTAGATTCACACGTTTCAATAATCAGCCCGCCTCTAAACGCCATCTCGCTCTCCGGCAAACGTCATACAGACACATCCTATAAGGTCCAAAATCCTAAACCGAACTTGTTCTGATCCTGTCAGTAGCCATGCGCTCTTCATTTAATTGCACTGCTGCCCTTGTCATCTGTGCACAGGAGGAATAAGTGCACCCTCTCGTGGCATTTTGCATAACTGCATTTCCTAACATCTCAAAACATTCTGTCGGTGTAGATCAGGGGTGGGCAAGTTTGTGTCATGGGGGGCCAATTTTCTTAATTTCCAAAACGCCAAGGGCCGAAACTCACAATTGTAGCCCAAAGTAAAGCACCTTTTTACTACAAATATAAGTTTTACACATAACATATGACCTAATGGGGTGTTTTGCTGGGAAATGTGAAAATATTGACAGCATTTTTCAAACTTTAGAGTCCTTGTTACGTATTTGGTCTCTGATTTATGAATATATGTTTCTTCAAAATTCTCTTGGGGGCCAAAGGTTTTATGCTGGAGGAATTTGGCACCCGGGCCTGACGTTGCCTATCCATGGTGTAGATACATAGGCTAAATTATTTTAAGTTATACTACAGAACTGACCAAGACTAAGGTGTCTAAAGTAGTTATATAAGTATGTATAAAGCACAATATATAGGATATATTAATCATATTTTTGTGGATTTTGGATTACATAAGCAATTGGATCTAGGAAGTCGATATGAATGTTTAAATGGGATTTAAAGACAGAAAAATGTTCAAAGTATTGCTATTTGGTCCAAGTACTTTTTAATCCTTTTGAATGCCACAAAAAAGCACATAATCCCCTAAAACAGTCTCTTCCATAGCTTTGCTTTCGATTGCAGAGAAACCTTACCTTGATCATAGTTGACCGATCAGACGCCATCTTGCAGTCGGTTTTGCAGCATGAAGGTTTTGCTAATATGCCAGAGCCTCTGTCCCTGTGAGCGCTTAGCTTTTCTCTAATTGTCTGAGCCGTTAAAATGCCGTCCAAAATGGAAATGAATTAATTGAACCTAATTCAGTAACCTGGTTGTTATCCAGCCTGTGATTGGTCAAACACTGACACGATGGTCCCGCCCTGCGTTACTTGAAATCAAGATTCTTAATGACAAGGTAAACTGGCCTTGTCACAATGATTACAGTATTTTTTTTGTATTCAAACTCCAGGCGTACTACATTGATTTCAAGACACGACTCGAGACTCTCCCATTTTAATTTATCACCCCGAATTTAAGGTGAGGGCCCTCAATTTTTACTAGAAGAACTTGTGAAAGATGATTGAAACCTTCTCCATTCTCAAGGTTTCAATCATCCTTCACAAGTTCAGGTGTAGGCCAGGGGAAAGCATGTATGCAGTCACTTTGGAAGATAGATGATTTCTTTGCCAAGACAAACATCAGGATTTTTTTTTAAACACTGTTTTTTGTTTTTGCTTTTTAGGAATTCATCTTTGGAACCTAAATCCCAAGACCCAAGAACACAGGTAAGGTAAGAACATTTAAAGTAATATTCTTTAATCCAGTCACACGTTATTATGGCATTATAAAAACATATTACAACTACTGTCTTTACAAAACTCACAAACAGCCTTAGAAAGCAAAAAAAAAAAGAAAGATGTCCCTTCCTCTGTGGTGCGCAGTGTTTGCATTCAGCGACATCTAGTGGTACAAAGGGTGAGCAACAATCCAATATACCAACAGACCAGCGTTTCCCCTTCTGATTTGGTTTGGTCACAGTTTTGAGACTGTCCTAAATGAGGCTGGATCAGGACTCAAACAACCTCATCCGCTCCTGCACAGAAAGGCCTTCTCTTAAACTCTGGGGGGAGAAGAGGCACACAGTCAGCTTTACAAAAAAATCATCACCGTTTTGTTCTATCCCTGTTTAGACGTACCTTGGACCTCACTGCTCTGAGCCGACGGGATATTGACATTCTGCTAGTTTTATTTTCAACAGCGACATCTTCTTTGTTTGCCACACTGTCCTCTGACAGCACTGCAAAGAAATGATCACTTAAATCCGGCGTGTCAATGAGCTGTCCGCACATTTTTGGCACCTCTGATCAAATATATGTTCAAATACTTTCTAACCCCAAAACGAATGCAGTTACCTTGACCGTGCTCCTGCTTTCCTGGAGACCAAGTGGCACATTTTTTAAAGTCCTCATACAACTTCTCATGAGGGGTTCCCATGCACAAAGACTTGAGCTTATTCTGGGCATAAATTGTATCCTTAAAAGGAAAAAAAGAATATTCTCAACAGGGTTTTAATGAAGGCTACTGTAAACGTCAGGGATGAAGTGTACCATTCGAGCCAGTTTGAGTTCCTCCTTGAGAGACGTGGCTTCTTGTCGGAGGAACTGCATCTCTGCCTCCCTGGCGCGTAAAATCACCTGTTGAACCAAAGTGAAAGCTATGGAACTTAAAAAGGGGAAAGGGAAAGGTTTTCCCTCGACGCTTACCTCCATCTCATAGGAGTCTGTCCCATCTGAAGTGACCCGTTGACCGTTCAGAGAGTGCAGGGAAGAAGCGTCATCTGCACCGCTCTTCGTACAACATAAAACATGAAAAGAAACAGTCATTATGTGCTACCAGATCCATCATACACTCACTTCATCACTGCTGGGGTCTAATGTTTGTTTGTTTGTTTATTAAGATCCCCTTTAGCCATTGCCCTTGACAATGGCTAGTCTTCCTGGGGTCCAGATCACAACAGCATAAAAATATAAATACACAATTACAACATATTACATTTGTTGCAGTGTGACAACAGAGTCTTTTTTTTTAAAAATGTTCATGTCTGCAATGTTAGAAATGAGAGTTCCAGGATTTCATTCCTCTGAACATAACAGCCTTCTGTCCAGTCTGGGTTTTACATGATGGAAGAGTAAAATGACCATTTACTGCGTGTCTTGTGTTAAACTTATGTATGGAGCAACTGAATACAAGTACATCATACAAAACCTTAGGGAGTTTTAACACAATAATCTTTTTAAAGACGCAAAGAAGGGCAAAGTGCAGTCTGTTCTTCACCAATGTCCAGCCTAAAGTTTGGTGCAACCTTTGAATATTTGTATATTTTGAGCACCATTGCGCGAGACGTGCTGCCTTATTTTGCACTAACTGTAGCTTCTCAATATCTCTTTCCGAGGCACTGGACCAAACCAATGTAATGTATCTATTCTATAAGTCCGCCACCTCTGATTGTCCTTAGTATTTGTTTTGTTTCATTCTCTTACCTTCTTTTTTTTAAGCTCCTGGAGTTCTTGGCTCAGCTGAGAGTTTTCCAGACACTTTTGCGTGTGCTGCACTGACAACAGCTCCAGATCTTTATTCAGTGACTGCAGCTCCTTTCTTCAAATGTATAATGCAAGATACAGAATTTAAAACGGCATATCCATAAATCACTAAAACGAATGAATTAAAAGAAAAAAGAACTCGTACTCGTATTCGACGTGCAGTTCTGAGACGTCTGCTTTTTCTCTTATCCGGGTTTTCTCCAGTTCCTCCTTATGCGCTCTCCTCATAGCCACAATTGCTACAGGAAGAAAAGTATTTAGTTTGGTCGTAGTTTCATGTTTTAATCCAGGTAAGGACGGGAAACCATTCAACTTTAATCCCTCACACTTAAATGACTTTTTTGCCTTTTTTTCTAATTCTGTCTGAAAATATTTGATATATAATAGCAACCCCGGAGCAATGCCATATTCAAATACATCCACATTTTTGCCTCATTGCTCTTGTAATTTTGAAAGCAATTCAACATGCACTTTTGTCACAGATGGCCTAGGCTTTTTTCCAAAACATACTGTATTGTACCCATATACTGTAGATTAACAATGGACTCATTCTAGGAAATGGGGGCAGGCTCCGAAAGTTCACTGCGCTAATGAACTTTCCACTGAAACCTTTTTGCTTCTCTTTAAGCCATTATTGAGCTCATCATTCTGGCCTCTACATATCGGTATTTTTTAAATTTTCACCTATTCTGAATTGTATAGCTAATAATTGCTAGCATGAATGAGCTTCAGTTAGCCTGTGCTGAACGCTATGGGGAAGCTACCCTCATTTAGTGCATTCTAAATGTACAGTTTATGATTGTATCGTGACTAAAATCTTGGATTGAGCAATGCATTCATTCAACAAAACAAGCTCTTTTGGGCAGATGTTTTGCATTAGATGTCTTTACCTGCCATTGTTGCTGCCGTCTCCTCCTTCAACAGTTGGTCTTTCTCCTTCAGGAGTTTAGCCACTTCCTTCTGGTGCTGCTGCTGCAGATCGTTGATGAGCTTCTTGTGCATCTCCTCCATAGCACTGAACCTCTGGTGATATAGCACAAGACTCATATACTATATATTGGATATATAGTATATTTTACAGGAGGGTATAGAGAGCATACATGAGCCAAGACATGTTAACTGTACCTGTGCGTTACAAAAACTGCAAAAGTAAACCACTTTACTGTAAAAAAAAAAAAATTAATAGCTCTATTTAGCGTTAAATTATAACAATGTGTTTACTCCACGGCTCATTTGTTTACTTTTTCTATTGTTACTCTTTGGACAATGCCACAATATGAACAATATTCGCGGAATTTGCTTGTAACCACCCATTTTATGGCTAAAATTTGTACGTTATCTAATGTGAGTGCAATCCTACATGAACAACACCTCTCGGGGCAATGCAGTAAACTTCTAAGAAAAGTATGGTTACCTCAGATTTATCCTGTTCTTCATTGTTGCTCCCACGAGCACTGTCCCCATGAATGTGGTTGGAAGCCGACTTGCCGGTAATTTTGCTCAGTTTCTCTTTGGAAAAACACTTGCTGTAATAATCATGCAAATGTTTCATCTCCTCTTCGTGGATCTTCTGCAGCTCTTGTATTTTCACCTGAAATTCTCTCTCCAATTTTTGCATGCGTTCTTCGTGATAGCTCTCGATTTTCTGTATGTCCTCAAGGAGTTTCTCATTCCCCGTCTCGACGATGAATACCCTCTGCTCAGCGTGCCTCAACTCCTCTCTCAGCAGGCAGTTATCATCTTCAAGTTGGCGTAATGTTTCCTTAGTTTCCTGATCCTTACACATGGGTTGCAGATGGTGGTTAGACTCCTGCCTGAGATCTAAGTGTAACCTATGTGTCAAAAAAATTAATTTTGCCTGCTCGTGCACCCACTTCAAATCAGTATTTTCAGGCTCATTCACCTCTGGAATGTCCTGACTGAGTTGGCGCAAGAATGCCTCTCTTTTCTGTAGCGCTGATATGAGTTCTTCTATCCAGGCACATTTTTTATCTGATTTTGCATCATCATTTGTCTTAGTTTGTCTTTGCACACTTACATCATCTTTCTTCTCAAAAGAGTCCAGCTCAGAAGGTTGCATTTCCTTCATGCTCGAATTTGAACTTTGCTGTTGGAATTTGAAGATCTTATAAACCAACTCCGCTTCAACACACGCGCTGCTCACAACACTTTCCACCGATTCGTCATTTCTGCTTTGCGCTTTTAGGGCTATCATTTGCGTTAACAAGCTTTGGTACGTCTGTGAAAGAGTGCCTTCATTTTCCTTGTGCATTACTTGCAGCTGACTAATGACATTTTTACTTTGCAACATGGTTGCCATGGTTTCCACAACATATGCCTCCCGAGACAAACATTTCCCAACACTGTCTGAAGCATCCTCCAAGAGGTTAATGTTATCAGTTAACATCTTGTCATTGAGAATCCGTTCCTCCTCTTTGCTTGCATAGCGCGATTCGTGTTGTTGCTTTTCCGCGTCTTTTTCGCCTTGCTGAAGACAATTCACCAAAGTGGCGAGCTGCTTTTCGAAGTCCTCAACATCTATATGCGACCCCGCTTCTTGCAGTCGTCCCCTGCAAGCTTGCACAATATTGAGTGCTACCTGGAACCTCCCAACCAACATTCTACAGCGGTTCTCCATCTCCTGGGCGAAGCGCTGGTTGTGTTTGGCTTGAGTGTGCAGGAGGAGGCTGAGATGCTGAGCGTTAGCACGTGTTTGGGTGAGCTGGGAGCAGAGAAGTGGATCCTGGAAGGTCACGTTGCTCTGATGGTTCTCCAGCCTTTGAGTGATGTCTCTAAGTTTCTCCTCTGTTACATAAAGTTTGGTCTCAAGGACCTGGATTACAGACGCAAACCTTTCGGGGTCTTCTCCGTCTGCAGAAGCACTGTGGTCAATGGAGCGAGAGCGCACTCGCATACAACTCTCAACGTTGACGTTCTGTGTGTTACTTATGAACAGCTGATTTTTCTGTACCTCGTTCTCTTTGAGCACTTTGTTCAACCTCATCTCCGTTTCCTCAAGACTGTTCCCTAACACTTCCATTTTCAGCAGGACTTCGGTCAGCTCTTGCTCTTTTTGGTCCAGTTGGCGCTCGTATCCTTCTCGCATCTCCTGGGCCTCAGTCTCCCACTGGAATACCTTCCCTAAAGACACCTGCAATTCCTCGCACGCTCTCTCATAGGAATGCTCCAAGTTGTAAAACTGTGTCTCGTCTGTTTGCAAGCGGCTTTGCAGTCTGCTCACCTCTCCGTTTGACTCACATACTTGGCTCTGTAGCTCCTGGCACTGGCGCTCTAGCTGATCTTTATCCTCTTGGAGCTCTTGCATGGCAGATATTGTTTGCTGTAACTCCTCCTGAAGTCGCTCCTGGGCTTCTTGAATCTCTCTTGTCCATTCGTGAGTCTTATTAAAATTCTCCACCTGCTCCTCAGCCCTTCCCAGTTGCTCTTGGAGATCCTGTGAGCGTCTCTCGGCCTGGGCAAGGCTAGCCGCCAGACTCGAGCGTTCCCGCTCTTGACTTGCCTGGAGTAACATGAGGTGCTTCTCGAGTCTAGCCTCTTTTTGAGCCTGGGTCTCCTCATAAGCACGGAGTTGACTCGTAACCTCTTGGTAATCTTCCCGTAGCTGATTGGCCTCTTGCTGTAAATCACACAAACCGTGCAATTCTTCCTGGACTTGTGTCAAACGGGACTCTGCTTCGACCCTCTTCTCTTCGCTCGATTGTAGTTGTGTTTTCAGTAATGAAATGCTTTGCTCAAACTCCAACTGTTTTTCCTTGAACCGTCGTCTGTCCTGCTCTAGCTGGGCTTGGGCCAGAGTAGTGGCATCGCCAGTGACCAGAAGCTGTGCCTGTTGTGCCAAGAGGTCCACCCTTCTCCGCAGTTCAGCCTCTCTTGCTTCCTCCTGCTTTCGCCTCTCGGCTTCCAGCTCTGCGTGGAGTTCCTGGTTGATCTTCTGTAGCTGTTGTAAACCCGCTTGGTCAATAGAAGAGGCAGGATTTGATTGATCCCTCTATGGAACAGCAAAGTAAAGGACACAGTAGGCATAGATATTTTTCTCATATACTGTATGTGTACTTTCAATTGTTTATGCTTAATACCTTTCGAAGACTCATTTCATGTAAATGTCTCTCCCTCTCTTGTTGGAGCTCCCTCTGTAGATTTCTGTTCATTTGCTGAAGCCGAGAGAGCTCTTTTTGAGTTTTCTCAAGCTGTTGAAGAATTGTACACATATTTAGATTCACAATTGTCACTTTCAAAATTTCAAACATGATCTTACTAGCCATCATTTTAGAATGTTGAATGTATTTAGAATTAGCTTCTTTTATTTCAGAACTGATTTCTTTTGTTTTAGTGCATATAACAACGGGCAATATTGTATAATGAAATAATACCTGGTATATTGCCTGGTTTATAAATAATACGTTCCTATAATGGCAGAATATTTTGTGGTTTTGTAATTAAGTCTTTGTGATTTCCTAATTGCTACCATTCAAATTACAGTTTTGATTATTCTGTGATTAATTGTACATAGGGTGTTCTTTATGTACAAAATATACAAATGAGACTAAATATTTGCAAAGGATAACAGATTTGAACACAAACATACTGCTATAGCCTCACCTCTTTGACCAGTTGTCCAGTATGTTTTCCACTTAGTGGATTTTCCTCCTCTTGAGCACACGGACGACAGTTATTTATTGGCTGCTGACCGTGTTCTTCTTGTCTCGTTGCTGTTTCAATCTTGTGCTCCGGCAGAGCATTTAAATCTCCATTTAAACTTGCATCACATGAAGCTTCTACTTAAAAAAGAGAGAAATGCAGTTTACAAAATGCAAAATTACAGACAAAGAGATTGAATTACCTTTCTCTGAGTTTTGAACCATAAGGTCTGAAGAATGTTCAATCACGTCTTTGAATGAATTGATTGGAAGTGTTGCCGATGAGATGGGAGGCGACTGTGCGGATACACAGTCTTTAATGCTGGTGGGCAGCTCTACTTTTGCTTCATGTTCTTCAGTGGCGTTTTCATCTTTATCTCTGTGATCTTTGAATCCACCATTTTTTTTATCTCTCCCGAGAGCATCAGGAGATTGAGAAAAGTCTTGCTGTTGGAGGTTTTGCTCTGTAATGGAGCTGAGATTTGTACATGATGTTAGACTTGACAGATACAGCAACACGTGATTTGTAGTTCTTTTTTTGTACTCACTCTGTAATAGCAGGTGTGGCATTGGGACGAACGTTTCTTAGCACGGCCTGGACCCAGTTACGTCTCATTCCAGAGGTCATAGCACAGAGTGTGTACACGCCATCTCTCGTCTGTATACAGAAAAAAAGATGAGTGTAAATATGCAATTATAGGTAAAGGGTGCCATGTAACGAGCGCCTTGGTGCATTTCGCGCGCTCATGCTGCGTCAACACACCTCAGCAAATTCCTAGTTGTGAACCTGTTCTCTAACAATGGCAATAAAGCCTATTCTGATTCTGAAATCATTGGGTAAACATCAGCACTAAAGTCTTTAGAGGTAGTAAATTGGAATAGGCATGCTTGAGTGCATATTTTTTACGCAGTCTTACATTCTTTCATAATTTGAATTAAAATACCTGTTTCTTGACACTGTTGCTGTGATGGTGACATGTAGCCACAGAGGACGACTCTAACGACTGACTGGACAGGCTGGTTTTCATATCCTCATTGGTACTTAATGTAGAATCTTTGCTATCCCTGAAATGTCAGAAAGCAATTGTTTAAAATACAGATCCAAAAGAAATATGGCTTATTTTTTAAAGGCGAACCTGAGTCTCTCGAGTGAGGTCGAAAACTTTCCAGACTCCAAACCTTTTTCTTTTCAAAAACAAGAAGAAAGAAAAAAACTCCATTGTTTATAGATCATCCCAAATCTGTCATAAATAAAAGCAATTCAAAATAAAAAAAAGTACCATCTCTTGCTTTCTGGTCCAGTCTGTTCAGGGAGCGACTGCTTCGTATGAATGGCGCTGCTGAGAAGGAGGAGCCGTGGAGGGTGGAGAAACTCCGGCTGCTGCCGAGACGGATGGCCGGCCTGGACAATCGAGATCCTGCTGATCTAGTGTCCTTAAGTCCCACATGGCTCTGCTCTTGCGTGCCACCAGGACTCCTGTCCCGAACGCAGAAACTGTGGCTCCTTCCAACGTTCCCACCGCTTTTGGTACTTGCCCTCTGTTTCCCACTGGGTGCTGGCAACTTTGTCTCCTTTAGGAAAGAAAAATTGTTAAAACTTCACCATCTGAGACACACTGGGGACCATACGATCTAATGGCCACATTTAAACCCTGACACACAATCTCTTAATTAACTTAAGCGCCATCTGACCACTGCTGTGATCCCGGTCGCAGACACGTCCAAACACACGCATTAGCTAAGGGGTAATTAAACTTGAGCGTCGGAGAGACACCATGCCACGATTCTGGGCTTCCGCAGAGGCAATCAATCTGCAGCCGGACCAAAAGCCAGAGGAATCAATGACGAGAGCCCTGAGTTAGCGACTTTTGCCGGTTTAACAGCGCTGACTTGATCCTTGGCCATTAATACAGACATAAATCAGCTTCGGGTTATAGCTGAGCTGCTTGGTGGAGACAGAAATCATCACATTTTTCATAGTTCATGTGGCAAAAGCTAATTATCCTGTAACAGGGTACAGGAAGTATTGACATACCTCTATTTACACATTTTTGTTATTATGTTGAAGACATATACTGCAAATGTTCAAATTAATATATTCTTTAATACACACATCCTCAATGGCTGACCTATGTTTAAAAACAGGACGGCTATGATTGAAATGGCAGTTGTAGAGTATAAACTTTTTATGTTTCTCTGTGAGTGTATATGCATTATTATTTGGGTTGATATTTCAGACTGTTACACAAAAAAGAGGCCTAGAAACCTTCTGAACGCTAAATATGTAACACTATAAACTAGGCAATACCTTGATTATCTTTTTTGGTGTGGGTTTGTTTGCCTTAGAATTCACAAACGTTTCCGGCCACCTGTACAGAAGAATACAGAGTAAATTACATACACATTTTAAACATTAAAAAACTCAATCTATTCATAACCCCCCCAAAGGAGCATCTACAAATTACCCAGAACCTGTTTTCTTTCTATGAGATACTTGTGTATTTTTGTAGTGAGCGTGCATCAAGATCAACAAACTTACCGTGGTTTCTTTGACATCATCTTTGAAAGTCCAAAGTAGAAATTCTTCACATATGCAAAGTCTTCTCGGGCAGCAGCCGCACTGTAGCCTATTGACCAAAGGAATGACCACATAAACTACATCGCATACACTCGCTCACACATAATCCTGGACACGGTTGACACTGTCCATTAGAGTTTGGTGGGATTAGGGCGACAGCTTAACAGGATTAGGCCTATATGGTCATTTTGGTGAACTTGAGGTTTACATATATAACTTTTCCCCCCCCAGGCCTTATGGGTGGTAAACACAGAGTAGACTGTATTTTGTAGACAGTGACAGAACAAAGGGGGTTTATGGTCCCAGTGACACTAATGGTTGAGGCAGCAGCTGTCACCGTGTACTCAGTTGACCTAAGCGCTTGAGCACATTTCGCACATACACCGACAACATGATTGACACTTCTCTCATAAATCAATACATTAATCTGGTGATATATTTTGGTTGCGGCATTTCACCCTTTGAAGAATAAAGCAGCTGTAAATACTCACACAACACGAGTTTCAGAGGACGGTCAAACGTCTATTGTCACTTGTCAAAAAGTCTATTTTTGAGAGTTTTATGGCCTAGTAGTTGGACACATTTTGGAGGATAATTGTGAACTTTGCCACTAAGACAAATTATTTTTCGACTTCAAGATCGATTTCAAGATTCATCCCATTCATCTGAGAGTTGTTTATTATTTTATATATATATCTTTTTTAACTTCAATATCTCTCTTATAAAGGTGCCTCTCCATCTTTAAAATGCTCTAAATTTAGGTCCAATTAATGTAGAATCACACTGTACAATCAGCAGACCATTTATAGCCTAGTTCTAGTAGTAAATAAATGGTCAATGAAACCTCCCAAAATACATTCAGATGAAAGCAGCGCTGTGATTGGCTGGGGGTCAGGTGACCTCACAGCTGATTCCGCTGGAGTGTTTTGCTGTGGCCTGTGCTCAATGCTCATCATCTCATGTAGCCATTTCCACTTAGCCACATTTCTGCAACAGGATCGTCGGTGTCCGGGGGTCTGCGATGGCACAGGCGGCCCAGACCAGTGCACCAGACACGAACAGCGCTCCCATCCGAGTGGAGCACGATAAGAAGCGACGGCAGTTCGTAATAAGACTGAACGGTAAATCAATCCACAACATAAACATTGGCTAATGCTAACTAGTTGACAATTGCTAGCTATGTGGAGCCATATCTTTTCGACTGAATATAATGTCCATCTCAACCACTGTGGATGGTAAATGATCTGATCAACAGAAGTGATTATTTTGAAGTATGACAATAATTTGGCCTAATATAAAATAATTTCTCAATGCAACTTCCTGGATTGTTATACTGCAAACTTTAGTGTCTGTTTCTACAGGACAATATTTGCATACACTGGAAACATAAAAAGTAGATGTGGGCATTTATGTACTGTATTTATTACAAACCTGTCCCTGCGTTACCTTTGATTTGTCACTCACATGTATCCATAATGTTGTTTAAATCCTCATATTTAATAGGGCACCTGCCCAATGCCTACTACACCTATATGGGCAGCAAGGGGCAATTAATTCAGTGGCTAAAAAGATACTTGCACATATTTGCATGCTCACAGGATCTCATGACCGAGCAGTTCTTCTGTATGAATATGTTGGGAAGAAGACTGTGGACTTGCAACACACTGAAGTGCCAGATGCCTACCGGGGGAGGGGAATCGCAAAACACTTGGCCAAGGTAAAATATCTCACTTTTAAAACAAATACATTCATTTGTGCTTTGAGTTGGTATTGACTGTATGAAATGTGCAGTATGAATAAGCATGCCTTGCCTTTCCCATTTACAAAAAGCATCGAGAGTTAATCTTTTGAAACAGATTGTTGCTGATTTTTCATACTTAGTTTGCAAATAGTTAGTTGCAATAAATATACATCTAAATACCTATAATAAATGTTCTGTTACCACAGGCAGCCATGGATTTTGTTGTGGAAGAAGATCTGAAAGCCCACTTGACTTGTTGGTACATTCAGAAGTATGTAAAAGAAAACCCACAGCCTCAGTACTTTGAACACATCTACCAATGATGCTGCATCATGAGAGATGCAAAAGGAACGACTGGAAGGAAGATACTGCCTAACATACTGCTCAGGAGTTACAACAAAGATTCTTCGAGGCCGTGGTAACAAGACTTTTGCGTTTATCATGAGACGGTTTCCTCATGGTAAATCTGTGAAATAAGCGCAGGGTCAAAGGGTCTGTATGTCAATAACTTACAGATAAACACGCACCAGGAAACAGTAACTGAATCCGTTGAGAGCCTAAGAAGACTAAACTTGGGCAGGTAATCTGTCGCGTACACACACAGTCAGCGGCTGATAATAAATAAGCAAAAGGATATCACTGGTTTGGAGGTCCATGATCTATGATCATTCAGGGACAGGGATCAGTGGTCTGCTCACAAAGGCTCAGTGGCATCTATCATTTGTATACAAAAACTTTTCATCCAATGATTATGCAGAAAACTGGTCTTAATATTGGTTTAATATGGTGACCTAAATGATGAGGTTTGTGGGGCTGCTGTTTGAGAAACTGAAAAAAACAAGTGTTGAATATAACTATAGCAAAATTATTGACATTATTTTTTACCTCGAGTTGGTATCTTAATCTCACTCACTTCTTTTTGGACTAAAATATTCAAAACCAAAGAACACTATTCTGTAGTAAGCAGTTGCTGTTATGATCATAGTGCTTGATCAAAATAACATTTGTGAGATTACGTCTGATAATGTCCAAAGACTTGCACATTTATTGGGTATCTCGGACCAGCTTTTCTGACAGGCACTGCTATGTTTTCTGTTTTTATTGTTTGATTTTTTAAGTCTATGGTTAGATATTTACTTTGAAAACTAAGGTGTGAATGGCCACTGAAGATATACAAGTCTGCCTACTGTTTTGTCTCCTTTTTTTAAATCTTAGTTTCTGCTATTGACAATCTCTTAGTTGAAGAGAACCTCAGGTCAGTCCACTCTGTGAAGTAGATCAGGAAACCCGTTTGTTCCAGTTTGCTTTTACCTGTTACTTAAGTGCATAATTTCATTTTCCTTTTAATATGGTTGTGACAATGTTTGTGTGTGAGACTACACCTTTTGTGTTGATAATAAACACAATATCTTCAAAATTGCAGGGTTCATTTTTGTCAAACGTGTGAATATATATTTAATCATTTTTAAGTACAGTTAGTTGCCAGTTGTTACTATTTTCTTCAGGAACACTACGTTTACATCTACCAGTTGTAATTAAATAAGTTAATTTACTAAGTGTGATTAAAAAATTCTGATGAAATGTTTAAGTTAAGCGTCCAATTGCACATTCAGACCAAACGCACTATCTATTATGTAGGTCATGTGTTTGCTTAAAACCTTGTCACTGTTTTTTTTACTCCCTTTTGTTAGTGCTTTTGTAATATTACATGACATAAATGCCGACACGTCTAAACGCGTCAGGTTACAGCGCGCGGCATTAGCGCACGAGGACAGTGCGTTATCGCCGGGTAAGTGCATTTGCATTTTTTCCATTCACTTCTCCACTCACGCATAACACCACGTTATACACACACTGGATGTGGATAGAAGTTAGACCAGCCGATATATATCAGTACTGCATGCCGTGTATTGTTGCGGAGAGTACGCTTGTGTAAGTACATAAGGTGTGTTCTCTATTTTATTTGATGGTGATTTGACTCAATACATTTTCCCTCCTGGAAAAAGAACATTCTGTTCATGTAGGAAATCCTGTATCGCATGAGCCGACCTAAACTTCTACCTAAACTAAAGGCACGCGTCCTCTCTGTGGTGCATCATGGGAACAGTAGTGAGTAACTGTGCACAGCGGTGTGTCTTTTATCTGACTGAACTGCATTACCCATAGAGCAAAGCGCTATTTTGCTTGGGCTGCAATCACGGTTGTATCTCCAACATGGCGTCGCTGGGAAGGAGGCGCGGTGTCCCAGTAAGCAGAGAGAGGTCAGTTACAACACAAAATGACCATTATACGACAGTGTTTTATCTCTATTCACTGTTTTATCGTTGTCAGTGTTCTTCTGACCTAATGCATGTCCGATGCTACGACGCTTCAGCGGTGTGTCAAGCTGGCAACCTGTTTTTTTATCCACGGTTAGCTCATGTTAGCTGGAGTCGAGAACAGCTAACTAGCTTTAGCGAGGAAACGCTCGAGCTCATGTGATGTTGTGGATGTATCCAACCTCCAGGCAAACTTCAATAAACGTGTTCCTTGTAGTTCATATGTCGTACACCATTAGCCTAGTTGTCATTCATTACTCGGCGGGTTTGAGTTTTAACCTGAACCAGAACGGCTTTACTGTCTTTACCCTTTCGGGCCGATGTTTGCGAACGTCCTTTACTGGAGAGAGCGAGCCCAACATCTTGATGTCACCAAAGGTTCACCAGATTTCTTTCGATGATTAAATAAATAGATAAATGTGTGTAGATTGTTCTATGAAGCGCTAGGATCGGTATCGCTCGTAGTCTGGTGGGTTTGCCGCTTGTGTCACAGGGTCAGAAGAAGTAAAGGCCAAAGTGTGATGTTCCGAAATCCAATTCATGGTACGTCCTGTGGAACAAAATCACACATAGTTTAACGGAAGTGTTTTTATTTATGAGGGAATATTTTGCTCCAACTTGGAAATCTGGCAAGTATTGATATTCCTTATAAGGTGGGTGTAAAGGCATCTTTAATTTGGGTTATTATCAAACGAAAGATTAAAAAGAAAAAAGTAAATGAATACGAATCAACACCATTTCTGCTTACGTCATCCAGTATTCATTTAAAAATGTGTTTTTTAATTTTTTAATTGCAATTTTTTGTTAATAACTGTCCTGTTTTCTTGTCTGTACATAGAGGAGTGATGGCGGCCACAGAGTGCTACATCGTCCGTGAGATCTACAATGGAGAAAACGCACAAGACCAGTTTGAGTATGAGCTAGAACAGGCATTGGAAGCCCAGTATAAATATATTGTTATTGAGCCCACACGCATTGGAGATGAGACGGCACGTTGGATTACTGTGGGCAATTGCCTACACAAATCGGCGGTGTTGTCAGGTGCAGCGTGCCTCTTGACGCCACTATCACTGCCCATTGAATATTCACGCTACGTCGCGGTGCCTGCTGGGGCTCTCAGTGTGGCCTGTGCCGCTCTCTACGGGATTTCATGGCAGTTTGACCCCTGCTGCAAGTACCAAGTGGAATACGACAGCCAAAAACTTTCCCGGCTGCCCCTGCATACACTCACCTCCTCCACACCAGTGGTGTTGGTTCGTAGGGATGACATCCACAGAAAGAGACTTCATAACACAATAGCACTGGCTGCCCTGGCATATTGTGCCAAGAAGATCTATGAACTTTATGCAGTATGAGTGATGAGTCCACTGAGGTGGGGTCTGAGACACAAGAACCTATTCAGGCAAGATCATGTCGTGGTGGAATCCAGCTGGTTGCTCCACATGTGGTTGCATCGATTTAAAACTTTTGATCAGAGGGATATAGTTAAAACTAGAAGGAATTGTTTTTCCCCTTTTTGTTTTCTCTCCTTTTGTGTGATGACTGTATCACACTTATCTCTGTAAAAACATTGCACCTACTCCCCTCCTCCCACTCCTTGCAACAGTGTTGTCCACAGGGTACCAATACTTCTCTGAACCTGGACTGAAATGTTTCCAGTATGGAGCTGTTTGTCATTCTTTATCCTTGTAGTTTTGCTGTAGCCCTTTCTTGCTGATCATTACATCACCCTCTCATTAAATATGAGGAAACTTCCTGCTCACATTTCTGTATTTTATTTTTTCATAAATGGATTCTACATGGTGTCCAAAAAAGCTTATGCAAATAGCAGCTTTTTTGTGGATGTGTCTTGTTCATGTAGATTTTTCTTGTTCAAAAGAGTTAAGATTCTGTGTGACAATGATGTGGATTTTGTCCTCTTTTGAAACACTATATAACTGGGAAAGTTGCAGTGCACGCTTCTTTAGGTACAATGTCTCTAATGTATATTACATTAGCGTAAAGCCAGTCCTGAACATTGGGGATTCGAGCGATATAAACATGTTGTAGTATTATATCAGTTTAAATATGGACCAGGGAATGCTAGTTCCATCAGAGGATGGTAAGAAGTGCATTCATTTTAATGTTCATTATAATATGGGGGTTGGATTTTTCTTTTAATTCTGACAGGCATTTAGGAAGTGAATTGAGCAGCGGAAAGGATTTTGTGAACTCCTCCAAAGGTCCATCTCTGTATCAGAAATAAATTTTGTTTGCCAACATTCTGGTCGTATTTTAGCAAACCCTTCATCTGATAAATTACTCTGTTGGGGGTGGCAATCAACAAATGGGTCTATGCTTAGTTTTTCTGAACCAAAAGCCTTTTTATAAAACCAAGAAACTCACAGAAGCAAGAAGTATTTCCCATGCACATGCAGCATTTCTCCAGCTTGTTGATACGTACTAGAAAAAACGTATTTAGGAGGAGACCTTTTTCAGATGAAAAAATCTTAATTGCATCTGCACGTTGCTGATTTGTGCACCATGCAGTCTCATTAGCTGTCAGCTGATCTGCGGATACTAATGATCGGTCAAAGCCCTGGGAGCCTTCTGGACTTGCAGATGATCAAGCAGCACAAGGGCTGCTAGTGTGACACTTCCTGGCTTCTACAGAATGACGTGTAGTGGCAGAACAATTCTGAGGTCATTAAGACTTGGCTGTATTTTATTCTTTGCTCATCAATTAGTAACTAAGCATATTTCAACTTAAAGCTACGCTGTAATATTTAAGAGAAAAAATGTAATCAAATACATTTGGCTGATGGCACGTACTGGTTGTCTTGCTTCCGTCAGTCTACCCCAGGGCAGCTGTGGCTACAATAGTATCTTACCACCACCAAGTATGGAGTGAATGAATAATGCATGAATAATGTAAAGCGTCTTTGAGTGTCCGGAAAAGCGCTATATAAAACCAATGCTTTATTATTAAGGTCAACGAAAAGTCGGACAATTTAAAAAAAGAAGAAGAAACGAAGAGAAGACGTGGACTACAACTCCCACAATCCGTAGCAGAGCGTCACCGGAAACGCATGGTTATCTGTTTCCGCTACAGTGTGAGGTTCAGTAGTACGGAAGAAGTCCTATTTTTCAAGTAAGTATATTTATTCGTTTATTTTACGTTATACAAGCTGTCTAACTACAGGCATCAAAGGCTGTTGCATCAGCTTTACATGTTTTTTAAAATGGTCATTGTTCTATCACGATTATTTTACGTGGTTTTCAATCAGAAGCCACTTGACAAACGGTATCAAATACAATATTCCACACAATATTCCACATTATAATATTCACAGGTCAGCAAGCCTAGAACAAAGCCTACGGTTTACACCAAGTGCAGCAGGTCAGCCACAGACAGTGAGGCTTGAACCTGAGGCGTGAAGATTGAAAAGAGAAGAGTCTTTTGTGAAGAGAAAAAGAGTGTTCACTGCACAGAAATACATTTTTATTTAAAGTTATAGATTCAGTTCACGGAGCATTTTTTTTTTTACTAACTTCACAACCATTGGATCTCAGTATACGAACTTCTGAACTAATGCAAGAATTTAAAACAATGTTGTAAGAATGCTTGCTTGTAGGTCCAAACCTTACATGATAAACCATATGGAGACATATTTTTTTTTATTTTTCCAGGTAATATTATTCAGTTACTTACCTGCTGAGACGAAAGTGGAGGCTTTTATATCCCAGTTTAATGATCATTATTTATAAAACGCCATTGCTTGGCCTTTGCAATGACTTTCATGGACCGTTCAGTCAAAGCTGTAGTACCAATAGTGCCACATGTGTATTCTTTTATTGTGATGTTTTTAATGTAAAGTCTGTTTTCTTACCCCTAGCTGGGTTTGGCGTCATTATGGACCGTTTAGCCGGAGCTGGAGGGGGAATGTTCCACCTGCTGTGTGCAAGCATGGGATTCCTACTCCTCTACCGACTATTCCTGTGCCTCAGAAAAGGAAGTGAGCTCCGGGACGCTGTGGTGGTCATCACAGGTGCAAGCTCTGGACTCGGAAAAGGTCAAAATACAATTTTTAAACTCACAACATGTCAGGTCAATAGGAATTATCCCCATCAAGTCTTATTGTTATTTCTTTTGTAGAATGTGTAAAGGTGTTTCACGCTGCAGGGGCACGACTTGTGCTTTGTGGAAGAGATGCCTCCCGTCTGCAGCAGGTTGTTCAGGAGCTCACAAACAAATCACCTCAAACTCAGAGCAAGGTGTGTTGTTGATATCCGGCTTTATTGATGTTATATACCTTTTAAAAGCGATTACCGTTCGCAGTGTTGATTGTAATTTTTTAATTTGATTCTGCTCCAACACATAAGCACTACTATTTCACTTCTTTCACTAGTGCAGGGCCCGTGCAATAACGTATCTGTAGGGAACTTACCAAAGCAGCAGAGGGGGTCAAAGTGCTTGATTTCATTACATGAGTAAAAGTGAGTTTTTCCATCTTCCAACCCAGTTACACCATAATCCACACCTACGTTGTTTGAACCATGAACAAATTCCTTTTCCTAGCATTAACATTAGCCATAACCCTGTCTTTAAACGGCCATACCGCCTTTGCGATGCCCAATCCTGTCAGACCTTGGACGCTAAGCAGGGAAGGGCCTGGCAGGACTTGGATGGGAGACCGTTTGGGAAACACCAGGAAGCCTAGCGAATGTAATGCGTGAGTGAGTGAGTGGTGGTGGTCGGAGGGGCCGATGGCGCAGACTGGTAGCCTCGCTTCCGTCAGTCTACCCCAGGGCAGCTGTGTCTACAATAGTAGCTTATCACCACCGAGAATGGAGTGAACGAATAATGCAGTGTAAAGCGTCTTTGAGTGTCCAGAAAAGCGCTATATAAAAACGATGCATTATTATTAAACCTAACCATAATCCATAACCTTAACCATTTATAAAAGATATCAAAGCCTGCTGAAAAGCTCCATTTGGGGTGTCGTCCAATGAATTTCCAGTTTGTTGGAAAAAGAAATAAGGCTGTAAAAGCACTGATACTACAAGTGACTGAATAACAGGACTAAACTAATCACAATTGTAATACCTGTCAACAAAGAGAATCAAAAACGCAATTGGATATTCTGCCCCAAATCCTGCAGCCTCAGGAATGATCCATCGTAGAGATTCTCACATATAGTTTGACGGGACTGGGTTGGTTAATCATCGTACCTGTGTACTGATCCCCCCCCTCTTCCCCCCCCAGCTGACGTACACTCCCAAAACGGTCGTCTTCGATCTAGCGGACACGAGCGCTGTGGGCAGAGCTGCCGAGGAGATACTCGCCTGCTACGGACAAGTAGATGTTCTAATAAACAACGCCGGCATCAGTTACCGTGGAAACATAGTGGACACTCAACTTTCGGTTCAGCGGGATGTCATGGAAACCAATTACTTCGGGCCCGTCGCTCTCACTCAAGGTCAGGGGACAAGAAGTGTTCATGTTGTGCTGTGTGTCTGTAGTGGTCGTGGTACAGATAAAGTTGATTTATGAATTTCCCTGTCAGCTCTTCTGCCTTCCATGATTCAGCGCCGTAGTGGGCATATTGTGGTCATCAGCAGCGTCCAAGGCAAAATAGCCATCCCATGCAGATCTGCTTGTAAGTGGCCTGGCTTATTCAGCTTTTTTTCTATAAAATTGAATCTAATCAGGGTGCCTGTTTGGTGTACAATTCCCTAGATGCTGCCTCTAAGCACGCCACGCAGGCTTACTTCGACTGCCTGCGAGCGGAGATCGACCAGTACGGGATCCCAGTGACCGTGATTAGTCCTGGGTACATAAGAACAAACCTTTCGGTCAACGCAGTCACCGGGGACGGCACTAAACATGGAGGTGAGCAGAGTGCTGTTCTGTGAATGTGCTTTTGGAAGTTTTTTCTTTGAACAGTTACTCAGCTTGATGGGATGAAGCCGGTGGCAATCAAAGTTTTACACCATTAAAGTGGCAATTGTATGAAGAAAAAGTAAAAAGAAATCTTCCTAACCGACATGAGTTGCATGAGAAGCAGAAGGATAGAATATAAATAAAAAGGAGAAGCTGTCTTTGCTATCTGGGCATTTTGCTACAAATGCACACACTTCCCGGAGTTGGCATTTATTTGTGTCGAAGGGTGAAGTCAGTCTCTATTAAGGATGCCACACTTTATTAGAGACTGACTCATTTTATTTAACTCATGTGGCGTCTCCATCATTAACATAAAGAGCTGGACTAGTGCGCTCATATTTCAAATCAATCATGATCAAATGCTTCCCTCTTTAACCAGAAAGCTCTTCTTAGTTTGTAAAATAAGGAGAGCGGAAACAGATTAAGCTCCTCCCCCTCCCTTCTGATTTGACCTGAAAGGCTGGTTCACAGGAAAAGCTTGTCTCATTGGTCAATGTGGGAGGATACAAAACTGATGAGTGGCTGAGATCCGGGGGAAAAAAAAATATATATATATATACTGGTATATTTTACTTGTTACATCAAAATGTAAGACCAGGAGGTTGATTTTGCACATTTTGAATTTGTAATACTTCCAGACTATCACTTTAAAGGCCTTGTATCTCATTTTGTTTGTGTGTTTCATACAGAAATCTCTAACGGTTTATAAGCATGTTTCACAAATTTCAGTTTGACTTTCGGTGTCACTGTTAGAGTAATGCTAAAAACAACTAGCCTCATCGATGAAAGTCTTATCAATTGTAGTTTTTGCACAATCCAGTTTATTTAATATACTGAAAGAGGAAAAAATAAATGTAAAAAAAATCAGGCACAGGGCCTTCAAATCTGGTGAAAAGGGTAATCATAGCGTAGTCATATCCACTTTAATGCCATTCTTACTCCCATTGTAACAAAGTTATACTTTTCAGTCCTAGACAAGACCACAGCGGCAGGTTGGGACCCCAAAGACGTGGCGCAGTCGGTGTTCAGAGCTGTCAGTCTTAAAAGCAAAGATGTCGTGCTGGCTGGATCTGTCCCTACACTGGCCATCTATCTACGGACACTGTGCCCCACACTCTTTTTTAAAATCATGTCGGCTCGCGCCCGCAAAGAACAAAGGAGCGCGCAGAAAAAGGAGTGAAAGAGGGAAATGAATGGACAATGGTGGAAGCTAAGGACAAGACAGACGGGTGCCGCTTATTGCAAACCTTGTGGCGTATTGAGGACTCCCTTTTGTATATTTTGTTTTATTTATTCAAATGCTTCTGTGTGGATGACAGACTGAGAATGCAGTACTGCAGGGTATGTATGTCAAAAGTATCAATAAAACACTCAAAGACTGTTTGATATTCATCTTTATCCACTTAATAAAAACCTTTTATAAACAGAACAATTTAAACAGTTACTTTAGTTTTAAGAGTCATCTTATTAACAGAAGACACACTCGTTTTTTACAGAAATATAATAAATAGCCCCAACAACTATTTACAATATCATACAAAAAGCAGTAAATAATGGATTTGTAAATGTACAAAAGAAAATCCTTCATCAGGATGACTGCAAATACAACTATTTATTACATACATGAAATGTATTAGCAAAGCTCTCAGTGCACCAAAATAAAATACAAGAGCTTTAGTTTGAAAATCCTGTGACTGGTGATTCCGTCTAAACCGGGAGTGTGGATATGGCTTTAGTGTTCGATATTTGATTTATATTTCAGTAGTATACGAGAAATATAGAACAGAATGGAGTGTCCCCGAAACACAATGTCAACTGATCTGTGAGTAAGCCAAAAATCAAGAGCGCTATGTTGAATAGATCGATTGTGTGCACTTTTGCAAATGTTAAAATCTTAGCTATTGTGACCACTTTAACCTTTCAATTGTATAGAAATGCGTTAAAAGACAAAACTATTTAGTTCTTGGATAATGTTACAGCCTCTTCTGTGACTCTAAAGCCCACTACATGCGTTACAATTATTTAAAACAATGAGTTTTAGCGATAAACTACCTTTTAGCATTAGAATACAGTTTTTCCTCAACTGATAGGACACCATTTGATCTTCCAAAAACACAACACTATTATTTCCCCTTAAAATTAGGATCCAAGTCACAAAACACAGCACTCTTGGATCAAAAACTTGAAACCGCAGCTCCAAATAAAGGTCTGTTCCCCTTTTATCTCCATTTAGTGTCTTGTCAATCGAGAAAAACTGCAAACTTTGTCAAATCCGCCGCTAAATGTCCAAACAAGTTGCATGTTTTGACCTTTTATACCATTTGCAGCGATCACTACTCTTCTCTACTGTAGAGCTGAATCTGTGTTTCAAAGTATGAGCGGAATTGCAATAGAAAAATGTAGCTAGACTTCACATATAAAATGAACAGAATCTTTTGTTCTGATATGGCATAGTATTTCCGTTTGCTGTACATGAGGTTGTGCTTTGTAGACTTGCCGTTTCATCTTAAACAACAGCTTCACTGAAACTGAATAAAAACAGGGTTATCTTATTGCACATTGACAAACTGGACATTGATGGCTGCGGGGGAAACGGTTCCGCTGTTCCTTCAGTGATGATCGTCATTTCAGTCAGGTCTCCTCACGGCGGCGTGGGCGGCTCCGTCACGGCCAGCTCTTGGGCCAGGTCGTTGAAGCGGGCGATGTAGTCCACGCTGCTCTCGCTCATCATGCAGGCGAGCTGAGTGTCCACCTGTAAGTGCACCACATCCCTGGCGTTAAGATACAACTAGGTCTGTCAAATCGCGTGTTTCATGTTCGCTGCTTCTTACTTCTGCGACGTCGGGAAGGCCGCGAGACTGGAAGGAGTCGTGGGAGTTGCAGTCCAGGAGGCTGGGCCCGAGTAGTGCCGTGCCGCTGGACGGGCCAGATGGGGTGAGGGCGTTTCGGCGGCCTTTATCTGGAGAGACCATACTCGCTGTAGAATGATTAGAGAGAATCTTTAGAAGACCTTACAGGAAAGGTCACAAGGGTACAAGCGGACTACAATACTAGTTTGTGTGTGTGTAAATACTGTATACACTGCAGAATTATTACACTAATTAGTTTTTTGCCATTTTTTGTTCACATTTTCAAACTTCAAACTGTAAAAAATGTTTGCAATGAGAGAAAACTGGTGAAGCAGTTCCACACTCTGAATAAAGTGTGCAGAATTATTATGCAGCCATGTTCCCTCACCAAAATGGGAAGGAAAAAATGTCTGAAAAAAGTCACAAATTGTTAATAGCTGGTCAGAGGGATGCAGCCCTCTTGAAATATAAAAAAATATTGGGACGGCACCACAGAACCATCAGATGTTTTGTTGCCAATAGCCAACAGGGTGACAAGAAAAAACACAAGGTAACTGTCAAAAATCAAATCAAGAGAAACTTTAATAAGCTTTAATAACTTTAATAAACATCCCTTGTCCAAATTAATAGATAAGATACTTTTACTGTTGTCGTCGTCGTTGTGGCACAGTGTGAGTTTGGAGCCGAGTGTTGGGATACTCACAGAGTAGACATCCCAGAGTAGAGTCCGATGAGTCGCTGGGATACCACTGAGGGTCATGACTGGGAGAGGGCATCCAGCTGCGGGACGGGCTGACTGAGGGAGAGGGCGCCAACAGCTTGGACCCATCACTGCTGGTCAGTTTGGACAGAGCTGCCTCTTCTCCTGCCGCACAAAAGACAGGCTTTGGTATTTACAATTATCCTGGAGACCCAACAGCGTGTTCTTTCTAAAGCTTCACCCCAATATAAGCCAGTGACATCCCTGTATTATTCACAGCAAACATAATCACTTCTCTTATTTCTGATGAGAGCAAATAGAGTTTCATTTCATCGACAGACAGAAAGCTGCAAGTTTGTCAGCCCTTGACCGCTAAACCAGGTCGCACCATGTGTCACCAGGGGGGGCAAAGTACAGGTGCTCGTCATATAACTAGAATATCATGAAAAGTGCACTTACTTCTGTTACTCAACTTAATATATGATAGACTCATTACATGCAAAGTGAGATTTGCTCTTTATTTGTTATCATTTTGATTATTATGGCTCAGCTTGTAAAACCCCCAAATTGAAAATCTCTAATTATTTTAAAAATGGACTGCAAGCCATAATCATCAAAATTATAACAAACAAAGGAAAGTACTTGATTTAATACTTGAGTAAAAGTACAGGTACTATTGGTCAAATATTACTCCAATAAAAGTCAATGTTGCTGAGTCAATTAATTACTTAACTGAAGTATTTGCTGTAGAAAATACTCCGGTATCCAGAAAACATCCTAATCTATCATCTGCATATCGTCACTCATTGACCTCTTGCAAAAGCCCCGTGACAATATCCGGTAATGACGGCTCATGAAACTCGTCTTACAAGTTAGCAGGCACCTCTCCTGTTTTATCCCTGGCTTTCGGAAAGGAAAAAGCTCACTTTACAGCACTAACGATTAGCAACGGTTGCTATGAGGCATGACTGGACAGTGACTGTTTTGGAGTGGGGTTCTATGAAAGGTCAATTGTTCTGGAGTTTGCATTTCACATTTTTTATACTTACTAAAAACACCAACCTTACCTTTTACTTTGGAACATTTACAGAAATGTATTGGAGTAGAAAGTATATTTATGTTTCAAATGGAGTAAAAGTAATACATTCTCAACAAAAATACTACTCGGGTGAAGTACAGATCCTCAAAACCTCTATTTAAGGAAGTCTACTTAAATTGACTTTGTTATCAGCCACCTCTGCCCGTCACTCACGCTCCTCAAAGTTTGTTTTACAGCCAGAAACATTTTAGTGTGATAGATAAGAAATCCAAACACAACAAAAAGCAAACATTTGTGCCTACCAAAGTGAGCGGAGTTGATGGCCAACTCGATGATGGAGTCACTGATGTGTGTTTGAGGCTCTCCTGGGGTCAGAGCCTCTTCGGGCGGACCGGGAAGCGAGATGTCCAGGAGCGAGGCCACGCTGGGCGGCGACAGGAGCGAGTCTCCACCACCCGCTGCTTCAGGAGAGGGAGAAGGCAGCCCGTTCTGTCAAAGTAAGATCAACATGCTTACTGGGGTTCCAGGGACACAGCGCTTTGACGTGACCCCTGGCAGACAGCGCACCTCTGGGGCATGGTCCTGAAGAAGCAGAGACTCCGGCTGAGGCTCCATGATGGGTGTCGTGCTCAGCAGAGGGCTGGTCTCCACAGGGGACGCCGCTAACTCTGGACAGGTGCTGCCGGGAATGATGCCTGCAGATTTAGCCGCCAGGTCTATAGCACCTGGAAATCAACAAGGAACACAAAGATATGAAAAAAGTACAAAAGGTATAGCATTCAATTGATCATTGACTTTGTTCTCATTTTATTTTGATCATATCTTAGCTCGTCATACTTGAGAGTGTAGAAGTTGCTGAAGAGCTGGAGACAGCAGGGACTTTAGACACAGCGGGTCTAGGAGCCGGAGTAAGGCGCGTCTGTATCGGCCGAAATGATCCAGTTCCTGAGGAGAAATATTAAGTCCTGTTTAGATGCACTTTCATAATAAAAAACTAAACTATTGGTGCTTCGCAGTATTCATTTCAGTCATTGGAGAACTGCGTGACAGGATTGTAAAGACAAAGAAGATAATGGGAGCTGGTGGAGAATGTACCTGTGGCAGAGGAGTTTGAGAGGATTGAAAAAGAGCACACATGCTGTGGAGTGTCTCCTGTGGTTCGGGGCAGAAGTGTCCTCTGTGGACACAATCAAGAGTCAACTCCAGGTTTTTAACACAACTCCCTTAATGACATTTATATACTCATTCTCTTATTCTCAGTCTTACCTGAACCACGAGGGGCTTCCGAAGCTGTCGGTTTCGAGGTTTTCTCTGCCTCGAAAAGAAGAGATCTGACTGCATCTGCATAGAGGAAGAGGAACAGAATTTAAGGTGTGCATCTTGCGGATTAGCGGAGCAGGAGTCAGTCCTTGTGTTTCCTTACACTGATGGAGTCCAGCTGCTGCTTTAGGGCCAGCTCGGCCTCTTTGTTGGGCGAAAACATCCTGTTGTGGCGAGTGCTGTTGGGAGGAAGTGTTGTCGGTACTGCAAAAACACTGCCTTCAGAGTCCGAGCCGAGCAGCGAGCGCGACAGGCTACGGCTGCCTGTAAAGCAGAGAACAACTGGATAAAGACCCTAGAGGACTTCAGTCTTTCCACAGTCTTTGTGGTCAAAGTAAATGTGAAAATAAAGATACCTGAAGCATTATGGTGCAGCAGCCTGGCCCCTCGGACAGAGCTCTGCTGCCGACTGAAGCTCGGGCTGCGTGTGCCCGGCAGGGGAGTTTTTCCTGGAGGTGTGACTGCCTGGCTTTGTTCCTCCTGAGCAGTCTTCAGTGGCGAAGTGGCGGTGGAGCACATCTCTGGAGCCTGAAGAGCAAATAAATCCTTCAGCGCGCAATAGATTATGTACACGGAGCATAAAGAATCCATACCACTATAACTGCTCACCTGGGGTTTAGGTTTGACCTCTGTCGACACCAGCTTCAGCAAACAGCGCAGCACATCGTTCATCCTCCTGGGCTTGGCTTGTTCTGTGGCTTGTCCATTCCCCGACATGTGAGCAGTGACGGGCTGCCAATCATACTCTAGTTGAAGCTTACTGGGTTTTCCAAACATGAGGTACAGCTCTGCCAGAGTCACGGTGTCGGTGTCTCTGATGCTCCAGCCCTCCTCTCGGATATGCTCCACTGTCCGCTCTTTGGCTGAGGAGCTCTGAAGCCCCCCCTCCTCGGGTAACAAGGCTTTGGCTGGAGGAGTTCGGTTCACTTCTGGAGAGGACGTTATAACGCCTTGTTCCTCTCTGCACTGCTCTGAGCTGCTGGTGTTGTTACCCAGCTTGTCCAACACTTTAGAGTCCAAAATGCTCCCATTTGTATGTACGCTGGTAAGTTTTTCCTTTTCCCCATGAGAAAGTTCTTGTCCCTCCTCCTGGAGGGACAAAAAGAGCCGAGAGGCAGTCGGAACAGCTTGAGGCTTCTGCTCCTCTGGCTTTGCAGAACAATCCGGTGATTGCTCGGCGCTGACGGGCTCAGTCCTTTTGGTTTCTCCTTGTGCACTGCCTGAAGCTGCACTCCCAGCAGGAGCGCCACCTTTTCCAGACTTGGAACCAGGGCGTGATGAGGTGCTGTGAATACCCAGCATCTGGGCAGCAGGAAGCTCCTTGTTATTAGGACGATTCTTACCACTTTCAAGCCAGTGTACTGTGCAGAAGGCTTTAGAGTGCACTACACGTGCCACTCCAGGCAGTGTGGTCAGTGTGCTGCTCTCAGCTGGGTAGAGGAATAGCTCATCCTGCTGAGATTTGTTGGGAGAAGCTGTGGACTGGCCTCCTTCCAGAGCTTCACGCTCCATAAGACTCTTAAGCTGGGTACATTTGAGTTAAGGACAACATTAACAACATTGATGAATATTTTCAGATATTCTCAGTTGCTTTGGCAACAGTGATCTCTGGTCAACATCAGCTTCCTTGGATGTAAAAGGATACAATCCACTGGTCCTGATATGCCCACTTCTGCTTCAAGTACTCAATCAGGCTGGAGACTTTCCGATGGAGGTCCACAACCATTCTGAAACACATTATGCTCAAGAGTCAGAGAGATTGAGCTTGGCAGACTCATAAGTGCAGGGTTCTGTACAGAATGACAAATATAAACTGTTGGCACAGACCTGAGCCGAGGGTTGTGTGCCAGGCTCTGAACTCGCGTCCAGGAGTAGGAGCTGCGCGGCTGGAGCTCTACTGCCACCTTCAGGGGCAGACGCACAGGCTTCTGGTCTTCCTCGTCACTGACACCTGCACATATGAATCACGTTCAATAAATACATTACAGTAACACTAGGATTAAGTCTTTGAGTGATCAAGCTTTTGTTCTGGAGCATTTACTCTTCACTTGCTCCCACAAAGTTACTATGGTGATGCTACTGGCCCACACACTCTCATCATTACCACTAAAGCTCCTGGTGCTGCAGGCTTCCATGCAGTGAGGATTGTGGTGCAGCTGCAGTGCTCAAGTGTAGATTAGCTTTTCTAACTATAACCTGGCACCGAGCATCTTTCCTGACTTTGTCCTGGTCAATGTGTTGTTGTGCACTGTCCCTGTCAAATAAAAGCATGGCAGTGCATAGCACTGTATCGCATTCCAAACTCAAGCTGTCCATAAGCTGTGAGTTTTCACAGCATGTTTCAGCTCCTGGGTGTGAACCCTCAGTTACTGCAGCTGGACCATTTGTCGACTGGCATCAGAGTGATCTGAGTTTGCATTTCATAAATGTGCATGTTGTGTGCACTTGCTATTGTGCACGCACACTCTTACCTTCTGGGTCGCAAAGTTTCTTCAGGGCCCGGCACATTGGCGCTTTAATTCGCAAGTTCCTCCCCTTGGAGCGCACGGTCGTGGCCCTTGTTATTTGCAGAGAGAAATTAATCAATCTTAAAATCTGTGCTGTAAACATCACTCTTTTCCTCTCTGTGCTACTTACCCTTGCTGAATGAGTTCATTGAGCTTTGCTACATTCTTGTCATCCATCACTATAAAAACAAAGCACAAGATTGACTCTCATTGGTGATGTTGCTTTTTCCACAAAGTGGTGACATTCAGTTATATTGTATTACATTTGAAAAGCAAGTACTTACTTCCACCAACTTTCTTGCGAAGCTCAGCATAGCAGATGAGACCGTAGAGTTCTTGAGAAGACTTTTTCAACACACGGGAGTATGCTGAGGAGTAGCAACATTATGTCACTGTAGTAACCACGACGCACACGTCATTTAAAGACAACATGACTCTATCATCTACTTTAAGTAAGGAATACATCTTATCTCATTTGTCTAATAATGCAAAACTGAGTAAGCCTGCATACCAGTGTGAATAACAATACAAACAGAAAGTGTACAAGGAAACCCAAAGGAGGACTCACCATTGGCAAAATCAATGTGTTTGGAGATCTTGTGCCAGGTGCGGTAGTAGAAGTGTCGCACCTGCTCCTTGTTCTTCACCATATTTGCTGGTTTGCCTCTCTTCTTGTATTTCATTGCAATATTGTTCTGGATCGCCTCAAAGTCTTTCCCATGCTGGAGGTCAGAGATGAGGAGATGAAAGAAAATTCCCATTTTCATATCTGACATTTTGAGCGTTCCTTCCCCTACCTCATAGAGCCCCTCGAAGAAGCTGTTTTTGTCCTCTGCACTCCAGGACTCCCATTGCCGCCGGGCACGCTTCTGGTTACCCGCCTGCTCGTCCTTCTCCACAGAGCCCTGGCCCTTGGACGCCTTGGATGAGCCCGTGGAGCTGGCCACAGCTCCAGACTGTCCGACTGCAGCCTGGGAAGAGCCGTTCTCTGCTCCTGTATGTCAGGAAAATGCACCAGTTAAATTGTTTTAAATTTATTTTTCTTTTTGTTGCATAGCTGTGACAACAAGATGATGCACAGAAATGTGTGAGAAGGTAATATGTCAATGAAGAAAACAAAAAATGTGCTTATCTTGTCTCATAAATGATAGATTTAAATGTGCATTAAATGTGCCCATTTAATGTAGGCCTAATCAATACCATTGATATGAATTAGTCAAATGTAAAGCTGAATAATGCAGGCATTATGGTTAAATGTGTGCTCAGTCAACATTTCAACGCGAGTGACTAGTTCCTAAAGTTTGAGAAGCTTCTGAAGTGAGGGTGTTTGGGCCCAGAGGGAACAGCCTACTACAGTGAGCAAAGCACTCCTACAGTTCGCCCCCGTGCAAACAAACACTCCGAAATACTATTCCCAGTGCTGACACATTTGTCCCGTGCACGTGTGCTCCTCTTCGGGTCACCTGCAGTACCTTTCGCTTTTGCCCCGCCATGTCCATTGATGGACGAGCTGACTGAATCCTTCCGTATGCGTTTGCTTGGGGGTCGGACGCTTGAACGTAGAAAATGATGTTGGTCTGGGCAGGTCTGTGCGGGCTCGGCTGCTGAGAGCGGCAGCTGGGTCGAGCTGGGCCCGGTTCGGTTCGGGGGAGAGACGGGATGGACAGGAGCTGGGCCGGGGTTCAGAGCAGTTGTTGATGGATTAAGACTTTCCACTCCGTCGTCTCCCTTTGTACTGAGCTCCTCGCTCGCCTGCTCTCCGCTCTCCTCCTCGGCGCAACCTTCGGGCTTTTTAGACGGATTCCCGTCTCCATCGACACCGATCCCCTCCCGAGAGCCCGCCGTCATGCTGCCAAACACATTTAGAGACAAATTGTCACGTTGTGAGCAAAGCAATGGCCAAAATTAACTTCTAAAGACAGCGTTCGCTGTGTCTCAACATGGCCGCCACTGTTTGTTTCAAATCCCCTCTCGTCCCGACAAAACAACACCAAAAATTTGTATCAAATGTGGCCAAGTAAAAATTATAAAGCTGCAAAAGCAGTTTACTAACAAAGCACTGCGTCTATCCGCGCGTTTTTCTCCAACAACTGAGGGGAAACGCGAGAGGATTTGAACTAAATTGAAATGCGAACACTTTTCGCTGAAGCGCCCTGCAGAAACGACAACGAGAACCGCTCGGTGATTTCGACCTCTAAATAAAGTGTTTCTTTCATTGGCAATTTTACCCAAATTCATGCTCTTCTGTAATAGACGACGGTTTCTTTCTCTTCACCATGGATCCGACTGGTTTGTTAGCCAAATATTGAGCAAATTAAGCATAATAAACCCTGGGCAATATCTCCGCTTTCTGCTCTCTCCTTGTTCCAGCCTCGACTGAGCTCAACTCTGCGCAGTTCAACAGTTTTCTATCAGCAACAACATTACTCAATAGCTCTGTTCAAACATCAATTTAAAGACAATCACACATATCAAGGCATTACTGAACACCGCAGAAATGCTACATATTGTCTGTGTGCACTTATCTGCCCAGCTGATGTAATTACACCAGCAGATGCTTTGATAAAACCACATTCAAGAGGGACTTCTCCTGCCACAGTTATGTTGCCTACAAAACAACCATCAAATTAATAAACTTGCTATTATCACCCACTATTGCAACAACACTTAGCCTGACAGGATCTGATAGCGTTTATCTTTAGTTGAACGTGAATTTCCATTAGCTATCTGATGTGTAATGTAATATATTTAGTCCATCCAGCAGAAAGTACATCCTCTCAACTCACAGTCCATTCAAGCAGAATATTGTGAGCATATGTCAGCATGAGAAAACATAAAAACCTCTAACTCTGGGTTCCTCTAGATGTGAAAACACCAAAGGACAAATCTGAACTCTTTCACCAAACTACTGCACAGGAGCTCAACCCTTTGAAATGTTTGTATATTTAATGTGATGCAGTTCCTGTTACTGGACGATGATTGAGCTGGATTGTTCTTACTGTAAAACCAGGCAAAAGTAGATGTGTTTCATTATCCAAATGTTACAGCTCTATTTCACTCGCATTATAGTCTTACTGTAGGACAAACTTAGATGCATTGCATGTGTCTTGGTTTTGTGATCTTGTTTTCTTCTTCCCAAAGAACCTCAGCATTTTATGACAGATGCCATAAACGAGTGCTTGCATGTGCTGCACTGCTTTAGCATCATGGCTGCAGCTCTGCCTGTGAGGCGACACACAAACTAACACAAACTAACGCTACGGCCACGTAAACACGGCAAGAGCTGAACATGAAAGGTGTAAACTAAAGCAGACAGTGAAGGGTTTTGTATTTACCTCATCTGGAAGGTTGAATCCACCCGAGGCCAGCACTAGCATCGCTCAGTTGTTCAGCTGCTGCTCCTGTGCTGCCCCTGTGCTGCTCACTGACAGTTCCTGCTGTGCCTCCACGCGCTGTGACCCCGCCCACTACAACTCGAAAACAAACTCTGCGATTGGCTCAGCCGGGACAGAGGCGGGACATGAAGACTTGATTGATAGATTGTAAAACCAATTATTAGTAAAAATAAATTCCAAAAGGCCAATCGCTTTGATATTTCTTTTAAAGGGCCAGAGCTCTGTGTATATGCCCCCCGGTCGAGTCAATGCACTACGAAACCACGTTATTATTTTGTATCGCAATTATTATTCAAACAATACATGTTTTTTAAAGCCAACCCCCTGGTCGATTGTTCTAGGCTACCCGATAAATCAGGACATGATCTCATTAAGCTTTAAGTGTTTTCTTCATTTCATTCTGGACTCTCTTATTTGTGAGTTCACAGCTAATATATATATATTTTGCTTGAAAACCCGTTGATTGAAACGACACCCTGTATAGAGTCTGTCAAGCACATCTGCATCGGGCGATGGCGGAGCCGGGATGGAGCGCGCCCTTGTGGGCTGATTGGCCGGGCTCGTGTTATATCCCTCTGCGGCCGCGGGGCGGCGGACATTCCTGTTGTTCGGTCGGGCACGCGCTGGAGGAGCTAGTGTCTAGCTGGCAGAAGTTCGTGGAAATTTAGCTCCATATAAAGCCAAGATGACTTCAACAAACATGTTTCAGGGGCTAGAGGCAGGCACAAAGCCAAGCTCGAGGTAATACACATTTATCACCGTTAAAATTAATATGACCGTTTCGTAGCTAAGTGAGTCTCTTGAGAATATCGTTAAAAGTAACATGGTTTGGCGCAAGTCTGACAACAAATCTCCCGGAGTCTTTCAAACATGTCATTCTTGTAAAAATGATATACACTGTGCATGCATATATGTGTCGTCCTGATCAAGTGCAAGAAGCTAAACTTCAACGTCAGTTGTTAGCTTTGAGCTAATGCTAACTGAGCAGGCGTTGTCTGTTGCGGAAGTGAAACATTTCAAACCCAGATAATACAAAGTCCTGTTTTTGTTTGCGTACTATCGGGTCATGTGAAGGACACTTTAACAGTAGTTTATTCATCTTCTATGATGCAACTAAATGTCACCCTGCGTAAAACTCACTGTTAATATTTTGGGCCATGTTTTTGCCCCAAGTGTCTGCTACCCATTAACGTAAAGCCTCTCATTCTGACGTGTGGCGGTTCTGCGTGGCTTCTGCTGTGAAACAACACGTTATGTCAGACTTTACTACCACCAAGCTAAGTGCGTAACACGTATAAGATTTCAACATTTTCTCCGATAATACAGTCTGCTGAAATTACAACAAAAATATTATACGAATTGATAATGACAATAATACAAAACAACAAAAAAGCAAATTAACACAAGTGACTTATAATTGTGTAGTTTGTTTTGTGTCATTGTTGATGTTGTGTTAGTTAATTCAAACCAATAACCAATTTTACAGGGTGTTAAGGCCTCCTGGAGGTGGGTCGAGTAACCTTTTTGGTGGCTATGAGGATGATGCAGCAGCTCGAAGGCCCAACAAGATGGCATCTTCAGTGTTCGCTCCTCCTGAAGAGCCTCGGAGTGCTCCTAAACGCTCAAATCCTCCAGGTGATGTTACATCTCATACTTGCCAAAGATAAAAATAAATAAATAAATGCTGTTTTCTCTTTATCTGCCTCAAGTTGTTTGCACTCTTAACACTCTTTTGAACTGGCACTTAGGTGGAAAGAGTAGTAATATTTTTGGAACACCTGAACCTCCAGTTCAGCCTCAGAAGCCCGTACCTCCAGGTGGACCCACGAATGCCGGCTTATTTGGATCAGCTGACTCCACGCCGGTCCAAAGCCCCAGTCGAGCCCACCCCAATAAGCCAAAGGTATCTTCCTAGCTAGAATTATGGGGGAAATTGTAAAAAAAAATATTGCTACTTTTTACTTGGTCTGATTTCTCCAAAAGCAGTATTTCCTTTGTGTTCTGTTGCGTTATCAGAAGCATGAAGAGTTTTACCTTGTGCTGCAAGCTGGATTGTTCTGAGAAAGAGTTCACACAAACACAAATATCTATTGTGCAGCACCTGCTAATTAGATTGAATTACCAAGATTAGGAGGCTGTCACATTTGCCGACCAAAATATGTATGATGTATGATGCTACACACTTGGAAAAAGTATAAACACTTTAAACTTTACAGGTAATGGACTTTCTATCGTTTTACTACGTTTTGACAGTGACTGGCTTGAACTAATCAGCAGGGAGTGCTTGCTAAAAGTACTTTTTCAGACTAATTTCAACAGAAGTCTTCAATATCAATATCCGGTTCAGGGAGCAGTTTAAGGTCCTGTTATTTGTGTTTAGGGCCATTAGTGGTCTGGCTCTGGCTTATCTCACCGAACTGGTAACTATCTGCCAGTCAGGATTCTTCACTCCCCATGTCCAAATACAAGAAGTTAGGAGACCTTTCTAGGCCCCAAGTTGTGGAACTCTCTTCCAGTACACCTGATCTGTTGCTGATTGTTACAACCCAGCTCTGCTAGGGTGAAGGGAAGTAACAAAGAAACATAATGTAAAATGGATAAATAAAGTTGTAATTTAATAAAAGGAGTGTAAAAGGCAAATGTTTAGTAACAAAAATAACCAAAGGCTTTATACAAAAGGTAATTTGTTTGTTTAGTCTTAGTAACTTTGTTTTGGTTATCGAGTGTCACATATAGGCCTAACAGAAACCAAGTGACACAAAAACGAGAGACATAACTTGAATAACGAGAAACAAGTGTCCCTGGACGCACACAGTCATAACTGACACAATGCGACACAGCACTAATGTTCCAAAGTGTGGCCTTTACACCGTGCTCACACCAAGCGGGGAAAAAAAGTCTCTCTCCTTGGCCCAGCTTGCTCTACTTCCTTCGCCAGCCCCCCTCGTGCAGGAGCACATGGAGGTGGGGTTTGAGACACGGCTGAAGTACGTGAGCCAATTACGCACAGGTGTCTGTCAGATCTTGTTCTGTGGTTGGTGGTCGCTGCCGGTAATGGCTCTAGCGTTAAAATTATTTCAACGCTCCCCCAATCAGCAAAGGAACCAACCACCAGCCAGGACTCCAAACACAATCCACCAACTGCAGCCGGACCACAGCAGCGAAGTTTACATAGTGGAAAGAAAACGGAAGTAAGGTGCACAACAAACTAATATACAATAAAGGAAGGGAGCCAGTAACACTGATTTCAAATCTGTTAACTCATTCAGCCTGTCTTTTGACCCAGCGACTGCTGCTTTATTGATGCTGCTGTGACTTCAGTGTTAATTCTGGAAAGTACCTTGTGCGCTATCTTGCTGCTGTTGCTGCGATACAAATAAAATGTGATATTATGCACACCAGTATAGTAACATCCATCTGGCTTTTGCCAGGTTACAAAGATTCCCCAATAACAGCAATGACTTGCTTGACTTTTAAGGAGATGATTGAACTATGAGGTTGGGCCGTTTCACGTACTGTGCACACTGTAAACATGCCTAGGAGCATTAACATTTGAGAAAAGCTGGAAATATGATCTGCTAAACTTGTACAAAAATTACTTGTATTTTGGAACAGATCTGAAGAATCTAACTACAGGGTTAGTATGTCTTGTACATAAGAAACCATGGAGCGTGGATATTTTGCAAGATTTATACAAGATTTTGCAAAAAATCTTGTATTGTAATCATTAGAATTGCAATTATTTTTGCATGGCATAACATGTTTTTTTGTGTGTGTGTTAATTGCCAATTCTGGTTCTATGTTTTCAGGACAATCTGACTGTTGGACCGGAGTCACCTGGTAAGTTATAATTCCAATTAGATCAATGCCTGTGCGTACTTGACCACAAAGTTTGACTTTCTCTTTTATCTCAAAGCACCCAAGCCCAAAGTGAGCCAGCCTGAAGTAAAAGCAGAATCCCGGCCACCAGCGCCAGCGCCAGCGCCAGAGCCAGAGCCAGCCAAAGAGGTGCCTTCTCCTGCGTTGTCCACCCCAGAAACTACAGCTGACGACGCTTCGAAGAATCATGAGCCCCATCTTGGCCCCAAACCTCGCGCTCATAACCGAGTCCTCAACCCCCCTGGAGGAAAGTCGAGCGTAGTTTTCTACTGAATTCACCGCTCCTGCCTGATTTGATCATCTGTAATCTTCTTTCATTCCAACATCCTAGTCCCAAAGTTTGTCGTAACATCACAGGAGTGTTGTCTTTCCGTTTGCCTCAACCACTCGCACTTAAGTTTCTCTACTGGGGCCTTGTCCATTAATTACTTTATCAAACCAGTCTCAACATCCACCTGTGTGTCCGTCTGATAAAATCACAGCACAATCCGATATTGAAAATGGTTTATGAAGACAATCCTGGTTGTATATCTAAAGTGCAATTTTGCCTTAATTCTTTTGGTTGGTTACAAAGTTCGTGGACTTTGGGATTAAGAAAAGGTTGGGGAAATAAATCCAAAAAGGTTAAAACGTTTTTACTAGTTTTGCTTCTATGTGCAAGTTGATTGTTTCTCAAAATAAATGCATGTTGAAGAATATATTGCCAAAGGCCTTACCAAAATTGTCCGCGTTCTCCCCTTTTAATAGCGTTTGCTGTAAGTTTGAGTCACGTTTGTTGATGGAGCGACAGTTTGTTGACACCGGCCAAAAGTCAAAGACAAATCAACTGAATCCAAATGTCAAAAACAATTCCTTAAGTTCGAGTTTTGGCTGAATGTTATATTTTGCAGGTACATTTCTGCTTTTGTAAAAGTGAGTTCTTACTTTGGGTAGGCCTTTGTTTATGTTTTAAATTAAAACAACTGAAGACAGTGCTTTAACCACCTGCCATACAGTGGACTTTTCTGATCACCATACAAGACTGTATATACACATGAATGGTTTTGGGGCGCTACCTTGGCCAGCAACGAACTCAGCAGAAAGACTCTTGTAAATTGCAATAAAGTTGTTTTCAATGATTTTTGTGATTAACTGCTCTTGTTCTGAGACTCTTGATAAAGTTCAAATGGTCAACGTGAGGATGTTAATGATGCTCTTTGATTCTTTTCTCTAATATGTTCTATTAACATGTAATAACTGCTGGTGCGCCACTGCCCCCTACTGACAAGATGAAAACAAGCAGCCACAACACTTGATGATTCACAATGAGCCATCTTCGTGAGCTAAATTTAAACCAAAAGGGGAACAAGGCTTTTTTTCCTTCATGCTTTCTATAGTAACCGACTCGTTATTGAAAACAAATTTAGGTAGCTGACGGGTACTGTCAAATTGCAAAAATAGAGACCTCTTCTTTCAAAATAAGATGGTCGCTCTTATGTGTCACTGTCAATTGTCAAATCACATATATATGACTAGTTAACCAAAGTTTGCAGCTCTTATGTTGATTTTGTGTTTATTTCTCAACTAAAGGTTATGCTATTGTACTGTTAATAACTTATCTATAACACTGGTTATTACAGTGCAAGGAGTTGGTAGGCCTTTTGCTTTATCTGAAGGATCATTAGGAATCTCCCTCATGTGTGGCCAAACTCCTGCACATGGAATGCTCGTGCACAGCAGTATTTTGAATCAGATGCACTTCCGTTTCGAGCTTGAGTTGACGCATTGACGCTACGGACGGAGTGACGTCAGAGAGTCTGTCAGCAGCAGGGAGCAGCTCCATCTGAAGCGGAGGTAGAGCCTCTCCCTCAGCGGGGCATTATCACCACCAACCCTCGCCCGGCAGCATCGGCTGCCCGCTCGAAGGGGAACGGAAACATGGACCTACCGGCTCGTATGAGCGGCCTCCTGCTTTAGTGAGGGCGAAACCTATTTATTCAGCTATTTATTTCATTATTTATTTCCCCGCCTGTAATGGCTGGGGTCCATGGCTGCAGCTGAGGGGCAGGTGCAATAACGACGAAGACATTTGGTCTCGAGACATGGACTCAGTTCAATTGGACAGAGCGGGAATAGCGGCACCTTCACTCCGATAGACCGAGGTACTGTCTCCAGCCCGGCAGCAGCAGTGACCGTTCCCCTACCGGCCTGTCACTGGTGAACATGACTTAGTCCTGGTGCTTATTTATCCGCGGATTCCCCCATCCTACAGACACCTCCAACACCGCTTCTAGGCCTGACAACTGCGCGCCTCCTCCTCCTCCTCCTCCTGCCTCATCCTCGCACCCCGCAGCCGCCAGCATGATGGACCTGCAGCTGGACGAGGTGGTGTACCAGGACGACTACGGCTCCGGGACTGTCATGTCGGAGCGCGTGTCGGGCCTGGCGAGCACCATCTACCGGGAGTTCGAGCGCCTCATCCGCAGCTACGACGAGGAGGTGGTGAAGGAGCTGATGCCGCTGGTGGTCAACGTGCTGGAGAACCTGGACGCGGTGCTCACGGAGAACCAGGAGCACCTCGTGGAGCTGGAGCTGCTCAAGGAGGACAACGAGCAGCTCATCACCCAGTACGAGAGGGAGAAAGCGCTGCGCAAACAGGCGGAGGAGGTGGGCTCACAACACCACAGTCATGACTAGGCCTCACGCTCGCATCACCATCCCGCATCCGGCGCTCGGGGCCACCATCACATGGGGACCGATGCGCATGTGATAGCCTTCAGACACGTGAAATGGGCTTGTTTTGCTTATATATGATGCTTCAGACTTTCAGATGGAGCTTATGTTGGTACCACTAGAGGTTTGGTGATGCTACTGTCATTTCATAGACTTAGATAGATTGTAAATAACACTCTCAAACGCACTCATCAGTTTCATCCAATTTTCTAAAAGGTTGTGTGAGTCCAAAAACACTCTGCAGACAGTAATCAGTTAGAAAGGCCATGTAAAGGTCAGCAGTACACGCAATGCTTATTATTTCTATACATGATGCTCTATATACACAAGAAAGTAATTAAAAAGTAGCAAACAGAATGCAACATGTCTTAGTTAACAGTGTTTGCCAGAATTGTACTGCAAACATTTTAAAAAAGCAAACCTGTACATGAAATTATGAAAGAAAAAGGAAAGATTAATAACAGCTTATCTGTAATTGCCATATTGACTTCTATGTTGGGATATGTTTATTTACAGTTGACAGTGTGATATTTGCATAGCCATTCTGCTGGTGCCATATATGCAAATACCAAGAAATAGCTATGCAAACATAAGGATAAATGGGCAGTCAAATCTTTTAAGTTTTATTATAAAAGTATTACATTTATATAATGAAATAAACAGAATGTGAGGGTGACTGTTCCCAAAAGAGTCTCGAGAGTTACTCACAGCTTAGCTTTTTTGTTCCTCTCACCTTGTTCCCATTTTTGCTGCTGGCTGCAGTCAACCTTGTCATTTGACAGTGAATGACTTGTTGTTCTCAAACCTTTCACACCAGCTGAACTTAAAGGTGCACTATGCAACTTTTGATTAAAAAAAGAAAAGCTGATGTTTGGGTGGGTAGCGTAGTGCCTTTACTGTAGGACGCTCCAGGATCAATAGTTTTTGTAGGTTTTTCACTGTTGATTGATCTGTATCCATGGTTACGTTTACATTCCATTCCGAAAACCTACCAAAAATCTTAAAGAGGGGGTATTATGCTTTTTTCAATCCCATAGAACTAGTCTATACCACACTACAATGATGACCAAACCTTCTGTTGGTCTGTAAATGCAGTAAATTAGAATAACTGCCTTGTATAAAATGTCTCTCTCAAAATGGCTGTAGTGAATGTCTTGAAATAGGCCTCTGTCTCTTTAAGAACCTCTGACCTTTTCAGACACGCCCCCTCCACACACTGTCTGTGGCATCAGTGGGGAGGGGGTTCTGCTGAGGAGCAGTGGTTGGTTACTCGGCTGGTGACGAAAGCTCGGAGGCGTCTCCAGGAGGTGGGGGCGTTCCTAGGAGGACTCAGGCAAACCTATCCCTAAAATGGCCGCCATCAGAGTTTTTACAGATTACTCAAAAATACGTGAATGTGCCAAGGCAACACTTCAGGCATGTTTTTAATGAGGGAATGACATAATAACATGATGTAAAGCTTGAAAAAGTCGATTTTGCATAATACCCCCCCTTTCATTTCCATGGAAATGAAATGGATCCTGAAGCATCATAGGAGCCACCGGGATGGAGAGTAAAGGCGCTAAGCTAACCACCCACACAGCCACTGTGTCACTGAAAGGTCAAACACACACAAATATCATCTTTTTTTTTTTTACACAAAAAGTCGCATAGTTCATCTTTAGAATAGATAGAATAGATCTAAATTTGACAAATGCCTAAACTAGGAAAAACCTAAACATAGGTGCATTTTGAAAGTATACCTAAGTGTTCTTTAAGACGACCCTGAGTACCGCCTGAAGAAGCCCGAGTACCACAGTTTGAGAACTATTGTTTTTTATCGCAGCTTTAAAGGTATTTAGTTTGTATAATAATATCATCTGCAAATAACAACACATCCTGGATCCACGGGCGGTTGTTATGTTTCAAACCTGCTCGCCCTGTAGTTCAGACTTCCACAAACATGATCTGGAAACACTTGTGATTCTTGTATTAGCTTAGCGGTTCATATTTCAGCTCTCGGTCATCCAGTTAGTGTTCACATCGTACCATAACTTCCGTTTTCCGAAGCAAAACATCCCCAACTCAAGCAACTTAGTTTAAGCTTCACCGCGGTACATTTTCCTCTCAAATGTGGCCGTTTAGCCAAATCAACTCTTGCGCACACATGATTACCACAAATATAGTGAAAACACAGTGCGGGGGGAAGGGCACCGGGGTAAATCAATACCACAGACAGCTTAAATGTGATTATTTGGTGCGAGAGGAGAAACAGGCACAGATTTAGGCGAGCGGCGGTGTGGTACAAAAGGCCCAGTGAGAGAATCAGAGTCTGAAGCAAAACAATAACACGCCCTCTTCCACCGCACAACAGCGACAAGACAGAGAGAGAAGCTCAGGTTACAAGGTTATTAGACCCCGGCTAATGGTCCGCACACAGCTCAAAACCGCCTGTCAACTCACATCAAAGGTTATTTGGTTTGTGTGCAGAAGGGCCGGTCAAATCGATTTTTCACAGTTTTAATAGTTGCAATTATTACAAATACTCACAATGGATGGAATTGTTTAGGCGATGTACTCCTCTGCTGAGGCTAAATCTGTCTATATGTATCAAAGCTGCACAGTGTGACGAAATGGCTCAGTCGTGTCCTACAATAATGATATTATTGCAGTATCGGTTCATTAAAAGTGACGTATCGCAGTTGATCTCCATGGCAACGCAGGAGAGTCAGCACCATTTTGGCGGATAACAGACAGCTTTCCATGGACTTAAAATACGATCAATATCTATCGCTAAAAGTTTGAAATTACATGATTAAACTATTTTTTTTTTTTGCCAGCAACACTTCCATACACACCGAAAGTTTCAAACATTTACACAACACCTTTCAGTCACCAGAAGACTTTTGATATTGCATTATGTCAGTACCAATGTTAAAATGTAATTTAATTTCAGTCGAGATTTGATCGAAGAAATCTTTTCAATTTTAGTCTAGTTTTAGTCGACTAAAATTAAGACTAATTTAGTCGACTTTGCATTGATAATATTCATTATAATCATATTTAATCCAGGTCTTTTGCTTCATGGAGCTGCTCCCACATGAACAAAGCTCAGAGCTGATCCTTTGACAGAGAATTTACATGATCTGAGGTTCTTTCAGATGGTCAATAGAAGTTTGGATGATTTTAGTCTCTCCTTTTCATTAAATTTAGTCTTATTTTAGTCGACTAAAATATCTGGACATTTTAGTCATAGTTTTAGTCTCATGAGAAACCTTTAATTTTGTTTTAGTCCAATTTTAGTCGTCAAAAATAACTGACTAAAATTAAGACAAAATATTTTAGTCTAACCATTTAAGCAGTTCAGTTAGTAATCACAGTTAGAATTTTAGGCAAAATACTTTGTAAAACTAAGTAATTCCTGTTGCCTCCCTGTGACAGTAAGAAAAACAAGGGCAGTGAGAATGGCAGTTTCAGCTTGGCATTATTTGCATTTGAAACATTATCCAATATGGCGACGGGTGGCGCTTTGGTCACGTTACGCACAAAAAACCATTACGAAACCATTTCAACACAGTTCGACCCATCTAAGCACATTTGATTTTCATCAAAATGTGTCAAAACGAGTTAAAAATTGGGAAAATAGGAAAGTCACGACTAAAAGCCAAGTTACTATGCGTTTTTTCTACAATGTGGCTTTCTGGGAGATGAATATTGTGTCACATTATATTACAAGAACAATAATCCATCTGTCTCTATGTGTCTAATCGATTTAATCTCAATTGCAATATCTGTCAGGAGGTTATTTAGCAATCAAGGTAAAAGTGAAGTAAAGTAAACATAGTATTTCCTCAGTATGTTTTCTGTCTTCACTCTGTGCTCACACATTGCTATAACTGGATGCCAGATTTATCCGCTTTCACACCCTCTCCTCATGCGACTTCCATTTGTGTCTCTCCAGAAGCTTTCAGCCCATGACTCAGACCATATCTAAGTATGTAAGTGTGGTTAACATAGTAATGTGAGCGCAGACTAAACAAGCCACGCAAGGCTTTAGGGAAGCCGTGCACGCTTATATCATTAGTGTAGGGGGTATGCGGGTGATGTCACAGCAATCCTACATTCTTTTTTATTTGCTTTGACACTCAGAAACTTCCGTTACACAATATATCGCAAAAAATATAGTATTGCGATATTAGGTGATGCAATATCCGTATCTCAGGAAGCCACAATATATCACAACATCACTGCAGTCTTCATCCGACTGAGATCCACACTTTTTTTTTTTACAAACTCGGCCTGATGTTTTTTTAGGTCTTCTTTTGACACAATTTGCTCAAAATCGAGTTACTTACGATTTGTGTTTGATTAGAATGGAACATATCGCGTTGAAATGTGAGATATCGCAATAATATATCGTGATATTGTACAGCTGTATCGCATGGTACTACAATATCGTTTAGCCCTAGTGCGTGCCCTATTAGTTTCTTCATTCTAATGCAGAGCAGTGAAGTAATGTCATATCAACCTCCCTTTGGCCACTATGGATATTAAAAAATAATAACAAAAAGCAGCCTTGAGTGCACCAGTTTGTCACCATAATATGAACTGAATTAAAACTGCGAGCTCGTCCTTTAAAATGCTGCATTATTATGGGTGTTGCGTTAGCTGATATTATTCAAGTAATAACTATTTATCATAGTAGTGTGCAGCCCTTACATTAGAAAGGATTAAACTTTTCTTTTTTTTTTTAGCTTTAAGAGGCTGTCAAGACATTTCCAGTTTGCTCGCTGTGCATATCTGCTTTCTAGCTCCACTACCGAGGGTTTTTCTGCAGCCAAAGGATTACAGTTCAGTCCCTTCTGCTGCAACTGAGAAAGAATGTCATTGTGAAAAGCTTAGTGGGGGGAAAAAAATATATAAACAAACAGGCAATGTGCAGGGAAACTAGCCGTGCTCTGTTCTCAAGCGTTAGTTATAATTTACTGTGGGAGAATGGCCACATAAACAAACAGTAAGCAGTGATGTGACTTGATGCTTTACGTCCATATATCACCGTGCAACTACCTTTGTTATGTAAGAAAAAAAAAGTCACAACAAAATATATATGCCAATAGATTTCAATATATTAATGATAGATAATGAAGAATATAAGGCTTGTTGTTATATGGATGCATTTTTCTACCTTTATTTATTCATCTTACCAGAATTAATAACCATTGGTGGCATGTTTTTCCAATGTATTTAATGTGTGCAGAAATTCATAGAGTTCGAGGATGCGCTGGAAGCTGAGAAGAAAGACCTCCAGGTGCAGGTGGAGTGCCTGGAGCTGCAGTCCAAACAACTGGAGCTCAAGTCAAAGAACTACTGCGACCAGAGTGAGTTTTCCCAATATATATATATTTTTTTAAATAAAAGCCAGGTTTTTCATTACGAACTCTGATCTTCATTGTCCTCTCTCTGTTCACAAGTAACACGATTGGAGGAGCGAGAATCCGACATGAAGAAAGAGTACAATGCCCTACACCAACGCCACACTGAGGTGAGACCATAGATTTACATTTCATTTCAGCTTAAAGGCTCTTTTTTTTTGCTTTATTCACACTTTTACAACTGTTTCAGACAATGTAGCCTTGGTATTTTATGTAACTATTGTTGTCAAACACGTCTTTATTTTTATCTTCCACTTTGTTGGAGCTGAAACTAAATATCCATCAGTTTCACTTTCTGGTAATTCAAGCGAACTCACTCGAAGCTCCTCCCATCTTCCCCTCCTCATGCTCCCCTTCGCTGCACAGCTGCTTCAATAAAGAGAAAACAAGAAGAGATTAAAAGTCAGTGTGGCAATTGTGGCTGTAGTGAAGCTAACAAGAGATGGAGAGATGAGGAAAGCTTTTGCTGGAAACGTAGGGCCTCAGAAGGAGCTTTTAGAAGCTGCCGCTGTGGTGTTAAAAATAACCAATGAGCAAGATTTAAAATGCATATGACAGGATTTAATGCTTTTGAAAATGTGGCTTATTTAGATGGATAACATCAGTTGTAAGTGATAATTATCATTTTATTTCAGTGAAGCAGCAGTTTTAATGAAGAAATGTTGGGCAGAAGAGTTATTTTTGTTTGAATTATTAAGCTGCTGGCAGGAAGTGACATAGATAGAGATAGAACTCCATTGCAGTTTGACACATTCATTTCTCATTGACATAACATGGTCGGCACGGCAACAGTTTAAAATTGTTTGCCTCTATCTATGTCACTTTCTGTCGGTGTCCAATAAGGACGTGAAACTATAAACATCACAACGATGGTCAAACTAAAGAAATCTCGGTAATTGTGTTAACTATGTTTTAGCAAAAATTGTGTCTAATGTGTCATATGCACTTTAAAGAATACTCAAAGATGTGCAAGTCCATGTATGTTTTTGTGGAGAGACGAGCAATATGGTAAAAAGCTCAATTTCGCTCATTACCTTTTTGGCCTTTTCCAAATAAATGGTTTTATTCACTTCTGTACCAGCCGAGCTTGAGGTCCAGGTGTTGTGTTAGACCCGAAAATATGACTTCCCACTTCTGAACGATGCAACATGAATTATAGAACATATTTTAAACCATATAATGGACCTCAAACATTTTGTTGCTACCACATAATATAAATTATGCACAATCTTGTGTGTTACAGATGATTCAAACGTACGTGGAGCACATAGAGCGGTCCAAGTTGCAGCAGACGGGAAGCAACAGCCAATCAGAGGGCACCGGCTGTGGACGAACGTGAGCCAGTTCTTATGCCTGTGTATCAGACCCTGTCAGTGCTATAAAGTTTCATGTTTGTCTGAAATGTTTTTCTTTAGACCGAGGGACTTTCAAAGACAACAAAACAATTGCAGTGGGTTCAGGAAGTATTGAAACTCCTCTATTCAATCCTGTGTGAATATAACCTGAAAAAAAGTTCAGTTTAAGTTCAAAGGGTGTGAATACTATAAATAATAATATAATAAAACATTTATTTTTGATCATTTTGGACAATCAGAGTACAATTTTTACAGCTACAAAAGATATATATACGATTTATGTATATTGAGGAGGTCTGAAATCTCTCTAAACCCACTGCCGCTCCAAACGTGAATAACTTTTGTCCTTCAGCCCATGCTTGCTTACATAGAACACGTATACTGTAGTTTCATCTTGTGTATTTCACGTGTCGCTGCATGCTTCTCTCTCTCTCTAATCACTGTCTGTGTGTCTGTCTGTGTCTGGCTCGCTCTCTGTGTACGCACAGTCAACGCCATAAATGGAGGAAAAGGTAAACCTAACCTGGCCCCAGAGAACTATCCCAACGCCTTTTCCCTTTAAGCTCGACTCGGCTAAATGCATCATGAAATACCCACCTGCTTGTTTGTGCGTTCCGTCTGCCATGTTTTGCTCAATCACTATGGATTTCAACGGTGCCCGCCCTTCACAAAACCCACTCTGGTTCCCGCAGTCAAATTCACACTCAGTTTTCAACCTTTTAAACTGGAAACATAGTGTATAAAAGCTGTGTTTTATTTAAAGGTGCATTATGTAACTTTGTATGTGGAATAAAGTTTATATTAGTGCGTATTTGATCTTTTTGTCACTCAGCAGCTGTATGGGTGGTTAGCATAGTGCCTTTACTTTCCATCATGGTGCCCTCTATGATGCTCAGGAATCTATTGTTTTTTGTTTTGTTTTTTGGATAGGAACCTACCAGAAACCCTACAAAAACAATAGATCCTGGAGCGTTATAGAGCTCACTCTGATAAAAACGTTTAAAAAAAACACCCACACAGCCGCTGGCTCATTGAAAGGTAGAATAAACACTAGTATTAAAGTTGTCTTGGATAAAAAGTTACATAAAGCACCTTTAACGCAGTTGTCACACTCTTGTGTCTTCAAACTTTTAATACATGGAAATGTTAGAAAAACAAATGGTATTTCTATCATGGAACCAGCGCTGGTTTTGAGGTTGTCATACATTTGAAGTCATGTCGTCCCATTTACTACAAATTAAGTTAACGGCGTGTATGTAACTTTTTATCCAGGAAAAAAGTTACATATCAGTGCGTATTTGACCAGTGACTCGGCGGCTGTATGAGTGGTTAACAGGGTGCCTTTACTTTCTATCCCAGTGGCCTCTTTAACGCTGCAGTTTTTTTTGCTGGTTACACATCCATTCCATCCCGAAAATCTACCAGAGACCCAAAAAAACCATTGATCCTGCAGCATTCTAGAGGCCACTGTGATGGATACTGAGGGCGTTGCGCTAACCACCCATATTGACCTGACCACTAAAAGGTCAAATACTAAGTACCTTTTTTTCCCCCGGCATAAAATATGCACCTTTGATCCATCACGCCAAAATAAAAGCACACAGCTCGTCTCATTGATAAGTTCAGCCGGTACTTGCAACATTAAAAGAATATAATTGAATACACACATTTTAAGTGTTTTGTCTGTTAATAGTTAATAGGCAGAAAGACAGTTGAACTAATGAACTGTTTAACAAATGAATAAGATGGTGCTTTTATTTTGGCGTGCTGGATCGAAACAGGAAGTCACTTCTTGGGCGGGGTTGTTATGATTTGAAGTTATGCACAGAGTCAGTTGATGATTATTCAAACAGGTCGAAGCTGATCTCCTTAGGAAATGAGCAGGACGTGAAGTGCTAGCGCTCACGCCTTTAGCTTAGCGGAAGTAGCATAGCCACATTTAGCCAGTTTATGTGTGTGACAGGATCGTTAAAACTGTAGTGCTTCCCTCTACTGTTCTGACTCTGTTATTAATCATTATTGCATGATGTTGTTTATTAATACGCTTGATAAAAGTATCGGTATCTCCTCATGCTCTAAAATATTGTTATATCACAAAATCAATACAATGTCTCGCGGCCCTACTTTACGTACAATAGACAGTTTGAGTTACATTTTACTTTCCCAACTCTTTTGTAGCGACATCATCAGACACTAACAGTTGCTCTACCTATTGACACATACTTTTTTTTCCCCCTCCTCTTTGTGGCTGCAGCAAAGCGGATCGGCCCCCATCGCTGAGCCTTTACCCCGCCGGCGAAGGCATGGTACGTGGGGGTGTCGGGGGGGCTAGGATGGTGCCCGGCAAAGACATCTGGCAGGTCGGCAGCGATCCCTTCAGCTCTGCCTATCAGGTGGGACCGGCGTTGGGCCCCCGTATGGCCTCCCGCTGTGTGCCGTGAGTGGGGAGTGAGAGCCCTGTCAGTCGCCTCCACAGGGACGGGCACTCCCCCCTCCCACCGCGCCTGCTTGTGTCATCCTCAAAGCTGGGATAACGGGAGTAAAAGACAGTAAAAGATATGTTGACCCAAGCAAGCAGCGGCGCTTTTCTCGATAGTGTAGTGTGTGGCCGTCAGTGTTCTTTGGTGTCCTTTTTATGTTAAGCAGCTTTGCCATCTTGTTTTGATCTTTTATTTTGACTCAATCATTGACAGTGATGCTCTGTAGCTTTTGTTGTGAAGTGAAGTACATTTTTGCTCAAGAGATGGACATTTACAGTACTGTATTATTTATTTTAAGTTCATCAACTCACCAAAGAGTTTGACAATGATTTTAGGGACCAAAAATAAAATATTTTAGGACAATTGAAAATCAAATAGATACAATTTAATATATCAAGGGTTGTGAATCTAAAGGGTGAAATGAGCTGACCAGCAAACAAAGCCGACAAGCCCCCCAAAAAAGGTACAAAATAAATATCGATCTAACCTTTTAAATATGTTTACATCATAGACTGATGAAGAGCTAATAACCAAAAGCATGTTTTCTTTACAATTTATAAAAAGTGAAAAACATTATGCTAGTAATGGGTAAGGAATTTTAGCAATGTAATAAAGTATAAAAAGGAAATTCAAGAATTCATTTTCTTACATTGTGTAGAAATACCATCTTGGCCTCTAATTCTCCTGGTTGAGCTCTATCTAAAGTTCATAGTTTCACAAGTTGTTCAAAGCATTAGTAGCTCTATTCATAAAAGCCAGTCAACACTAGCTTTCCCTGGGGAGAGAATCTTAAAGTTTTGACGTAAAGGCACATCTTGTCAATGAGATATTCTGGGCTTGGATCCTTAAAAAAGTTGTAGTAGTTGCAGTAGTAGCAATAGTTTTGTAATATAATATGATAAATAAATAAACACCTTTTTAGGATGTTTTTAATGTAAATCATTATTTGCCAGTTACAGGACCATCCCTTTCACCCTGTAGATTCTCACCCCTTTAAGTTACAAGACTTCACAGTCCAGCCTCACTTTTCCTCACGCACCTCTCACATGCGCCTTCTCTGTACCACAAGGAGGATGGATCCGAGTCGGACTCGGTGGCGGCGACCCCCAGCAGCACCGGGAGCAAGTCCAACACGCCCACCTCCTCCGTCCCGTCGGCCACGGTCACCCCCATCAACGAGGGCTTCCCCCCGCACTCCGACTTTGACATCATACGCTCGGGGAACCGCCAGAGGAAAGGCGCCAAGAGGCTGAGTCGCAACATGGAGGTGCAGGTCTGCCAGGAGACCAAAAACGTCAGCATTGGTGAGAGGAAACGAACCTAGGCTAACCTATTTTCCATACATCCAAGTTACAACATGTGAAATACCACGGCTACGGATCCAAAAGTATTTTAGAAAGTCTGAGGACTGCGTAATACAGGACCTTTTAAACAGACTTAGACAAATAGGTGAGAAAAGGTAAATAAATTGAGGAGACATACTTATGTGGCTTAATATGAGATCTTAAAAAAAAAAAACATTATTTTGGGCACCTCAGCATTGATATTTTAAATGTTTAAATTATGTCTCTGTTAGAATGAAATAGTAACAATTAAACAGAGGCGCTAGAGCTGGTGAAGACTCCTCCTTCTTGCAGCTTTTGGGAATAGCTTATTAAAGAACTAACTTTCAGTTTCGATTTATAGCGTGGTTTACAGTTTAAGCTCGGTGTGAGAAACACCTTGAGCACAGAGCGGCTCAGAACTGATATAATGTTGTATTATGGGCTTTGATAATGTGGCGGACAGGTTTGGGTTTTAACAATGACACAAGAATTTATTCCAGGAAGTACAGATCAATGCGAATGTAGTGAAATACTATTCTGAGTATATTTTAGATGAAGGAACAACACGGTTTAACCCCTTAACTCCCACCTGAACCGAGCACATTTTCTCCAGTTTGGTTTTACCCCAGTCCAAAAGCTTCTGGAAAAAAGCTGTGAAAATAGCAATAAAACTGAGACGAAAACAATGATGGAAATGTAACAAAAAAGTGAGAAAACATTGACAAAAAAGTGACGAAAATTGATGAAAAAGTGGCAAAAATGTCACAAAAATGCCAGAAGAAATGGACAAAAAATTTACGAAAAATGAAGAAAAAAATGGACAAAAATTTGACAAAAAATGTGACAAAAAAGTTACAAAAATGAGTTGAATACCCAACAAGAAAATTATGGGGAAAAAATCTGATGACGTGAAGAAAAAGATCCTCTCGGTTCAGGCGGGAGTTAAGAGGTTAAAGCACAAAAAAGTACATTTTGTATTATGTCCACTTTAAACTTAAAGCCTAAACATCTCAGAACTGCAGATAAAGCTTTATAATTCTGACGAAATGAAATATCTCTGTCCTTGTTCTACAGGAATGGGCAGCAGTGATGAGTGGACCGAGTTCCAGGAGATCATTGATTCCACCCCAGAGCTGGATATGTGTGTGGACCCGCGCCTGTATGGAGGAGGCAACAGGTCAGAAAATACGATCAATCACTGTTCTTTGCAAACAACCAAGTATCATGTCTCCATAGGGTCGAAGTGTATTTTAAACGTGCGAGGGACAAACATGCTCTGAAATGTCTGTGATTCTTCAATTAGTCTAGCAGTTCATGTTTCAGTCTTTTCCCAATCGTTAATGCTCCTGGATTTGTATAAACGTGCACTGCGACCCCACCCACCACAGCTTTAGTCAGCACTAATTCTATCTAATACAATCTATGGGTTTTGTAGTAATGATGGGAATTATGCGCGATTTGACGTCACACCGTCGAGCTCAAAGGCCTTATTAACCAGAGTTTGACTTACCTGCTTGTTCAAATGTGTAATGTTTGATTGCTGGTGTGTTTTTCAGTCCCTCTCAGGGCATTGTCAATGAGGCCTTCGGGATCAACACAGACTCCCTCTACCACGAGCTCAAAGATGCCAAATCTGATGTTATTGGGGATGTAGATGCTGGTGCAGAACTGCTGGGTAAATACAACAACAAAATAATTCATTTTTTCCCTTGTTGTTAGTTCTTCAAGTATAAAATGTCAGACGTTCGGCAGTGGCTGGTGTGCAATGAAACTGTTCGCTGTTGCTTTGCTTTTAGGGCAGAGCTTTTTGTGAGGTTGTTTTAGCAAAGTCCCTTTTATTCTGCATGTCCCTAATACTGACATACATTACAGTATAACTCACACTCCAATTAAAAGCCATAGACAGAAAAGGTGTTCGCGTTAACGTACTTCTCTGATGCCGTCGTTTAGTCTCTGAGTGAGGTTTGTTTATAAGGCCTAGTACGTTTCTTAAGTGATGATGTCATTGCTCCAACGGAGCTTTAGCCCTATTCACTCAGATGGGATTTGGCTGATTTTAACCTGCTGTAGAGCCGACTTCAAGGCTCTTTTTAAACATCTGATCACACAGAAATGTTACATTTACTCTGGATTTTCTTTAGTAATGTGTGTCTGGCATTAATTGTCTCTTTTTTTTACCATACACAATGAAGGCTAATCTACATATGTAAAAATATCTTTTAAAATATAATTTTACCTGGAGATATGGTGCGATACATTGTTCGAATTAGGTGTAAAACAGTTTTTGGCCTTTTATATGTTTTATGGAACTGCTGAGAGTTCCATAAAACTCAGCAGTTCTAACTCAGCAGTTCCATAATAAGCTCGGAAGTAGCTTATTATTGTGTGTGATGTCACACTTAAGGTATTGGCTCAGAATGATTTTGGTTAACTTCATATGAGCCAGTGTAGGGTAAAGACTTCCTGTCAAACTTTTATGTCAGTTAAAAATGAGATAAGATTTTGGAAAAAGAAGAAAACTTAATCAAATTTATATTTTTTTTCTTCAGATAGTGAAGCTACAGTATTTTAACATTTTTTGTTATCAAATTAGCGTTAGCCTTTAGCGTCAATGCTATGACAGCTACAGTTATGAACACAGAAGTCCCTCCGTTGAAATATTTACATCCTCGGTAAAGTTTTTAATATGTTATAAGTACCTTTCCAACAGCTGCATTGTATTTGCCATTTACTGTTTAAATATCTGAATTTCAACAAGACATAGGAATAAAACACAAACAGGAGAAATAGTCGTTATACTCGGAAGTTAGTGTTCTGTTTTTGAAGTCCTATTGCTGTTGTTTTTGTTTACTTTATGTGGCATTTGAGTATTCCTCGGTATCAGCAGCTACACTGGGCCCAAGAGAAGTTATTAAAAACATGTAAAGATAGCCTAAATAAACATAAATAGACAGCATTTACACTAATCTTATTTTCTTTTCCCCTTCCCTCTGTGCTTCTGTTGGTGACCCCCCCATAGGTGAATTTTCAGGTGCGTAACAATACAGTCATTTTTGTGTTTTGGTTCAAGTTGATACTTTAACAGTTTGTTACAATCTTGTATGACTTTGCTTCTCTGCTCTTCTCACTGAATTGAATGCCTGCTTATTGGCCTCGTTTCTCACAAACTTGTCTGTCCTCCCCTTTATCTTTCACCTTTACGCTCAACCTCTCTGTGTATTTGGCCTCCAGTCCGCGATGATTTCTTCGGTAAGGCAAACCTTGCCTTGAAAATTACGCTTGCATAACGCTTTTTGTCTTTTATTGTTTTTCAAGTGGCAGCTTCACTCGCTTTTCTACTCTCTTGATCGTTCACGGTGGGCTCTTATCATTGGCCGAGCACTCACACAGCCGCCGATAATGCTCTATGAGACCGGAAAGCACAAAAAAAAACATATTATGAGCTGAAGCTGCAGAAAATATCACACTAAATATTCATAACATAAGACAGCCTATCATCTTCTTCAGCAAAGCCACATCACCTGCTAGCTAACACTTTGAAATGACAAGGTCCTTCACGCCTCTTCAGTTTAACGCTGTTTTTGTGTGCTTGGCTTTTGTGGCGTCAGTGTGCTTGCTACTTGCACAATTGTTCTTCTTATGTACAGATAGATAAATAAGGCTTTTAATGAAGTGCGTTCCATAGTAATAATGACGATGAGTGACAAACTGTGGCTGTTACAGGAATGGGCAAGGAGGTCGAGAACCTGCTGACAGAGAACAAACAGCTCCTAGAGACCAAGTGAGTAAACAAAGTCCGATGTTAAAAATAAACCTTGCCACCGTTATGAGTTCTTATTCTTTAGGATTGAAACATGCATAATTAAAGGTTGATCTAGCCAATAAAAACATGAAATCAGATATTAGTAAAATAATATCTGAATGTTTCTATGGGCATCCACTAACTATTTAACCTCTTACCACCCGCCTAAACCAAATGCATTCTGTCCTCTTTGGCTATTATATAGGCCTGTGTAACACCTCATTTGAAAGCTGAGACCCACAAAACTGATCTTTTTCCTCACGTTGTTGATGCGTTGTGTCACCTTTTGTATGTTTTTTCTTTCTTTCTTTTTTTCCATTTTTGTGACATTTTTGTTGAGTTTTTGTCACATTTTTGTTGAGTTTTTGTCACATTTTTGTTGAGTTTTTGTGACATTTTTGTTGAATTTTTGTGACATTTTTGTTGAATTTTTGTCACATTTTTGTTGAATTTTTGTCACATTTTTGTTGAGTTTTTGTCACATTTTCGATGAATTTTTGTGACATTTTTGTTGAATTTTTGTCATTTTTTGTTGAGTTTTTGTCACATTTTTGTTGATTTTTTGTGACATTATTGTTGAATCTTTGTCATTTTTTGTTGAGTTTTTTGTCACATTTTTGTTGAATTTTTGTCACATTTTTGTTGAATTTTTGTCATTTTTTGTTGAGTTTTTTGTCACATTTTTGTTGAGTTTTTGTCATTTTTTGTGGAGTTTTTTGTCACATTTTTGTTGAATTTTTGTCACATTTTTGTTGAGTTTTTGTCACATTTTTGTTGAGTTTTTGTCACATTTTTGTTGAGTTTTTGTCATTTTTTGTTGAGTTTTTTGTCACATTTTTGTTGAATTTTTGTCACATTTTTGTTGAATTTTTGTCATTTTTTGTTGAGTTTTTTGTCACATTTTTGTTGAGTTTTTGTCATTTTTTGTGGAGTTTTTTGTCACATTTTTGTTGAATTTTTGTCACATTTTTGTTGAGTTTTTGTCACATTTTTGTTGAGTTTTTGTCACATTTTTGTTGAGTTTTTGTCACATTTTTGTTGAATTTTTGTGACATTATTGTTGAATCTTTGTCATTTTTTGTTGAGTTTTTTGTCACATTTTTGTTGAGTTTTTGTCACATTTTTGTTGAGTTTTTGTCACATTTTTATTGAATTTTTGTCACATTTTTTTGCGTTTACATCCTTGTTTTCTTCTCATTTTTTGTGGCTATTTTGGTGCTTTTGTCCCTAGAAGCTTTTTGATTAGGGTAAAGCCAAACTGGAGAAAATGGGATCTGTTCAGGTGGGAGTTAAGAGGTTAACTATTAGCCTCGAAGACATCAGTTCAGTTAAGTTAATTTTAGAAAATGTGCAAAATCGACCACCTTGTCTTGCATTTTAATATACTGAGTAAGTAATAATGTATATTTATATGTAGTCCCTCCTTCCCGGATCTCAGCAACTAATCAGAGTCTTGTATCCTCCCGCGTCAACCAATGACACAAATGACACTTTGCAAAATTACACACCATCACTTTAATTTTCTGTTTCTCTTGTTTGTCAGAAATGCCCTGAATATAGTGAAGAATGACCTTATTGCCAAAGTGGACGAGCTCTCTGGGGAGCATGAGGTGCTCAGAGAGGAGCTGGAGGCGCTCCGGCAGTCCAAGAGCAAAGTGGACTCCAGAGTCAAGGAGCTGGAGGAAGAACTCAAGAGGTACAAAGACGAACACGACTTCACCGCGTGCTCCGCTGTAACCCAAACCGCGGCGTTTTACACGGCAACCTTAGCATGTGTCGCCTAGCAACGGCCACAAAAGAGGAGCAACAGGATCACTCTGAATGAAACCAACATAAAGGGTGACATTGTTTAAGAACAGGATGTGCTCTGTTAGAGTTTTTATTGCAAAATATTTGTTTTCTGCCCGGAGAGGCCTTCAATAATAGCCTACAAATCTGCCAATACTTATTAATACTTATGGTTTTGAAAATTTTATTGGACACAAACAACTGAACCTTTACAAACATGTTCTGAAATGCATGCGGTTTTTATATATTTTTCCACTTTTTCCCCATGAAGTTGCTCAGCGCTTGTAGTAACATGTATTTACTGCCCGGTGAGGCCGACAACAGTCTTCATGAATATTCAGCCCACTTCATAGTGAACCTAATTCGTGCTATGTTTCTGCAGACTTCGAGCGGAGGCGCTGGGAGCTTCTAGAGACTCGAAGGATGAGTGTGCGGATGACGTGAGTCAAACGACCTTTGTCCTCGTTTTTTGAAATGTGGTTTTTGCTTCAATTACAAAATACCTGTGTCTCCTCTGTCTGTCCAGTTCTCCTCACCCATGCAGGACGGCGACATGACCATGACCCAGCGGCGGCGCTTCACCCGAGTGGAGATGGCCCGCGTTCTGATGGAGAGGAACCAGTACAAGGAGAGGCTGATGGAGCTTCAGGAGGCCGTGAGGTGGACCGAGATGATCAGGTGAGCTCGCCCAGTCATGTTAGCTTGTTAGCTGGTTAGCAGTTGTCGATTGGAGTAGGGAATGTGGATTGGTGATTATTATTTACTTCTCTCTCAGGGCGTCTCGCGAGAGCCCTCCTAACCAGGAAAAGAAGAAGTCCACCATCTGGCAGTTGTGAGTATCTTCCATCCATATCAATATAAGTAATAAAGCAAATCATTATCTAACCCTCTCGGTTACTCTCGCCCACAGCTTTGCGCGCCTGTTCAGCACCTCGTCCAGCCCTCCTCCGGTCAAGCGGCCGTACTACAGCGTCAACATCCACTACAAGTCTCCCTCCCCGGCCTTCTCCCAGCGCCGCAGCCACACCATGTGCCAGATCTCCACCTCCAACAGAACGCTGGAGTTCTTCCCAGAGGAGTGAGTTCAGCACTGCTCAGGATAACTTCTCTCAATTCCTTCACGCTTTGTGACTGAATGCCCACTTGCTTGCTTTCCACTAGCATTAGCTTGAGCCTTTCTTTGGGTGCGGGTTGCTCTTCAGCCAGTTTTCAAAAGATCGCTCTTGCTTCTGTCACAGCTGAGTTTTTGAAGGCTTGTCTAAAGATATTACACGGTGGTGACTAGGCCCCACAATAACATGATTTAGTTCATGTTATTCAAAACGCTTGCTGTCAATATGTCGATGGGTAAAACACTTCACTCAAAGGAAAAAAGGAGTAAGCAATAGGGACAACCACAGAAGAAGAACGGAGAAATGGCGTCTGATCTTAACGTTTGC